>NC_087437.1:62015295-62640295 GCF_036321535.1 Camelus dromedarius
TAAGCTACATATACTTATTATCTTGAGAAACTTTATAACTTACCCATGAGATGTGTGTTTCTCTCCTGTGATATGAAATCCTTCAACAAAGAGGGGTATGTGAACTTGTTTAAAAGGAAATTAGGAGTTGGAGAGATAGCATGCATGCTGTTCGGGAGCCAGTCTTGGGGAGAGACAGCCCCTTTTTAAAAGAGAAAGAACCAAAATGAGATATCATACATACCTATTAAAACAGCTAAAATTTAAAAAGTGGTAATACTAAGTGCTGGTGAGGATTAGGAGAAACTGGATCTCTCTTACATTGTTGGTGGGCATGTAAAATGATACAGCCACTCTGGGAAATAGTTTGATGTTTTCTTAAAAAAATTAAACATGTACTTACCATATGACCCATCAATCATAATCTTAGGCATTTACCCCAGAGAAATGAAAACTTAAGTTCACACAAAAACCTGTACACAAATACAGTTTTATTTGTAATAGCAAAAAGACTGGAAACAACCCAAATGTACTTTACCTGGGGAATGGATGAACAAACCCTAGTACATCCACAGAATGGAATACTAAGAAATAAAAAGAATGATAACTGTCACAACATGGACAGGACTCACAGGCATTATGTTTAGGTAAAAACATCAAAAGTTTACATCTTTATGATTCCATTTATATAACACTCTTGAACTGACAAAACTATAGAGATAGAAAACAAATTAGTGGTTACAGGGGACAGGGATAGAGTTGGGGGGTGAGATGGGGAGGTAGATTTGTGAAAACAAAAAGGTAGCATGAGATGGTTTTTGTGTGTGTGTGTGGTGATAGAACAGTTTTAAATCCTGGTTGTAGTGGTGACACAGATTAATCCATGGAATGAAACTGCACACACACACACACACACACACACACACACACACAAATGTTTTTTAAAAACTTGTAAAAGTAAGTTCTATAGTTTGGTTAATGATAATGTATCATTGTTAATTTCCTGGTTTTGATATGTTACTAAAACTTTTTAAGATGTTGCCATTGGGGGAAGCTGGGTGAAGGGTAAATTGGACTCTGTACTATTTTTGCAATTTCTTGTGAGTCCATAATTATTTCAAAATAAAAAACAAAAAAGGAAAGTAGGCTGAATGCCTAGGGCTGGTGTCTGGGGAGGTGAGCAAGAGGAGCATGAAGAGGCAAACTGGGGCTGAGAAATATTTCCAGAGGTTTAACCTACCAAAGGCTTGAACTTGCTCCCCATCATCACTACTGCTGTCACTACCTCTATTGTGCTCTTTATTCTGCCCATGTTAGACAGCTGTTTCTCTATTATTTCTTAGTTCTGGTGCTGAGCAGAGAACTAGATCTATTCCTGATAGTATTACTAATCTTCAGGCCTTCAATCCTTTTCAGTTATTAGTTTTCCTATTACCTAATATTCAGAGTCTGCTTCTTTGCTGCCAGAGGTATTTTTTTAACATCTGAATTCGATGCCATTGCAGATGCTAGAAGTTGCCAGAAGGCTGTCTTCCAGATAACTGTCTCTTGCTCTAGCTTATATCAATGGTTTGTTGCAATTAGCATTCGGAATATGCCCTGCCATCTTATTAAAATTTTTATTTTTTAATGGAGAAAGCACATGTAGAGTTGACTGTGAAACTGTGGTTTATCCTTGCTCTTATTAGTTACCTGTGTTTAAATTAAGCCGAACCTCTGGGCCTCTGCTATTTCTAAACAGGCATCACGATTTACTAAGGTTAATGCCTGGGGGAACATTAACCTTGCAGACACTAATCTAATTCAGTGCCATCACAAGTGCATAATGCAGATTGGAGTTTTGCCAAAAAACACTATTCAAATGAAGATTCAGTTGGCAAGGGGTGGTTAGGTGGGTGTGGACAAGGGAAGGAGAACTTCAGAAATGGTTATATAGGTATTTTAATGCTTTTCCTTTCCCTCTCCCCTCAGAGGTTATGTTTAAGTATCGCAGAGAGACGCTTAATAAATCTTCAGACTATTTTGAAGAAATCATAATGAAGGTGTTTCATCCCATGGTATTTCTGATGTTCACGATCACTCAACATTCACTAAGCATCTTTCATGTTACGTGGCTGACCTTGTGCTAGGGTGCAGACACAAAGATGAGTAATTGTAAACCATCACAGTACGCACCAGCACCTCAGGGCACTCAGTGATGTTAGTTGAATGAAGGCACCACTAAGGAGGTCACAATTTGGCAAAGGTCACCGAAAGGGCCTCCAAGGGTTGAGACATCAACTGTGCAATTCTAGCTCCACATAGACCAAGTCTTTGACACACAGACGGAGGTTTGGGCTCCAGGTGAAGTGAGCGGGAAATACCACCGAAAGACCTTGCGCAATAGGGTCCAGGGCCGGATCTCCTGATCTTCAATGCTCACACTCTGCAGGCGTTTGCAGACACTAACGGGGCTTGCTAGTTTCAAGGGCGCAGGGGTGTCGCTTCCGGTAAAAGGTGGCATTTAGGGTGACAGAGGTCCACGACTGGAGGTCGCAGGGGAGAGGGTTAGGTAAGAGAGGAGAAACGAAAAAGTCAAAAAATTTCGGCAGATAACCTTTCACTTAGGTCCCTGCCCCTTCCTTTTCCCCGGGCCTGAAATGCACACGACCCCCCAGTTCTCCGCTTCTCTGGGCGATAGGTACTAGTTAAGGCTGAAGACGGACCCCCATCTCGAAAACATTTCTTTAGTTCTAATATTTTTCAGACTGCTTTCTTCTCAGGCTCAGCCTAGGGTACCCGTGGTTCAGAGCCAGCTTCCCCGGCCACGGTCGGCTGGTGACACGCAGGCGCCGGAATAGAAGCCACGCTGGGTCGTCCCAGCCAGGTCCCCGGCCCAGGGAGGGCGGGTGCCGCGGAGCGCTTCCCGTGTGCGGGGCTTCCCACAATGCACCGCGCCGGCAGTGGCGGCGACCGCGGCGACGCTCTAGCCGCGGCATGTCTGCGTCTCTACTGCTCTGGGAGGAGGAAGAGAAGGAGGAAGAGGAGGAGGAGGGGGAGGAAGAGGAGAAAGGCGCAGGGGTGGGAGCTGTTGCCGAAGCTGCCACAGCAAAAGTTCTCCCCCCTCCCCCCTTCCCCTCCTCTGAAGGCCCCTAGAAAGGTTGAAGCTGCCGCCGCCTGCAGTCGGTGACCGCGCGACTCGGCGCCCGCCCGCGGTAAAGTGCTCGGCCTGGCAGGCCCGGGCCCGGGGGAGGGCGGGGGAGGGGGGCGGCGCGCGGGGGGAGCGCGCGGCGGTAACGGCCTGACCTCGGGGGGAGCGAGCCGTGGCGAGGCTGGGGGTGGCCAGGGAACCGGCCGAGGCCGAGGGAAACGCAGGAGCTCGCTGGGGGACAGGAGGAAACAGGGCGCGGATGGTGGGTTGGGGGGTGAGAAAGGATAATGACGGGGATGGCTGAAGCGAGAAGGCGGCCTCCGAGGCCTGAGGGGGGTGTCAGAGGTAGGGAAGAAGGTGGGATGATTGCACGGGGTGGCCGGAGGGTGCTGGGTGTGGGTGTGAAAAGCCTAGGGAGACACCGGGTCTCTGTCTGCCGTGCCTGGTGCAGTGCTTTATGCACCGCAGGCCTCAGGCACTGTTGCTGCCTGAATGTGTTCTTTGGGAGAAGGGAAGGGCAAGGGTTGGAGAAAAGGGAATCCTTGCAGGAAACGTAGTGGGAGCGTGCACTGGAAGAGAGGCCGGAGGGAAAGATGCTGGGTAGGTGGAGGAATGCAGGGGGTGGCTGTGGAGGAGTCTTGAGGATTCCGGGAGCGGGGGGTGGTGTTCATTGTGCAGATACATTAGGTATTTCGTTATGGAAAGAACTGAAGCGTTTCTAAGGGAAGGAAAGAAAGGATGTAAGGAGTTTCCTTGAATAGAAAGGATACGTTTAAAGCAAGAGGGATTGCTAAATACTAGAGAATATGAAGAGAATGCGTGATAGCATAGACAGATGTAGCAGAATTAATAAGTGTTGGCCCAAGGACTAAAGAGTTATTCCAGATGGGCCAGGATGGCCTAGTTCCGAACCTGTTTGGGCTCTTCTGTAGATGACATCTGGTAAGTGTGGGTACCAGCAGCGGTTGGGGTCACTGAGAATTAGATCTTGGTCTGTAGTTTGGTCTGAGACATTTTAGACCTGCACCGGTGAATATGAGAATCTCTGAGCCAGACCTTAAGAAAACGCCTGGCCTACAGGGATTCTCTAGGCCATGGAGTTTAGGTTTTAGCAAATTTGAAATATCACTTACACAGAGGCTGGGTGAACACTATACTGGCAGATGCTGGAATGGAAATTACTTGACTTGGCGGTTTTCTTCACTGCCCAGTTTATCTGGTCCAAGAGGACTGTTGCCATATTATTCAGCTTGGGTTGCAGTACACAGGGTTATAATTAATGGTGGGGAGAGTCCATGCATGGTGGCCCTTCTTTGGAGGCTCCATTTGTAGTTCAGATTAGTCTAGTTGACTGAATTGGTTCCATAACTCTGCAGCTGGGGGAGGTCTTTTGCCATTCACAGTTCCTGAATGTATACCCTCATTGAGGCTTGGTGGTGTTGAAGAAAATGTATTAGCCTACAAAGTGTGGGCCTGCAGAGTGGAGGATTAGAATGTCTGTTTTGGTCTTAAGTTGCAGGGAGGTCAGGACTGGTCGTCTTGAGGTCTAGGGGAACCTGAAGAGACTGGATGATTCTAGAGTCAGGCTGGAGGGAATATTAGCATTTCCATATCAGGAAATGTACCCAGGCTATTGGATTTGCTGAGCTCTCACCAGACCAGATTTCCAAGAGAGAATTCTGGTCTAGAACCATACCTTTAAGATTTACCTGAAGATTATTCACCTTTTGTTATTAAGAAAGATTGTATACACATTACATTGTAATGTTGATTCAGCTGAGGAGAGGGAAGTGTGAAAGGTCTTTTTATGGAACTAGAAGATGGAAGGATTAATGGAGAAGAGGGAAAGAAATTTGGGAGAGGGATGGGAAAATTTATTTACTTATTTAGCAAATAGCTCTAAAGGAAGGTAATTAGCATTTGAGTGGAAAGGGGCTTTTATTAAAATTTTTATTCTGGAAATAATTCAGGATTATTTTTTTAAAAATTGGAAAACTTTATGTCAGTACATTTAGAGTTAACTCGCTCCTTTTAAGGGCTTCAATATATTACATAGTTGGATGTACCCATTTCTATTGCCATCATAGTATGAGAAGGTCTGTTTTCCTTCCCCTCACCAGCACTGTATATTGTCAGCTCTTTTAATTTTTGTAAGTTGAATGGGTTTAAATAGAGTATTTTATTATTGTTTGTCTCTCCTTTAAATTACATGAAATAATACATGAAAATAATTTTAAAAAATTGTCCTGAGGGAGCTTATAATGAAAAGCAGTAACCCCTGTCTCACCTGCCCATTGCACTGAAAAGTCCCACTTTTCAGAGACTACTTCTAAGTGTTAATTTTTGTAGTTCTTATCACGCTTTTCCCTAGATCTCCAAGTAATATGCATGTACTGTTACTTCTTGATTGATCAAAATGACATTATAAAGGAGTCAAAATTTTGACTTCTTACTGTGAGTGGAAAGGATTTGTGTTACTGTCATTATTTCCTTTTCCTTCTTTCCAAACTTTGATAGTTATTATTTTAGCTTTTTTATTTGATGTCTTTATATCTTTAATATTCTTTAAGAAAAAACATTTAAAATTTAGACTGGAAAAACTGGGTGAGATGATTAAAGAAAGTTTGATGATGGACCTATAGCAAAGACTAGGCTGTAGAAAACAGCAACTTTGCAGCATTAGGGTTGCTGGTTAGAGATGAAGAGTGGTGGTTTGGCAGTGATAGTTGTTCATCTTGGAATTAGTTACCAGGTCTACTGTGCAGAATTCTTTGACAGTCTTGTAGAGAGTTTCAGTGTGGGTAGTCTGGGAATAGATTAAAATGATCCTTGATTGTTCTTTCCAGGCTTCTTTGGCAATTCTTATGTTTCTTAGGAAGGAATGAATTGGTGTGGAGATGTGTTTCTGCTTTGTGGAGGAGGGAGGGAGGGATGGGGAAATGTGATAAGAGGGAGAAGAAGAGGGCCAGGATATGATGGAGATGGTGATAATTTTGTTGGAGGCTGGAAGAAAAGTAAAGAATTCTGAGGACATTTGGATATAGTTAATTGTGAAGGGGATTTAAATTACAATGGTGAGACAGATTTGTGGCAGTTTTAAGGAAATTGTCATATTTAAGTCATTAATATGTGGGGAATATGGTGGAAAAAGAATACTGCTCATGTATTACGATAGATTCATAAAATATTGGTTTTGAAATTTTTGTATGAGGTACAACATCACTGAGTCAGGGTGTTGGATATTGGGAGTGTAGAAAGATCTTGCTCCCCTTTTCAAAAGTATTGTTTTAGGTAACTCCACCTCTTGAGAATCTTCCTTACTTTGAATTAGAACAACATTCACATGTAGATTCTATACTGCTGAATATTGCTTTTGTTTTGGGGAATTATTTTCTCTTTGTTTTGCAAATGGTAGCTAGATTGTAACCTGCTCTAGAGCTAAGACTTTCTTTAATCTTGGGGGAAACTCACAACAGCTTGATCCTTAGTGCTTAATAAATACCTGTTGAATGATAGAAAGTAGTGTCCACCATTACTGGTAATAATGGGACTGTGTGAAATTGCTGAACACTGTGAGGTATTATAGACAAAATTGTGTGTATGTGTGTGTGTGTGAGAGAGAGAGAGAGAGACAGAGAGATAAGTACAAAAGGAATATCTGACTTTTGTATTTTAGGACGAAGGTCTTTAGATTTAAGGGAAGACAACAGAATGGATTAGAATGGAACTGAAACAATCCTGCAAAAACATCTAATGGGCGGCACCAAAGGTTCTCTTCTAATGTGAGGCTAGTTTAATCTGAATGAATCTGGTCTGGACCTGGGAGCTGGTTAATTTGGATTTTCTTACCTCAGGCCTAAGTGAGTGCTTAGAGATTGTATCTGTTTTAAGAATCTGCTTGATTTAATTCACTTTTAGGATAATAAGTGTTAGATGAAGTTTCTATCCTCAAGGAATTTATGGTATTTATATTCTTTTAAGGGGAGAAAGACAGTTGTGAAGTAATTCCGTAACAGTGTAAGATTTCAGAAAATTGATATTTTTCTCTTTTTCCCCCCACACTTCCCTGGGTCTCCCACAATCTGCATTTTCCTCATCATTCTCCATTATTTCCTAAAAATTCCCTGTCCCTTCCACTATTCTTTTCCTTCCCCAGAATCCCCATCTTTCCCATAATTCCACATGTATCCCCAAATTCCCCATCTTTCCTACCACTCTCTCAATTACCCTTTCTTTCACAAAATTACCCAATCTTTCTCCAAATGTCCTGTTATATCCCACAGTTCTCACCCTCTGACAGTTGTTTCTGTCCCACCTTCAGTCGTTTCATTGCTCCAGCAATCTTCCATTCTCTCCCACAATCCTCAGTTCTTTCAGAAAATTGACTTTTTAATACAAGTATCAAAAGTATACCTCCAAATGAGAATTTTTGTAATTTGTTAATCAACTTTCAGAAGTAGTGTTGAGAACTGTTTTGGAACACCTTTCCTGATTTATTGTCTGAGCCTCCTGCACATTCTATACAATACTTATTTATTGAGTACCTATTGTGAGCTGTTGGGGGTAGAAGTCTACAAAGATGAGTAAAACACTGTCCCTACCTTTTAGGAGTTCATAATCCCTCCAGGATGGTACAGTTAAAATTATACAAGGCATAATGTTATTCTGACTGGTCTCATTGGTGACAAATCTTTTTAGTTTGAAATACTTGATTTTTAGAAGTGTTGAAGTTCTGTTATTATCAAGTAGAATAAAGAATAGTTTTGGTTCAAATTCAGTTAGACACAGAAATGAGGATGATTTTCTTAGTTAACTTATTAAGTAACTTTGGAAAACATTCCCAAAGAGGAATTTGGAAAATTTTTGAACAGTGGTGATTTTTCACATGGAGTTGGTTAGGTACTAGATGAATGTTGGTTAAGTGCATCAGGTGGTGGATGGATGGAGTGCATAAATGAGTCAGTGGTAGCCTCTCAAAGTAACTATTTTAGAGAGGACCACACTGATTTTAATATGTAAATAAATTCTGGCTATGTTTGTTAACAGTTCATTACCATGAACAAGATAGTTATGATTAAGTTCCCAAATGAGTTTTACAGGCAGTGAGTGCTGAAGGAGTTCAGAGAATGGAGAAGTGAGTATTGGCTAAGATTTGAGGAAGGGATTTAAGTACCATACTTTAGCTAGATATTTGAAAGGATTCCTTAGAGATCTCAGGAAAGGAACTAAATTGCTCCAAATTTCTCTTGCAGCCCTAGAATGAACCTGGAGTCTGGATCTATTTTTGTCTGAATGCTTTCTGCCTATTTCATTTTAGCTACTCCTACTGATTTGTTCCTTTTCAAATTCACCTTTGCTGGGTAGATTTTTGAGACCCCTGGAACAACTCGGGAGGGGGGATATCTATTTCCATCTGTGTCTGGTGTAACTTTTAGTTTTTCCTTTTTTGAGCCTGTACCCCACAAATGACTTGGTCTCTGTGAGTGAAGAGTATGAGTCAACTTGGCTTGTTATCCTGGCATTTTCCTGCATGGTTTTCTCAAAGCTGCTTTCCAAATTATAGAATAGACAAGAGAATTGAAGGCATATGTCCAGTAGATACATGCTTGTTGAATAAATGAATGAGTGAGAAAGTATCCAAGGTAACTTACCTAAATTATCTATATGTTTTGTTTGTTTCAATTTATTTATTCATTATCTGCCTTTTTCTACAGAGGATTTAATGGGGCTGACAAAAATATGTACACTATAAATGAATTGAAATAATTGAAGTCTGGGTGAAGAGAAGATGAAAGAAATGTCTGTTTAAAGAATATGAGACCTATCATTATGGATGTTAGAGAGCTAGGAAGAAAGGGGAAGATAGCAGATGGAGAAGGAAAGGTGTTATTTAATAGAAGGTATGATTCTGAAAGAAGAAAAAGGTTATTGATACATGATAGGTTATGTTTAGAAGAAAGCAAGAGAAGATTGAAGGTAAAGAGGATTATTTGAAATGGCTAATTTTGGGAGGAAGATGGTAGGGCTATTTGAAGGATAAGAGTTTCAGAAGTTTGTATGTAGTAGAAATTATGTTACTGATTTATAACTGAGGTTTCAGAAAATAATGGGATGAATTTTCTTTAGTCAACAGATAATGCACATTTGTTATATGCAAAATGCAATCAGGGATTAATCCTTTGGGGTTTATATTCTAATGGGGGAGCTGGGCTTCAGCACAAATAACTACACTGTGATCACAAATGTATATGTAAGAAAAATACTGAACGTTACTGGAGTTAAAAGGTAGGAAACGACATTTGACTCGGGGAAAACCCGAGACTGCATTTAGTGGCATGGAAGTGGTATTTTAGTTAGTCTTTGAAGGGATGGATAGCAGAAATTACTAGAAAGAACGTTCCAACCTGAGAGATTAGCAAAAGCAAAGGCTTGGAGGTGAGAAACCAAGGAGATGTGGGGAATAATGAGCTGGTTTTTAATTTTTTACTATGATCACATTAAAGAATACATATTACATCTTAACCTAATATATGCGTGTATGAATGTGTGCACATACAAAACAAAGTTTCAGTAACAATAACTGTCCTTACCATGTTGGATGCACTTGGATATTTTCTATTATTCTGTTTGGTTAAAAAGTAAAAAAAAGAGATGGCTGTCCCTCATTAAAGTGATTTCATGACAAACTAAATAATTGATCACAACCTGTAGTTTGGAATACAGAGTTCATGAATAGGGTATAATATGATATAAGGTAGGAAGAGTCATTAGGGGTTGGGTTGAAAATGGATGGCTTTGAAAGCTAAGCTAAGTAGTTTGTATTTGATATGATACAGTGTTGTGCTTAGTAAGCAAACAGAAGCTGGATTTTAGTCTTGGCCCTTCTGTTTGCCTGCACTATGGGTATGGAGAGAATTACTTCCTTTCTGAGACTCAGTTTTCTCATCAGGAAATTGATAATCATTAAACCTCCTGTCAAAGGTTGTGAGGATTTGAATATTAAAGTATAGTAACATAGGATTAAAGCATGCTAGCATATATCATTAATGTATAGCTATTGAATTTTTTAAAGTGGAGAATGGAATCAAGGACTGTATATTAGATACCTTAGTCTGACAACAGGTACTTTATACAGGATAGATTGGGGGCAGTGTGGTGGTAGAGTAAGATTGGAGGTGAGTAGCCCAGTTAGGAGGCTACAGGAGAAACTAAGAAGGTTTGAATTAGTTTGATAACAGGAAGATTAGAAATAAGGGGGTAGGATGTGATTGGATGGAGAGAGAAGGAGAAGATGACTAGAAAATTAGAATTGAGGGAAAATTCAAGAGGCAGCTGAAATTGGATTACATTTTTGAGTAGTTTGGTGGGGGGACATTAGTGTAGATAGTTTCTTACATGTAGTAGGTTCTCTGTTTGTTGAATGATTAAATATGTAAGCTGAGAAACAAATTTGTGAGTGGAGACATTGATAGATGGGTTTGAGAAGGAAGGGTTAGGTTGGAGGGTGCTTTTGATGGTCTGTCAGCACTTATTCATTCAGGGAATATTTTTGTATGCTTACTGTGTCAAGGTTCTCTGGTAAGCAGTGTGAAGGATACATGTTTATATATGACACAGTTCATATTCTTCAGGAGTTTATCCAGAGACAAAAATATGTACACATTTGTCTGACAGAAGCACGGTGGCGGGTCCAACTTTGTGCGGGAATTGGTACCTAGCTTAATGCTTTAAGGATAAATAAGATTATAGCAGGCACGATGGTGAGGGTTGGCATTGCAAGAAGAGGGAGTGATATGAGTGACAGTGAGAAAGATTATGGACGTGTTGAGCTGGAATTTAGAGTTCATGAATGGAGGAGGGAAATAAAGCTGTAAAGTAGATAAAACATCTAAAAATCCAGACCAAACTGGTTTTTAAAAATTTGTTTATTGAGAGATAACTTACATAAAGTGCTCAAATCTTAAGAGTACAGGTGAATTCTTTTAGGTTTCCATTTATGTAACCACCCCCCAGTTCAATATATAGAACATTCCCAGCATCCCACAAGGTTTCCTCATGTGTCACCTCCAGGTTGGTCTCCTCCAACCAAAAGTAACTACTATTCTGACCTCTGTCACACAGAGTAGTTTTGTATGTTTTTGTATTTCATACTAGTGAAATCATACTTCTGCATCTGGTTTCCTGTGCTCATCATGTCTGTGAGGTTCATCCATGATGCATGCAGCAGTAGTTCATTCTTCTTCATTGCTCTCTAGGATTCATTGTATGAATATACCACAGTGTATTTATCCATTCCATGATTGTTGGAAAATGAGTAGTTTCTATTTTTTGGAGTCCTAAGGAGTTTTAACTTGACTTAGTATGCAGTGGAGAACCATTGATTTCTGAGTGGGTTTAAGAGTACTGATATGGTGACCTGTTTTGTTTCTTTTCTTTTCTTTTCTGTTTTTTTTTTTTTCTTTTGCAATGAAGAGAGCCTAGTAACTAGAAGACAAAGTTAGAAGGCTATGATAAAAGTGAAAGTATTGAGAATCTAAGTTGGGATGGTGGTAGTGGGAATAAAAGGAAAGGGAATTGATACAAGAATATTTCAAAGGATTGAAGGGTTTGATGGCAGATGGGCTTTTGGGAAACACTGGAGAAAAAGAAAAAGTTAAGGGAAACTCCAGAGCTTTTAACCTGGGTAACTATGAGAATGGTGGTGCCATTAACAGAAATTATTGGATCAGTTAGCAGAATCATTTTGGTGGGGAAAAAATGGCTACTTTGGTTTTTAAGACACTGACCATTGTGTGAGGCACCAGTGGAAGTATCGAAGGGGAGTTACCTAGCTAGAGTTAAAAATACCGGATTCATCTGAAGAAAGAGGTCTAATAGAGATTTGGAAATACGTACATAGAGTTAGTAATTGAAGCTACTAATACTAGATTTGATAGGGTGCTGAATGCTATGAAATTATTTGGACTAATCATTGAAGCAGTAATTGAAGAATTCAGTTTAAAAGAAATCATTATATATTCTAATTCTTCAGGATTAAATTAGATTGTAGCAGAAGGTGATGGTTTAAAGATTCTTTTGGGGAGCTGGGGGTATGAGGATAGAAAATGTAGAAGCAGTGGTAAGGGATGAGACCCTGAGGTAGAGAGAATTAGAAATAGCTCCAGGACAGAATTTGGGAAAATACCCACTATTTGGGCTAAGAAGAGGACTAGTAGTCTTTGGAGACAAAAGAAACAACTAGAGAGATCAGAGTACAATCTTGTGTTATAGTGATGTAAATCAAAGGAGGTAGTTCAAGTGTCCTTGCCAAAGAGAGGACAAGAACTTGGGTGGTGGGTCATAGGATTTGGTGCATCGAATTGTTTTTTTGGTCTGCAAGAGAGCAGTTCAGAGACCAGAGTGCATAGGGTTAAAGGACTGAGTGGGTTGGGAAAATATGGAATCATCGGCTCTAGGAATTGTATTAAGAAGTTTATTTTAAGAAGAAGGAACAACTCTTTTTTCAAAGCTGAAGGCAAGAAGTAACAGATGGATGAAGAGAAACAGCATTTTAGAAGCTATAAGAGGATTTGATTACAGGTGGAGAAGTTGTGATCTGAGGGAATTTTATGGAAGAGATTGAGTATTTGATGGGATTAAAGATTTAAATATGAAAATGATTTGGATTAGTTAATGAGATGGAGAGTTGTATTTAGAATAAGTCAGTTGTAGAAGATTTCATAGCTTTCTGGTGGTGCTTAACACCCATTGTGTGGGTGTGGAAAAAAACAGTTGGTGGAGATTGTCTCTTCTTGGGGAGATGCATGGTTAATATAATGGGAGGTCATGATATTCTGGAGAGGACAGTATTAAAATTGCTGGTGGACAGATTTAAATTATGTAGGAAGATAACTGAAGCCAGAAGGAGGTGAAGAGCAGGTGTAGAGCTAGAAAATACAGTAGTTGTGGTTAAAAAAAATAAAAGGTCTCTGGAGTTACAATCCTAGTGGTACAGCACTTCCAGTTGATGACCTGTTTTCAGTATGTATGTGTGGGTGGCTGAAATGCAGATGAAGGTTTTAGGAGATGAGGAAGGTCAGGGTGCAGAAAGTTCTTCAGCACCTCAGTCGCTGAGAATAATGGCTGAACATGGGACAAAGTAGAATTGACGTCTTTGGGAAGGGAAGGTGGAAGGGATCCTGGAGTTTGGTAGATGTTGCAGATGGAATGGTTTAAATGAGTAACGTGAACTACAAAGAGATTTTTTGGTGAAAGGAGAACAGCGAGAGTGACCTTGAGGAGCAAGAAGCAGCTGGTCCTTTATCAAGTTGAAGGAGTAGGAGAATGGATAGCTAAGTCATGAGAGAAGCGGCTTGTCCAGGAAACGGAAAGCCAAGCTGAGATAAGATGAGGAGGTATCCTGACAAGGGTCGATAGTGATCTAAATTGTTGTGGCATGGGGATGGACTTCTTTAGATTTTTATAAATAAATTATACTTGCAAAATCATAACCACTCATGTATAATATACTGAGATAAATTCAGCTGAGAGATATTTGTGGATTAGAAATTAGACAATGAAAGGAAAAAAGGGTGAGGTAGAGGTGTTCTAATGTGAAAGGCAAAAGACATAGGGTAGTTTGTTGACAGTAGAACATGAGCAAGCTGATAGGAGCTAGTAAATGGATAGAAATGAATGAGGAGGTTGGAGTTGACCCGAATAGGAATAAGGTAAGATGAAGAGGAGAGTCAGTAGCTTGTAGCAGAGAAAATACGGAGAAAACATAACCTAGGAAACAATGCCAGGACACTTCCTTCTCTGTGCATGTAAGGACAGTCCTTGCTTACCTATTATGTTAATATTAAAGGGATAGTACATCATGCATAACTTTCTTTTTTAAATAGCATGAATGATAGAGACACTGAGATCTTTGATCTCTACTTGAGTGCCTGAAAACTACATTAAACTTTGAATTGTGTGGTGGTAATTTGTATATGTAAAGAGGTTCAGGTAAAAAGTGGAATGAATGGGGTGGATGGTAGGAAGATGTCTTAAGGGATCTAAAATGGTTTCTGTAGTTTTTTTTTTTTTTTTGTCTATGGCTGATATCATATTTCTTAGTGTTCTTAGGAGGCTGGTCTGCTCTGTCTTCTTATTTCATTTGTTACCTATATACAGGTGACTTCCAGGTATATGGTTTTAAATATGCTTTTTTCTTGTCTTATTTCTAGTTATTTATCATTTATTGAACATCTCTAAAGGAGAAATCTTGCCAGTTCCAAAACAAAATATAGCTAAAACTGAAACATTGCTTCTTTTTTTGTTTAGTTTTTAAATCTTCAGTATTATGACCTCAGGGTTTGAAACCATCATCTTCCATTGATGATATTTAAGACCTATACCAGGCCTCTTTTCTTGGCTTGTATCTCTGCTTTCAAACTTTTGCTTGTCCAGTTATACAGTAGTATTGATTTTTGTCAGACTTTGTCTTCTGTCAACTTTTCCCTTGTACTATCAAAGACTTAACTCTGAAGTGCTTACCTAACTGCTTTTTGGAATTCTCCATTAGTGCCTTGCTGTGGTCCCAGCAGCTGACATTTTAAACTGTTAAAGGGGAAAATGCTGCACGCTTCAAATCCTTCGTATTTGCATTATATTCCTCACATGATTAACTAACTCTTTCAACCTCTGAGCAAAGAATACTTACTGATCCTCCCTGTTCAGATCGGGGTTTTTGATGTTACTTCATGTTTGAGAGAGAGAGAGAGAGAGAGAGAGAGAGAGCATATTTAGTGACAGTAATATGGGAAAGCAAAAAATAAATAGTATTGTGTTCCTTCCTAGTGCAGCTTTGCTTCAGAATTAATTCCAGAATCTAGCCCTGGGTCATTCACCATTTTTTTTCCTCCCTTACTTCTACATTTATTCAGTCAACAAATTTAATAATGAAGGACCTTTGGAGACTATCCAGAGCTTTGAAGGCCTAAAGTTGCCCAGGGAGGCCACGTTGCCCAACTCACAACTTAGCTGTCATCTGCCTGATTTGATCTAGAATTGTTTCTGGGACCAGCCTTGGACATTGCTGGGCCTTGGCATGTGGGGGTATATTCTGAATATTTGAATGGATTGTGTGGGTTAGACTAATGATAGATACTTTAAGGAACGTGTTAGGAATGATTATAGTAGAAATGGAGACAGTATGTTTTAAGTGATACATTAATTTAACATAGGTAAATAACTTCAAAAGATAGGGATTGGATGCCTGAAAATCTTGGTTGGTGTGGAGTTTTCCTTGTAAATTTGAGAAGAGCCAATATCCAAGGGATTGGAATGAAATACACACTTGATGTTTTGCAGGGTCCCCTCTATACTTGTTAACACGTATATATACACCTGCATGTAATGTAGACATATATATATGTATATATATAATGGTAGAGATAATGTGTTAATTTGATTAGGTTCTGTAATTAGAGTCTTTAGTTATGAATGATACAAGTGAATTGGTAGAGAATATTTGAAAAGATCGTTTTAAGTTGTTGGGGGTAGGTTTAGGAAATAGATTTTTCAGTGACTGGTGGCCTCTCTGGAATAGGTTCACAAAATTTGAGGGCAGTTTAGGGCAAATTTGTGTGTTAAGTTGGAGAGCGTTAGCTTTGAGGGAATGAGAGAACAGACAGAAAATGCAGTGTTTGAGAGTTACTTATGAATTGGTTTGGTAGGCACTGATAAAAATTAGAAAAGTGGCGAGGTTTTGTATAGGTAAGTGGGAGATGGAAGGGACTTAATGAGGAAGCTTGTTACTATTAGAAAAGTAAATTTCAAAAGAGTAAAATTGCAAAGACGGTTTAGGGCAAATTATTTTTGGGGGAAAATGCAGCTGTTAGGTTAAAAACAGGCAAGGGGAAAACTAAAATGAGTAAACTAAGGTGTGGAGAAGTAAGAGCAAGGTTTAAAGAAGAGGTTACTGAAAGATTTCTTATTCTAAGGAGTGCCATGTTGGATACTACTTTTGATTAGTGGTTCATTAAGGAAAGGGGTTTAACATCTTATAGTTTTATGTCTTAAGAGACCCGGGGAGTAGGAGTCCTCCTGTTCCTGGGCTTTGGGAGCGCAGGCCTGCCGGGGCGGGATTTTGCCGGCGCTTGGCTCGGCGGCGGGCGGAGCAGCGGCGCGGAGCTGCGCGGGTGGTGGGCCCTGAGCCGCTGCAGCCGCCCGCAGACGCAGCGGATCACAGCCGGATTGGGTCGGCCGGTGGGCCGCGAACATCCGCGCACCCATGGGCCCTCGCGGGGCGCTGCAGTAAGTCAGCAGGCCCGGGGCGGCGCGCGGGGGCCGGGAGGAGGAGCTTTCCGGAGCGCCGGAGCAAACCTCCGCACGCGGCTCGCACGGCTTCCTTTTGTTGTGTGTACGTGTGTGAGTGTGCGCACGCGTGCGTGAGTGCCCCCGCGTGCGAGGAGGCGGCGGCGAAGCGCCGAGAAGCCGGGGCTTTTCCTACCCGAGTGGCTGGCGCGCCCGTGCCTCGGCGGGCGGTGGGGCCTTCCAGACACGCGTCTTCCGGGTCGGGGCCCGCGGCGCAGTCGGGGCCCCTTCCCCCAGCGGGATGGCAAACTTTGTGAGTGGCTTCTCCGCGGCTAAGAAGTGTCTGCCTGACAGCGGGGGCCGACGAACATTAATTGACACCCTCCTTTCCGTCCTGACCCTGTTTTTGTCAAATCTTACATTGGACTGTATTGTGTTTACAGTTTTATGGTGTGCGAAAAGGTCAGACGGGTAACTTGGTCTACTAGGCAGTTTTTTTAACTTGGTGTCAAGAGCCAGAAGTGTACGCTTGTATCCGTGTACTGGTTGCGCTATTAGAACCTGCATGTTTAGTGGTAAAAACAATCCTAAGGCCTTTCCAGAATTAGGCTATAGGGCAAACTTTTGCTCTCCAGACTTCGTGAAGCACTTTTTACAGTGCCAGAAAAGAACTACTTGTGTAACAGATTAAAAACTAGAGTTAGGAAATGCAAAAGTTAAAAGCCCTTCCCAAGAGCTTTAATTAAAAACAGCATTTTTGTTTGTTTGTTTTACGTAATTATCATTAGTGTAATTTGCATATGAAGGTTTGCACAATTGGGCATGATGTGATTTTAAAAAAGAATATTTATTAATTTTATCAAGGGCAGTGGTAAAGGCACCACACAGTTTTGAAATTTCAAGTATGTTAAATGTTTCTATAAATAAAATTCTATTCAGATTTTTAGATTTAATAAATCTAAAAATACGTTTGCAGTTGTCCTTTGGGTGCAGGAGGAAGTCCTGGGTTTCTCAGTGCTTGTTTCTGGGCAGATTTTCAGTATTGTCAGCTTGATATGGGTGTAGAACCTTAACCTGAGTGAATAATTTGTTTGAGATTACCAGTCTGTTTGCAGCTGGGAATAGCCTCTGGGTCTCTTATTCCCAATCTGGTGACCTGTCCAAGAATAGACTAAGGAAACTGGGTATTTGTCTATTTGGTGGAAAATATGGCTGAGTTGATTTTATAGTGAGTATTAAAGAGCCAGAAAGTCAATGTGAGAAGATTTAATCACTTTTGTAACATTTAGATGTATGTAGTTTCTCCACTTTCAATGTCTTTAGCCTTTCTTTAAATACATAAAAGACTGGAGGATATTCCTCAGTGTTACTTTTCATGGTATTTGTAGCACATTTTCATTTGATTAAAACAGAGAGATGCTTATTGTATTTAACTGTGGGTGGATGTGTTTTTTGTGTGGGTATTCTTAGTGGTTAAAGAATAGCTGGTAACTTGAGAATGTTTAGCCTCCTCCCAGTCGCTGGAGAGAAGAGGAATTATGTTAACTTCATTAATTTCTGATTAAAAAACCTTTGGCTGTCTTTACTGAAGATGCTTACGAAGTTAACAGATGGAATACCTGTGAATTTTCTCTTCAGCTTAATGTACTGGTATTCTCATTCTTGTTACTATATTAGCTGTGCTTTGTTTTGTTCATTCCTAGCGTTTCTTGTGCCTTTCTTCCTATGTCACAAAAACAAAAACTGTCTCTCTTTCCCGTTTCCATTTCCAAAGAACCCTGGGAGTTTTAAATCTAACAGCAAAGATTCTCCACCAGAGGTGATTTTGGCATTGTCTGGAGACATTGGTTGTCATGCTGTGGTATCTTACTGGTATCTAGTGGTTAAATGCCAAACACTTCACTGCATATGATATCCCCCCAACAAAGAATTACCCAGTGCAAAGTATCAGTAGTGTTGATATGGAGAAGACCTGGTTTTAGTATATTGAGAGTAGTATTCTGCATATGAAAGGTGTTTATAATGTAATTGGCCTCTCTGTATTGTATCTATTATAAATATTTTCCCAAAGTTGTCATTAGAAGGGCCATGGGTCAAAGATTATGAAGTCTGTTTCAGGGCAGTAGTACATAGGATTTTGGAGCTGGAAGATTAACAAGATTACTCTTTCAGTATGTAGATAAAGAAACAGTTTCCGAGAAATTGTGACTTACCCAAGTTCCTACAGATAATGCAGAGCTCAGGTCTCTTGTTATTTCTATTATAATTTAATTTTAATTCACTTATTTAATTAAAATTAGTTTTAATTACTGAGGGAAATGATATTTTATCAACTTTGCTTGATAAATTTAAATAATTGAGCTAAAATTTTAAAATGGCATTGTGAGAGTCTTATAGTCAGTGAATTGTTACTTTTTCAGATATTGCATGTGTTTGTTGAATTCTTCAGCATGACTTTGTAACTGTTGTAAACTTTTCAGCATCTGCTTTTTGAGAAAAGTTTGAAAAATTAAAAAAGACCATATACAATTGAAAAAAAAATCAATTTGGAGTTAATTGTGATACCGTAGGCAACATTGCAAATGCAAACCCAAGTGGAATTGTTAAAACATCTTAGGGTATCTTGAGCTTAGACATCTGTTCTGTTTTGTGAGGATCACTATGGTCAGTTATTGTGCTGGTTGTAAATCTTTTCTAGCAATATTCTTTTGGTTAATTTTAGAAAAATATATTAGAACTTTCAGGTGAAATGTAACTGGGTGAAATATAAATTGGGTATTTAGAGGAAATATTTTCAAATTAAGCTCTGTGTTGTGAGAGGAAGAAATATCAATAGAGTTCTTTTTAAGTTAAAATTTTTTTTTTCTGTGGTACTACTTTTAAAAAATGAGTGAAACAATAGGACAACAAATCAAAACTACAATGAGGTATCACCTGACACCAGTCAGAATGGCCGTCATTCAAAAATCCGCAAACGATAAATGCTGGAGAGGCTGTGGAGAAAAGGAACCCTCCTACATTGCTGGTGGGAATGTAGTTTGGTGCAGCCATTATGGAAAACAGTATGGAGATTCCTCAAAAAAACTAAAATAGACTTACCATATGATCCAGCAATCCCACTCTTGGGCATATATCCAGAGGGAACTTTAATTAGAAAAGACACATGTACCCCAGTGTTCATGGCAGCACTATAGACAGTAGCCAAGACATGGAAGCAACCTAAATGTTCATCAGCAGATGACTGGATAAAGGCGTTGTGGTATGTTTATACAATGGAATACTATTTAGCCATAAAAGAATAAAATAATGCCATTTGCAGCAACATGGATGGAACTAGAGATCATCATTTTAAGTGAAGTAAGCCAGAAAGAGAGAGAAAAATACCATATGATATTACTTATATGTGGAATCTAAAAAAAGAAAGAAAGAAAGAAAAAATGGTCACTATGAACTCATCTACAAAAAGAAACAGACTCGCAGACATAGTAAACAATCTTGTTACCGGGGAAAGGGGGTGGGAAGGGATAAATTCAGGAGTTTGAGATTTGCAAATGTTAGCTGCTATATATAAAAACAGATTAAAAAAAAAGCCAAGTTTCTTCTGTATAGCACAGGGAATTTTTCAATATTTTATAATAATCTGTAATGACAAAGAATATGAAAATGAATGTATGTATGTATATGCATGCCTGGGACATTGTGCTGTATACCAGAAATTGACACATTGTAATTGACTGTACTTCAATTTAAAAAAGTTGGACAAAAGACCATATGAGCAAAAATTTCTTCAAAAATTGTTTTATACAGGAAATTATTTTATAGAAAAATTTTAAATGTGTATTAGCAAAAAGAAAAAATCATTAACTGGAAGAAGTTGCTATTAGTGTTTTGATATATGGCATTCTTGTATTTTTGTTAACCTTTTACAATGAAAAATTTAAATAGATAAAAAAATACAATGGTATTACGAACTTCTGTATACCAATAACCTAACTTCAGTAGTTAGTAGTTAATGGACAGTCCTGTTTCATCTGTATCTCTGCCCCCATCTCATACAAGGTTTTAAAAACCTTTATTGTGAAATAATTATAGACTTACAGGAAGTTACAAAAATGGTAGAGTCCTATGTGTCCTTTACATAGCTTCCCCTCCAGTGGTGACATCTTATAAAGCTCTAAAAAGACATCAAAACTAGGAAATTGACTTTAGTATATTACTGTTAGCTAAATTGCCCATCAGTTTTCACCATTTTAAAAATCCTAATTCATTTGTGTATTTATACTTCTATGTGATTTTTCTTGAATATATAAATTCATGTGACTACCATAACGGCAAAGATACAGAACTGTTCTACTACCACAAAGAAAACCCCTATTGCTACTCTTTATATTCGTACCCTACCCCAAAATCCCTCCCTGTTCCCTGGTGACCTATTTTCCATCTCTAGATTAATATAATGATATATTAATACATATTTTGTTTAACCATTCACCTGTTGAAGGACTTCTGGTATATTCAGTATTTTTCTATTAATAGTAAAGTGGTTATGAACATTCATGTACAGGATTTTGTGTACAGTTCTCTGAGATAAATGCCTAAGATTGAGCTCCCTGGGTTGAATGGCAAGGGCATGTTTTGTTTTATAAGAACCTTCCAAATTGTTTTTCAGTGTGATGTACCATCTTACATTCCTATCAGCAATGTATGAGAGATCTGTTTTTTTTTTTTTGCATCCTTGCCAGCATTTGTTATTATTGCTATTTTTTATTTTAGCTGTTTTAATAGGTATTAGTGATATCTTATTGTAGTTTTAATTTGCATTCCCTAATGGCTAATAATATTAAATATCTTTGTATATATTATTTGTTGTCCATTCGTGTCTTTTGCTTGTTTTTTAATCAGAATTTTTTTTTTACTGTTAAGTTTTGAGAGCTTCATATATTCTAGATATAAGACCTTTGTCAGATATATGGTTTGCAGACATTTTTTCTTACTCTGTAGCTGAGATAAGCTGTATCTTTTTAAGAAGGTTTTCACCAGGTACTTGTTTTTGATTTTGATAAAGTTTGGTTTATTTTCTTTATGGAACATGCTTTTGGTGCCAAGCCCAAGGACTCTTTTCTATCAATCCTCAAGGTGCTCCTCTTTTTCTTCTTAAAATTCTGTAGTTTATGTTTTATATTTACATTCATGATCCATTGTGAATTAATTTTTGTATGTAGTTGTGAGGTTTAGGTCTAGACTTTTGGGGGGAGGGTGGGGGGGCTATGAATGTCCAATTGTTCCAGCACTATTTGTTGAAAAGACTATCCTACCTCCATTGAATGATTTTTGCCCCTTTGTCTTTTAAGAATTCATTTTTCTTTAGTGGTTATAGAACTATTTAGATTATTGATTTCATCTTGGTTTAGTTTCGGTAGTGTGATTTTGAGAAATTGGTTCATTTCTTCTAAGTGTTCAGTTTAAAAGTGTAAAGTTATTTTGTAGTATTCTCTTAGTATCTTTTTAAGTGCTGCAAGATCTTAGTGATACACTTACTTCAGTCTTAG
Source organism: Camelus dromedarius (assembly GCF_036321535.1). Lineage (NCBI taxonomy): Eukaryota > Metazoa > Chordata > Mammalia > Artiodactyla > Camelidae > Camelus > Camelus dromedarius. The sequence continues at coordinate 62,037,235 of NC_087437.1, forward strand.
TGTTGGTGATTTGTGTCTTTTTATTTTTGTTAGTCATGTTAGAGGCTTACAGATTTTTTTCTTTGTTGATTTTCTGTATTTTCCTATTTTTAATTTCATTGATTTCTGCTCCTGTTTCCTTTCTATTGCTTACTTTGGGTTTATATTTTGCACTTTTTTTTTTTTTTAAGTTTCTTGTGGTAAGTAATGAAGTTACTGATTTTGGATCTTTTCTAATTAAGCATTTAGTGCTATAAATTTACTCCTAGCTACTGCTTTAGCTGCATCCCATATTTTTTAACATTGTTTTCATTTTTATGTATATATTTAAATTTTTTTCTCTTTGAGATTTCCTCTTTGACCTATGGACTTTTAAAAAGTGTGTTTATCCTTGTGTGTTCAGAGATTTTTCAGTTGTCTTTCTGTTACTAATTTCTAGTTTGAGTCCGTTGTGGTCAAAAAATGTACTTTGTATTATTTTAGTTCTTTTAGACTTGCTGAGGTTTGTTTTATGGCCCAGAATATGATCTGTCTTGGTGAGTGTTCTAGGGGTGCTTGAAAAGAAATATGTATTCTGCTGTTGTTGGGTGTAGTCGTCTGTATACATCAAGCTGACCCTGTCAGTTGGTTGTTAATAGTGTAGCCTTTCTGCTTAAAAAATAAATATTCTCATAGCTTTTCCATTCTTCTTCTTTCAATGTGTGTTACTAATTTTATAGTTAGCAGCATATAGCCATTTAAAAAATTCCGCTCTGCCAGTCTTTCTTGATTGGTCTATTTAGACCAGCTGCACTTATGGTAATTATTGATATATATTAACATTTAAGTCTGTCATTTTATTATTTATGTTTTGTTTATTTTCTCTGATTTTCATTTTTTGTTCTTTTTCTTGCCTTCCTGTAGATTATGAGAACATTTTTTAGGATTCCATCTTCTGTAATTTGTGAAAGATTTATAATGTTTCTAAGTCTGTCTTGCTATAGTTTTTGTAGTGGTGGTTGTAGTTATTACTTAATGTATATGTGACTTATAACAGTCTCCTGGTATCAGTATTTTCTATTTCGACTCAAGTGTGGTAACTTCACTTCTCTTTTACCTTTACTTTCTTGACTTTTAAATATAATTGTTTTTAGTATTAGTAGTATAATTTTTTTTTCAGTCATTAAATGTCATCTGTAAAACTAATGATGGAAAAATAGTCTGTTATGTATATCCATATTTCTATTCTTTTTCTTGTTTGGAAAACTTTAGCCAGTCTTTACAGGTAGGATTGCTTGTGGCATATTCTTTTAGTTTTTCTTCTTTTGAGGATGTTTTGAATTTTTCTTCCTTTGTTCCTTGCTGTGACCTGAATGTATTCCCCTAAAATTTAAATGTTGAAATCCTAATGCCCCATGTAATGGTATTTTGGAGTTGGGTCCTTTGGAAGGTTGTTAGATCATGAGTGGGGAGCCCTCATGAATGGGATTAGTGCTGTTACAAAAGAGGCCCCCAAGAAGGCTCACTTGTCCCTTTTCTGCCATATGAGAATACAAAGAGAAGTCTGCAACCTGGAAGAGATGCTATGCTGGCACCCTGATCTTGAACTTCTAGCCTCCATAACTGTGAGAAGTAAATTTCTGTTGTTTATAAACCACCCGTTCTGTGGTATTTTGTTATAGCAGCCTGAACAGACTAAGACATTCCTGAAGAGTAGTTTCAGTGGGTATAGAATTCTTGGTTGGTAGTGTACCCCCCCACCATTATTTAAAATACATTCTGCCACTATTTTTGGCCTCTATATTTGGGATGAGAAATCTGGTGTTATTTTAATTGCGGTTCCGTAACAGATAATACATTGTTTCTGTCTGGCCACCTTCATAGTTTTTTCTTTGTTTTTTTAGTTCTTGAGCATTTAGCTATGGTGTGTCCTGGTGTAAATTTATTTGGGTTTATCTTGTTTGGGGTTTGCTCAGTGTTTTGGATCTGTAAGTTTGTATTTGTCACAGTTGAGAAATTTTCAGCCATCATTTCTTCAAATACTGTATCGTCCCCTCTCTCTTCTTTCTGGGACTCCAGTGATATTAACATTGGATCTTTTGTTACTGCCCCACAGTTCTCTAAGACTCTTAGTTTTTTTTTTTTTTTTTTTTTTCAGTCTTTGTTTTTCAGATTGGGCTAATTCTATTTTTCTATCCTCAAATTCAGTGATTCTCACCCCTGCTAACTCCATGTTTGTATTGAGCCTATCCAGCAAGTTTTAAAGTTTCTGTTATTGTAATTTTAGTTCTGTTACTTCCTTTTGCTTCTTTTTTTATAACTTCTCTTTCTTTGCTAAGATTTTCCATTTTTTCACTTATTTTGGGAGAATTTATAATTGCTGAAACATTTTGTATTATGGTACTTTAGAATTTTTAAAAAATAGTTACAGCATCTGATTCATCTCTGTATTGGCCTTGGTTGATTATCTTTTCTCACTCATGTTGTGATTTTCTTATGTCATTTTCTATGTTATATATTATGTTAGGAAGCTGTGGGCCCTTAATATTTTTAATTTTAGCATGCAGTCACCCTATTTAGGTTTAGCATGCAGGTCTTGGCTCACTTTTGTGAGCTTTGGTTCTAATGGCAGTTTAATTTTCAGAGCCTTTGTGGTTGACTTGATTTATCTGATGCTGCTGGGGCTCCCACTGGTCCTTCCTGGTTCTGCCTGAGGGAGTAGAAGGCATTTTTCCCTACCAAGCTCCTGGATGTCTCTTCAAGAGAGAGGATTATTGTGGGATCCTCCTACTGGTACCCATCCTCATCCTCCGATTCTTCCTTGTCCCTTTGTTTCTGGGTGAGGAAGGAGAATCTTGGCCCAAACAGCTGCTTGTTGGCCAAGTTGGGTCCCTGAGTTTTGCCCATTTGTCTCTGTATTTCTAGGTGGAAAACGGAAGTTTCAGGTCACGTGAGGAAGGAAGAGTTGCTTCTCCTGGTCTTTGTTTTTGGCTGGGCTTCCAGTTGATCTTCTTGCTTAATACTGCACAGAGACTCCTTTTTAATTTCGGGGAGGAGTGTGGCTCTTGTTTACCTTCTGTTGCTGAATTGGTGGTCGGGAAATGCCAGTCTGGATTGCCGCCTTCTGATGGGTGTTGGGATATAAAACACTCTCCTGCTTTTCTGTTTCTCTCTTGGAGTCCCAAACTGTTTAGCTTCCTTCTTACCAATTTTCATAATTTTCTTTTGGTTGTCCCTTGTGTTATTTCCATGGTTTATACTTGTGCTTGGTGAAGAGGGGCAGGGAAAAACAGATTTAGGCCTTCTTATCTAGACTGGAAGTTAAAGTCCCTTAATTTTTGTGAACTTGTATAATCTCCACCCAGTGGGTTATTTCAGCTTTGCAAATAATGGTTTATGGCCATGTGCTTTGTGAACTTTTAAGCGCTATATAAATGTTTGCTTCAATTATAAACCACAGTATTGGACACCTAGGAAGTTTTTGGAAGGTAGTCAGCTAGTTCAAGAGGGTGCCAGGGAAAAGATGAATGCTATTTTACTAAGCTTCTATCACATAAATAGAATTTTGTAATGTAGTTTAATTAAAATGAAATTGTGAATTCTGGGTATTTTCTTCAAAGATGTGTTTATTTAATGGATTATTTGTATTTAAGATGTTTAACAATTCTAGTAATACATAATATTTTAATAAACATTTTTTAAAACAATATTGAAAATCTTGTATTGTGCATCCAATTTAATCTTAATTCATAGGTAGAAAAGGAAAGGTAAGATAAAATATCTTGCTTTTACATTCCTAGTTTTTTAATTGAGAGTAAATTGGCCCCAAATAAGAAAATGTCCGTTCTATGTTAATAGACGCTAGGGTTTCTAAATGATGAGCTAGCTCATTAAATCAACTACTACTGTTGAAAAAAAAACTCACTAATATATTTCATGAGTTATTCAAACTTAATATAGTTATTGCAGTTATAGAGAAATCACTGGGCTCCTTTGCAGCCACTTCTTAAGGTGTTCTCTGATTGATGGCAAATCTCAGATTCCTAATCAGATTAAAACCATTTCTTTTATGTATGGTCACACTTCTACATTGTGTCTAATGCCTTATGTAATTCCGGGCATATGTTCTAGACAGAGGAAATAAGAATGACTAATTAATTCTGGTATTGAATAAGGTAAAATTATCAAATGATGAATTAGCTTTTTTACGGACTATTTGCATGTTCTTAAATGAGTAATTATATTTCATATTGGAAGTAGCAATTTCAGTTCACTCTTGTTATCTTTGGTTTTTAACAATGTTTTAATATGTATTTGTTCATAAAGAATTGACACTTAAAAAAATCAAATTTAAATCGTTAACCTTTAATTTTTAAATGGATATTCCTGTAATATTTTCTAGGGTTCCCTTAGTTATTATAGTAGGATAACTTTTGTTATAAAAATCAGATAAATTTAATTTCTTATTTATTTACATGGTGACTTTTATTGTAGGTAGAATTTTAATTTTAAATTTTACGTTCATTGATCTTATCCTTACTTCAAAGATGTTTGGTTTTTTTTCTGACTCCTGGAATATTGCTAAGAGTAACATTAAATATATTTTAACTTGGGAATGACCTTTCTTGTTGTGCTGTGTTGAAGTAGACTTTTATTTGGAGGCAGATGATCTGGTTGAAGTCTTTGCCTTGACACTTTGGTGTTGTATAACCTTGGGTACTTAACCTCTTAAACCTCAGTTTCATCATCTGTAGAATGGAGACAAACAATAATACCTGTTTAGGTAATTGCAGGGGGGAGGCACATGCAATGTGACAGATGAAAGCACTTTGTAAACTGTGAAGTACTTTGTCAGAGCTTGCTTGTAACATCTTTGAGATCTTTTAAAAATTCGCGTTAGTAATGTTGATCATAATAGTGCAAAATATTTTATGATTATTTACAAAATTGATAAGTATTCAGTAAAAATTCCTATAAAAATAAAGCAGCTTTTCCTTGATTTTAGTGGTTTACTACTCTTAAAAACTAGTTTCTGTTAGTGACTTTGGGAAAGGATTACATAGTTGCTTGATAGTTTATCATCCTGACTGTGAAAGGGTTAGCTTTGGGGAGGTGTCTTTCCTCAACAGGTGATTTGGATTTAAAGGTTAGTTCAGTCATTTTAGTGATTTATAGTCTAAGGATTTTCTAAAAATGCTTACTGTTGTATTTTCTAACGTGGGTAGAGTTAGTTTCTTATTTGACAAATGTTTACTGCATAGGTGATTTGAAAAGGCCAAGGGAAAGTGAGTAGTCTCAGTTGGTGGCTTTATTTTACTCACTTTGGTCAACTATTTTTTAAGAATTTATCTTATTACCCCTTTGTAGGATTTTCTTTCTTAACCAAGTTGATTAATTACATTAATTATGAAATATAATTAATTTTTGGTGAAAGTAAACATGGAAAATGGTTGTAAAAAAACCTGGTTAGCGCAGATACTGGGATGGTTGGTTTGAATTTTGGAGGCTGTCATTCCTCCTTTGGATAGATCTGGTTGTGAAAAGTATACTCTGAGACCATCATTCAGATAGAGTTCTAACAACTTTAATTCTCAGAGCAAGTAGTGTAAATTAAAAGGACACATATGTCTATGCTTTGTTACTGTATAGAAATTCTAACCATATTCATAGAAATCTGTTCCTGGAAGAAACTTTTTTTCTTCACCTTTTTTTTAAAGCATCATTCAGAAAGCTTACTAAATCACAAAAGTAAGAAGTAATGTAAAAGCAGAACTTGATTAATTAAAATATGATCTAGTTAAAAGATGCTAAAGGACTTTAAGCATTTTTCCTCTCAGATTCTTAAGCTGTGGTGCTGGTAGTGGTAGTGATGATGATGAGGAGGAGAGGATAGCACAGTAGATTGTGGAGGGCCTTGTAGATCATTATGAAGACCTTGGTTCTGCCACTTACTAGTTTTATAACCTCTGGTAAGTTTTATAACCCTTCAGTTTTCTCTCCCTTAAAGTGTGAATAATAATAGCACCAATCTCGTAGGTTTGTTGTTTGGATTAAGTTAAGTTAATATCTGCAAAGACCTAGGAGCACTGCTGAGCAAAGTACAAAGCTTGTGGTATTTATTGCATTCTAAAATGTGGAATCAATGTTAAAAAATCACTTTTTCCTTTTCTTTTGGAAAGGTAACAAAGGGAGAATTAATTGATTGTTGCTTTGATTTTCCTATGATAAATTGCTCAAACTTTAATTATAGCACTTAACACATTACATTATCATTGCAAACATTATTTGTTGTATGTTTATTTACCATCCTTGCTAAATTATGAACTCCTTTGGGCAGAGACCATGGTGTTTTATGCCTGTCTTAGGAACCTTATGTAGTGTGTTATATACTTATCAGGTGATCAAAAATGTTGACTCAGTTAATGACAAAAATGTTGGCCTAATGAATGGATCAGACTACATGCCAGTAAATACAGTGAAATGCTGTTAGTCTATCAAAACTAATGGAAGGATTGTAGCTAAGGTCCCTGCAAAGTATTTCATTTATTTTCTTTCTTAATATATGTTTTGTCTTAATGTGAGTATACCTGCACAAGTGATTGTAATCAAGGAATAATTAGCCAGCACAATCTTAAACCAGAGGAATTGCTAAGCAGGTGTATTCACTAACTCCTGAAGTAGGGAAATTGGGACTGGGAAAGAGGAAGATCTTAGCTGATCATTGGGTGGTTGTCCAAGTAACTTTATGACTTTCTTTTTGTACTTGGTCTTAGTTTCCAGCCTGGTAGGTTATTTTCTTCTCCCCATTTTTGATGGAGAGGAGTGCTAAAGGAGAAAGAGGGATAGAGGCTTGGAAGGAGAAATAAAATTGGTAGATGATGCTAAACGAATTAGGGTTCCAGAGACAGAGACTATGTGGCAGGTGAGTTAGGGGAAGTTGTGAATTTCCATGGTAGAGGACAAGTGATAGGAAAGATATTCCAAAACTTCTGTTTATAGATTTAGAATTTGAGGTTATATTATTTTGTGCATGTGGGGGATGTGTGTATGTGGGAGTAAGGCATGTTTCCTTTTCCTTCTTGCTTCACTATTTTATTTTTGTTTCCTTATCTTTTAATGTATCTAGTTATAGTCTTTGATGTATGACAGCCTTAATTTAGGGCTTTCAATAAAAAATGATGCAAGAAGGTGAGTACACTTTTTGTGAATATGTTTTCAATGGAATATTAACATTTTGAAAACATTTGTCTAGCTGAAGATGTTGCTATTATTATGTGGTGACATAAGTAGTAATGTCTTGATTGTGGACTAGATATATCCAGTCAACTTTAAAAGACTCAACCACAGTAGTATGATTTTTTACTATCTTTTTGACAGTAAAGCTACAGAAATACATATTTAAAAGTAGTTTTACATAATTGAGAGGAATGGCATATATCTCTTTTGAATGCTTGGAAACAAAACTTTGAAGCAGGCAATTAAGAGCTTAGTAGAAATAAATTATTTTAAAATAGATTTTTTGTTTGTAACTAGTTGGGCAACAAGCTACTGACTGGCTAAGGACTAGAAAATGCTGAATTATCAAGAAAGGCTGTAGTGTTTGTAATCCCTTGATAAAATTGTGTAGACACAACTTTGAGTTAATATACTTGGTTATTTCCTGCAGATTTAAAGTTTCTTTAATTGTTCTGCTTTTACATTTATAGCTTTTATTGATTTACAAGATATTTATTGAGCCCCCAAAATATATTAGGGCTGTTATATAAAATGTTTTATTATTTCTGAATAAAAATTATATTTGGCATATTCTTTGCTTCTAATAAAATTTTAGCTTTCACTCTCTATTTACCTCCATTTCATATACCAGGAAAAAATATCCCAGTTGCAGGAAGAAAATTATATGTGTCCAATGTCAATGCAATACCAACACAGGGTGTTACCAATACCAACACATTGAACTAATGTGTCCAATTAGTCTCTGCTAAAAGGTTGATTATAGCATGACATTTAAAAAATATCTATGGACCATTTTAGCATTATTAAATACTTTTGCTCTGAAAATTTTAAGTACTTAATATTTTTGTATTTTCAAAAACTGTATTCTTAATATAAGTAGATTTTTGAGCTGAGGAAAATGTTACTGTGGGATTTCATCAGGATGTGGTACTATTTGAGTAATTGAGAACATCAACATATGATTTTAATGAAGTACATTTTGTGTCCTCTTTCCTGTTTTAAGTTGTTTAGGATAATTCTAAGTTATTGCCCTGATAGTAAAGAAATCCTAATCCTCAACTGTAAGTTAAATTTGAAGAAGTCCAGTTACTGTCTGGGTCATTTCTTACCTTCATGATATCATTTAGCACTGATGGGTCATTATAGTTGAACTGTTAGTTGTTATTAATTTTATTTAATCCAACAGTATCTATCATAGAAGGAATTTTGTCAGGTTTAGCACATTTAGATACAAATATTTTACCTGGCTTTAAGAATATATCTAATCCTGATTTTTGGTTGCAGATAACCTGTATTTTTGTACTTTTATAGGATAGAGGAAGGAATCAACAGCTTGGAGATTCGACCAAGTGATCTGGCGGGATGGGCATTTGCCTGATATGTTTTATAGAGGTAATTCAACACTGTTTTTACTCAGTCTTTAGTTTTTACCTGTGATAGATGCCCATATACTTGAAAATGAACATGCATATCTCAACTGTCGGATAATACTCTGCATTTACTGGACAATTCCCTTTTCCTTTATACCTCTATATAGCATGAATGTTATATACAGATAGCGTGATATCATTATATATAGATATGAACGTCTATACATTGAAAAGAATTAATGTTATTAGTTCCATAGGATGAAGACCTATCTATAGGATGAGGATTCTTTTAAAGTGAGGATGTAAAAATATTAGCAGGTTCAGTGGCTATATTTTATGATTTCCTTTAACATTTCTTACTCTTTACTTAAGTTTATTTTAGGAGGAATATACACTTAAGCAGTAGAGAATGTTATAATGTAAAAAAAAAAAAGCTTATTCCCATTCACTGTTTGTTTTTAAATTTAATTTAATTTTTTGTTGATGGAGGTGGTAATTAGGTTTATTTATTTATTTATTTTATGAGGAGGTCCTGGGGTTTGAACCTAGGACCTCATGCATGCTAAGTATGTGCTTTACCACTTGAGCTGCACCCTCCCCCACCATTCACTGTTAATATTCATGTGTGTGTATATTCTTCCAGACATTTGCCATGCATATACGAACATTTATATGTATACCTATATTTATATAATCTTTATACAAATGAGATCACATCATATCTGTTTAGCAGCATGCTTTTGTTGTTAACCTCTGTATCTTTGCATATCATTCCTTTTCATTGCATTCTGTATAGTATTCACTATTTGGATGTACCGTAATTATTTTAACTAGCCTCCTATTTGTAAATATTTAGGTTTTTAGTTTTTTTGCAGTGATAAATGGGAATATAATGAATAATCTTGGATATATCTTTGCACATATTTAAAAATATGTTTGCAGTATAAATTCGTAAGGGAAAAATTGTTAGGTCAAAAAGTGTGTATATTTAATAATTTGGTAGTCAAATTGCACAACTAAGAAGATTGCCCCAGTATCAGTAGTCTAGGAAAATGAGAATCTCTGTATCTCTTTGATAATACTAGTTAGGGTCAAACATTTTAATATGTGTCAGTTTTTTATTGTTTAGTATTGCTTTTCAAAACTTCATTACGAGTTTGAACATTTTTTTTTTCCTTTATCATTGACCATATATGTATTTTCAGTGATTTCTTAGGTCACATGTTAGGTAAATTGTTTTCACTCAGTTTTTGCTCTTCTTTTGATTTTGTTTCTGCTTTGTAGACATTTTAACTTTGTATAGTTGAATTTAGTGATCTTTTTCTTCATGGCCATGGGTGGGGGGATTTCCTCTGTAAGGTTTAAAAGGTCTTCACCGCTGATTGTCAGACTCACTTTTTCCTCCACATTATAACATCTCTGATGTGAATTGCTGGTTTGTCATAGTTTGGCATAATTTTTTCCTTAGTGACATAAAATAGTTGTGTACCTTACAGTTGGTAGTTTTAGATTCCGTGAACTATGGTACTTGAAAAAAGTTAACAGGTGTTCTATTACTTAAAGCATTTTTTTTTTAAGTGGAAGAGGTAATTAGGTTTGTTTATATATATATATTTTTTTAATGGAGTTACTGGGGATTGAACCCAGGACCTCGTGCATGCTAAGCACATACTCTCCCACTGAGCTATACCCTTCCCCCCTCTATTACTTTTTAAATTGGTTTAAATTGTTTAAAATCTTGATTTATATTGGATTTTGGTATAAGCAGTAAATGTAGAGAGCAGCTTTACCTTTTCCCAGATGACTAACTGGTTGTCCCCATTCCGGTTATTGAATGATGCATTTCTTTTCTACATATTTGAAATGCCACATTTATCATATATTAAATTTCCATGTTTGTTTTGGGGGGGGGTCCTGTTTTTGAAATCAGTTCTGTTCAATTCATCTGCATACTTACTTTTTGTACTGGTAGTTTTGAAAGAATTCAATAAAGGAAGTGCTTATAAAATCAATTATACATAAATGATTTTTTAATATAAATTGTAAAATTAGGACTAATGAAGAAGAGGTATATATACACAGTAACAACTAAAAAGATAAAATGCCTGGGAGAAGTCTACTTGAAAAAAATTTCAAAACTCTACTGAGGGATAATAAGAAAATTTAAATCAACTCAAATTTTCAATAGGAAGATATGATGATAAAGCTGTCATTTCACTATAGAAATACTATTGATTTGTGTCTGTTGATCTACTATCTTGTGACCTTACTGAACTTCCTAGTTCTAATAGTTTTTTTGTGGATTCGTTGGGAAATTTCTACGTATGAGATCATATCACTAGAGAATAAGGGCAGTTTTATTTCTTCTTTTCTAATCTTGATGCCCTTAGTTGCTGTATGTATGTACGTATGTATGTATTTTTGCATACTTTATTTTACTAGCTAGAACCTAAAGTACAGTGTTGAACAGAAGCGGTAAAAATGGGCATCCTGATTTTTAGGAGGAAAACATTCAGTGTTTAACCATTAAGCATGATACTTGTTGGTTATTTTTTTTATCAGTTTGAAGAAGTTCTCTTCTAGTGTTAGTTTGTTGAGAGTTTTTATCATGAATGGTTGTTGGATTTTGTTGAGTGCTTTTCTTCTTTGTTTATTGAAATAACCATGTGGTTTTTGTCCTTTATTCTCTTAATATGCTGTATTACATTAACTGATTTCCAGATGTTAAACCACCTTTGCATTTATGGGGTAAATATTACTTGGTCTTGATGTGTATATAGTCCTTTTTTAATCTGTTGCTAGGTTCAGTTTGCTAATACTTTATAAGGATTTTTTGAGGATTTTTTTATCTGTGTTTATGAGAGACATTGGAGTAGAGTTTTCATATGATGTCTTTATATCAAAGAAACTTTTGGCTTCATAGATTGAGTTGCAAAGAATATTCTCTTCCTCTGTTTTGTGAAGGAGTTTGTGAAGGATTGGTATTTCTTCCCTTAAATACTTGATCAAATTCATCAGTGAAGCCATTTCTTTGTGGGAAGTTCTTTAAAAATTTTTTTCTTAATTGAAGTATAATTGATTTAGCGTCTGGTGTACAGCATAGTGATTCAGTTATACATATTCTTTTCATTTTTTTAATTATAAGTTATTACAAGCTATTGAATATAGTTCCCTGTGCTGTTCAGTAGGACCTTGTTATTTATCTATTCTGTATATAGTAGTTGTATCTGCTAATCCCAAACTCCCAATTTATTCCCCTCTACCTTCCCTTTTGGTAACCCTAAGTTTGTTTTCTATGTCTGTGAGTCTCTTTCTGTTTTGTAAATAAGTTTATTTGTGTGATTTTTTTTTAATTTCACATGTAAGTGATATCATATGATATTTGTCTTTCTCTCTCTGACTTCACTTAGTATGATAATCTCTAGGTCTTTGTGGACTTTTAAATACTAATTTAGTTATATTCAGATTTTTCTGTTTCCTCTTTAATCAGCTTATGTGTCAGCAATGTATGTCTTGTTAGGAATTTCATAGAAGTCATTTAATTTGTTGGCATATATTTGTTTATAATATTCCTTCCCTTATAGTTCTTTTTTGTCAAGTCAGTAATAATATCCCTTCTTTCATTCCTGATTCTGATAATTTGTATTTTTTCTCTTTGTTGTTGGTCAGTCTACCTAAAAGTTTGCAAATTTTGTTGATCTTTTTAAAAGAACCACATTTCTCTCTAGTTTTTTGTTTTTCTCTTTCTCTTTCCAGCTTGCTTTATAGTTTAGTTTGCTCTTTTACTGGCTTATTAAAGTGGAGGCTCATGTCATTGATTTGAGACTCCTCTTTTTTTTTTCAAATATATTTAAAGTTATACAATTCCTTCAAAGTACTTCTTTAGCTGCATCCCCATAAATTTTGTTATATTTGTTTTGTTTTCATTCCATTAAAAATATTCTCTAACTTATCTTTTAATTTCTTCTTTGACCCATGTATTACTCAGAATTGTGAGGTTTAATTTTAGACACTTGAGAATTTTCCAGTTGCTAATTTAGTTGATATCTAATCTAATTGTTTTGTGGTTAGAGAATGTACTTCGTATGACTTGTAAGGCTTGTTTAATGCCCTAGCATTTGATCTGTACTGCAGAATGTTCCATATGTGCTTGAAAACAATAGGTATTCTGTTGTTTGCTGGAGTTTCTGTATATACCAGTTAGGTCTAGTTGGTGGAGAGTGTGATTCAGGTTTCCTATATCTTTATTAATTTTCTGTCTAGTTATTCTATGAATTATTTAGAGTGGGGCATCAGAATCTCCAAGTATAATTGTTGAATTTTCTGTTTTTCTTTTTAGTAATGTTACTTATTGCTTTATTATTTTTGGGCTCTTTATTACTGTCATTATGAAATATCTTTTTTATCTCCAGTAGTATTTGTATTAAAGTCTGTTTTGTCTAATATTTGTATAATCACTCCAGCTCTCTTATGGTTACCTTTTCCATAGTATATCCTTTTTCCCCATCTTTTTACTTTTAGTCTTGAATGTAAAGTGTGTCTCTTGTTCACAGCATATAGTTGAATCTTACTTTTTGTCCAGTCTGAAAGTTTCTGCCTTTCCATTGGGCTGTTTAGACATTCACACTTTATTATGGACATGGTTGAATTTATGTTTGCCATTTTGCCATTTGTTTTATATATGTCTCTTATGGCTTTTGTTTCTCTGTGCTTCCTTTACTGCCTCCTTTTGTATTGAATATTTTTTACTGTGCCATATTAATTACTTTGTTGATTTCTTTTCCAAACATAATTTAAGATACTTTGTGGTTGCTGTGGTGTTTACATTATGCATTTTAACAATCTGCTTAATAGTAAACATTAAGTCAGTATCAGTAAAATATAGAAACTTTGCTCCAATATAGCTTCCATTTTCTCTTTCTTCTCATGTGCTGCTGTCATTAAATATATTGTATCTATATATGCTGTAGACCAGCAATACAATGTTATAATCACTGCTTTCTACATTCTAATGTCTTTTAAAGATGTTAAGAGAAGTGAGAAAAATATGTTTATGGAGTCTTTTAGTTTAACCCATGTATTTACTATTTCTGGTGTTCTTTTTTTCTGTGTATTTAAGTCTGGTGTCATTTCCTTTCAGCTTGATGGACTTCGTTTTGGTATTTCTTATACAGCAAGTCTGCTAACAAAAAATTCTCTCAGTCTTTGTTCATCTGAAACTGTTTACTATGCCTTCAGTTTTGAAGGGTAATTCTGCTGCTTTCTTGGTTGACAGCTTTTTTCTTTTAGTCCTTTGAGAATGTGATCCCACTGTCTTCTGGCGTCTATTGTTTCAGATTGAAATTCAGCTGTTAATCATGTATGGTTCCCTCACAAGCTGAGTAATTTTTCTCTCTATGCTTGCGTGATTTTTCTCCTTGTGTTTGTTTTTAGCAGTTGGACTGTGATGTGTCTAGGTGTGTCTCTTTGTTATTATCCTACTTGAGATTCATTTAACTTTGAAGGGAAGTTTTTTGTTTGGTGTTCTATTAAAAAAATTATTTTCCTGCCCTTACTTTCTTTCCTCTTCTCTGGGACTCCAGAAATGTTGGTAAGTTGGTCTCTGAGACTATTTAATTTTCTTGAACATTTTTTTCTCCCTGTTCTTCAGATTAGATAGTTTCTACTGATGTATCTTCAAGGTCATTGATTTTCTTCTGCCATCTTGAATCTTGTAGTAAATTTTTTGTTTTACTTATTGTGCTCTTCAACTTCAGAATTTCCATGTGGTTCTTTTACATAATTACTAGACCTTTGTTGAGAATCAGTTATTTGTTCATTGTTTTCAGAATCAGTTATTTGTTGATTGTTTTCATGATTAAAAAAAAGGCTAAAAATGGGTTCTTTTACTTCTTTTAACATATCTGTAATAGATATTTTGAAATCTTTGTTTACTTAAACCAACATCTGGGGATAATCAGAAACCGTTCGTAGTGATTGCTGTTTTTTGTTAATATGGGTCACATTTTTCTTTTTTTTTGTACATTTTATAATATTTAAAATGGGCTTTTAAATTATTTATTTATTTATTTAAAATGGAGATACTAGGGATTAAACCCAGGACCTCATACATGCAAAGCACGCACTCTATCACTAAGCTATATCCACCGCTCCTCCCCCCCCAAAACCTGGGCATCCTAGATAACATATTTGAGCAGCTTATGGTTGTTACTCCCCTCTCCCCTGCCTGCCCAGGTTGGTTATTGTTGTCATTTCACTATTATTTATGTATAACACAATCTTACTGAAAAAAATTTTTTAATTTTGAACAGAAGTTTATCTGCAAAAATAGACAACATGTGCATATCCAGGAAAATTCTGAAATGAAAGGGTACTGAGGGGTGAATATTTCCATCAGAATTTAAACTTTTTAAAATATGGATATAGTGTTGAAATGTTTTAGAAAGTGAATTAGTGTTATGCTTTCTGAAGTACAAAAATGGAAATATTACTGGTATGTTTTAGGTGAGAAAGACTATTTTTCTTTTGCACCATTATACACGCTGATATAAAATCACAGAATGTGTTATATATTATTTGGTCTCCAAGTTTCCTATGGAGGAGTATGTACAAATTAATTTTGATAGGTAGGAATGTAATATTTTTAAAGACCTATGGTAGGAAACTCCATAAACTCTTCTTTAGTCTGTTACTATGGCTAGAAATACTTACTGTCCGGAAGTTTTCTTCTTGTGCATGGCTTATGTTCTTCATTTAAAATTTTTTTGGATATGGTACACAGTCTCCTTATGATTATTCCTGTCTTTTTGTCAGCTTTTACAGTCAAAGATGACTTTGCCAAACATGTTTCTGTAGGTATTTAGTGTGATTTTATGCTATAATCCTTCCTGTTGTGAGTACACATGCATTCTGTATGTTACTAGTTCTATTTGTGATTTGTAAGCCTGGAATTGTGTTTGCTCCTCTCTTCACTTTACAGCTTTTACAAAGCAGACATAATGTTATTAAGTGGGTTTTTTTTTTTTTTTTAAAGCATCGTTTTCTCTTTTATACACATTTAGGGCTGTAACCTTCTGAATTTCCTTCACCATTCCATATCTCTGAAGCTGTAGACTCCAGGCTAGGCAAATTATTCTTTTATATGGCCAGGATTGTCCCACAGTTACTGCTTATCAGTATTACATTTTCCCAGTTTCAGATTCAAAAACAAGTCATTGCACTGATTTTTCAGGCATAGCTTACTATTTACAAAAAGTGATCACTTCACTATACATACCAATTTGTCCATATTGTATTTGTACTGTATTTTTTCTCTCCATAAATAATGTGTTTTGTTTGTTGTGTTTGTTATTATTGTTTTTTTGTAGGAATTGGATGGAATAAGTGATTAAGGTGATATTGAGGGTCTCTGAAGCCTGTGAAAGGTAGAAACTCAACCATGATTTCTTTTTCAACTCTACAGCATTCCCTTCCTTGAAGTCTTCATTTTTATCTTAGTCTCAGGTAACTTCAATACTTATTTTTAATAGTCATGAATAAGTAAATTTTTCAAATGTGAAACTTTTTTGGTTGGTAGAATTTCTTGTTAAGTTTGTATAGTAGTTTCTCTGTGTTTTAGTCTTTATATCTGGAAGAAACTTGGGATTTAATATTTTTCTTGAGAAAATAATGTGAAGAGAAAATTGGTGAGTAATGATACCATTTTGGGTTTTAAGTTTAGCACATAAAAATATGTATAGCTTATTATATAATCTTAAGTGAAATTTAAGTGGGAGAGTATTTTCTTCTTTAACCCTTTTTCTCAGCAGAGTAGTGCATTTTTCACCTGCCTTATCAATACATACATAACCCACGTTAAATTTTCCAGAATTTCCAGGGAAACTATTTTCATATGTAGGAAAATTTGACCTATTACTCGAATTTAATGGTGTTTGGCATGTAATTTTTTTAAGTGTGAAAAAACATACCAGTTACTGTACATTTGCACATAATATGTTTGCCTGTGCTAATATAAGGAAGCAATCATGTAGATAATTCAATAGTCATTTATATTAAGTACATTAGTTAAAATTTAGACTTGTCTACTGTGATAGGTGCTGAAAAAGGTAGAAATATATATTTATTTGAAAAGTCCATGTAAACAATCTCAAGATTGTTTGGAAGCACCAGAATCATCATGACCTAGGCTTCTTTGTCTTGCTTTGCTATTCTTAATATGCGGCTTCCGTCTTGTGGTCAAGATGTTTTTACCATTCTGTCTGCCAGTAGAAAGAAGGAAAAAGGAGAACATTATCTTTTCCTTTAAGGAGAGTTGTATATATCATTTCTACTCATATCCCAGTGGCTATAACTGTTACATGGCCACAACCAGTTGCACAGGAGCCTGGAAAATGAGTCTTACCTAGGTCATTGTGTGTCTCATTTAATATTTTATTATTGGGCAAGAAGGAGAGAACAGAATCTGGGGGGCAGCTAGTTGTTTGTCATATTAGGTTATGTGTCAGATTTATTTTCTGTTTATCTAGTTTGGATTAACATTAAAATGTAATTTCTATTGTCTAAGACATGTTAACTCTTGGCCTGTGACAATACTTTGGAAATTGTTCCCATTTGAGTTCTGAGACAGTTTTAGTTTTGTGACTAGTCATCATGGTTCTTTGATATCCTAAGTTGGAATAAGGTCTTAAAAGTTAAAATCAACTTGAGATAATTCTTCATTTTGTTTCACTACCATTAGGTTGAAATGATTTGTTCAACATTTTAAGACTCATAAGGCCAGGGTAAGGGTGTTGGGTGGATCTTTTTAGCTACACATAAGGCTAAATGATGTGTAACTGGTTCCTTCTAACTCTGAAGTCTGTTATTGTAAATGTTTAGATCTCATAAGAACAACTTATTCCCAAAGACATTATATACTTTATAGTTTTTTTAGATGAAAACTGTTTCATTGTAATTGCATTTTATGGTTCTTGTTCTAAATACTGTAACTGAAACAAGTATCAGATATTTTGTGTTTCTATTAGAGAATTTATTAAAAAGTTAGAAACTAATTGTCAGTTTTTCATCATATTTTATGTCAACATCAACATATATTAACCTTGGCACCTTTTTTTTTCTGAGACTTGAGATACAGTTTTGATAAATTTGTATACACTATTTGTATTAGGCCTCTTGATTTAACTTTATTATTAAATGGTTGTAAGACATTGTATGTGTTTTTGGCATTGAAGGTGATGAGCGCATACTGTTAGGTGAGAGCATTTATCCAGTGTTTAAAAAATTGATTTAAATAGTTAACACTTTTCTGTTCTGGAATGAATCTTGGTTATTATATAGTACATACTAAAAATAACTTAATGTTCATAGTGTACAGGGAAGTTTATTTTAAGAAGTATTTTTAGTGTTCCTTTTATTATACAAGATGAGAAAATTCATAGTTTCCTAATAGAATAAGTATTTTTAATATTAATGTTTGAATTGTTGGTATTGGCATAACAACTAGATCTAGCAGAATGTAGGATTCTGTTTTGCTTGGATCTTTTTTTACCTTTTCCTTCTCCATCTCCTTTTTAAGATAAATTATAGCTGTTTCTCAACAAACTTTGCCATAAATTTGATGTTTTACTATTTCTCAATACCACTGATTTATTGTTGTTACATTGTTTTAGAGAACTGGTGATAAGTATTTGGAGTGGGGAATATGCTTAGATTCTGCTTTATTTGAGGGAGGTGTCAGGCATATAGAGATGGCTGTTAACTTTGGCTTAAATATTTATAAATTATCTTTCTGAGGTTAAAAAAATAATCACAGGTTTTTATTTAGTTGTTATATAAAGTAATTTACCTTAGTCTATAAATTCTCTTATTAAACATCTTTTTTGTGGCTGGCACAAGAAGAAAGGCCATTTTGTCTAGTTGCCATTATTAAAATAATGCTCCTATTAGGATGTTTTGAAATAGTATCTGTTTAAAAATCATCACTTTAAAACTTATAGCCCTCTTTTCTTTGATACAGGTGTATCTTTAGCATAGCTCCTACATTTATTAGCCATGTTTAGGATTATTTTTTTTATTTCCAAGTGAAAATGGGAAAATAAAGAGAGGAAGAGAGATTTTCCTACAGTAAGTTGGTAAAGTTTGAATAAAAAATGGAAGGATTAAGATGGTATGTATAAACCCATGAAAAAGGAATGAGGAGAAATTCACTGAGGTGTAAGTAATAGGTGGAAGTGGCAAATAGGAATTGTCTCACATACAGTTCTCCCATGGTAGCTGTGGGATGGGAGTAGCCAGTTAAGAAGGTTGGATTGCCTAATAGAGCCAAGCAGTGGTGACAGGGTAGCCTCAGAGTATTGGGTGAGAACGGAATGTGTTCGATGGGTTCTTTGTGTCCAGGGTCTTTTCAAGACTAGAGGTAGTATGGTGTGGTAAAAAAGAGCATTAAATCAGGTAAGTCTGTTTTCAAATCCCTGTTTACCTCTTAGCTGTGTGACTTTGGCTAAACTTCAGTTTCTTCATCTGTTAAATATGAATATATATTACTACTACTGTCTTGAGTGTTACAGTAAATATTAAGTGAAGTAACATACCACTGTGCCCAGCACAGTGTCTTCTGTCTAGTAGATCCTCAACACATTAGTTGTCTTTTTTCTCCAGGTTATGATAATCTCTGAATTTTGTAATACGGACTCAAACCTATTAATAAATTTGGGAAGACATTTTACTCATTAATTACATAGAATGCCCATAAAAAATACCTATAAGCATTTTAAGTGCCTTGTATAGTTGATTAAAAATGAGTAGTAATGCCCAACTTGTTCGTATATTACGCTCTGTTAACTTTGTCCTCTGAAAACAAGCCCAAACAGTCCCCTCACTTAGAATATAATTGTCTCAAATGCTTGTATTAAAAGCCCATGTTTTTACTCCTTATTAAAAGCCCTGACTAAAAGCTTATTTACTCTATATTTCAACTTATACAGATCTATAAAGCTTAGTTCCTAATTGCTTAGATATTTGGTAAGAAGCATTAAATTAGAAGGTGACAATAAGAAGAGTCAGCTGTCTCTTCTGAAAGACAGGAGAAGGTGATGGCTGATAATTTATGTTCTCTTTAAGTACAGCATTGCCGTTAGGCTTAAATGACTAGGGATTACTTAATCGGCTGCAATTTGGATTACTTTTACACAGCTGAACCAAACATTTTTCAGTACAAAATGATGGTGGGGGGCGGGAACTGAATGGAGTGGGGAGCTGAATTGTGGTCCCCTCAGTGTCCTTGTTACTGTACCTTCCAGCTTCTCTGGCAGAGGGATGGAGATGAGAGAAAAGGAAGGGAAAAAGAATGCAGAGTTTGAAGTAATCTGCTAAACGGACATTTAGGAGAAATTGGCCCGAGGTAGGCCCATTTCTTTCTTCCTTCCTCTTAAGTTCTAGTTTTTTAGCAGTCTCTGTTCTGGGTAACTTGAAACTCCAGGAGTGCCATCCCACCTTTAACTGAATTAGTTCTGGGACACCATCATTGTCCATCTTGTCTTGGCTCTTAACAGCTCTGCCATTTTATATCCTTTGTCAGCTGCCCAGGCTTCCTTCACTTGCAAAATAATGGGTCATTACAATGAGCTCAGGGTGGCTTATTTCTTATTACTCAACCTAGTCCTCCTTTATCCCCAGTTTGACAGAGGCTCCTGGGAATGCAAAGTAACTGTTCATTTCATTATTTCTTCCAGAACAGCCTCTCATGTAAGTGACAAGACTTAAACAGAAGCATTGTTTCTTTCTTCCTCTCTCCTGTGTGATATTCCTAACTCCTAAGTTTCCATTAATTGTGTAGACATTTGGATCAAAAAGTGAAAGTTTAGCAGGAAGAGACATTTAAATATTCACATCTTAGCGTAGACATCACTTTCCTTTCTTTATACTCGGCTGATCCTCCCTGAAAATACTGAAATTAGAGAGGGGAAGTAACCTATGTTAACTTTTGAACATGAGCCCTTTGGTTGTATTTGGGTTTTTGAATGTGCAGTGAAGTACATGAGAGCTTTGATTGAGACCATGTAGGAGTTAGAAGAGGTAATATTAAAGATGATAAGCGCATTAAAGAGAGCGTCAAGGAAACTCCTTGAAAATGCACTTTCTTTTATGATTTTTTTAGGGTAGCTTTTTCCTTTTCTCTTTTACCATAGGCTTCGTGAAATTAACTTTTTGTTTGAGAGCCTTGTTTCATTTCCTGTCCAGTTTACTCTGCTCAGACATTGGTTGAAGAATGTGATAAAAGTATGACTCACTTATTTGTCTGTGTATTTTCTTCTTGATATTTTTCACTTAATATATCTTGGAGAACTTTTTGCCCAGCGCATATAGCTACCTCATTTCCTTTTAATGATTGTGTGTATTCTGTTGTATGGTTGAATCATAATTAATTTAACAGGTCTTACATTAGTGGATGCTTAGGTTGTTGCAAATCTTTTCCCCTTAAAGGGTTGTACCAAACATCCTTGTACATACATCTTTGGTTATTTTTTATGAATAAGCCCATACGTAGGATTACGGGCTTATTCCTAGCAGTGAAGTTGCTAGGTCAAGGGTACATAGTTTTCATTTTGGTAGATATTTCCAAAGCTCACTTTAAAACCTTGTCAGAGCACTGTTCATTTATATTGAAATCTGTGTTGATATCTTAGTATTTTTCTGGTATTTCAGGGAAGTTGTCTCAAAAACATTTTTTAGGCTAGCTAATAATTTGGAATGTATGGCTTAATTTGAGGTCATAGGAATAAGAAACTATATGTGAGAAAGGAAGAGGGATTCTTTTTTCAGTATATATGACCTGTTTCCAAGAAAATTTTCTGAGAGGCCAGGTTTGTCTTCCATTTACAGTATTTCCACTTCCCTTTCCCTATACTATGCCTCTGTATTGAGGTATGATATCTTCCTTTTCTAAATCCCTTACTCTGATACTTGTTTGCAAACCTCCCCCTACCCCTTGTATTCTTCTCTACCTCCAGAGTACTTTGACTTCTCAGTACCTACCATTTCAGCCTGTTGTTAGGGATAAGTTTACTTAAAAATATATAATTTTATATTTGTTTTAATAGGCACATCATATATTAACACTGTATTATAGGAGTGTAGTTTTAAATAGTATACATATATTAGGATGTGCTAAATTTAAAAAAATTGATGAGGTGCATGAACAAAAACAATAGAGATGGGAACCATTGCTTTAGGGAAATCTAGATCTTGCATTGGGTTAACAAGTCAGCTGCAACTTTTCACTAATTTTTTTTAAAAAAAACTAAGTTCTGTCCCAGGTCAGTTTCTCTTAATATCTTTTATTAGCATCTTTTTAAAATAATGTCTATGCCTACTTCTCCCATATTCTTTAAAAGCTCCTTAAGTTTTTTTTTTCTTTTTAAATAATGATGTATGTGGCAATAGCAGATGTTATAGCAACAAAGAATTGCAATAAAGTGTAGCTTTGTCTGTATATGTAAGTCCGTTTTAAGTTAAGGACTTTCCAAGTTTTTTAGGAAAACAGTAAATAGATTAGAAGAAAATAATTGATTCAGTAAGAATTTCCAAAGAAATGGTCAGAATAAGAAAATTTTAAGAATCTTAGAAAGTTTCACTTAGTTGTAGAATAGTTTATTCTCTGAGAAACATGATTAACAGAATATTTGAAGAGAACAGTTATTTGGTGATATATTTTAAATATTTGTCCTTTAGACTACTTAAAGATTTTGAGAAATCAGATTCTTGTTCCTTTGTCCAGTATTTGTTCTAGACTTACGATACTACCTGGTACCAGGGAAGACAGGGTTAGCAAGTATGAATTATATTTTTATTTTATTTACTTTGCTGTTTATATGAGCTGTGTTTGGGCTGTACATTTAGGTGAAGTTTTCTCCCTAGATGATAATCTTAGTAAATAAGAGTATTTATATTTCGTTTATTTACTCTCTGAAAGCTATTATCAAAGTAGTGCCTATTACCTACCTGATTGATTTGGGAAAGAGGTGACTAAACTGAAACATAGTTAATGCACTTGCTAATTGTGGGCCCTTTATGTTGGGTGGGTATGTGTGTTTATTTTACACTACCTGATAATAAAAGTTGGTTTTAACAAACCATACCAGTGCTTTGACATTCTTTGAGATGAAGTTTCTTTGTATTTCATGATTATTGTTATGCTAGTTCCTCAAGTAATACAGTGGAGTATAAATTTACAGCAACCAAGTTAGAAGGGCAGATTTAATATTGCCTGTTTTTTCTATAATAATGGGAAAAATAAGATAATTATTCAATAGTCTCTTGTTCTTATCATGACCTCTAAATTTATTTATCATGTGCAACTCTTTAAGGGTATATTATTTTAGCAAATTTAAAAGCATTTGTAAAAAAATAAAATTTTATTATACAAAGTTTTCAGATTAGAGATAAATGTAAAGTGAAAAAAAAACTGGTAATTTCACCACCCAGTGATAATATTATATTGTTAGCATTTTAGATATTTCCCCAAATTTTCAAATTTTTTTTAAGAATATTTTTTGACCATGTGGATTTTTTTGGAATTCCAGCAGACTTTAGCTTTTTGTTAAAGTATAATAACTGACAGAAATGTGTGCATATCATAGATACACATCTTCAACTTTACAAAATGAGTACATTTGTGCAGTCAGCATTCAGCTGAAGAAAACACATTGTCAGCTCCCAGATACCCCCACTTTCCTGCCACCGGTCAGCAGCCCTGTCACCCAAGGGTAGCCATTATTCTGATTTTATTTTTAAGAAACACTTTATTGAGATATAATTTATATACAATAAAATTCACCCATTCTAAGTGTACAATTTAGTGATTTTTAGTAAATTTACTGAGTGGTGCAGCCATCACTGTAGTTTTAAAATATATGTGTCAATATATTTTAACCAGTTTCCTTTTGTTGAATACATAGTGTTAATTCTAGTTTTTCACCATTGAAACACTATTATTGTGATTTTCCATGTGCATCTTTATATGCGTTTCTGATTTCATCAGGATTGGTCCCCAAAATTATAATCACCAGTTCAAAGAATATGTGCATTTTGATACATAGTACCAAATTGCCTTTGAAAATAGTTGAACTGCTTTATACTCCCATTGTGAGTAGAAGAGTGTCTTTTTTCCCCCCTGCCACTTCAACCTTGGATGTATTTTTAAAGCGTTATTATCAGTTTGGTGGATAAAATATGGTATCTTGATTTTAATGTTCATTTCTTTAATTACTACTGCAAGTAGTTGTTATTTTATATATTTAGTGACTATTTGTAATTTTTCTTTATGATTTGCCTGGTAGTGTTCTATCAGTTTATCTCTTAATGTATCTTTTTATTTTTTATTTTTAAGACATTTTAATATAGTAAGAGATATAGATCCTTCTGGTGTTACGAATACTTTCTCCCAACTTGCTTTATATCAGGCTCATTTTTCATAATGAAACAGATTAGAATTTTGTGCCTTAATGCCAAAAATGAAAATTAGTGTTTTACTATACCAGACTTTGGAAACTTATCTTGGTAATTTTTAAATTGGAGGCAATACTGAATTATATGAATTAAAACTTTTCTGTTAGTGTGTACCTTTCATAATTTGAAATTTAAAAAATTCAAGTAGACATATAAAACTAATTTATTATGCTTTGTTGCCAAACTTGGTCTTTCTAGGCAGTTATACTTAAGCATGAACATTGACGACAAACTGGAAGGATTATTTCTTAAATGTGGCGGCATAGACGAAATGCAGTCTTCCAGGGCAATGGTTGTAATGGGTGGAGTGTCTGGCCAGTCTACCGTGTCTGGGGAACTGCAGGAGTCGGTGCTTCAAGATCGAAGTATGCCTCACCAGGAGATCCTTGCTGCAGATGAAGTGTTACAAGAAAGTGAAATGAGACAACAGGATATGATACCACATGATGAACTCATGGTCCATGAGGAGACAGTGAAAAATGACGAAGAGCAGATGGAAACACATGAAAGACTCCCTCAAGGACTACAGTATGCACTTAATGTACCTGTAAGTAATTCCTTTATAAGATATTAAACTTACAGTTAGAAACGTAATTCATTTTATATTAGGTAATACTACAAGTTATTGAAGAAATTTCAGAAAATGTTTAAAGGCTAAATATAAATAGTTCAAATGGATGTTCTTATGTAGATATACTAAATATTGACAAAAATCATAATTGAAAAGGCAAAAGAAACTTTTTGTATTATATACATTCTAGAAATGTATGTTTTCCAGGACAACATTTATTTATCAGGATTACTGTGTATTAAATTTTAAAGTGCTTAATTTTAAAAGATACTTTGTTTTACCTTCTGGATTTCTCCTTAAAGAAGATTGAATCTTGAGTATAACTAGAAAAAGATGTACACTCAAGAATTTTTCCTTCAAGTTCTGTAACTTGGGCAGCTCCTGCCTTCTTTATTTTTTCCATTATCTTTTAAAAATATATCAGCCTGTTAATCTTTCCTGTTTATCCTAGGTGTCATAGTTAATCACCTAAGGTATTCTTTTGTAGGCACCCATAACTTTTTTGGTGCCTTTTTTTTTTCAATTCAGATGAACATTTATTGAGCCCATATTAAATGGGACACAGTTAAGAGATGTCTCTCTTCTGTCTGTGTACAGTTTTTGCCACTGTCTTCAAGTGGGTACATCCTATGCCTCACTAGTCTTTTGCAGTTACTCAAGCTCCTATGATGGAATGGTAGTCTTTTTCAGAGACTCAGAATCTTAGTAAGTCATGGTTAGCAGAATGATGGTCACAGCTAATGGAGAACTTCATTTTCAATAACAAACCAGCCAACCACTGAGCTGGACTTGTGGCTTCCCATGAAAATGCTGGGCTTAATCTGGTGCTTCAGTCACAGACTCTTTGGAATAATCAGCAGTGACATCTTCATAATCTTCACTCCAAAAGTTTTCTATGTGAAGCAAATCATAATCAACTGTGGCCTCAGTGACTTGTTCCTCAGAGCTAAATGTGTTTAATTCCACATTGGTAGGAAATGGTGAAAGTCTGTTCTCCAAACACAAGTCAGTGGCTGTTTCTGCATCTTCAGTGATGTCTTGGTCACTGGTCAAGTCTAGTAGGTCAGTGATGATTTTTGGTCAGTGATGAATTCTAGGAGTAGTGTGGGGTAAGTCATAGCCAGGACAAACCAGGCAGAGTGGAGCAGGGCCTTCCTGAGCATGGTGTTGATATAGGCGGGGAACATGAAATGCTCAAGAAGGTAAGGAGGCTGAGTGTTTTTTTGCCTTCTTGAATTTTTGTTTTACCTGATGACCAGCAGAACTACAACTATAATGTAATTCTCTTCTATTCTTTATGTGATATTAAAGCAGGGTCCTTTTAGTACTTCTAATGTACTGTGCTTTTTCTTTTGCTTTAGGACCTTCATATATCCTACTTACAATATTCCCCTCAGTCATAACCCCTCCCTGTTTTTTAACCTAGTTACTGCTTCATCATCATCAGCCTTCCACTTCTGTCCAGTCCAGATTGAATTCCTGCAATAGAGACTTGTTCACTGTCTGTCTCTGATAGATTGTTGGCTCTATGAGTGCATGAATTTTGTCTTATTTGTCATTATGTGCCAGGTGTTGGCACACGGTGTGAATGAATAGATAGCTACTTACAGTTGTGTTCTTATACGTGTGCTCACCAACTTTTATTCCAATACCCTTTATTCAGCCTATTAATGTAATGGATTACATTAATTAATTTTTAAGTGTTGGATCAGTCTTGTCTTGCATATCTGGAATAAATCCCACTTGGTTGTGGTGTATAATTCTTTTTATACATTGTTTGATTCAGTTTGCTATTTTCCGTTGAGGATTTTTGCATCTATGTTCATGTGATATGTTGGTTGAGTTTTCTTTTCTTGCTATACCTTTATCTGGTTTTGATGTTAGAGTTATCCTGGCCTCATAGGATGAGTTAGAGGTACTCCCTCTGCTTCAGTCTTCTGGAAGAGACTGTAGAGAATTGATATAATTTCTGCGTTAAATGTTTGGTAGAATTCAGTGAATCCATACCTGGTACTTTCTTTTTTGGAACGTTATTAATTACTAATTCAATTTCTTTAATAGCTATAGACCTATTCAGATTGTTTCTTGTATGAGTTTTGGCAGATTGTGTCTTCCAAGGAGTTGGTTCAGTTCATCTAGGTTATCAGATTTGTGGGCATAGAGTTAGTTGTTCGTAGTATTCCTTTATTATCCTTTTAATGTCCATGGGTTCTGTAGTGATGTCCCCAATTTTATTTCTGATATGAGTAATTTATGTCTTCTTTTTCTTCTTAGTATGGCTAGAGGCTTGCTGTGCCCCCCCCTTAATATCTTAACAGTTTTTAAGCATACAGTATTACATGCAGTATATGCATACAGTTAACTGTATTCACATTGTTGTACAGTAGATCTCTAGAACTGTTTCATCTTGCAAAACTTGAATCTCTATATCCACTGAACAACAATACCCAATTTTCACCTCCCACCAGTAGAGGCTTACCATTTTTATAGAGAACTGGCTTTTGATTTTTTCTTTTGCTTTCCGGTTTTGAATTTTGTTGATTTCTGCTCTAATTTTTTTGAGAGAGTGGTGATTAGGTTTGTTTCTATGTTTATTTGCTTATTTATTTAAATGGAGATACTGGGGATTGAACCCAGGACCTCATGCATGCTGGGCATGCACTCTACCACTGAGATATATATATATATACCCTGTTCCTCCACTGACTTATACCCTCCCCACCACTGAGCTGTACCCTCCCCCTACTCTTAATTTATATGATTTCTTTTGTTATTTTGGATTTAATTTGCCCTTTTTTCTCCCTCGTTTTCAAAAGTGGAAAGTTAGATGACTGATTTTAGATCTTCTTTTCTAATACATGTAATACTGCATTCAGTGATACAAATTTAAGCACTGTTTTCACTGTCCCACAAATTTTGATAAGTTGTATTTTTTTTTCATTTAGTTCGATTTATCTTTCAGTTTCTCCTGAGATTTCAAGTATCTTTGATCCATGTGTCATTTGGAAGTATATTGTTTAATCTCCCAAGTATTTTTGTGTTTTCCAGCTGTTTTTCTGTTACTGATTTCTAGTTTAATTTCATTGTGGTCTGAGAGTGTATATTGTATGATTTCCTGTTCTTGTAAATTAATGAAGTTGTGTTTTATGGCCCTGAATGTGATCTGTCTTGGTGAATGCTCTATGTGAGTTTGAGAAGAATTAGTGTTTTGCTGTTGAATAAAGTAATCTGTTGGTTGCAGTGGCCTTCTTATTGGATTGAGTGTAGCCTGAGCCTTGTCCAATCTGTATTTCAGATAGTTTCTATGGTGATCTTTCCAAAATGAGTTTCATACTTATCACTCCACTACCAAAATGTTTTCAGAGGTTTCTTGTTGCTAAACAGCTGAAATGTACTCTTTTGCTTGGGCTGAAACAGCCTTTGTAATCAGGTCTCTTCTTATCTAGACTCTGTGTACAGTAGGTCAGGCCCCTCTCCCCACTTCATACCTTAACCACATCGAATTACTTTAGTTGCCCAGGTTTAATATGATTTTTTTCCTATTATTTCTGTACATGTTGTATGTACTTGTAATATTCTTTGTCTGGCAATCTGCCGTTTTTTCACTTCTCAAAACTCTCTTTTGTGTAATTTTCATTTCTTTGCTTCCAAGACCATAAGGTCTCTTTTGTATTTTAACTTTGTGTTCTCAATAACTGGGTTATAGTAGGCAATCAAGTATTTTTTGAGTGAAAAAATTTTTTTTTTAATTGAGGAAAATTTTTAAGTGAAATGCTGTCAGATCCTAAATTTATAGTTCAGAGCATTGACAGCTGCATAAACTTGTGTAACCCACAGCACATCAAGATACAGAATATTTTCCTCATCCTAGAAAGTTTCTTTGTGTTTCTTTCTGGTCAGTCCTCTCCACAACAATTGTTTTGATTTTTTTTTTTTCCCATCAAAGATTAGTGTTGTCCCTTGAGAACTTTATGTGAATGGGATCATATGTAACTTGTGTCCAGCTTCTTTTGCTCAACATAGTGTTTCTGCAGTTTTCAGTGTTGGTTGAATGTATCAGTAAATAGTTAACTCCTTTTCATTGTTGATTAACACTGTTGTTTTATTATCCTGAAGTTTTGTTTATTTCCCTTTTTATGGTTATTTGCTATCTCGAGTTTCAGCCTTTATGAATAAAGCTGCTATGAACATTTTTGTACAAGTTTTTTAAATTTTGGGGGTTATATTTTTATAGAAATTAAACTATTTCTCTTCTGTTTTCATTTTGTTTGATATAGTGTCTCTTTGTCACCAGTATTACTCTTGATTGCTGTTATTTTAATAGGGAATCTTGATCATGTAGTGTTAAGTCCTCTGATTTTATATTTTTGCAAGATTGCTGTGACTATTGTAGTTTGTTTGCATTTTCATATAAAATGTAGAATATACATATAAATGCAGCCTTTCAGTTTTTGTAAACTGAGCTCTCTGGGTTTTGATTGGGATCACATTGATTATATATATATTGACTTGATGAAAATCAACATCTAAAAAATAGAGTCTTCCAATCCATGAACATATGTTGCTACTTATTTAGCTTTTCTTTAATTTCTCTTAGCATTTGTTCTATAGTTTTCATTGTATAGTTACTAAACATATTTATTCGTTAAATTTACCCATGTTTCATGTTTCAGATGCAACTGTAAATGTTAAAAAAAATTTCAGTGTCTAATTGTTTATGAGTATATAGAAATGCAGTTGATGCTTTTTATATTGGCCGTGTATCCTGTGACTTTGTTATATGTCCTTATTAATTCTAGTAATTATTTTGTTAGATTCCTTAGGTTTATTCACAGTCATTGTGCATAGATTTTACATTTTCCTTTCCAATCTGTATGCTTTTTACTTCTTTTTTCTTCCTTATTGTATTGACTAGGCCTTTAGTACAGTGTTGAATAGAAATAGTAAGAGTAGATATCTTTGCTTTATTCTTGATCTTCAGGGGACTGCATTCAGTTTTTTACCATTAAGAATTGTTTTAGCTATAGATTTTTCATAGATGATCTTTATTAGGTAGAAGAAGTTTTCTTTCTAGTTTGTTGAGATTTTGTTTTAAACTACAAATGGATATATAGCATCATCAGATGTTTTTTCTGCGACTATTAGATGATCATATATTTCTCCCCTTTTCTTAATATAGTGAATTTATTGATTGATTTCAAATGTTAAACCAACTCTGCATTCCTATGATAAACCACGCTTGGTCATGATGTGTAATCCTTTTTATAGTTGTTGTTGGATTCAGTTTACTAATTTTTTTTTAGGTGTTTTTGGGCAGGGGTAGGGGAGGTAATTGGGCTTATTTATTTAATTATTTTTTACTGGGGATTGAACCTTGGACCTTCTGCATGCTAAGCATGTGCTCTGTCTACCATTTGAGCTATACCCTCCCCCCTCAGTTTACTAGTTTTTTTTTTTTTTTTTAATGTTTATGTGTATGTTTATAAGGGATACTGGTTTTCTTGCAGTCTTTGTTTTAGTTACACTGGCCTCTAAAAATGAGATAGGAAGTAGTTCCCTCTATTTTCTGAAAGAGTTTGTGTAAGATTGGAATCATTTGTCATACATATTTGATAGGCTTCACCATTAAAACTAATCTGGGGCTGAGTTTTCTTTGTGGGAAAATTTTTACTTCCAAATTCAATTTTTAAAACATATATAAGACAACTCAGAATTTAAAATTTTTTCTTGATTCAGTTTTCATAGCATATTTTTCAAAGAATTTGTCCATTTCTTCATTTTTTAATTGAACAAAAGTTTTCATGATATTTTCCTAATTCTTTTACTGTCTAAAAGGATCTGTAATTATTCTTTCTCATTCCTGCTAGTGCTAATTTGTCTTTTCCTTCATTAATCTGGATAGAGATTTATCAGTTTTACTAGTCTTTTCAAAGAATCAAGTTTTGGTTTTACTGATTCTCGCTGTTGTTCATTTCGATTTTCATTCATCTTTACTCTGTTATTTGTTTCCTTCTACTTTATTTTTAATTTGCTCTTTTTTTTTTTAGCTTTTTAAAGTAGAAGGTCAGATGACTTATTTTAGACTTTTCTTTGGTTTTGATGTATTCGAAGTTCTAAATTTCTCTTAACTTCCTTTGTGATTTCTTTTTAACCTATGAGTTAATTAGAAATGTTTTGCTTAATTTCTGAATGTTTTGAAATTTTCCAGGTATCTTTTTGTCATTGATAGTTAATCACCGTGGTGAGAGAATGTACATGTATGATTTCAGTCCTTTTTAGCTTTATTGAGACTTGTTTTAAGGCCTACCATATGATTAGTTGGTGAACGCTCTGTATTCACTTGAAAAGAATGTGGAGTCTGGCTGCTGTTGGGTGGGTTATTTTTGTAAATGTCAGTTAGGTCAAGTTGGCTAGTTGTGTTCTTCAGCTCTTTTATATCCTTACTGATGTACTTGTTCTCTAGCTGTTGAAGTTTGTTTGCGGAAAGACCCAGTTCAAAATTATATGTTACATTAGTTGTCGTGTCTCTTTGGTTTTCTCTGGTCTGGGTTAATTTCTCACTTCTAAAATTTTGTGATCATCATACATGAAAATTACAAACTGTTTTGTAGGATGTCTTTCAGTTCTGGTTTATTTGATTTTTCCTCTTTGCTCGATTTAAGTTACTATCTTTGGCAGGTGAATTGCAAAAAGGGAATTGCTGTGTTCTCTCCCTACTGCATTCTAACAGGTGGCACATGATTTTTATTTGCCCCCTTCTGATGATGGTTCACTTTGATCAGTTAATTAAGGTGATGTCTGCCAGATTTTGCCAGTGTAAAGTTAGTCTTATTTCATCATACTTTTTGATTTATTCATTTATTTTTTTTGTTTCAATATGGATTTAGGAGTTTTATTCACTGGGTTAAAATCTATTACTGTGATTATTTTAATGCTTGGTTTAAGATTTGGCCGATCAGAGCCATTTCATGGTGGCTTCTGTGTTCTTTTGACATGTCCCATCAATCTTTGAGAACTTTCTTGCCTTCTTTAATGAGATGTTCTAGGCTTATCTTATATTTTTGCTGCCTCTTCCCTGAAATCAGCCACTTCTCTAAGCAGCCCCAGTTCATTTTAGTGGAGAATGGTATTTTGAAGCTAAGATCTAGGTGCTCAGTATGCTGCTTATTGCTGTTGGGGTATAGCTTTCAGGGCTGTCAGTGGACAAAACCAGAGAAAATATGTATATATATGTACTTACATACATTTATCTGTATGTACGTACACACATTTATATCTGTAATTATCTGTTTATCTTTAAGTATTGAAAACCACAAGTTCACAATGATGCCTCCAATTATAGTGTATTACCATGGAGTACATTTTAGTTTTCTCACTTCCATGTTTTATAACTCCTTTCTCAGATTGTTAGAAACCTGACTTCTGATCCTTAATATATTTACTTATTTTATCAGACCCTTCCCCGCCACCCTCATCTCTGTATAACCATTTTTTCCTCAACACTGCTGCCCTTCCCCCACC
This sequence comes from Camelus dromedarius, assembly GCF_036321535.1. NCBI lineage: Eukaryota > Metazoa > Chordata > Mammalia > Artiodactyla > Camelidae > Camelus > Camelus dromedarius. The sequence goes on from NC_087437.1 coordinate 62,069,395, forward strand.
TTCCCTTCTTACTCTGCACAGCTCCCATACTTCATGGTACTGTGTGCCACCCCTTGCCTCCTGCATGGATGCCCTGCACCCCAGTATATACTTTGACAGTTTATGCTGCACCTCATTACCACATGGATCCCTCCATATATGCTGTGTTGCTCCAAGCCCACTCTTTGATCATTTACTCACTCCACTTAGTTTTGATAACCTTGCTCCAGGCTGCTCTTACCCCACAATGTCGACCCTTCTTTATATTGCTTGGGCTCTGATACCTTATGCTAAGTTGCCCTTTTATATGGAGAACTTCCTTTCTGCTTACACCCTGACATCTTGCTTTGGGCAGCCCTCCCATGCATATGCCCTCTTCATCCTGTCTGGGATGTGACACTTTGTTTTGATCCAGCTTATGGCCTTGGGAGTGAATGGTTCATGGAGAATAAGTAGATAGGGTAGGTCAGGAAGGGGAAGGGACAAGATTTATCCTTTTGCTTTTTTTAAACTTAGTTTTGAAGTTACATAGGTTCATAGGAAGTTGCCAAAATAATACAGAAAGGTTCCATGTACTTTTCACAGTTTCTCCCGAGTGTTTATATTTTATATAACTATAGTACAAAATATCAAAATCAGAAAATTGACATTGCTACGATATGTCCATGTTGTATACTTTATCATACATGTAGATATGTGTAACTACTGTGACAATCAAAATGCAGAGCTAATCCATCACAACAAAGATGTCTCTGGTGCTACCCCTTTGTAGCCACACCTCTTCTTCCCACTACCATTCCTAACCCCTGGCTATCCTACCCTAATCTATTTTCCATCTCTAAAACTTTGTCATTTTGAGAATATTGTATCAGTGGAATCACACAGTATGTGACCTTTGGGATTGACTTTTTTCACTTAACATAATGCCCTTGAGAACCATCTAAGTTGTATAGATCAGTAATTTGTTCTTTTTTATTATAGAGTATTCTACGGTGTGGTTATACCACAGTTTAAACATTTACTTATTGAGGGACATTTTAGTTATTTGCATTTGGCTATTACAGGTAAAGCTGCTGTGAACATTCATGAGTAGGTTTTTGTGTGAACATAGGTGTATGTTTCTCTAGGATTCAACACCCTGTTGTACCCTGCCACCGGATATAATGACTCGTAACATTGTGGTTTATGTCCTTCAGTGCTTTTTTGATATGCATACCATGCATAGGATCATGTTGCTTTTTATCTACTCTTTCCATTTAGCAGCATATTTTGAACTTTTCTCAACTCCTTATTCTTCTAATAACTTCCTAAATGCCTGCTTGATATTCCAAATTTTTTATAATCCATAATTGAGCCCTGTTACTCCTAATAGATAATGATAGATTTGAGTCCAGTTGGAGAGTGAATCAGTGAAAAGTTGTCTCATACCAAGTGGGCAGAATTTAGGATTTGTGTAACGTTACTTTATAGTAGACATAACAGAATGGGCAATTACATCTCTTCCTTGTTACTTATGCATGCCTGCTGATAAGGCAAAGTGGTGTGAAGGGCAGGTCTTGGGATCATGAATATACATTTTTTAGTTAAAGAGAGGGCATTGATCTAGAACAGCATGATCTGGGTCCCCCAAAGTGAAAACTTAAGCCACCAAGCCTTTCCTCCTTTCTAGATTTTATGCTCAAAGTCTTTTAAAAATAGATATTGGGTATGCTAATTTTTTTTCCTTTTATTTGCTCATTCACTTGGAAATCACAAAGTTTATTTCATACTAGCTTTTTTTTGTAAATTCAAAACAAAAAGTTGAGTTTTGTGTTTTCTTAAATTGTTAATAATTTAGATTTTGTAGCCTATGTAAACTCCCTATTTTGTGACATTTGAAGTAAAAGTTCTTCATCTGTGATAACTGTTAGTTTTTAGGATTCATCTTGACCTTACTACTCTAAATCAGTCACCCAGATTCAACTCAGTGGGTCTACATTTTCAACAGCAATCTGCAGACCAACTTTTGAATATTTGTAGTTTGCTCATTAGAACTTTGTTTTCTTATGTTAGAAATTTGAATTAAAATGAACTAAAACTAGTATTTCAGTTCCTTAGTTGCATTAGGCACAGTTCAAATGCTTATGCAGTGAGTGGCTTCTGTATTAGACAGCATAGATAAAGAATATTTCCATCATTGCAGGAAGTTTTATTTATTTATTTTACAGTATTAGAAAGCCTCTCAACTCAAAAACTAAATTTATTTCAGAAATTTGAAAAAGATACATTTGATTTATCCTTTTAATTATAGCTATAGAAGAGGAATTGGGAACTTTATGTTCTGTATTTTTCCAGTTTGTTGTCAAGTATGTTGAAGAGTAAAAGACATGTTTGTATTGACAAAATGGAGCAAATTGTAATTCAGAATGACATATGCCACATTTGTTTTCTAGAAGGCTGCTGGAGTACACCTGAACAAAAGGATTTTATAAATTAGGAACTATAAAAAATTGTGTTCATTTAAGATATAATAAAATGTAAAGTATTTCAGGTATTGGTAACTCCTGAAAAAATATACTTTTAACATTTGTGTAGCATTTTATTTTAGTCTTGAGTTTCTGTGCTGTAAAACAGCATGAATAAAGTTGTAGTCATCCTTTTATACATTTTATATTTATGATTATTTTGTTTAATGGCCTAGGAAACTCAAAATGTATTTGGCAATTGCTGTAAGACCTCTTTTGTTTTTAGTTTTTAAATTTCCTTAAATCCTATCGTTAGTTTAAGGAGGGTTGTTTAAATATTTTTCAAAAATATCTAATTTCCTAATACCTCTTTCTCCAGTTGATAAAAAACCTGATACAGTGATGCTAGGAATTTGAGTATAGGTCTTGTAATAAGTGAATTTCTTCTCCTGTTAAAAAGAAAAAAGGAATAATTTTATCCATGTCAGTGATTTTAAGATACTATTTTTTGTCACAAGATTACATTTATTGATAACATGATCTTTCACAGTCATCCTGGAAGGTGACAAATCTATTTGACTCTATTTCTTTGCTTAAATAGTCATTGGTAGGGTATGTTTCTTCCTCTCTTTTTGGTTAACTCCCAACTTGTTATCCCTATTACATTGTATACTTTTCCAGCAAAGTTATTTGTTAGTTGTAGGCAGTTCTGATTACCAATGCATTTCTTTTTAAGTTCATTTGAGGCATTCAGAAGTAGCTTTATGTTCATTGGCTATCTGGTCTTTGTCTATTGAGGTGATTACATTGGCTTTTATTGGGGCTATATGCCTTAAGAAGTGCTTTTTTCCTGCATTCAAATGCTTCTTACTTCAGCATAATCTTTGGATATCATTTTAAGAAATAGATTTATTAATTGAGATCACTTAAAAGAGAGTAGATGGCAGTTTATACAAATTCTCGGGTTTTTTTTTTTTTTTAACAAGATTTTACTTGCTTATATGCAATTTAAAATGGATTCCTATTTGATAGGAATAAGTATTCGAGCAGAAAATATGGAGTGAGTAATATTGCTTTATAGTTTTTCCTGGTGAGAGTCATGTTACTGCTTACTGTTAATGATTTCAACTCACCTGGTAGGTAGATAGTGTTAGGTAGCTAACCCAAAATGTTCTATTTTTCAGTATCCTCCAGTGCTCTTAAAGTTGTTTGATTTAGTTTATCTTTTTCTTTTTCCTGTAGTTGAACATGAATTGTTAAGAGAAGATTTCTTTCTATATAACATTAATAACATAACCAGTCTTCTAACACTTTTCATGTAGTTCTGTCTGATCTTTGATATCTAATTGATTGATCTAGAATTGTGAGACGGTGGTACTGAATGAGAGTTACACTCTTACTTTGATCAGTGTGATTTCCCAAATTGAAAATCATTGTATACAAGGCTGTGACAGGGTCAGTCTAGCTAGATCAATCTCACAGATGTCTACTTAGGTCTTTTTTCTAATTGTATGATGAAGTGCATTATAAAAGGACAACATAGTCATTGTAAAAATTAAAACAATTTAGAAGAGAAGAAAGAAAAAAGTAAAAGTTCCTTGTTTCTAACTTTTGCTTACTCTGATTCTAAACAGCTAACTACTAATACTGATATCCTGGAAATTTAGAATTTATGGACAAAACATACAGAATGTGTGTGTGTATTTATTCTATGTACTATGTTTTGTAAATATTTATCTTATGAACGTATACATATATTTTGTTTTACATAAATTAGATGTACTTTGCTTTTGAAATCTGCATTACTTAATAGCATCTTGTAGAAATTTCCATGTTACTGCATATAAAGCTTACTTATTTTAATGAGTGATTAAATGGTGTGCCTTATTTTCTTTAACCACTTCCCTCTTGATGGATATTTATTTTATTACTAGATATGTTTGAATGAAATAATGATGAAAGGATCATGCTTGTATATATAGATGTCTGTATGGTACAAGCATGTTTCTTGTATTTATCTATTTATGTATCTACACATTTGTAACACTTTTTCTGGGTGTATATCTTTATTGAAATACAACATTCATACAGAAAATACACAAGTTGTAAGTGATAAGTTTCCTTAAAAATGAACATACTTGTGTAATCACTATGCAGATTAAGATGTAGAACATTATCAGTATCCCAGGGGCCCTCCCCCTCTTCTGTCTCTTAGTTACAACCCTCCTCTAATTCCTAAAGATAACCTCAACACTTTTATCGTGGTCAATTAGCTTTACCTGACTTTGAATTCAATATAAATAGAATCATATACTATCTACTCTAATGTCTGATGTCTTTGTTTTATGTTATGAGATACATCCATATTATTGCATGTAGTAGTTGTTTATTTTCATTTCTGTATAATTGTCAGTTGTGTGAATATATCAAAATTTATTCTAGTATAATAGGCATGTAGATTGTTTCAGGATGTTGGCTGTTGGGAAAAGTGCTGCTGCAAGTATTCTTGAAAGTATCTTCTGGTGCATGTGCATACTCATTTCTGTGGGCTATATATTTAGGACTGAATTTGCTGGGTATGTGTATGTTCAGCTTTAGGAAATACTGTCAGAAGTTTTTCTAAGTAGTTTTGCCAATTTATACTAATTGCTCAGTATCCTTGATATTTGGAATTGTCAGTACTTTAATGTTAGCCATTTTGGTGATTTGGTAATAGTATTGCAGTGTGATTTTAGGTTGCATTTTGCTGATAACTAATGAAATTTAGTGCCTTTTGTATTTACTGGCAATTTGAATGTTATTTTTTGTAAGGTGCATATTTATCTTGCCCACTTTTCTATTAGATTCTTTCTGTTCCAGATTTGTAGTATTTCTTTATCTTTGCAAAGATAATCTATTGCAATTATCTTTTCTACTCTGATTTGCCATTTTACTCTTTTAATATACAGAAGTCAGTTTTTTTTTTTTTCAGAAGTCAATGTTAATGAAGTTCAGTTTATAAGTCTTCCTTTTGGTTAGTGTTTTGTGTATCTTGTTTAGGAATTCTTTGCCCACCCCAAGGTTATGAAGATAATTTCCTTTGTTGACTTCTAGATGCCTTATGGTTTTCTTCTCCCATCTAGTTCAACAGTCTATTTGGAATTCATTTTTGCTGATATGTGAGATAGAGATCAAGATTTATTTGATGGCTTTTTCTTTTTTTTTCCCCACTCACCCATAGAAGTTTTTTCAGTTTAATTTTGCTGGCTTAATGTTTCAATTCTTAGAACAACTTAGTATATTAAGATAATAGTAAATAGGTATTTCTTTGATTAATACTAGGGATTTGTACTAAGACTGGACTTACTGTCTTTTTAGGATTATAAAGTAACACATACTTGTTGAGAAAATGAAAAAAATTTTAAACTATAAAGAAGATTAAAAAATTGCTATCATCTCACTTCTCTAGGATAATCACTACTAACATTTACTTGTTAGCATTTTAGTATTTCCTTTTTTGTTTGTCTTTCTGCGTATTTGCATGTTTGTATCAAAATTGCTGCATATGTATCTGTATAAAATTATAAAAATATATTTATCTACATTTTTATCTATATATCACTTAACTTTAAACCATAAGCATTTCACTATGTCATTATTATTATTTGAAAATAAGATTTCTGATTACTGTATGTTATATAGCTGTATTGTAATTTCTCTCACTATTTCTTTACTGGGCATTAGACTGTTGGCAGTTTATTCACTATCATAAATAATATTGTGATGTTACATGTAGACATTGTTGTCATGTGAGATTATTTCTTCAGTGTAGATTTCTTACGGCTCTTGACATATACTGACCAAGTTACAGTCTGCAAATTTTGATCATCATCTTCTTCCTCTAGTAGTGTATGAGATTCCCAACTTACTATCTTTGTAAATGATCTAGAGTAGAAAATGTGAAATATAGTTTCTAAAGTTATATATGATGTTGAGAAAAAAGAAAAACAACTAGACTCGGTCTCCACTTTAAGCTCCACTTGGAAGTGGAGAAGAAAAGTAAAAGATGTCTTTAGATGGGAGACTGGGATATAATATAGCATATTGAAAAGCAGGGGGGAAGAAAGAAAGGCAAGGAATTTGGAAGGAGGTTCTGATGTGAAAAAGATGTTATTTTTAGCAGTATTGAGTTTTAGGTAATAGGATGTCTAAGCGGAGATGTTCTGTAGAAATTGGTAGCCTTCTATGTATCCAGGCAATTACACATCTGCAACTATATAGTAATAATTAGTAACCAGAAATATTTGTTTAGAACTTGAAAGTTTTCAGGGTACTTTTAATGTAATCTCATTTGATTTTCTAATGCGTATAAGCTGGATATTTTTTAAATTAGTTATTGAAGTGTAGTTGATTTACAATATTAGTTTCAGGCATACAGCAAAGTAATTCAGTTACACGTATACATACATACATATATATATATATTTTTTCCTTTTCAGATTCTTTTCCACTTTAGGTTATTACAAGAAATTGAATATAGTTCCCTGTGCTATACAGTAGATCCTTGTTGTTTTTCTGTTTTATTTATAGTAACATGTATCTCTTAATCCCCATAAGCTGGATATTATTACTACCACTTATTAACAGATGAGGAAAAGATTATGATAATGGCATCAAGAATCAAGTATATACTGCTCTGTACTATAGTTGATGCCTTACATATATAATCTCTTTTAACTCTACAAAAAATGTGAGAATTATTCCCTCCATTTTGCAGGTGAATACAGTTCCAAATGATTAAATTTTAGTTGTTTAGCCTCACATTGTTAATATTACTCTTTGGAATTAGATTGTGTTTCTTTAAATTCCAAGCCTGCACTTTTTTTGTTTTTCCATACTACTGAAGCCAAGTTCACCCAATAATAATTATAAGAGATAGGATTGAAACTCAAGTCTTATGCTTCATCTGAATATTGTTGACTTTTTCTCCACTTTATCTTTTAAGTTATTTTCTTTCTCTTTAGCAGTAGGTGTTCCAGAACCGCTAGAAATTCTTTCCACATTTTGGCAGCAAACTACAATTTATATAAGGAAAAATGAAATACATTTGTGCAAAAATCATTTTAAAATAAGTTTGAATAATTTAGATTTATTAAGTAGCAGTTAATGGAAATAACACTGGACTAAGAGATTTAAAATCTTGATTTAAGTCCTAGTGTTGAAATCTTAATAGCTTGAGTAAGACACTTCCCTGAAATTTTGTTTATTTATTGGTAACATGAGGGTAAAAAATAATTCACAGATCACAGTAATTAGGATCTCAGTTGCTGGATTTGGAAGACTTAGGTTTAAATTTTGGTGTCCCTTCTTAATTAATGGGATTTTAGGCAAATAACCTTTCTCAGCCTCTGTTTTCTTATTTTTAAATAAATAAGAGATGAAAATGCTAAGCTCTTAGTCTTACTGTAGGATTAAATGCAATAGATTATAGAGGATAGAGACCATGTGTACCACCCCCTCAACCATTGTCTCCTTAACATCCAGGACAGTGCCTGGCACATGGTAAATGTTAGATAAATCTTAGTTACTATGCTAAGGAGGAAGAATCACAAATTTGTGGAGCACAATATAAATGCCGCATTTCTAAAAAACAGATTTATTGAGGTATACTTGATATACCAAAAAACCCTGCACATATTTAATGTATATAATTTGTAAGTTTGGGATGCCAAAAATTTTTGTAGTTAGAAGAATTAAAGTACAGAATAGTTTTTAAAAACTTTTTGAGTTTATTAAATTAATTAATTAATTAATTTTTTTTACTTGTCGTATGAGTTGAGGTTTCTCTTTTGACTCCTTTATTGTGGTATAGTTCCTGTACAGTAAACTACACGTATTTCATGTACAACTTGAATTTTGATAGATGTATACACCAGTGAAACCACTATGACACTCTAGATAGCTAACATTTCCATCACTCCCCACAAGGTGCAATTTTCCAATTCCCAATTTATCCCTTCCCACCCCCTTTACCCCCTGGTAACCATAAGTTTGCTCTCTATGCCCCTGAGTGTGTTTCTGTTTTGTAGATAAGTTTGTTTGTGTCCTTTTTTTAAGATTCCACGTATAAGCAATATCATATGGCATTTTTCTTTCTCTTCCTGACTTACTTCACTTTAGAATGACAATCTTCAGTTCCATCCATGCTGCTGCAAATGGCATTATTTTTTTCTTTCATATGACTGAGTGGTATTCCATTGTGTGTGTGTTTGTGTATGTGTATATATGTGTACACACAACCCCACATCTTCTTTATCCAGTTGTCTGTCAATGGACATTTGGGTTGTTTCCATGTCTTGGCTACTGTAAATAGTGCTGCTGTGAACACTGAGGTACATGTGTCTTTTTGAATTAGAGTTTTCTCTGGATAAATGCCCAGAAGTGGGGTTGCTGGATCATATGGTAAGTCTATTTTTAGTTTTTTGAGGAATCTCCATACTGTCCCCCGTAGTGGCTGCACCAATTTACATTCCCACCAATAGTGTAGGAGGGTTCCTTTTTCTCCACACCCTCTGCAGCATTTATTGTTTGTGAATTTTTTAATGATGGCCATTCTGACTGGTGTGAGGTGATACCTCATTGTAGTTTTGATTTGCATTTCTCTGACAATTAGTTATGTCGAGCATCTTTTCATGTGCTTGTTGACCACCTGGATGTGTTCTTTGGAGAGATATCTATTTAGGTCTCCTGCTCATTTTTTGACTGGGTTGCTTGTTTGTTGTTATTTTTTTTTATATTAAGGGTATGAGTTGTTTGTATATTTTGGAAATTAGTCCCTTTTCAGTCACATCATTTGCAAGTATTTTCTCCCATTCTCTTGGTTTTCTTTTCTTTTTGTTGATGGTGTCCTTAGCTGTGCAAAAACTTTTAAGTTTAATTAGATTCCATTTGTTTATTTTTGCTTTTATTTCCATTACTCCAGGAGCTGGTTTGAAAAAAATATTGTTGTGATTTTTGTCCAAGGGTGGAGATAATTTTAGACTTATAAAAAAGTTGCAGAAAAAGTACCGAGTTCACATAAACTCATTACCCAGCTTTCTCTAATATCAAAGCTTATACGGCCATAGTACAGTTATCAAAACGAGGAACTTAATTTTGGTAAAAAACTACTAAGTAAACTACAGACCTTAGTTGAGTTTCGTCTGTTTTCCCCCTAATGTCTCTCTTCTATTTCAGGATTCAATTCAGGATCCCACGTTGCATTTAGTTGTTGTATCTGAGTCTCCTCGGTTCCATGACAGTTGTTCAGTCTGTCCTTATCTTTTATGACCTTGATACTTGTTGTTGATTATTGGTCAGTTATTTTGTAGAATATCTCTTAATTTGAGTTTGCCTGATATTTTCTTATGATTAGATTGAAGCTCTGCATTTTTTGACAAATTCTGCAGAAGAGTTTCCAGTGCATCATGTTGGGGAGTACAGAATGTGGATGTGTCTTATTACTGGTAATACATAATCTCAATCCTTTGTTAAGATGATATCTGCCAGTTCTCCCCACTGTAAAGTTACTTTTTTCTCCTTTGTAACTGCCACATATCTTGGAGGAAATACTTTAAGTCTGTTTAAATATCCTGTTTCTACTCAGATTTTTACCTACCTATTTTAACATTCATTTGTGAATCCTGCTTATTAATGTAGTGTCTGCCTAAATGTGAATTTGTATTTTCCTCATTCCTTCTATATTTATGTTAATTGTAGTTGTCCCTTCGCCCCATTTAAAAAAGTATTTCAGTTTATATCAGAATACATATTTGGTTTTTTCTGTAAGTTGTCATCCAGGTCTGTCATCTGTTTTGTTGCTCAAATTGTTTCAGCTTTGCCCATTAAGAGGTCTTTTCAGACAGGCTGTTGTGTCCTTTTGACATGCACTGATCCTTTTTTTAGCTCTCTAACTTCTGGCACCACAAGATGTTCCAGGGTCATCTTATATTTTACCCTGCCCCAGCTTTGGAATCAGTTGCTTCTTCAAGGGGCCCCAATTCCTTTTATTTGGATAATGGTATTTAGAAACCAAGTTTTGGATGCTAGATGTGTTAGACATGATTGCTTCTTCAAGATCTCAGGAGACAGATCTAAGAAATACATGTATGTCTGCTAACTCACACATGCACACACATCTATACTATACTGTTCTTTATGTTGGTCAGGCCCAGGCATCTGTATTGAAAGAGATTGAATGGAGAAGAGGAAGGGAATGTAAAATACACTTAAGATCAGTGGTTCTCAAAATTTCTGGTCTCTTAAATATATTGAGGAGTCCCAACAGTTCTTGCTTCTGTTGGTTATATATATATATATATATCAGTATTTACCGTATTAGGAATTAAAACTGAAATTTTAAATTTTATTAATTTATAAATAACAGATCTCATTACATGTTAACATATGACATATTTTTAATGAAATATAACCTTATTTTATAAAATAAAAGTTTTTATGAGAATTTGTTTTACAATTTTACAATTTTGTTTATTGTATAGCTTGTTATAAATTAACTGGATTCTCATATTTGCTAATACGTTTAGTCTGTGGTGACATCGCATGTTCATTAGCTTCTGGAAAATGTCACTATATACTCGTAAAAGGAAAGTGAAAAAAACAGGTATTAAAATGAAAGGTTTTTTTTAAATTTTATTTTATTGAGTTATAGTCATTTTATAATGTTGTGTCAATTTCCAGTGTACAACACAATTTTTCAGTCATACATGAACATACATATATTCATTGTTACATTCTTTTTCGCCGTGAGCTACCACAAGATCTTGTATATATTTCCCTGTGCTATACAGTATAAACTTGTTTATCTGTTCTACATATACCTGTCAGTATCTACAAATTTCGAACTCCCAGTCTGTCCCTTCCCACCCCTCTCCCTCCTGGCAACCACAAGTTTGTATTCTGTGTCTATGAGTCTGTTTCTGTTTTAAATTTAAGTTTATTTGTTGTCTTTTTTTTTTTTTTTTTTTTAAGATTCCACATATGAGCAATATCATATGGTATTTTTCTTTCTCTTTCTGGCTTACTTCACTTAGAATGACATTCTCCAGGGACATCCATGTGGCTGCAAATGGCATTATGTTGTTGGTTTTTATGGCTGAATAGTATTCCATTGTATAAATATACCACATCTTGTTTATCCAGTCATCTGTTGATGGACTTTTAGGCTGTTTCCATGTCTTGGCTATTGTAAATAGTGCTTCTGTGAACACTGGGGTGCAGGTGTCTTTTTGAAGTAGGGTTCCTTCTGGATATATGCCCAGGAGTGGGATTGCTGGGTCATATGGTAAGTCTATTCCTAGTCTTTTGAGGAATCTCCATACTGTTTCCCACAATGGCTGCACCAAACTGCATTCCCACCAACAGGGTAGGAGGGTTCCCTTTAAAATGAAAGTATTTTTGATCTCATGGACCACCCTACCCAAAAGAGTGTCAGGGATCTTCAGAAGTTCCTGGACCACACTTGTTCCTCACAGAACCACTGAGAGAGATTTACCGAAATTCTTTACTGAAAATAAAAGTACGAATACAGTAGGATGGACCCAGAAGAACGGCTGTGAGGAACAGGAGAGAACTTAAATCACGATGCTATAGAAGTTAATAGAATTTCCAGGTAAGATGGGTAGGATGGGGTGGTCAGCACGGTTTCAGGCAGGTTTACTTGATTTGATCACTTCATCTTATAATTATCTAATTTAAAGATGCTGATATAGCAACCAAAATGCAGATTTATAATGAGAAATATTATAGGGGAGTAGACTAGAATGTTTGTTGTGAACTGTGGGTCCCTGAATCTTTTCATAATCAAAAGATAGTTGTAGACTTTCTCAAACTCTGACAGATATAGCTGCTTTCAAAATTTTGCATGCAATCGTGGGTCAGGCAGAAGGCAGGGTTCTGGGTCATAATTCACACAAAGGCCAGTCCATTGATGTGGTGCTTCTCCTCCCTGTCCTATTCTGTGTCTTGGTGAGCTTGGAATTAGAGATCTTCCTGTTGACTGGTTATATCCACCTGTTCTTGGCAAAACCATCCTGGGCATAAACAGATAAACACACACACACACACACACACACACACACACACATTCTTGGTATTAAATTTCTCCTTTTCTGGACTTAATGAACAGTCTCAAATATTGTTAACATTCTTCATTTAGGCAGCATGTTTGCAGTACAGGTAATTGTTTTATATTTTTCTTTTTACATGTAAACATTTGTTATACTTCTGGTCATTTTGATTCAGTTTGTTTCCTAGGCAATATTTTGAAACAATTTCCTTCTAGCAATAGTTAAATATATTTTTTATATGACTGTGTACTATTTTACTCTCAGAATAAACCATTTCTTTAGATTTGGAGGCAGTTATTTTGTATGTATACTTACTACAGATTATTTCGAAAAGTTTAGCCATAAGAAGAAGGAAGCTATTGGAAAAATTTTGGTCCACGAGAATTTATTTCATAGGGTAAATTTCAGTGTGCTTTTAGGCAGAGAAGGTATAGTTGGTGAAGTAAGGGAGATTGTTTTAGAGAGGCAGTGAAGCTGCAGAGCCTTGGAGATGGGTAGGAATGGAGTCAGTAACAGTATAGAGGAAAGCACAAAGCTGCTTTCTTTTTACTCAAATGGGTAGGACGATGAATGAGAATACCAAAACTTGAAAATTGAAAGGAACACATGGCTCCAGAAACGGAGAGCAGAGGTGGTAAGGACAGATAACTTCTGCCAAGTAACCTAGGTCTTTTCTGTGAAGTAGACCGTGTAGAATCTTGAAAGCTGAGCTGGGGAGTGTATAATTGATATCATGGGCAACAAAGAGCTTATTGTTTATTCCTTACTGGGGAAATGGCAAGAAAACAGTTGTGTATTTATTTGTGGAAGAGTACATTGGTAGATGATAATGCCCTAAAGCATCAAGGTTGAAAAGGTTAACTGGAATAAAATGGATATGGATGTAGGATATTGAGAATGAAGAGAAAGAAGAGTTCAAAATGATTGTCAGGAGTCACCTTGTTGTTTGGGAGTGAAGGGTAGACCAAAATTTGCAAACCACGTGAAATATCTATCGTATACTATGTCTGGCAACATTATTTTAGGTCCCTTTACATTTGTTACTTCACATATTAACATTATTGAGTCTGGAAGAAAGTAGTTGGGAAGAGTAGCAGGTTTGGAAGGAAAAAAATAAAAGGGGGATATATGTGATAAACCTGCAGCTCTAATTAAGTCTCTTGTTTCATCCATGAAGCCTTTTGCAGTTCAAATCTCACTAATTTCTCTGATTCTTGCCCTTATTCCCTGTACCATTCATTTAGGGTGAGCCTCATATGTGCCATTTTATTAGTTTATTAGTGTTACTAGTTTTTTTTTTTTAATGTGTCAAAATTTCCCATCTGCATTTTAAGACCTTTGGAAAGGAGATTTTATATTTAGAATGTTCTCAGTATCTGGTGTTATCCTCTGTCTATAGTACAATCTCAGGAAATTTAAAACTTTTGTTGTATTATTTTAAACTGAATAATTTATGGGAAATACCAAAGAAGAATATCTTACTTTCAGATATCAAGATAAGATACAGGTACATGAAATAGTTAAATACAAAAGTAGGATAGTTTGTTTATTTTGGGACCAGACATGAAAAAAGTCTTGAAAAAGGAAAAGAGTCATTCTGGATTCTGGGCTTGAGTTACTAGTGATTAGAATCAAGGGAAGGATTTTTTCATTTTGGAGAGACATCTTTATGTTTAAGGTTGAGAAAATGAAGAGAGAGTGATCAAAAATGAGAAAAGCCTCACAATAATTAAGAAATGCGTATCTTAGAAGTAGCGAGAAAGAATCAGCTTGGGCAGTGGCAGGGAGTGAGGAAGCATGAGCTCTACCTCTTGAAAGAATTTTGGGGAAGAAGTTAGATGAATATAGAAGGTAGATGCATGACTTGGGAGTCATGCCTAATGGCTTCCTTAATCTCAAAGTGGGAGGCTGAGAGAGCTTTTGTCAGTGGATGAGCCAGGGTCTTAGAGTTTCAGGTGGAGAAATGTCTGAGTTTAGTCAAATCTTATGAAAGAAGGATGGATAGGGTAGTTGACAGTGTTGATGGTATTTCTGGTTTGGTAGTGAGGACAGCATTGAAATTGAGGCTCTCAAATGTAGGTAGGAGGTTGCACATGGGACTAGATTGAATGGCAAAGCTTAAACGATGGGAAAGCAACCAGAGGTTTTGTTTTTGTTTTTTAAAAATCTAACATATTTCCTAGCCTATTAGTTTTCTTGATGTTCTAATGAATATGTTTCAAAAATCCAGCAAACCCGTCTTTTCAAGTATCACACATCTGCAGATGCCTGCTTTGATTAATTATACTTTGGTTTATTTTAGGTGAAAAGTAACACTGAGAACTTGATTTTTTTTTTAAAGGTAGTTCTCAAAGAAAAAGTAGACAACTTACGGATAAATTATTGTCTCTTTTGCCATGCTTAAGAAGTTTTCATGTTTTTCTAGACTATTGTACTTTTCCTTTGGTCAGAGATTCTTATCCCAAACTTTTTGCATCTCTTTCTTTCTAGCTGCCTTATCATTTTCATACCCATCTCTTTCCAACATCTTTTCTAAGCATCTTAGACTGGACCACACTGGACCATGTGTGGGTATAAGTAGAGATTACTTTATCCCATTTTTGAATGATAAGCCTGTTGGAGCATTCTAAAAATGTAACTTGCTGTATGCTTATTGGCATTCATAAGGCTTTGATCTGTTGATATAGGTTTGGGTCTGTGCTTTTATAATGGTAAAAGTGTGCCTCATATTTGAGAATGCTAGTACCAGTATGATCACTTTCCATATATGTGGAAATGACTGAAAGTTTTAGATATATGTATTAATCTTTTCACTGTTTGCACGTGAAGGCTTTTCCTTGGTTTGTGAATAGCTGCTAATTACAGAACTGATTTGTGAATGTGTCTTAAACTCTACTCAACACTTTTGCTTAAAAAATGTTCCTCTCTTTCTTATGGCTGCATGCTATATTTTCACGGTTTCTTTGTAATTTATAAGCTGACAGAAGTGTTGGAACTACTTTTTGGTGCCTCTGCAAAACAGGACAGAGCAATTCAACAGCTGCTTAGTCTGTTGTCATTTCTCCTTATTCATACCCAGTCTTAAATAGTTGTATTTCAGTAAACAGCATGTCAGAGATGGTACCACGTCTGTATTCCAGAGCCTTGTGGAGGTGACTGCTGTTCTATTTTATGTTTCAAATAACGATACCAAAAGAAGCCATAAGAACGGTCACTAGGACTATTCTATAACCTGACAGAAAGAATTGTTAGGTAAATAATCATTTACAGTCATGTTTTTGTGCCCAGGTTCTCTTTGATTTGCACTTCTCGCTGCTGCCCACATTTCAGGAATTTATGAAAATTTACCAGTTCTTTGTCAGTCTGAAATTCCTGGCTTATGTTGCATTTTTCTCATGAACATCTCTACACAGCTCTGTCTTCCAACTTTACACTGTGCATCTGTCAGATGTTTATACTCTTTTGGACCATTTTTTTTAAGAGTAGTTTTTGAAAATGTAACCATTAGCACATTGTACTTTCTGGACCATTATCAAGATTTTTTTTTTTAAAGCTTATAAACAACAGAAATTTATTTCTCGCAGTTCATGAGGCTGGAAATCTGTGATCAGGGTGCCAGCATGGTTGGGTAAGGGTCCTCTTCCAGGTTGCAGACTTCTCATTGTGTCATCATGTGGTGGAAGGGTCCAGGATTTTTAATGTAGTTCATAGCCTGTTGAGTTGAAAGTTTCTTAGCTTTAAGATACTTATGTTTTCATTTCAGAAATAGATTGAAAATGTAGCAGTGAGGAGTGGATGACTGTGCACCATCGATTCTGATGAGAATTGATGTTATCATTAGTGATTATAGAACCTCTGTATATTTTTTCAGGACAAGCAACTCCTTACATCTGTGAGAACTGAGATCTAAAGATGAGATAACACTGTTGACATCTTAATGTTTCTTGTAGGATTTCTCTACTTATTATGTAGTTAGAATCATGTCTTGTATATAGCAGCAGCCTAAAACCATACGCAATTTTATAAACACATGTGTGTTGATGATTTATTGTAGAGGCCAGGAAAATACTGGCTAAGATATTGCCAGAAATAATTGAACTTAACAATGATTAAATATCATTGCTAGTTTATTTCATCTTTTTTGATGAGATTACCTTTTAGAATTTTGTGTTGTTTTTGTGGTATTTTGTAAATTGAGAGAAAACTCATCATGAAGTCTAAATACCCTTTTTATCTCCAAGTATTTTATTGATTTTTGGAATTTAACCTTTTTTGTGTGCTTTTAACTTTTGTATCAGTTTCCTTAAATGGGAGAGTGAAATTGTCCTTGCTTCTACTTTATTCCGCTGGGTCATATTATCTTTTCCCAGAACATCCTTAGCCTTTTTTTTCTAGATAAATTTTTGTAAAATCCTAGTTTGTTGCCTCAATTTATATGCTGTTGATTCTTATTTTTCAATTGCCTGTTAATTTATTCTTCAATGCACACATTTACTTATACACACATACATAAATAATCATTCTGGGAGCACCGATATATAGGTTTAGCACAGGATTAAATTAAACATGTAGTGGCTTTTTGTCACAATGGACTTTTGTTTATTTCTAAAATTGGCTTTTTTTTTTAACAGATAAGTGTAAAGCAGGAAATTACTTTTACTGATGTATCTGAGCAGCTGATGAGAGACAAAAAGCAAATCAGAGAGCCAGTAGACTTACAGAAAAAGAAGAAACGGAAACAACGTTCTCCTGCAAAAGTAAGAGAATATATTAAGGTGGTAGTCCCTAACCTGTTAATCCTAAACTATTGGTTATTCCTGTAGGCTGGACCTTTAGGCAGACATAAGTCTCACGTGGCTTAGTAAAGTTGGAATGTTACGTCAGCTTCACCTGGAGGAAGGAAGGGATGCATGCCTGTACGGAGGTGGTGGGCCATTGCTTTAAATTTTTCCACTTCTCTTTCACCGTGTCTTTTTTTTAAAAACAAACTTTTCTTAGCCCATCTCTCTTTTCTTTAAGAACTAACAGGTGGTATTCAGTGCCCTTGCTTCTCATTCATAGTAGTTTTACATATTTTAATATTATGGTTTCAGGAAAATTCTGTACCAGTTACTTATCAGGAAAAGATACCTGTGCTAGAGTAGAATGTAAGCTTGATGAGGGTAGGGACTTCATTTTATTCACAGCTGTATCCCAAGAGCCTGGAATAGCAGGCATGGAATAACAGACCCTCAATAAATACTATGGGTGAATGACTGGATTAGTAAAAAAACAAGTGACCCACAAATACTGTTAGGAATTAGTTGCTTTTTTTCCTCTTCAGTACAGTAGTAGTTGACTATATGTAGCGTTTTGGTATTCCTAGGAAGTCTCTGAACTCTGTGTAATGTATTTACGTCTTTATAGTTATTTTTCTCTTTTGTTTTCTTCCCTCATATAGTGAAGAAGTCTTTTTAAAAAGATCACTTAGCATGACTTTTTTATTTTGAGGGCTACTTGTTTTTGCTTTTGTGATTTAAATCATCATCACTAGCATTATTTATATATTTTGTATTACTTTTGGACTTAGTGGTGTGCTGAACCCAGTTTGTGCTAGCTTGCCAGAGCCAATTGGTAAGTTTTCAGGAATTTTACAAGCTGGTACTAAATCAAACCATTGGTAGCTTAAAATTAGCCATGGTGAGAATATTTAAACCATGGAAATCAGCAACCCTACCCTCTGACTCTTTAAACTCTTGTTAAACATTTACCAGCATACCACTGCTTTTGGAATATATAAGGATGGCTTCTATAGAAAATTTTGAAAAACTAAAATAACCCATAATCACATTTCCTAGAGGTAAATACCTTAATTTTCTGCCATATTCCCTTCTGTCTTCAAATTTGTATAGGTAGATTGAATTTCTCAATTTGTAACTTAAAGTATGTATAAGTTGCTTTTAATGTTACTGAAGATTTTTTTTTCATATTTTATTAGCTGCATAATGTATTTTTTTTTGACTATCACATTATATTCAATGATTGCTATGTTGTTGAAAATTTGTTTTCTCTTTGCCTTCATTTTAAATCATGCTTCACTTAAAATATTTGTGTATGGGTCTTTATGCACTGCTGAATCAAAGGGCGTGAAGTTTTAAAAAGATTTCTTTAAATAAATAAATAATATGATAAAAGGTTTCTTGATAATGTTACTCCTTCCAGAAGTGTTGTATCAATTACATTGCTACCTGCAGTGGTTCTAAGATGGTGCTGTCCATACTCTAACCAGCTTTGAGTATGAAACTTTGCTTTTTTGTAGCTTAAGATTGGTATCTCATCATAGTTTAAATTTAATTTCTTTGGTTATTGATCGTACTAAGACTTGTTTTTTGTCATAATTACTGACATTTTATATTTCATGTTTTGTGCAATCCCTTTATCCACCTCCCCCTCCCTCCTTCCATTCTTCCCTTTCTTTTCTTGGGGTTAATATCTTTCTCAGTGATACATATAATTAATAAATCAAGTTCTTTATATATAGAACAATACCAGGTTTTGAGGGAAATAACTTATAAAATTGTGATAAATGATATTTTGCATTCACTGCTGGTCTGTGGGAAATCTATTACAAGTCTTTAAAAACAACATAATATATATATATATATATATATGTTGTATATTTTCCTTGGTATTTTATTGCCATGTTTTTCTGATACTATTCTTGAATGTAATGTATTCTAAAATTCTGACTGAAAGTCAGAGTATTATCTTCTAGTAGGATGTTATTTGGAATCTTTGTATGTTCTAGGTGTTTCTAAATATAGATCAGATTTTTACAGTTTGTCATTTTTGCTTGTCTAATTTGAGCTAGTTAAACTTATTTATAATGTATTATGATATTTCTAAGGGTATTATTTAAGTATTAATATATCTATCTAGTTGCTCGATGAAAGAGTTGGCCTATTCTAAGTATACTGTATATAAGAAAATGTGTTGGGGCAGTCTTTTTTAGGGAATTCTTAGGAAGGTGAAATGACTAGAAGTAATATATGGCAGACAGAGGTGTGAGAATAACAAAAACAAGTGGTTTTAAATTATCCTGGCCTGTTACCTGTGAATTAGGAAATGTTTTCTACCACAGAAGGATTTTATGCAGATTGTTGAGATAACATTGTTGAAATCTAAGAATCCTTTTTAGTGAAATATAACGATACTATCTTAATCCAATATGATATGCATTTTATAGGTCTTTTCACACTCCTTAGTAATTCAATGGTATAGAGCAGGGTGCTTTTTAATTACCTACTTCTCCTTATTCTGAAATGATCTCCTTTTTCATTCTCTCAGCAAATAATTGCCTGTTATATGCCAGATCTCTTATCAGGTGCTGAAAAAGGAACTGGGTTTTTTGTTAATAACACTATAGGTGATCTGAGTAGAAATTAATTATTCAAGGTTATGCTGAACTCAAGAAGGAAGAGTATATTTCACAGATCAAATAGATTATGAATTATATAGAGAATCCTTTCCCAGCAATTTATTATATACATCATTTATTTCCAGAAAAGATTCGTGATTTTGATATCAAAAAGATTCTAAATCGAATGATTCAAAATGAGGAAAACTTAATTAAAAAGGAGGAGAGAAATATAGTATAGCTGTTTGTCATACTTTCTCCTACATGCTAACTTCATGGTGGAAGGAGAGGCTTTAAGGTGAATAACTGATTATAAGACTGGGGATGGAAATATGAAACAGTACTTAAGAGAAAAATGAAGAAAATTAGTAAAAGAATGTGTTCGTATTTTATTTATCTCATTTCCCCAGGGAATTATGCATTCTGGGTAAATAACTTTTCCACAGAACCAAAACCTAACTTTAAAAAACATATGGATGTGTAATTCTTTCTTTTAAAAAGCATGACATACTTCTTTGCCTAGTATTCAGGAAATACGAGAGAAATAACCTTTCCTAAAGCTCAGAGTCATTATGCTGAAAATCAGTTATCTGTATACCATGTTATATATACCATGCTTATGATACAGTAAATTTCATGTCCTGATGCTGAAAAGCTTGCCATTTAAAAATGAAATTTGCTAATATGTAAAATCAAGTATTGGGACAGTAAAAAATCATGAAGAATGGAAGAAAGTGACACTGTGAGAGTGGGGCATTAGCAATAACTATGATGGTTAAGATACTGAAGTGGCTATTGCTCTGGGCTACTTATTTTGTTGTATGTCTTTGGGGTTGCACTGTATGTCCATTTCTAGTTGAATTTGGAGAGTGAAGGGAATTTTAGAAGATCTCACTCCCCACCCCAAGTTGCAATAAAACAACTCGTAATAGGTAAGAAATTTAAACTATCTCCTCTAAATTGTTTTTTGGGTTTCGGTGGTTTAAAAGTTGATTTTGATTGTCTTAAGAATGTGTGATAAAACTTGTAATCATTGGTTTAATATATACTTTAATAAATTCAGTAATACTAGTGTCTATGGTGTAAAATGGGGAAAATCATGTCTGCCTTTTAAGAGAGCAAAACTTTCTCACTGAAGGGTGTCAGGTTTCAGTTATCCGGTGGCAGTGATCCTTGAGGAGTCAAAAAATCTCTGAATTGAATAGGCAGAGCTTAGTGCTTGGCTGGATGAAAATTGGCATATTATTTAAATAAATCTATATCTATCTATCTATCTATATATCTATCTATGAATGGACTGTGAGGTTAAGAAAGCAGATTAATTGAAGAGTTCCATTTGGTATTGAAATTTTTTACTGAAAAATTCTATTTTAAATTTATAAAACAGTTAAGGGGAAAAAAATCAAGTGTGTTGAGTATTATTTAGATGATTACTAATTTCTCCACTCTTGATAAAGCCTGATTGCATGATCTTTATAATATAATATATTTCTCCAAAAGTAGGAATAACAGGAGTCAAATCATGTGGAGATATTATAGCAGACGACTTAGGACTTAAACTTTAAAATTTCAAATTCTTCAGTTCTAATAATGTTCATATGTTGAAGGGAAAAAGAAAAGCAAAAATATTTTATGGTACTCGTAGCAAGTAAGACCACTAACCTCTAAGGCAAACACACTTAACTGATAGATCACCTTTTACTAAAAGATCTGGAAAGGATGTGAACAGAAAAAGAAGCCAAGTCTATATTAAGGAAGGTAATTTTACCTGCATTAATGAGCCATTTTTGTTCCACCAAGGGGCTTTGTTCTTTCCATACCCATTTCACTATGTTGCTACTTAGTGAATTAAGAAAAAAATTGAAACTACCACTCTATGCAAAAATTTTTATAAAGAATAAAGTGGTAAGCTGTGAGGATGTTTGGTATGGATAGTAGGCAGCTGTATCAACATTTACAGAGTCTCACTATGTTCCAGATAGCATTTTGGGTACTGGGGTGATAGTGGTGAATAAAACAGAAAATATGTCAGTTCTATTTAAAACAGATTACAAATTGCAAGAGCCACTGGTGCTCTTCTGAGATAAAATAATTTTATTCTGTGTCTTTGGTAAAAGATGTGTGTTACCCTGCCCTAAGAAAAGAAAAATTGCATATAAAGTGTCCACTGATTTGATTTTTCTGTCTTTGAACTTGTAAATATGCTAGGTGTTTTAATTTGCTTATTCTAACAAGTCAGTGTTGACCGTTTTATCCATAAAATCCACCTTGAGTTGAGGCTTGAATCTACAATGAAAGGCAGCATTACCTCCAGTGCCAGAAAGCAATGACCTAGAACTCCTTAACTCTTCATGAAAGGGCTTTGTACAGTCAAGGATTACATCCGTTTCACATTAAGTAACTTGGGCTGGATTTGTTCCTTACAAAGCCTTTCCTTGAAGTTGCTATGCCGCAGAAAGCTATTGAGCTGTCATGGTTTTTGGCACTTGGATGTTGTTTGTTATCAACATATGTAAAAAAATACCTGATGCTATCTTGTTTTTATTCTGTTTTGTATAAAATGTTTAACATCTTTTTCTTACTTGTTTTATATTAGAAATATTTTGAATCATATTTTAAAAGAGTTTTTGCTTTTTTTGTTTGTTTTGCGCAGTGTTAACTTGAATATTATTTTTTGAAGTGGAGGGGTTGAAAAAATTTTAGATTGGCCAGAGATGAAACTTTCTGTTCTCAGTGACTCTCTTCAGGAAGCTGTGACACCCACTTACATTCTCCTGCCAAATGTTTCCCTCTGTGACTTTGGTACATAGACTTTGAAGCATTGTTGACCACACTGGCAGGTTGCCCAGAACCCACATACCCTGTATAATTTGCATAATAATTACCATTGATTTACATACAGCATAGGCTGAATTGTCTTTCTGAATTGAAGAAAAAAAAATTTTTTTTAATTGAAGCCCCTTTCCCTTACCTACTCCCCTTTCTAGGTTTAAGAAGAGGGTCATAGTTGTGTATTTACAGACCCTAATTTCCACAGGCCTTTGTATTTTTTAAGATGTTTACTGGATTTTTCTAGCATCTGTAGGGCATAGTTTTTTTGCTCCCACTCTGTGTGCTTCCACCTCCAGTATTGTTACCCTCTCACTTACCGTACTCCTCCTGATCTTACCTCCTAGTTTTCTTTGCTTCTTATTTTCACATCATATTCTGTCATCTTTCTTCTCTCAATGAAGAAAAAAAGGAATCATTTGTTATTTTCTCTTTGCCACATGTCTGGTGAGAGAGGCAGTTTAATGTTGCACGTTGATAAATTGGAATAAATGAAGCCCAAAGGTGAGCTTCTTTCTAGCACTGTCTAGACCTGGCCCAAGATACTCTCAACCTCGGAAGCACAGGCAGATAAAGGTTGATCAGTCTTTGTCACTTGTCTTCTCCCTCATATTTTCTCTAATTTAGTAAGGAATATGCTTAATAATAGTTTAGTAGTCGTAGAATAACCTTAGAGGTCCTAAACTGAACCAGGCTCCAAATTCTGTCGTAGGATGACTTGAAAACTTAGTTTTCTCTTTTTCTTCTTTAAGAAAAAAGGAAAAGGAAAATGTAACAGGTAAGCATTTATATGGTTCAGAAAAATGTTCTAAGTATGTACAGGGTAGAGTCTCTCTCCCACCATATCTCCTATCTGCCAAGTTCCCTGGACATCACAACTGAGGTTATATACATTTTATGTGTATCCCTCTCAAATAGTTTTTATGCATATGCAAACAAATATATTCCTATATATACTCTCTTGTATACAAAAATTAGCAAAATTATATACTAGATTCTAAACTTTGCTTTTTTAACTTAATAAATCTTGGAGCTCTTTCTGTATAAGTATATAGAGAGCTTTCTCATTTTATTTTACAACCACATGATACTAAATTGTGTTCGTTTTTCGTAATTTATTTAATCAGTCCTATACTGATTGACATTTACTACGTATCTAAAACAAGACTTTTGTCCTGCATTTGTGATAATTTGAAATTGAAAACAATGCTATACTCACCCTAGCAGAGAATGAGGGACTTGATTAGACATCACCTTTGGAGAGGAGTGGGCAGAGTGCTGAGATCTTATTTAACCAACTTCCAGAGTTTCATTAGTGACTTTTACCCCTTCTGAGTCATATTGTACTTTCTTACAGTTAGTGATAACGTTATTCTAATAGCCTGTACAAGATTACTTAGGAAAAAATATTTCATAATCTCTAGTGACCATTGTTTGCATTAAAAGGTATTATCTTTTTTATAAATTACTATTACACTTTCAAAATTTCTTTCTCTTGTTTTGCCTTTTTTTTTTTTTTTAAACCAGATCCTTACAATAAATGAGGATGGATCACTTGGTTTGAAAACCCCTAAATCTCATGTTTGTGAGCACTGCAATGCTGCCTTTAGAACGAACTATCACTTACAGAGACATGTCTTCATTCATACAGGTATTTCTTGAATTAAAGTGGGCTTATGGCCCTCAAAATTACTATCTTTGCTATTTTCATCATTGTGTAAATGTCATTCATTTCTAAGACTGTAGCTAACCTAGCATTTCGAATTAGAAATTTTATAGACCAGGATGTCAGAAAGAAACCAGGAAAAACTTTAATGAGAAAACAATTAGCATGGATGTGCAAAATTAATTAGTCTTAATTGGACACTTATTTGGCTTAATGTGTTCTTTTTAGCTAGAGAAATTGTTAAAGAATGAACTGTTAAAAGCCTGTCAACATTTATTTTTCTATGCAAGACGTCCAGATGGAGTTTGAAATAATGAGTTTGGGAATCAAATATAAAAAAGGATAATTAAGAATGTGAAGTTGTGGAGAGCAGAACTAAAAACTAATTAAGAGATCTTTGGAGAAACATACTAGACATGTATGTTGAGTTAAGGGGTTGGGAGGAGGACAGAGTAACAGGTTGATTTGATGAACTGGGAAAATTCAGTGTCCCAGAAGCCAAAAGAAGAGAGTATTCCAACGAGGGTATGATCAGCAGTAGCATAACCTTCCAGGAAGATAGAGAAAAAACATTAGAATAAATAGCAAGGTATCACTAGTAGCTTTTAAGGAAGCAGAATGTAAGGGGTGGCACAAATAGGTGGTGAAGAATTTGAGACATAGGATGGACTATTTTAAGAAAGTGTGGTAAAAGGAAGGGGAGGGAGTAATAAGGCAAGAGTGTTAGGGTATCTGGGAAGATTCTTTGCGTAGAGTAGACCAGAGAGTACTTTCTTTAAAAGGAAAGGCTCCAGCAGAGAGGGAACGTTTGAAGAGACAGGATTATTTTTTAAAGGGGATGTTTAGTAAGTTCTGAAGATTCTGGAGAAAATAAATGAAAGGGCATAAAGTGATGTCTAGCTGGGAAGAACAAGGTGGGTGGATCCCCTTCCAGATAAAAAGGAAGAAGGGATGTTTAAGACACACTTGATAACCTGTGGAGTCTTTTCTAGCCATGTGATTTTCAAATTCTATTTTAAGTTGTTTTCTTTATATACTTTTTTTCCCCCTTGAAGAATATAGATCATATTTAATCTCATTTTTTGTGTGGTTGTGAAAAAGTGAATTTTTAAAACTTGGGGGGAAAATTGAGAAGAAATAAAATTCTGTTAAGTTAATGAACAGTATAAAAAATTGTATAGATAACTGGAATTTTTCAGAATTTGGACTTGTAAGATTTCTCTTTCCTCAGAAATAGTAGCTATAAACTGTTTTATCCAGAACTAATTTGTGGATGTGAAATTATTTTAAGGTGAAAAACCATTTCAATGTAGTCAATGTGACATGCGTTTCATACAGAAGTACCTGCTACAGAGACATGAGAAGATTCATACTGGTGAGTGTTGCCACCCTTACTAGGGTTGTTAAAATTACCATTTCAAATATAGGGAAGAATTTTTAATAAGTAGCAACAACTTGTTGCCACTTTGATCAGTTTTGTTTCTTAAAGAGTATTTATCACAGCTCATCTTTTTTCTTCCTTCAGTAAATCAGTGTTAATTGTTAAGACTTGACTTAATGTGCAAGCCTAATTACTTTGAAATAGAGTTTCATAATTACTTAAAATATGTTTAAAGTGACAAAAGGAAGTTTTTGTGAAATAGCTGTTTCCTTAAATGTTTAACAAGTTGATACTAGATAAAATTATCATTCACAGTAATTAGTCAGGGGGAGGAAGCAAAATGCCTGAGTCCTAAGATAGCAATACCACTTTTTCTCCCTTTACTGTTTCATGTATATGTTATCATGTATATAGTTTACTGTATCAAGAGAGTCATAATCTTATAAATTGGAAAGCCATGTTTTCAGCCAAGTTGTTAAGGATTTAGAAACAGATAGTTTTGAAGATCACTATAAAGGAACGCATACTTTAAAGAGTTAAGCCTCATTTTAGAACAAACATTTATTTGCATTTATTCTATTTTTTTTAACAAACGTAAACCAGATTTTAAATGTAACCTTCATTTAGTAAGCTGTTGACTTTTGACATCTCTTAAGTGTGTTGAGAAGTATTTCTTTAGAATTTTTTTCCAGTGTTTTACTTTTTTGTGATGGAATAAAAAGCAGAGTTGTGTAACTTTCATTCTTACATTTAAATAGAATTGAAAATGATGGTGATAATATATGAATATTGAAAATATTAAAGTTTTTCATTTTTCTCTGTATTAAGAGGTCAGGCAAGTACCTGCCCATTGTTATTTAGATGTGTTCTCATGGTACCTGCAGTACCTATGAAAGGGGATTCTTGGACAGTTTGTCATGTAGAAGAAGCAAGCTTTTCTGCCTGATAACTTTCCTTGATTTTCTTTGCCCCTAACAAACAAGCATGAAAGTGGCTGGTCTCCTACATAAAACTTCAACTGTATGGCACATCTGTACGCTTTAATGTCCTATTTTTCAAAGATTGTTATGCACACTATCCACTTCAGTTTCTTAAGTAAACGTTTATTCATCACTTCCAGATGGAAGGAATTATATGAGGAACTTTGGGAGAAAGAACTTTATTGATTTTAAGTGACTTATAGCTAAATTTAAATTTTATACAATAATAAAACCTAATCAGATAATGATAAATCAAAGTGGTTAAATATTTTTGTATGTTTATAGTACCTATTAGATTTTGGTGATTTACTCATTTATTCAACAAAAATTTACTGAGCTGGCAGTATTTTTCAGGTACCAGAAATACAGAGATAATGTAAGGCAGTTTCCTTAGAGTTTACATTCTAATGGGAGAGACAAACATATAAACAAGCACAGTGTAATAAATGTAGTTTTATACAAAAATGCTGTCGTGTCCCGAGGAAGAGCCAGATGTGCAGTCAAAGATTACATGGTGAAGGCAACATCGAAAAACTGTGGGAGGCTCAGTTGAGTGTGTGTGTGTGTCTGAGTCTCAAAAAAGATTTTCAAAACAATACCCTTATTGCACTCTACTATTTTCTATTCTGTTCTAGTAGTAACTTCTTTTTTACAGCTCTAGTCACAGTTTTGTAATATCAGTTTGGAAAACAATTGCGTGCCATGGCGTACCTTGAATTTCAGCGGTTATATTGTGTAGTTAATGTTTGAGAATTTACTAAGACTAGATATTGTGCTAAATGTTTTGTTAAATGTCTCATTTAGTCCTCAATTAATCTTGAAAGAGAGGTGCTGTTACATCCCCATTTTTTTAGATGAAGAAGTAGTAGGAAGCACATAGAAGTTAAGAAAGTTACCTTAATTTATATAATCTAGTATATGATGAAGCCAACATTGCAGCTCTCTTCGACTCCAGAGCACACATTTAATCACTGCCTGTGCAGAGTGGGACTAGAAGCAGAATGGTGTCTTTCAGCCTTGTGGAGTTTTTCTTGCTCTGCCACTAAGCCAGTTATGGCTTAGCCTTCCTGTGGGTTTAGTAACATCTAAAAGGGGCAGAAGCAAAGGCTGGAGTTTTCACGTTATAGAGACTATAAGAACATGAGAGCAACCAGGGCAAACCAGTCACTATGGTTCCCTAACAAAGTTTCTTTTGAAGAGAGACTCAATTTTGCTTCATTGTCCCCACCTGCCTCACTCCCCAGGTGGAACTGATGTAAGGGGAATAGATTTTCCTTCTTTGCTTCATTGTTCTTGATTCTTTTTATAGACTGTTTGAAGATAAGTAAGGTATTTTTGTCTTGTTATCAAGATACTTATAAGCTATACTGATCTGGGAATATATATTTAGAGCCACATATATATCCTCCATCATTTATTATTTTGTCCTTACTGTTCTTTTTCTGATGTTTTAAATGGCTTTTATTTTTGGAGGGGGATAGTGTCCTAAAGTTTTCCCATGTCAAGGCTTTCTCTGTAGGCTCTTAATTTAGAAGAATGCATTGAAATAGTTATACGACAGTAAAAAAGATTTTGCATATGTTTATCCATTTTTAAATTGTCATAAGGTAATCTCACCTATCCCCTGATCCTCAAAGGTTGTGTGGTGAGAATTACTAGTTACTTGCAAGCTCTGTTTTCCTTATACCATCCCTCATCCTTCTGGGTCTCATTATACTGTCAGTTCCAGTCTTCCAGCCCCCAAACCTGTTCTCTGTTCCAGTTGTAACATGGTTAAAAATCAGTACCTGCTTGGCTGCTCTCGTTACCAGTAAAGAAGTCTTCCCTGCCTTTTAAGAACTAGAAACAGCTTGATTTGGTTTTCAAACAGAAAAATTTTAAACTCGGCCTGGACAGGTTATTACTTAATTGTTTGCTAAATTTGGGCTAGCCTAGAAATGTCATTTTTAAGGGAGAGTACTGAGGCTGATCCCTGAAATTCTTATTAAAGCTTTATTCCTTTAGCCTAAGGCACTGAAATGGTCAAAATGCAGATATCCTTGGGATTGCATTTTTGGCAATTATTGGAGATTTGTATCTTTTGTGAATGTGTTGTAGATAGATCCTTTACTTAGAGTATGTTTGGGGATATAGGAGATAAGGTGAGGACTTGAAGCCAAAGTTGAAGATAATAGTCCTAATTGATCGTTTTGTTTAGGGTCAGAATTACTGCTAAGATACATACCATGGTTAGACATTCATTGTCACTGGCAGATTTACTTTGTGATCAGATGTCTTTATCTAAGATGCCTTTTCCTTTGCATTTTCAAATGCATACATAGAATAAATGTTAGAATGACATCTCTCCAGTTACGTTCTTTTCTAGTTACTTTGTCACCATTTTACTCTCAGGAAATGCCAGTCTTACTGCCATGGGGAGGGTTCGAGGAGTAAAGGACTTATGTACAATTTTCAGTATTTAATTTTATATTAATTTTCTGAATTCCTTTAAATAGTAAGCCACAGAATACCTATTCTAATATTCTGACTATTACAGCAAGTTATGGTTGTTTTTTATAGTTGTGGCAGTTTTCATAATCTGTTTTTTATCTCATTAGTAAAAATGTTATGAAATCGTTTCTATGTATAGGGAAGTTTTTACAAAATGATTTTCCTCCCTAAAATAAAAGAGATTTTGAAAACAAACCAAGTCATTCAGAATTATACATATTCATTAGGTTTCTTTCCCCACAAAGTTCTTTTTTAAGGCTTTAGTTCTTGAATATATAGTTTTATATATACAAATGTAGCAAGAAACACTGGAAAACCTGTCTTCTAAGTTAGCATTCTTCATGCTTGAAATATGTGTTGATCTTCCCTTCCTTTTGACTATGACTTTTGTTCACAACCATGTTAAATAGCTGAATAACAGCATTATTACTATTTTCTAAACCAGTTGGGCTAGTGGGGTGAAGTCAGAGAGAATGTTGATTTACCCTTGATTAAGTTTGTTCAACACTTTGTATTTCCTTCAGTATGGTTCAGTTATTAACAAAAATAGTTTTCCTCTCATTATTTTGAAGCCCTGACTTATGGTTTATTAGTTATAATAGAGAAGTCTTATTAAAAGGAAATGTTACAGACCTAGTTAAAGTCTTATTTGTGAAGAGAAGAAACTGAATACTGTTTAGGCTACTGAAAATGTTGCCTGCGGTCTGAGCTCCTGGCGTTGTGATTGCTGAAGCCAGACAGCACTGGCATGGACCGAGCTTGCCAAGAAAGGTTAAGCAGGGAAGTACAGATTGCTGTGACTGACATTCTCTGGTTTAACAAAGCTTTCAGAAACCAGATTTTTTTTTCTCTCCAGAACTGTTAATAATTCACATTAAAAAACATGGTAACATAAACATATAAAAAGCTTAACACTGTTTAACAAAACATTTCAGTAAAGATCTAAAAGAAATCATACATACGTACATATATATGTGTATATGTAAGCTATACCATCACTTTTTAAAGGTATTTGTGGGGAGGGTGTATGGGAGAAATCATCCAGAAAATTAACTCTGTTTAAACAGTATACCTTAGAAATGAAATATAAAGAATCAGAGGCTTTAATAATGAAAGTTGCATGGTTTGCAATTAAGTGTATGTATTTTGTGTGTGTGAGTATCCCTCCTCAAGTCATATAAAATGTTCTTTGTAGTTTATAGTGTCTGTAGTTAGGAAAAAAATATTTACCATTTGTTTTGACAAGTCTCTAGTTTAACAAATTGGGAATCTTTTGAAGGGGTCTCATTCTTTATGTATAATTATTAAATGATGAACATGTGACTAATGTGACTCAAAATTTGACAAATTCTATACAAGTAATGCAGACAACCTGTGCTTTAGGATTCAGATGAAATAGATGAGTGAGGATTCAGATGGGTGGCCCTGTGAGCTTGACTTAATGTGTTACATGGCAGTCAAATGTCATCATAGGAACAAGAGCAAAAACGCGGTGGAAACCAGGACCAGGAGAAAAATCTGGGCTGTACTCAAGTTGGGAATCTTTGAGGAAGGATAGATAGACAGATACACAGATGATCAATTCAGAAACACACAGAGCAGCAGGTTAAAAATCAGGCAGATACTGGATAACAGGCCAAGCGGTGTGTCAGATATACTAGTTTAAAAGAACCAGAAGGAGGCAGGTACTTCAGGATAGTTAAAAAGCTAGAAATTCCTAAAAGTCATCGTTATCATAAACATAATACTGTCAAATAGATTTATTAATTCCTGTTTTCTGCGAAGCACTGTACTAAACACAGTAAATAAGTTATCTGTATCATCACAGCAGTCCTTCCAGGAGGGTACTATTATTCCTTTTTTTTTTTCCCCAAACATAAGGAAACAGGGTCAAAATGATTAAGTAGTCTGCCGCAATGCACACAGCCAGTTAATGACACAGTTTAGGTCCTCAGAGTTCATGCCATTAACAATGCTACTGAAAGAGTAGATCAAGCACGAAGATAGTTTTGAGCTGACAAAAACTTTTGGTTTTAATTCTGTTTCTGTTAAGGTTTTTATTTTGTTCAGGTAAGCGCTTAGCCACTCCTGGACCTGGCTTTATGGCTTATGGGCAGTGAGGTATGCCCGTTTGAGATGAAGTCTGTGTATGTAGGAGTAAAAGCAAATTCCACCTGGTATGGAGTGAATAAAGGCAAGATGAACAACCTGTAAATGACCAGAAAGGGGTGGGTAGAGTGGGAATGAGGAGTAAGACTAGAAAGCTCAGTTTTAGAATTACATTGTCAAGCTTTGATGCCAAACAAAATGGTGTCAAATTTATCCTGTAAGTATTCTAAAATACTAGTGCATTTAACTGCCATGTTGGAGGAATATTACTGTTTTGTGAAGAAAAGTAGAAATTTGGCAAATGTGTTACTTTTTGTTAACTATAACTAATGTGAAAAATTATAATTTATTCAGATAATTGCACATTTATTAAGGTTTACTTTTAAATATTAAAAAATGTTTTTAAACAAATAAAACAACATTGTGAAGCTTCATTGAATATAATATTACTTCAGTTTTGACCAGTTCATGAGAAGTAGGCAAAACTTGGAAACCACTATTACAGTGAAACAAAGAAAATTATGTTTTCAGGACTTTGATTCTCTTTATTTCTGAGCCGTATGGGGTGAACTGATTTTCAGAAAAAGAGCTGAAAAAGGACTCCCCAAATTTAACTTCACACGTAGAACTGTCTAGTTTTTTTAAATGTTACTTCTGGCAGCAGTTTCTCATTTTTGGTGTTTTGGTCTTTCTTTTTTTTTTTTTTTTACCATTTTTAATTACTTTAGAAATTGTGGTTAGTCTAGCAAGGTAAGTTTCTCTACTCTTTCACTTATTAGTTTGTCTTCTTTAATATGACTTCTTCCCTGCATCCTCCCCACCTGCCCCCAAATTATTTTACATTCTACAGAAGGTGAAGCATTAAGACAGTTAGTCTAGATCTGATGGTTTGTTTTACACATCCTTTGACACCGTTTTCTTCTGGAAAAATACTCAATACTTCCTTGAACTTAAACACTTAGGGAGCTTCAGTTTTCTCCAAATTAAAGCTGCCGTTTTGACAACTACTACTTGTTATTCCAGAACCCAGTTGAGTGGATGACCAACATTCATGCCTTTCAGATCTTAATTCATTACGTTTCAGATACCTGAATCGGCTGACAACACATTTTAAAAATTTTTTGATCAAGTT
Organism: Camelus dromedarius; assembly: GCF_036321535.1. Taxonomy (NCBI): domain Eukaryota; kingdom Metazoa; phylum Chordata; class Mammalia; order Artiodactyla; family Camelidae; genus Camelus; species Camelus dromedarius. The sequence continues at coordinate 62,101,907 of NC_087437.1, forward strand.
TTTCATTTCACTGACTCACTTTTAATGACACTTAGGCTCAGAATTCATATATTTTATTTGGACCTTTGGTGGAAGAGTGGCTGTCAAAATGTACTGTCTGATTTGGACTCAGTCATGATGCAATTGTATTTAAAACATTTAGGACAGTCTAAATTTACTTATGAAGGTCATTCATTATTTTTCTGGGTACTTATAAGATTTTTAGATGTTATCTCTGAAGAGTTTCTATTTTTAAAAAATGCCTAAAATGTCATCATTTTCAGCCCATCTTTGAATTTCATGAGAGTATCTTAACATTCTTTGAAAGAAGCCACAATCATAATAACAGCTTCTACATATTTTGTAGCTTGTTTTGCTTTTCTGTAGATCTTTTGGAGAAAGTCTTAACTTCATGACACTGTTACGAAGCAGATGTAGGTTATAGGACTGACATCCTAATGTAGTACTAGGTGGTTACTTATCTATCCAGCTTTATCTCCCAAATCTGCTTTTATGCTGTTTGCGTAATTTGTCATTGATACAAGTGCTTCCTACTCTTTATTTCCTGGAGAACGCTGAGTGGTCTCCTGTCACAGCTGTGTAAAAAAGCTGATAGACAAATTAAGTTTCTTGATTTTTTTATCCCTCATGTATTTTTATCCCTCTACATTTTTTAAGGCCTAACTGATTCTTCCTTACCTACATTTCATTATCTATTTTGATTTTGACTTTCTAAGGGTGTTGAAAGAATGAATGCTTCCAGTGTGCATTTTTAATTATTCCAGAAAATATATTTGGTCAACTCTTAATTACCTTAGAGAATTGACCAGATTGTAGATTGATTATTTAAAAGTTAAAAAGACAAATGCGATTGTGAAAAAATAAAATGAATACCAACACAAAAAAACAACATGTTTATTGCTATTGTTTGAATAACATAGTATTCTGTATAGGCCTGTCATGCTTATATAATGGAGAAACTCTTCATTTTTAAAAATCACTTGGATATATTCTTGCCTACTTCATCTAGCTTTTAGTTCTTTATCATTGGATAGAAGAGAGAGACATGGAGTCTGATCAGCTGTAACTCCAGAGTCTTGAGAAAGTCTTAACTTTATTCCTATAGGAAAAATATCCCTGTTATTAAGATATTTTATTTTTTATATGAGAATTAGGGAGAAATGGACGATGGATTCATGGGAGCCTGGAACCTAGAAAAGATACTATTTTAAAGTGTTAGGATTCAGTGACAAATGCAGGGGTTTCCCATACGCAGAAGCCATGGACATAAATATTAGGGACTGGCCGGGAGACATTTGAGGGTGCTGTTAATGCTGCAGTGGACATAGGGTTGTGTGTATCTTCTCAAATTACTAGTGTTTTCATTTCCTTTGGAAAGATACTCAGAAGTGGAATTTCTGGATCATATGGTAACTCTAGTTTTAATTTTTTTTGAGAAACCATCACACTTTTCCATAGTGGCTACACCAATCTACATGCCCACTGACGGTGCGTTAAGTTTCCCTTTTTGTCGCATCCTCACGAACACTTATTTCTTGTCCTTTGATAATAGCCATTCTGATAGGTGTGAGGTGATACCTCATTGAGGTTTTGATTTGAATTTCCCTGATGATTTGTGATGATGAGTATCTTTTCATGTGTCTCTTGACTACCTTTGTGTCTTTTTTGAAAAAATGTCTATTCAGGACTTTTGCCCATTTTAAAATCTGGTTGGTTTGTTTTTTCTTTTTCGATGTTGAGTTGTGTGAGATCTTTGTATATTTGGGGTATTAACCTCCTGTCAGATATATCATTTGCAAATATCTTCTCCCATTCAGTGGGTGGCCTTTTCGTTTTGTTGCTGGTTTCCTTTGCTGTACAAAAGCTTTTTAGTTTGATGCAGTCCCATTTGGGATATTTAACCCTTTCTATCGCCAGAATAAAAGTTTTACTGAATTAGGGTCACTTTAAATTTTAAGTAGGCCCTTAATGCCTACTAGGATTTATTTGTTTCCTTAGTCTGTTCATCCTGCCACATCTAAACAGGGTCCATATTTCAACCCATGGACTAGTTCCACCTGCTACCTGTTACTGTAATTAAAAATTCTGTTGGAACATAGCCATACCCATTCCTTTACGTAAAGGCTATGGCTGTTTTCTCCCTGTAATAGCAGAGTTGAGTAATTGTGACAGAAATTGTATGATCTTCAAAGACTAAAATATTTACTGTCTTATCTTTTACAGATAAAGCTTGCCAACCTTTCTCCCAAACAGATATTTCTTACTTTCTCCTTTCTGTAAATCTCCAACATTTCCTCCTACCTTCTCACTTTCAGCTGATTACTGCTTCTTCTTTCACTGAGAAAACAGGAACAATCAATGAAAATTTTAATAAGTTCCGAGTATCATATCTATTCACCTGTAAGTTGGAAAATTTTGATTTTTTGGAGGATGATGGGCTAATAGTGTTTCATTTTGCAAAATAGCTGAGGATTTTTCTAGTATTTTGTGTAGATATGTATATAGTTTGAGATTATTTTTTTCATCTTAAGGGCAGTATGTTTTGTTAGCTTCAGATTTTTTTTCATTATTTTAAATTATACATTATACATTTTCATTATTTTAAATTATACATAATTTACATGTAATAAGATTTATCATTTTTAGGGCATATACTATGTATACATATACTATGTATATAAAAATATAAGCATAAATTTGTGTAACCCACCATCATCACAGTGAAGATACAGACCAGTTCTGTTGCTCTCCAAAATTCCCCTGCAGTTTTCAGGTCAGCCTCTCCCCCACTCCCAACCTGTGGCAAACACTGATATTTTTTTCTCTCTCTTTAGTTTTGCCTCTTCTAGAATATTATATAAATTGAATCATATGGTATGTAACCTTTTGAATCTGGCTTTTTCCATTCCTATTGTTGATGGATGGGTAATTAAATTTTTTTTATTGTTGATCAGTATTCTTTTGTATGAATATATCGTAGTTGATGCCTCCATTCCTTACTTAAGGTATATTTGGGTTGTTACTAGTTTTTGGTGTTTACGAATAAAGCTTCCATAACCATTTGTTATAAAAATTTGTATACAGCTTTTTTTGTGAACGTATTTTCACATCACTTGGGAAACTACCTAGGAGTGGAATTGCTGGGTCACATGTTAAGTGAATATTTAATTTTATAAGAAACCACAAAACTTTTTTCCAAAATGATTGTACCATTTTGCATTCCCATAGTAACTTATGAGAGTTCCAGTTGAAACTGCATCATCACCGGTGTGTAACATTGTCACATTTCTTTATTTTGGCCATTCTAATAGGTGTGCACTAGCATCTCATTATGGTTTTAATTTATGTTTCCCTAAGGACCAGCTATGTTAAGCATCTTCTCATGTGCTTATTTGCCATTTGTGTGTATGTATCAAATTTTGACGGAAGGGGTGTAAAGTGCCTCTTCAGTTCTTTTCTCCATTTGAAAAGAAATAGATTGCTTTCTTATTGTTGAGTTTTGAGTACTCCTCATATGTTTATTTATATATCAGATATGTAATTTGTTATTTTTTCTCTCATAGACTTGTTTTTTCTAATTGATAGAAAACCATTGTTTTCTTCAAAGACTTCTTGATATTTTCCAAGATAATACTGCACTTAATTTTATTTTATATATAATATTAACTTCATATTTCTAACTGTAATGTAAAATAAAAAGTAAATGATAATGAATTTTACATTAATGTGTTTTCTGAAATATGCAGAAATCCAAACACAAAAATTTGCCAAGAGTATTAGGCTTTATTTTCTGCCTATTAAGTATAGAGCAGAAGTTTTATTATATGTTTCAAAGAACAGTATGAATATTTTTTATATTCAGTAGGTAATACAGTGTTCTTATATAACATCTCTTACCTAAAAAACTGCTTAAACTGTGTATTTCTTATAAATCCATGTTTAGTACCAAACTGAAGCACTAAAAGAAATTAACTTACATCATATGGAAAATAAATTACCTTTGGAAAATATTTTAGCATGTGACTTATATTTATTTTAATTATATGTAGAATGTAATTTATCAGATTCATGCTTTGCAACGATTAAAATGCTCTTACCACATTACTGAATCAATGGTGCATTTGAAATAAGCAAAGATCATCATTCACACTGAATAATCTTAAAGTACATAATGAAATTCATAGAGATCTGATAACATCAGAGAGAATAGGTCATGTAAAAATTTAGAACTACTATTGTAAAAGTATTATAGTTGTTAGTTCTAAGTATTAAATTTTAAAGCACTAAGGCAATTTGCTTGTTACTGACCATTTTTGAGAGTAAACAGGAAATAGTCAAGCGAAGAAGCATTTCTTATTTTGAAAAGCCAGTGTCTTGGATTTGCTATAAAATAACCCAGCCTCAAGTTGGCTTAATCCATTTTGGGATTTAGGTTATCATCTCCCACACTATGTGCTCAGAAAAAGGGTGAACCCTCTTTAAAAGAAGATAACATCATCCAGAGCCTGTACAATTTTTCATATAGTGTATTTTGCATTCAATAAAAAATGACATTGCATACCAAATGATGGGATGGAATCACAGAAAGGCAAGATGAAAAAAGATAATAAAAACAGTCTCTTGGGTGATCCAGACATTAGAGTTACCAGAGAAGGGCTTTAAAATTTAAACTATGACTAATATGTTTAAGAAAATAGTAGAAAAGACACAAATAGATGAAAAAATGGAGACTTTTACCAAAGAATTGCAAGCTATGAAAAATAGGAAAATGAAAATTTTATAACTAAAAAAATACAGTAATTGATACAGAGAACATATAAGTTTAATGGAATAATAGAGGCAGTAAAAGAGAAGGTTAATGAAATGGAAGACATCAATAGAAAATATCACAGGGAGAAAAAAATGAAAACATAGAAGAAAGACCTGTGGAATATAACCTTTCTTAACTTGGATATGGAAAGTGTTAGTCATAGTAGAAAAAAATTAAAACTTGAGTTGCGTTAATGCTAAGACCTTTTGTTCTTTAAAGACACTATTAAGAAAGTGAAAACTAAGCCTGTAAGTAGGTACAGAATTCCTACTAATCTGTTAAGAAAACCACAAGCTAATAGAAAAGAATGCAGAAGCTTAATACCAAAAAAGTTTACCATGATCAGGAAACACGAAGGGGTACTCAGCTCCATTTCTATCAGGGAAATTACTTAGTATTGCAACCTCATACCACTTGCACACACCCTGGAAGGGCTAAAATCAGAAATATAAGTGGTACACAGTACAGTCTGCCCTCTGTATCTGCCGTTCTACATCCATGGAGTCATCCAGCCACAGATCAGAAATACTACATGATCCGTGGTTGATTGAATTTTGGCATCTGCAGATTTTGGTATCCGTGGATCCAAGGGACTGCTTGATTGCTGGATGCTAAGGGATGACTGTACTTGCAAGGATGTGGAGCAGTTGAAACTCATGTATTATGCTGGTGGGTATGTAGATTGGCACATCCACTTTAGTAAAGTGTATCTACTGAGGTTGCACCCACATAAACTCTATGATCTGTCATTTTCACTCTAGTTTTATGTTTATGTAGTGTGCATATAATCACCAGAAAACATATACAAGAATGTTAAAGCAACATTGTTAGGAATAGCCCAAAAGTGGGATTTTTTTTTTTTTTTGGCTGAAATCAAAACCCAGATTTCCATTAAGGTTGAATGAATAAATTGTAATACATTCATATGATGGAATGGAATACTGGACACGGCATTATAGATAAATCTTAAAAGCGTAACACTGAATTAAAGAAGCCAGGCACAAAAGAATACATACTCTATGACTCCATTCATGTGTATTTCATAGACAAGGCAAAATGAATTATTTGTTAGAAATCAGCGTAGTAATTCCTGATGGAGAAGGGATAGAGGTGCTTCTGCAGTGCTCGTAATTCCAAAGAACAGTGTTCTCTTCCTTGGTTGGGCTGCTTATTATACAGCTGTGTTCACTTTGAGAAGATCCATCAGACTACATGTATATTCTGTAGACTTTTGTGTAGGTATATTACATTTCAAGGAATTTGTTTGTAAAATGTGGTAAGAGAACCTTCGGTGTACTTTTTTTTATAAGCTTTAACATTTCCACGATAAGAGCAGTTAAGGCAGAACTAATCTCTGGTGTCATAAGTCTGGATAGTGTTTATCTTTGACAGGTTAATGGCCAAGTGAGGCTTCAGGAGGCACTTAGGAGATGCTGATAATGTTCTGTTTCTTGATTATGGGTGCTAGTTACATGAATTGTGTGGGCTTTGTTGAAAATTCAACAAGCCATGATTATGATTTGTTTGCTTTTCTGTATGGCCGTTATTATATTCCAGTAAAAAATTTACTTGATTAAAATAAGAAAGAAAGGAAGAAAGAATGGGAAGAATTAGTTGAAATAAAATTTGCTTAGTATTGGTAATTATTAAAGCTGAGTGATGGGCACATGAGGGCTCTTTATAGTCTTCTCTACTTTTGTGTATATCTGAAAATATCTATAAGAATAATTAAGATAAACTATAGGGACAGACAGCAGATAATTGTTTGCCTGGAGAATGGGAGAGGGAAGGACAGAGGGGCAGGAGGAAGGGATTACATAGAGTAGCAGGAAACTGGTTTTAGATAAACTCATTATTGTGGTGATGCTTTCAAAGGTGTTCGTTGGTGAAAACTCATCAAATAGTCAAATAATGTAAAAAAAAGAAACAAACTTGGGTTCCAACCATTCCACTACTATAATTTTCCTGGACATTTCCTGTCCTTTCCCAACACTGGCAAACACTTAGTACTTGCAAAATGATGAAAACCTGGGTGCAGCTTCCTGTATTATTGGGTAAACCATGATGTAGATGAATTTGGTGCTAAAAAGGTGGCCACACCAGGGTTCATCCCTAGGTCTGGTTCATTATCACCGTGACTTTGAATAAAAGTTTCCTAGCCTTGGCAAATAAGGATAATTTACTTGACAAGAATAGAGTTGATTTAAATGTTAAGAGTGTTTGGTATACATAGTAGGTGCTCAATAAAAATTGAAGCTAAAGATATAAATGAGACATATTCTAGGTTGGAATGCATATTTCACCTGCATTTTTAAGGTGACACTTTAAAAAGTAGAGTGCTTGGAGCAGACCACTTCATACCATGTTCGTACTTGTAGTGCTTGTTCACTCTCTTCAGCTGTTAAACTGACAACTGAATTCAGAAAAGATAACTGCATAAAATTGTCACTAATTCTTGAGTCAAACAACCTGAATTCTTTGCATAAAAGTTATGTTATGCTCCTTGTTCAAATTAGAGCATGTATGCCGTATTTCTCAAGTGCATTGTACGTGAAATAAAAGTGTAGGTTGCAGTTCATGTAAAGAAGCAAATCACTATATTGTGACAATAGTAGAGACAGTTTTAAGGGTGGAAAAAAAGTCAAAGGACCCTGATTAGGAAAAAGGATTTTACTGATGAACAGAGTATGTTTTTGAGAGAATGGTCCTTCATCCTTTGATACTCTAGTTATTTTTAAAAAGAGTGAAAGCAGGTATGTGTTTGTCCAGTCTTACATGAAGACCACACCACATAAGAAAGAAAATAAGCTGATGACAAGTTTCTTTTTTGCAGGATGCAGTCTAGGGGATTCAGTATACCGTCTGTTGATTTGGTAACCCTCTTTGTGCTTAATGTAGTCTTCATTGTTGATCTTTTATTCTAGAGCACTTGTTTTCAAGAGGTAGCTGGAAATTAGGGGTTTATGTTAAATTCACAAACAGATGGACTAATTTGAAATGTTTACAACTCAGGATGATGTTAACTTAGCTCACTGCTGTTTTATATCTATTTTACATTTTGGTATTCTAACTTAAATTTCTTTTTGGTAGGGATATACTGACACCCATCTATCCAGCCATTTTACTAATTTAAAAAACTTTTTAAACCACCTCTATAGTAGATAGACTTGTGTGTTATTCTGAATTAGTTTTTTAAATGAATAGAAAATAGTTACATATGCTACGTTTAGATGGTGCTAACTATTAACTAATACTACTTCATTTTAGGTCTTGCACTGTGCAGGTGCCATCATTGGGACATCAATTACTTAGTATGCTTGGATAATTAGTGCCAGATGTGTATTGTCTTCATTTATTGGCTGATAGAAAAATGAAATATGGAAATTGCCATGATTATATGATGTTCAGCTTATTTTCAGAATTAGGACAGTATTATTTGTTTATTTCCTACATATGATTAAAAATTTGACTCGAGTCTACCTGGGATGTTGCTCTTAATAGAGGTGATTAATCATCTTTCAGAGTTGTCTGTCCCGTAAAGTGGAAGTCTAAAATCTAATCTCTGGTAGCCAAGAAATAGTTTTCCATCTGTCATTTGCTATGTCATCTTAAGGAAACCAAACTACTTAAAAAAAATTACACTGTAAATGTATAATTTCATAGCTCTACAAAAGGAAAGAAGAGAAGCCCAGAAAAAATGAAAGAACTGTTTCTTCATTTTCTTTTGTTGAGGGAGGTGGTGACCCCAATGTGTTATTTTTGTAAATGCACAAACGTTGCCAGTGTTTCTAAAATTTAAAATGCAGGCGTTGAAGTTTCTCTCTGATCTCCATTCTAGGGAAAGAAAACCATTCTATACTTCTAGAAAGGTAGGGTTTTAAAAAATTCACTACCCAGAAATATTACTACTTTAATTAGTTAACTTCTTAAGGACTTTTAGGTTTTTGTCAGTTTGATTGACATGTGTATGTTACTGTGGCAACTTAACAGTTTTTATTTAATAATTTATACTTCACTGGTTGTGGTTTATTCTCAGATGATTTCCTATATAGTTTCCTGCATAGCGTATGGGTTCTTCTTAGACTGACAAATGAACTGTCTAGCCTCCCAGAAGTACTGTATGCCAAAGATATTCTTGTATTTCTATATGCTCTAAAGTTTTAAGCAATTTTCTGTGTGTGTGGTTTCTATTCCATGTAATTTTAGTAATCCTCCTTGTTTCCTGTTTTCCTAAATTAGTTATCTAGCTTAAGGATGTTTTCATTTGAGATACATAGCCCAGTCATTGGGTTATAACTGTAATCAATATGTTAATATAATGATAATCATTTATCATCAACCTCTTAATTTTTATTTTTAATAGCTGATATTTATTGAGCTATTAGAATGTGCTAGACTTTGTTCTCAAATAAAGATGGGTTATCTCATTTAACATTTAGTTGAGAGGTATGTTTTATTTATATCTTTATTTTACAAATGGGGCTATCAAATCTTAAGAGTTTAAATAACATGCTCAATGTCTCACAGTTAAGAAATGCTGAGACCAGCACTAAAACCCAGCTTGCAAGACTAGATGGATGGAAGTGTCATCATGTAGTTAGGGAATCTGAGGACTAAGCTGTGGGTGGAAGATCACAAGTTTAATGTGGAATATGGTGCATTTGAGATCCCTAAGTGTCATAGAAGTGGATAAGTTCAGTAGGCAATTTGGACGTGTGCTCCGGAGCTCAGATTTGACAGTAATTAAAGCTATGGAAATAGATGTTTCCCTTCCTCCCAAAGAAAAGAATATGGAATGAGAAAAGCAAGGAGTTTAGGAGGAAGCCATGAAGAACTAAAACATTTTATGGTTGGAGGGAGGAGGGTGAGCTGGAAAGAGCGTTGAGAAGGGGCAGTCAGAGGTGAAAGGGCATGAATGTCATAGAAGCCAAGGGAAAAGTGAATTCGTGGAGAAAGAAAGGGATCACCTGAGCTGAAGGCTGTTGAGAGGTCTGTTAAGATAACTGAAAACATGTAGTTGTGTTTGGTAACCTGTAGGTGATTCACAAGAGCCATTTTGATGATGTTAGTGCAGAAGCCAGATTAGAATGGCTGAAGAGGAAGAAGAGAGTTAATTGAAACTGCCAAAAATCAGATTAATATGTCAAGCCATAGTAAGCTAGTTTAACATAAAGCTATGTCCTTATCAGTTTCTTGTGTATAATTTGCCCTAATAATTATCCATGTATTTTAGTAAGAATTCTTACCCATAAACATCTCAGTGTGTGCAGTGTCTTAAGTTTTTACTAGGGAGAAACACTGCGATGGTGGTGGTGGTGGGGGTGATCTCATTGATAACTGTTAGAATCGAAATTCCAGGCTCCTAGGGTATTGGAAAATTACCATTAGTGGAATACCTTGAGATTGTTTCTTCTTCACTATGTTATTGCTTTCCTGAATTGTAAACAATATTTATAAAATTCTTGGTATTTTCATGTAAGCTTTTCCTGTTAATCTTAAAATCACTCAAATGCTGCATGTAGATCATCTTCCTTTTCCAGTAGAGGGGCTCTGGTCCTTAAATAAAGGGATTTTCTCCTAAAGAAATTTAATTTAAGTGTTTTTTTATGTTTCTTAAGGAAATATGTATCAGTCATTTTATTTCTTTTTCATTCAAGAGACATACAAAAGTTGGGAACAAGATACAGCACACATTATCACCATTATTTTTTAACGTAATGTTTGAGAATAGTAGCCAGCAAAAGTAGAGAAGAGGAAAATATTATAGGTTAAAAAAACCCCCTATGTTTGCAAACAGTATTATTGTAAACTTGGAAAACCTATGAGAGTCAACTGAAAAATTACTGCACACCAGCAAATTCATTACAAGTGCAGAAAACCATATACTTTTGTACACATACACAATAAACTATAAAATGGAAGAAAACATTTTTTATAATATCAACAAAAAGAAATGTAGAACATTCCATATTAAGAAATTATTAAAACACTATTTGAGGACAAAACAGAATTTGATCAAATGGGAAGCTATATCCCCTTTTTTTCGCTGATGAGAAGAGTCAGCATCAATAAAGTATATCGGTTTTCCATCAGTTAACCTGAACATTTCAGGCAACTCCCTTTTCCCCTATCCCAGCCAGATACTAGACAAGCCAGTTCAGAAGTGATTTGGAAATTGGACATAACAACCAGGGGAGAACAAAAGAAAAGAAGAACAATGGGGATTAGCCCTACCAGGTGGTAAAGTGTATTATATAAAGTCTTAATGAGTAAAACACATTGGTTCTGGCTTACTAATAGTCCAATGGGACAGAACAGAAGGTCTACAGATAGACCAGGGGAACTTACTAGTGTATGATTATGATAAAGAAATGATTTTAAAAAATGTGATCAGGAAAAGCTGAACTTTGCAGTAGATGATGTTGGGAAAACTGGATGGCCATCTGGATGGAGTTTTGTCCATATCTCACATTCTACCTCAAGATGAACTCCAAATGTATCAGATTTCATGTAAAAGATAAAACTATATATGTTTCATTAAAAATATGGACAGATTGGAATGAGAAAATTCAAGTAATGCTCAAAATCTAATATCTGTAAAAGAAAAGATTGATAAATTTGGCTACATAAAAATTTAAATCCCTATTAGTCAAATAACTACACCTCCCGTATGCCCCGCCTCAAAAAAAAAAAAAAGGAAAAAAATCCTGAAACTCATATAAATGACCAGTCTCTTTAATAAAGCTCTTATAAATCATCAAGAAAAAGACAAGCAACCTAGTTTAAAAAATAGGTGAAAGATAATGTACAGACAGCTCACAGAAAATGACATATAAAGTGGTCAGTCTCATACTGAGATACTGCTTTTCTCACATATTGGATTTGCAGTCCTCAGAAAGTTAAACATACTAGTATTTGGCAGGGTTATAGGGAAACAGTCATTCATACATGGCTGGCTGGTGGGCTACACATTAACATCTCCTGTGGAGACCAATTTGGCAATGTATTTCAAAGTCACAGACACATTTATTTGACCAGGAATTGTGTTTTGAGAATTTAACCTACAGGTGTACCTGCAAATGTATGAATTAATGTATTGACAAAGTTTCTATTACAACATTATTTATAATAGGAAGTGTTTGGAAATTAAAAGGGGTCTGGTTAAATAAATTATAGTATGTATGTCTATCCATCAGTGAAAGATACCAGCTGTCAGAATGAGAGAGCTCTTTTTCTACTGGTAAGATCTCTAAGCTACTGAATTAAAAAAAAAAATTGGCCGAACACTGAATAGAATATGCTGCCTTCACATAAGAAAGAAGGAAAAATTTTAAAGAGGATATATTTGTTTTTGCTTATGCTTGTGTCAAGAAACCCTGGAAAAGAAACATACCCAAACAAATAAATGTAGTTACCTATAGAGGGACAAAGATAAGAGAAAGATTTTTTTCCTGTGTAGATTTTTTTTCAAATGATTTAAATTATAAAGAAACAAGGATACTTAAGTGACAAAACTTAAATTTTAAAATGTCTTATTTCTGGAATTGCTAGTTAAAAAGGGAGAGAAGAAGAGGGAAAAAAGTGGGAGAGAAAAACATGAAGATGGTGGAGTAAAAAAGGAAGGGGAAAGAAGTATTAAAGGAGAACAAAAAACAAAGGATTAGAAATAAGGATAGCAAACGTGGATGATCAAAAAATAAATGACTATGGATGAATTTGTGTTTACATTCATCTTTGGCTGACTTAGCCATCATAATTGGTCTATTTAGTTTAGGGGGCTGTGAAAGGTTTTTGTTTTTGTTTTTGTTTTTGTTTTTGTTTTTTTAAAGCAGCAAAGGAGCATTTGTACAGATTGCTTTTAAGGCATTAATATTTCTAGTATCTTTTTGTTAAAGGAAATTTAATGTTGCTTCTAGTTAAACAAGCTCTTAATTCTTGATCATCAGTTAATATGTAGCAGATAATTTAAACATGAGTCTTCCCCATTTAATTTATTTTAAATTTAATTACCAGCCCTTTGAGGCAAGAAATAATTTTATTTATCTTGGATGGTGTCAGTTACGTTATCATACAGTATTAGAATTACAGCTTTATTTATGTATAATTCACAATAATAAAAATCTACCCCTTTAAAGTACACAATTCAATAGTTTATAGTATATTCACAGAATTGTACAACTATCTCCACAATCTAATTTTTAGAACACTTTCCATCATTTTAAAATCCTGTACCCACTCCTTCCAGTACTAGGCAATGTTTTATCTACTTTCTGTCTGGGTTGCCTATTCTGTGTATTTCATATGAGTAGAATATATGGTAGGTGGTCTCTTTTGTCTAACTCCTGTCACTTAGCACAGGGTTTTAAAAGTTCATTCTTGTTGTAGCATTTACTTCTATTCTGTCTTTATAGCTGTATAATATTCCATGTTTGAATGTACCACATTTTGTTCATCAGTTGATGGACATTTGAGTTGTTTTTACTTTTGGGCTATTATGAATAATGTTTTTATGAATATTTGTGTTCAAGTTTTTGTGTGGAAATACATTTTCAATTCTCTTGGGTATATGCTTTGGAGGGAAATTGCTGAGTCATATGGTAACTCTGTGTTTAACATTTTAAGGATCTGCAAAATTGTTTTCCAAAGCAGCTTCACCATTTTATAATCCTGCCACCCAAATATTAGGGTTCCAGTTTCTCTACATCCATGCTAACAGTTTTAACTGTCTTAGGGTGTGAAGTGATATCTCATTGTGGTATTAGTTTGCATTTCCCGAATAAGTAATGATGTTGAGCATCTTTTCATGTCCTTATTGGCTGTTTGTATATTTTCTTTGGAGAAGATGTTGAGTATCTTTTCATGTACTTGTTGGCTATTTGTATATTTTCTTTCAGATCCATTGCTTCTTTTTAAGTTAGATTGTCTTTACTGTTGAGTTGTAAGAGTTCTTGTTATACTGGATATATATCCCTTATCAGATACATGATTTGCAAATATTTTATCCCATTCCATAGGTTGTCTTTACACTTTAAAAAAAAAAACATAACTTGAAGTTTGTAATTTTAATCCTTTTAAAAAGCATACAATTTAGTGACATGAAAAATTGTATACAAAATTGTACAAACAAGAATCTGTAGCATTAAGCAATAAGTCTCCTTTCCTCCCTCCACCACTGGTAACCTCTGTTCTCCTTTCTATCCCTATGAATTTGTCTACTCTAGGTACTTAATATAAATGGAATCACTCAATATTTGTCCTTTTTGTTTCTGAATTCTTTAACTTAGCATAATTTCTTCAGTGTTCATCCATATTGTATCATGTATCACTTTCATTTCTTTTTATGCTGAAATAATATTTCATTATTTGTATATATCACATTTTGTTTATCCATTCATCTGTTGATGGATACTTGGGTTGCTTCCATCTTTTGGTTATGAATGCTTCTATAAGCATTGGTATACAGATCTCTGAGTGAGTCCTTGTTTTCAGTTCTTTTGGGCAAGTACCTATGAGTAGGATTGTAGGCTTGTGTGATAATTCTATATTTAACATTTTGAGGACTTGCCAAACTTTCTCACAGGAAGCTACAGCATTTTAACTTTTCGCTTGTGTCCTTTGAAGCACAAGTTTTTAATTTTACTTATTTCTTGTTTGGTTGCTTGTGCTTTTGGTATCATATCTAAGAAATCACTGCCTAATCCAAAGTCAAGACTTATTCCTGTGTTTTCTCCTAAGACTTTTATAGTTTTAGTTTTCCCATTTAGGCCTATGATCCATTCTGAGTTAATATTTGTATATAATGTGAGCTTTGGGTCCAGCTCCATTGTTTTGCATATGGGTATCAAATTATCCCAGCATTATTTTTGAAAAGACTAATCTTTCCCCCACTGAAGTGCCTTAGCACCTGTGATGAAAGTCAGTTGGCCATAATATAAGGGCTTATTTCTGGACTCTGAATTCTGTTCCTTGATATATATATCTATCCTTATGCCATTACCACACTATCTTGCTTACTACAGTAGCTTACTTGTAAGTTTTAAAGTTGGAAAGTGTGAGTCTTCCTACTTAGTTTTTCCTTTTCAGGATTGTTTTAGCTATTTTGAATCCCTTGCATTTCAATATGAATTTTAGGATCAAGTTATCACCCTCTATTTTGACTGAAGTGGGGTATATTACCATTATTAACAATATTAAAGTCTTCCACTTCATGAATGTCATGCAGAATTAATTGGATTCTAATCAGTTCATTAATTTTCTCTTTCATACTTTCTCATTTTGGGGAAATGACTTTAACTTATGATATTAATGAGCTCTGTCATCGACATTTTTTATTTCAAAATATGCACCCGTTCTTACTTCTTTTTAAAATAACACCTGTACTCTCCTTCGCTTTTCATCCTAGTTCCTTTGGATCTTGTTCTTTTGATTATTCATCATAATATCCTATTTCAGTTTTAGGTTAGTATTCATATTCATTTTCTCTTCTTCACTTCACTCCTTCTTCTCTACCTTTGGATAAATCCATCTCCCCATCCTTAACAATACTTAATCTTGAATGGATTTTCTCCTATTACTTCTCATCTCCTTTTTCTCATTTCTTTCACTTCCAAACCTCCTTAATAAGTGATCTTCTCTCCCAGCATTTGTTGCTTCATTATTTATTCACTCATTAACCTCTTGGACAAGTACCTTAATGTTTATGCACTTCAGTATTTCTTTTTTATAAAATAAGTGAATTGATCTAAATTAGTTGTGTTAGATTCTCATTCTAGCCTCTAAACCCTTGGAGTCCTTGCTCAGAGCCTCTGTACAGAAGTGGAGCTGTTCTGACCTGAATTTGGGGTGACAAGCTTAGAACCAACCATTTGCCACACCAGCATCAGCCTTTGGAGGTCTCTATGGAACCCCTGAGAGCACAGTTTGAAAACCATTGCAGAATCCCTTCAACCCTAAAATTTGGTTAACTCCATAGCAATTACAAAAGTTGTGTTCTTGAAAGTTCGAAATAATTTTCTTGTTGCCAGATTAAATTCTCTTCTCCTGTACATTTTATAATATCTAAACCCTTGATTGCTGTTTATCGCCACTAAATTTTCTTTCCTTGGCTTTAATCACATACACACAATCTCTTTAAGGACTATTCAGCTTAGATTCTAATACTTCCAAGAAGCTTTTCCAAATCATACCAGTGCATGATAACATTGTTTCCACTAATATTCCACTGTAATAATCATTTATGCCATTCATTTGGTACTTAAAAATTGCACAAAGTATTTTGAGCTACATAAAGATAATTTAGGCCCAGATTATGACCTAAAGAAACATAGTCTAGTAAAAACAGAGTTGTACAAAATAATTACTAAGATGAGAATAATGAGTGCCATGGAAGAAATGCAGCTAAAGTTCAAGAAGATAAAGATACCTTTCCTCTGGGGGAATAGGGCAAAGGGTCCCAGAGGAGATCGGTTGGGCCTTGGAGGGAATGTAGTGCCTGAACACATAGAGGTGGGCATGCCTGACTGAAGGAGCAGTGTGGATCGAGGCAGAAGTAGAAAAGCATGAAATGGTAGGTTCATTGATTTGGCTGGAGGAAAAGGTTAAGAAGCAAACCAGTGGGATATAAAGTTGTGAAGGTAAACCAGAGCTGAATATAGTTTTGTCAGTTGTTTCTTTATAATATGTGGACCTTGTTTTCCCAATTAGGTCAAAACTCTTTGAAGACAAAGAGTTTTATATCTTATACTTTTAACCTCCTGCAATGGGGTTATGAGTGGAGGAGACATATTCAGTAAACTTTTGTTGAATGTATGAAAAGTACAAAAAGTAGTTTCCCAAACAAGCATTGTTCATGATAACTTCTTGTTACACCCTTCTGTTTACTTAGGCTGTAGCTTTATCAGTAACAACTATTTTTGATCTTCTTAGTAATGGTTCCTTATAGCAAAGAAGTCCTCAAACAGCACTCAATTTAATTTATTCCCAAAAGGAGAGTATGGCAACTTTAAAAGCCATTTATTTATAGGTTCTTGTGGTAAAGTAATTCTTTATTTTCCAATATTTTTTATGTTTTAAACTTTTTATATCATGTACCAGGTGAAAAACCATTTCGCTGTGATGAATGTGGTATGAGATTCATTCAAAAATATCATATGGAAAGGCATAAGAGGACTCATAGTGGAGAAAAACCTTACCAGTGTGAATACTGTTTACAGGTAAGAGGTGGTTTGAATTTTTTCTTAACCACTTTATTGAGGCATGACTGACATTGAGAGTCTTTTATCTGAAATTAAATTATAAAGTAATTCTAATAAATGTAGAAAATGGTACTACTCAAACTGCTTGAAGAACTTCCTAACTGTTGTTGATTAGGTTTATGACAGTTTGTTCAGCAAATTAGTTTGGAATTGCTCATATTATTATATCTATCTTTATATTAATTGCTGTTTTTCTTTTCTTTTCTTGGTTGACCAAAACACAAACTAAAACAAAAAACTCACTTCTGAACTTTGAAATCAACAGTATTTTTCCAGAACAGATCGTGTATTGAAACATAAACGTATGTGCCATGAAAATCATGACAAAAAACTGAACAGATGTGCCATCAAAGGTGGCCTTCTGACATCCGAGGAAGATTCTGGCTTTTCTACATCACCAAAAGATAACTCACTGCCAAAAAAGAAAAGGCAGAAAACTGAGAAAAAATCATCTGGGATGGACAAAGAGAGTTCTTTGGACAAATCTGACCTGAAGAAGGACAAAAATGATTACTTGCCCCTTTACTCGTCAAGTACTAAAGTAAAAGATGAGTATATGGTAGCAGAGTATGCTGTTGAAATGCCACACTCTTCGGTTGGGGGATCCCATTTAGAAGATGCCTCAGGGGAAATACATCCACCTAAGCTGGTTCTCAAAAAAATTAATAGTAAGAGAAGTCTGAAACAGCCTCTGGAGCAAAATCAAACAATTTCACCTTTATCCACTTATGAAGAGAGCAAAGTTTCAAAGTATGCTTTTGAACTTGTGGACAAACAGGCTTTACTGGACTCAGAAGGCAATGCCGACATTGACCAGGTTGACAATTTGCAAGAGGGGCCCAGTAAACCTGTGCACAGCAGCACTAATTATGATGATGCCATGCAGTTTTTGAAGAAGAAGCGGTATCTTCAGGCAGCAAGTAACAACAGTAGGGAGTATGCGCTGAATGTGGGTACCATAGCTTCTCAGCCTTCCGTGACGCAGGCGGCTGTGGCAAGTGTCATTGATGAGAGCACCACAGCATCCATCTTAGATTCACAGGCACTGAATGTGGAGATAAAGAGCAATCATGACAAAAATGTTATTCCAGATGAAGTACTACAGACCCTGTTGGATCACTATTCCCATAAAGCTAATGGACAGCATGAGATAACATTCAGTGTTGCGGACACTGAGGTGACTTCTAGCATATCAATAAATTCTTCAGAAGTTCCTGAGGTCACCCAGTCGGAGAATGTTGGGTCAAGCTCCCAAGCATCCTCATCAGATAAAGCCAACATGTTGCAGGAATACTCAAAGTTTCTGCAGCAGGCTTTGGACAGAACTAGCCAGAATGATGCCTATTTGAATAGCCCGAGCCTTAACTTTGTGACTGATAACCAGACCCTTCCAAATCAGCCAGCATTCTCTTCCATAGACAAGCAAGTCTATGCAGCCATGCCCATCAACAGCTTTCGATCAGGAATGAATTCTCCACTAAGAACAACTCCGGATAAGTCCCACTTTGGACTAATCGTTGGTGATTCACAGCACTCATTTCCCTTTTCAGGTGATGAGACAAACCATGCTTCTGCCACATCAACACAGGACTTTTTGGATCAAGTGACTTCTCAGAAGAAAGCTGAGGCTCAGCCTGTCCACCAAGCTTACCAAATGAGCTCTTTTGAACAGCCCTTCCGTGCTCCATATCATGGATCCAGAGCTGGAATAGCTACTCAATTTAGCACTGCCAATGGACAGGTGAACCTTCGGGGACCAGGGACAAGTGCTGAGTTTCCAGAATTTCCCTTGGTGAATGTAAATGATAATAGAGCTGGGATGACATCCTCACCTGATGCCACAACTGGCCAGACTTTTGGCTAAAAAAAATGTGTAAATAATACTGGCACTTTAGAACAGATTAATCAAGAGTGGGGTTACTCTGTGTAAAATGGAGTGCTGTACAGATTTAAGAGCAATGCGTTATAACAAGTTAAGCTGATATGAATAGCAAGATAATCCAATAACTGCATTTTGTTTGGTTAGTCAGCATTCTTTGAACTGCCTTACATGTTGTCACCTTTATAGAAGCAATGCATTACTTGTTTTAGATCAGAAACTTGCTATTCCACCTACATCAAGTTTAAAAGGAAAAAAAAAGACTTTCGCACAATTGTTTCCTAACTGATAACATTGTACATTCTTAGGAGATTAGTAATTGTGTGAAATTTACTCATACTGTTTCTAAGTTTTTCAGCATAGTCATGGCACTTCAGCAGGGAATCTGAGTATACTTTACAGAGTGAACTTATAAGTTTAAATGTCAAGAGAATTATGGCTTAAATAAATTAGTATGTCCTATAGGGGGAAAAAAAAGAAACCAAGAAACCACCTTTTAAAAAGAGCGATATGCCATATACCCTTGATTTTCATTTTGCATTATATTGACATGGTTTTTTTTTTGAGAAAAAAAAAGTAATAAAAATCTGATAGTCTAAGACTCCACTATTTAAAAGCCTAATTACTTTTAAAATATGCATACTTTCTAAACTTTTACCAAAATGCATAACTGTTGAAGCGTTCACTTCTCTATGAAAGTATGCATATTGGTGTCAGTTTCTTTGTACAGTTGTACTTAGATATTTTTTATGATTTTTCATGTGCAGGTATCAAGGTTTTGAAGTTTTAGTAAAAAGATATTCTGTAGATTACATTCCCAAGAACATAATGCTTACACAAAATGTATATTCCACGTTTTAAAGCTTAATTGTATTTTACTTTACCTATACACTTCAGTTAACATAGAGCACTTAGAATCTATTTGGTATTTTTGATTTCTCAGAGTAAAAAAAATTAGATTTTTAGGTTTGATATGGTTGTGTCATAATCATCTCATAATTGAAATTTTTAATTTTTGGCAATAAAAGGAAATTGGGTATCTTTGGAACTGTAAAACCTGGTTTAATCCTTCTCTTTCTAGAATCTTGATAGATTGGATAATTAAACAGTATCCAGAGAAACTAAAGAAATGGGCATTTTAATTGCTTATTTTATCTTGAGTTACTTTTTAATGAACACTGCTCATTACAATTTTACAAACCAAAAGTGTTTACTAATTCTAGTAACTTCAATTTCTTTTTCAGCTAGATGAGTGATCGGAAACTTTTTGTTGCATTTCAAAATCTAAATAAACTACAGACTTTATCCTTATACCACGAATGTTTTTTTTTTTAATATTTGTCTTAAAATGATACAGCATGGTACAATAAACAGTGCTTTTATACATATATACATATTATATATATACTTTTCTAAAGAACAATGGTTTGAGTTACACTTTGGACAGTTTAATTTTTGGAAATTAACATTAGTTATATTGATTTTATTATCTTCCTTAATTTGTTCCAACTTTTTGGTTTCTTATTTTAAATTTCCACCATCTTTGTCACAATGCACATATTGATAGAGCACCAGTGATGATCTAAAATTAGTACCCTTGGATGATGAAACTGTTAATTTCCATTCTAACTTTTAGATTGGCCTTACAGATCTACAGCCTTTGTTTCAGTATAGAATGTTATACACTTAAATTATTTTTTTCTTTTATTTAATGTTATCCCAAGACTGTTCTCATAAAGAAAGGGAACAAAGAAATAGCCACCCTTAACATCTTTTACATTTATTTTGAATATATTGGTGTTTTTATGATAAGGAATGTAAGTTATGTTTAATGTGGTTTCCTCTACACTTTGGTTATTAAACTTTGCTTGAAGTATTCTCCCATTTGACAGCTGTCTTTGCTGCCAAATTTTTCTAGAATTTTAGACTTCTTTGAAGTAAATATTTAACTTCTGCCATTATTGACTCTGAAGAGTGGTGTGTGTCATGTTGCACATCACAACCTCAAGAAGGCTTCATTCAGGCAAGCCCTTGCCCATGGAACTGTGCTCACCCTCGGGAGGCAGTTGTGTTTTTCACGTACTGCTATCGGATGGTAGTAGGCATTATTTCCTGAGTTGGCTTTTTGTTTTTTTTTTTTTTAAGCCCAATCAGTATTTCTGCTCTGTTGAGAACGTGTACAGCATGAAGCTTTTTGTTTGTTTGTGTTAACATCACCAGCACAGTTTTTAGAATGTGGCTCTACTGCTGAGCAGTTAGGGGAAGCTAAGGAGGGAAGGCCTTTGAAAGTGGCAGTCACGCAAGCAGAAGTTCAGGTGTTGTATTCCTGTCTTCAACACATTTCTTTACATAATGGCAGACTTTTCTACCACATTATAAGCATTTTTGAGATAAATGATACTTTGGCATAACTTACTGACTTACCACTTAAGTATAGTCATTGCTCTCTTACTGTGAAATTCTGCATGCCTACCAGAGTTACCTTGCATTTATCATATGATAAATATCTCAACATCTCCCCACTTTGGTTCAGAAAGTTACTTAATTTCTATCTGGGCATTAATAGAGAAAGCAAGTAGCCTTTTGTGCTACTTTAAATCAGAATATTGAGGATATGAGATATCCTTTTGCGATTTTTTTTTTTCATTTCTCTCAGTGAGCCAATTGTTCTATGAAAACATGCTCTTACACCCTTAAACTTGGTGAAGTGTGAGTGAGGTGTGCTTTCTTAGGACACATTCTCACATTTGGAGATTGGAAATACCACATTAGATGAGGAAATATCTCTGGAACATCTAAAAGTGTGTGTATGTGTTTTTTATTTTTTAACTTATTGCACACATATTTCATTTGGTTCAGAATACTTGAAGTGGCTCTTAGATTTTTTGGACCTACTTGCAGATTTTCTAGTTGATACCGTAGGAATCCATCCTTTTTGCTCTGGCTGAGGGTGGTCAGTGGTTAGGAAGTTTCCTCGTTCTGAGAGGCAAAAGAGGCCTTGTGCTCAGGGTAGGCTTCCATTTCCACAGGCCAGAGAAACTTGCAAAGTGCCAGCTAAGTTAGCTCTCCTGCCACTTCTTTCATTTTGTTAATTTGGGTTTTTAAAGGGCTGTTTTAAAAAAAAAAAAGCCGGGAAACTTTAAAAGTAGGCATTACTGTAAAACTACATTTCTTAGGCTTAGAACATTTTAAACTAGAACTCGTTTTTCACAGTATACTTACTTGAAGAAGCACTATTATAATCAATGAGCAACTTTTTGACTCTGCCATTTAATTTAAACCTTTTCCGTTTCAAATTGCTTTATTTCAGGGAAATAATTTTCCAGTTTTTGCTATATTCTGCAAATAAAAACCATATGTTTCCTTTTTTCACTTAAACTTTTGGTAGGAAACAAACTAAAGCAGACAAACATTTCTTGTTGTGTTTGTTGCTTTCTTTAATCCAATGGATAAAAAAGTAAAACCCTGTAAACATTATTTTATTTTTTTATGCAATACCATGCTGTAAATATGGTTCATCAAATAAGGATGTACCTGTGATTGAATCTTTAATTCTGCACAGTTAGAGTTTATATATAAACGTGTCTTGACAATCAAGGACTTTTATGTGAGTCTTCCTTTATGATGTTTATTAATGTTATGCATTCCATTTGTTTTGAAGTGAGTACCAATGTGCTAATTTGTATTGTCTGAAAGTATGTAATGTTTTTACAGCTTGTTTTTAAGAATCTGTAAATATGTACAAACAGATCACAGTACTGCTTTATGTTAGAAGGCATATGATGTTGTACTGTATGTAAGCAATAATACATAGCAGTGCTAACTTTACAAGTAGCATCAGGAAAGTTCTAAAAACATTTCAGAGTTATTAATTATCTTTATTTCATTTAATAATGATTATCTTTAATCAGTTTTATAAGCAAATTCCATTGTTCCTCCTATGGGAACATAACACTGTTTACACAGCATAATTGAAGTTGCAGGGGAGACAGGCTAAATCTGACTTCATCTGTACTCATTTTCACTAAGCATTGAATGGCCTTACCACTCTTCTGCAAGATGGAGGAAGACCGCAAAACTTAGTGCCCATCACACTGAAGGAAGGGGGTGTGTTTTTCTTTTCCTGCTTCTGTACTGCTACCTAACTTTGTGGTTTGCTTTGGATTTTAATATTTGTTTCTGTTTTAGATTCAAGCCCATAAGTTTTGAGGTGACTTCAGCTCCATTGTGAAATAGTTCTCTTCATATTTCAATAGCTACATTTCAAGAATTCTAAACTTTCTACTTTGATTTTTAGATACTTATTTTTCAACCTTGATTTCTCAGCTGATCAGATGAATTTATTCAACTTCAATACAAAGAAAGACAAACCTATTGTAGTTTGAATTGAGTAGATTAGTATACTGTACAGAACAGCTAACTATTTGAACACACACATCACTGCTTTAGAAACAAAACCGCCAATTTATAAATGTATATGACCTACATTTTATAGGAAAAATGTTTTTAAATGCTAGTCATTTATATAATGTGCTTTGAAGGATTTGCTAGTCCACTTCTGTCACTTTTTAGTACACTGGTATCTTTTATATGTAATGTATGCTTTTTATTATTGTAGCAAAGCATTTCACTAGAAAGAATTTTGCAACAATATGGGGGAAATTTTTCATTGTTGGATTTGAATTATACTGGATTTTATCTGTGTAGTCTTAATTGTCTTTATTTTAATACTGTCTGGAAGGGAACTTGGTATCCAAATAAAGCAGGTAACCTCATTTTACTTCAAGGGCATACTGTGTAGTGCTGAATTTAATCTGGAAATCTGATGATTTTGAAAAGAAAAACAAGTTTATAAAATTGTACAGAAGAAATTAAATGTGTAATGGAAATCCTGATGGTGGAGCACGTTGAATTTTCTGATATATAGTGTTTTCCTGGGATCCCCTATGCCTTCTTTGTATTTCAACTAATAAAGGAAAATCCCTGTCATTGAAACTGGTAGGATAATAGGATATTCTGATTATACAGTATTACTCCTCCTGTCCCGTTTTCTGACCCTTTCTCAATCACTGTAAATTTTATTTTCTATTTCTTAACTGATAATTAAACATGTACATAATATAGACATTGTTGTATAGAACTGAATGAATTGGGTTGCTAAGCTTGAAAGCGTAACTAAGCGGCAATATTATGGGTACTGAGAATTTATAAAATGCCAGAACCAATTTACAGGTGAAAGGGGAGCGTCATGTGTCCTGGGGAGGTCACAGCCGATGTTTCTTCAGCCCCCTGGGAAATCAGTGTGAAAGAACGACAAACTCAGTATCTGACACAAGTGGGTTTTTCCTTCCCCACCTCCCCTCCAAATATATGAGCACTAAATTTCAACGTCTACTCAGGTGAAAATTGCTTTGCAATGAAACTTATCACATTGAAATTTTCACTGTTAAATAAAAAGATATTTGTGATATTTTTAAATACAAATTTTCACATCAGTAGTCAACAGCCTGGCAATTGAAATTCGGTAAGTAAATATATTTTAAAATACATTTTACCTTCCAAAGAGAATTGTTTTCAAACAATTGGGAGGATTTTTTGTTGTTGTTTAAATGCGTTTTTTTATTGTCATTGTAAAAATAAAATTTTGCTTGACCCCATATTATGCCATGAATGAATTGCTGAGCCTTTATAATACAATGAAAGCTTGTTTCATGCATAATCATGGAACACAGAAATGTTCTTTAAACTGACCTATTCATTAAGAGGTTTAACGAGTTTCACAGCTTCTGGCATTACTGTCATGTAGTTAACCTTGCCATTTGGAGTTTATAATACTATTTTATGTATTGTGATACTAAAGGAAGTTGTTTTGTTTTATTTTTAATTGAATTATTAGACTAATTTATATTTGCAAATTCTGCATTTTAAATGTGGACACTGGCTGTTTGAAAAATAAAATACAGAATTCAGTTTTATGAATAATTTCCTAGCTGAATTTTTCACAATATTCTGAACCAAATAACTAATGGTAAATTTATTTAAAAACCATGGTAAGAGTAATAGTAAAAAGAGAAAAAAAGATGTCTGAATGGAATTAACAGTTCATTAGACAAACTGGGTAACAGCAGGGCCTTTACTGTAGCTCTGTGTAGAATGTTACTATTAGGCAGTTCTAAAATGCAGGAGTCAAATGTTAACTGTCATCCAGTATTTTAGACTTGAAATATGTCTAATGTGGAGCTAAGAATATATGTGATTTTTTTCTTTATGGATAATACTCAGTTAACTTACATGGGATTTTCTTTTCCATTAGTGAAGATTTGTTTTCATCCACTTACCTCCTTGCCGGTTCCCCCTGCCTATCTTGTGGCCAGTGGGACACCTTGTAAGAAAGCTGTCTGCAGCTAGGAGTGCAGTTTGGGTCCTTGGGACAAACAGAAACGAATTGGCTTTTGCAGGGGTTAGTTCCAGGACCCTGACTTTATTAGCATGGTGCTTTAGCTTATTGTATATGTTAACACCACTGATAGTGTACTACTCTGTTTCCTAGATCCCAGTTTTTCTTGAATGATAGGAATGGTAGGGAGAGGGGTGGTGAGATACTCTGCATGATAGTTCTCCCACCTTCTGAAGACTATGAGAAAAAATAAAATTGAAATCATTTGAATTAATGTGTTACGTTACTGAGTCTTACTTGACATTTTATCATGCGCAAAAGGAGTATGAAGATTTTTATAATTACATGTTTGGATAGAATTAAATTTTTCTGCAGAGTGCTAGCAATCTCACACGCTTTGATTAACCTGATATGGTATTGGAATCAATTACATTCATTTGATGGATAAAGAATCAATGGAGTGGAAGAGTTTTAAGTGAACTAAAAGTAAATTTTGAGTCTCAGAATTTTAATTCTTTTGTCATTTTCAAATGGCCTTAAAAGGACATTTACAGTAAAAACATTTTATGAACACACTCTTGCAGATGTATATGCATATGAGTAAGAGCTGGGATGTGAAATGTGATACTGTAAATGACAATGACATTTTCAAAGTGATTTTTCAAACTACTAGAAGAATCCAAGTTTAGAAATGGTCTTGAATTGTGAAATAGAGAATATTTGAGCCTTTGCATATCCACCCATTTATTCAGATGAACTTTTAAAGTTGTAACTTTCTTAATTTTCCCTAGCTTCTCCCGTTCTTAGTAAGATTCTGAAACTATGATGCCTGTGTCAAAGTGGTGAGGGGGACCAAAGAATGTGTAATTTGTGATAGTAATTGTGTTTTCTGTTGATCTGAATCCTTGCTGGGGCATAGTATTCAGCACTGATCACCTACTTTGTAACAGGCATTGTGCTAGATGCAAATAATAAATGGTTGAGGCTACTAGCTTCTTTATTTGAGTATCTGAATGGTATAATGGTATCAGTTGCAGGATGCAATATTGTTGTACCTTAGATTATTAAAGCGAATATTCAGTGTTATGTTGAGTGCTGTGCTACTTAACAAATGGGTAAGTAGTAGTGTTTCTCATTTTAGGGTATTTTCTAGACAAGTTGAATAAATAAGATCTAGAAGATAGGAAATACATACAAACAGATACAGTGGAAATGGAAGGCATTTTTAAAAAATCATCCCCTAATTAAAATATTAAACTTATGAATAGGATTCAGTCCTGGGCCATGGAAATGAGACAGTAGGCTTTGTTCAGAAGCACTGACCTGTTAACAGAAATGGAAGATTACCACTATAGGGATTCACAAACCTGAGGGTGAAAATGCACTAGAGGATCACCTATATTTCAGTGGGGTGTTGGGAATGGATGCTGGAGGATGCTTTCCTGAAAGCAGGAAAACCAGTGCTCTTAGTCATTCTAGCACATCCTTCACGGAATGGCATTTTAAACCTGTTGAAATCATGCACTGTTGGTTAGTACCCAGACGATGATACTCCACAGGACCCTAATTATCTGGTGTTCTCTTTTCCTTAACCATTTTCTTCAAGGTGTTCAGGCCACTGTAAAAATTTCCCTTTAAACCTCCAATATGATGGTTTTCCTTTGTTTCTTTATGGGAACTCCTGCACTGTCACGTAGCTTGTCGGTGACAATATGAAGGTTAAGACTGATAGCTAGAGCACAAAATTAAATGTTAAAAAGAGGACACAACTGAGTAGATGCTTTCAGAACAACTGGGGACTCCACAGGAGACACTGGCTGGGAGCCCTTGCCTGTGCAGTTTGTGGAGTTGGCCCTCGTGGTTTGAGAGCAGGTGACGGCACTCAAAGGCAGCGTAACCAGTGCTGCACTGGACAGCTTCAATGAGCTGTGCATGGCTTTGCTGAGGAGGATTGTGAGATGGAGGACTGTAGCTGGTGATGTTCTGCAGGCTGCATGGGCAGATAAGGAGCAGTGAAATGAGCAAGGGACGTAGACCTTCGAGTTGTGGCTCTGCCTTGATCTACCTATATAACGTTGTACAAGTCACTTATCCTTCCTGAGTCTCAGTTTTTTCACCCGTAAGATGGGGATAATAAAAATCCCTTTGAGAGCTGCTGTGAATATCAAATTATTTGAGATAATATGTAAACTGTAAAAGCACAAATGTTCCCTAGTTTGGATTTCAGAAGTGGCACAAAGGCAAAGCAGAACAGAGTTGGACAAGTGTTGGAAGTTTCGTTTCATGAAAAGCAGCAAATGGAATAAATTCCTGACTTGCTGACAATATCATCTTTCAGAAACATCTGAGAGAATCTGCCTGTCTGGATTTAACTGACCAACAAGGAATAACTAGTTAGTGAGGTTGAAGTGACAGAAATTTTGTAAATTTATGATTCCATTATCAGAGACCCTGAAAGGGATGGGACCTTGTGGAGAACACTGTATATTGCAGTGAATGAAAAACAAAGTCACTAGACATGCAGAGGGGAAAAAAAAAAAAAAAGGCAGAAACATCATCCCACAAAAGCAAGAACATATTGGACTTTTGAATCCCAAGCTATTGGCTAGTCATGAACAGGAACCTGGCTGTCCTGGAGGCAAAAACAAAAGTCCTGGACGTTTGGAGCACTGCGGCCAGCTTCACCAGGCAGGAGGCAGGCACATGTGTCTGTGTGGATGCAGTGGGCTTGCTCCCTCACCTTTTTCTCTTACATTTGTTTTCCTTCCACCATTTCTGTTTATTCTCTGCTACCTCCTTTGTTTTCTTCTTCTGAGTGGCTATATGTGCCATAACAGGTATACCTACAGCAGAAACAGCTGATGGATGGTGTGTGGTGCCCAGCCTTCCATGCAAGTTAGGTTTATTTATCTTACCTTTTTTAGTATTAACATTTCAGGAGAATTCAAAACATTGTTCATCAGGAAAAGATTGTGGAACTCCTGGATTAGTTTGTAAGCTTCTTGAGGGCATTTTTGTTCACAGAATGTAGAACCATCCCTCACACATAAGTAGATCTGAGTGAATGAATGAACAATGTTAGAGAATAAAAGAGGCATTAGCAGTGAAGGTATCAGAAATGGTGTGGAGGATGGATGGCATTAAGGTGATGCTGTGATCAGGGAGCCTGGAGATGCTAGATTTCTGCACTCGACTACAAACTTCCAAACAAGATCCCCAAAGGAGATGCATGAAAGAATCAATGGCTAGTAGGAAACAAGGTATCTTCTCATGTGTTGGACCTGTTTCCCAGCCTTCATGTACAAATGGGCCAGAGTATGTGGCCAGGACTACAGGCTTCTAGAGCCATTTCCTTCCCCTTGGCACCTTATAACCCAGAGAAATGAGGGCATCTCAATATATGAGAAGAGTAAAGAGCAAGCCAGCCAGGATTTCATCAATGAACAAGTGGGTCCCAGCCCTTTCCTCACCTCAGTTGCATAGGAACAAAGAAAGGAAAGAGCTAAAAAGAACCATGTCCACACATCTGGCCTGTCAATGGAAAGTGACCTTGCTCACTGCTGGATGTGGCTCAATAAATGTACTATGATCTCATCAGTCAGATTGGCAACTCACAGATGCAGTGAGTTGTGAATATTCCTCAAATTCTCTCAAACACTCCCTCTCTTTGCCACTTCTGCAGCCCAAGCCACCCTCAAGTCTTGCCTGGTCTCCTGCAAGTTTCTGCACAATGAGTCTTGTTGGCCTCCAGTACTTTCTCCAGATAGCAACCATGCCGCAAACCTTCAGAAGCATCTCAGTTGCTACCTGGATAAATACGAAGCTCCTTACCTTGGTCCTGCATGGTTGGTTGTTGCTCATAGCCCCAGCCTCCCCCACAGTGAGCCTCTCATCCTCTCTGCTCTTCACTGCTGAACTGCCTTCAGCCTCTCATACTTGCTTATGACCCCTTCTGCCACAATGACACAGTTTTCTATATTCCCCCCACCCCCAACCCTGATTCAGCCCCAGCATCACTTTCTCAGAAAAGCTTATCCTAATCTCCCTGATCAGGTCATAACCACCCTCCCCCTGTGCCACCTGCAACCCCCACCACTACCCCTGCCCAGAACCATTTCAGAGTCTTGGACCACCCCATGCAGTTCTTTCCTAGCATAGTTGGCTGTTTGTAGCGATCTGCTTATTTGTGTGAGAATTTGATTTCATTTCCTGCCCATCCAGAGCCATCTTGCTCCCATTGTGTGTCAGCGTTGGTGCAGTGCTTGGCACTCAACAGATGTCTGGTGAATATGGTTGAAAGAGAGCGCCCAGGCCCTATGAGTTACACCTGAGGGTGCAGAGAGCTTGCAGGTGGTGTGAAGGAAGCACTGCTGGGGAGTTTGAGACTGCGGATAGCAGCAAGTGGGGCCAGGAAACCTATCATGTGAATTTCAAAATGAGAGGGAAAAGAGTGGATTTTGAAAACAATGGATAGCTGAATTGGATTTCAATCTCCAGCAAAATTCTAGAATGTTCATAACAACTTTGCCAGGCAGGCTTGGTGGGTTGTATCACTAACTCCACATTACAAATGAGGACACTGAGACTCAGACACATTGAAGACCTCAGACAATATCACATAGTGGAAAGGAAGATCCAGGACTCAAACTCAGACCTGACTTTTCTCATCTGGACTCTTGAAGGTCTGTCACTGGGTCTTCCATATACGATATTTAAGCAAAGGTGAGTGCTGATTGCACTGTTGTCACAGTTCAGTAAGGTTGCCACCACCATCAGCCATAAGATAAATTGGACCCTGTTCATTCAGCTTCTCTTTGAACCTTGTGTTTTCTCATGGTCCCACCAGGTTCTGGCTCATGCCAGATGACAGGTGGCTGATAGAGAATGCCTTTCTCTTGTCCAAGGGCAAACCCTCAGAGTCAACAAATTGCTTAGATCCTGGAGGAGAAACCTGCTCAACAGGAGCTGGGGACATCTGACACAGGACAGTGGCGGCTCCTCCCTCTCCACTCAGTCCAACCAGGAAAGACATAGCAAGACCAGCCTCCCATGGGTCCTGTCCCATCTCTCTGGGAAATTGGGAGCTTTCAGGCTCTGTGAGGGGCTGGTACTTCCATCAGGTTTGCATCTCCTGAGTCACCCTCTTCCAACTCCTGGTAACACCTGACGGCCCTTCTGATAGACTTCCTTTTGCAACTGGGGCTCTTGGAAATGCACTGTAAAGTGCAGGAAAAAGGAAAACCTTTTTTTTTTTTGTCTTATCTCTTAACCTGGATTAGAGAGGTTGTATTGTGCAGAGGAGAGAGCCAAGTATTGGAACTAAACCTGGTTCAAAAGCCAGCAAACTTTTCTGAGTGTGTGCATAATATCTGTGAAGTTTTAGATAGGCAAGCATGCCTCAGGGAAGTGCATCACAATGACAAACAAAAGAAAAAAAAGTATATGTTAATTATATAAATATATATAAATAAATATAATTATATAAATATATATATGTATAGTAAGTTACTTGTGTTTTCTGAACAAATGTTTCACCAGTTCTCCTTGTCATTGAAGATTAATCTGAAGTAAGACCACTGTGGACAGGATGTATGCTCTCTCTCAGGGATTTTAGAGAAGAGAGAAAAAATAAAACCCTGAAATGATTGAGCTAGAAATTCCATAGTTTTCAACCTTGGCTGTACTTTAGAATCACCTGAGGAGTTTGAAGAAAATACTGATGCCCAGACCCCCCCAGACTCAGGTATTTTCTGAAACCACTCCCAGGGGACTATAAAGCGCAGCCTGGGGAGAGGACCACCAGACTCGCTCACCCGCCTTTTGCAGCCTTTCTGACCCTGGTTCTAGGGCCTAGGCTGTGAGATATGTCTTTGTAATTATACGTATTTATATCTTGATTTAATGTTTTCAACCTGTTTTCACCTTTCTATTATTGGTTTACTTTGTCCAAGCTCTGGTCCCTCCCCAGGGTTCAAACTTTCTGACAAGTGAGGTCATTTTTCAAGGCACAGTTTCTTCTCCAGTCTTCATACAGAAGGCAATTCCTAGCACCAGCCGCTGGGAAGGAACAAGATGAAGAATCTTCTGTCTGCTGAGCAGGGTAAGACCCACAGAAAAACCACCTCACTACGGTGGGCTTCAACTCCAGCTGGCATGGTTCCTGAACAGAAAAAAAGGTGAGTTTAAGAAAATACAATGGCCCTGTAATAACAGTAAATTCAAACAATTTGAAATGAATTTTAAAAACTGTGAAAGGAAACAAAATTTTTTTACCTTGGTTAGATGCACTATGTATTTGCTATCTATAGCCGAATAACAAATTACCCCAAAACTTAGTGGCCTAAAACAACAATAATTTATTATCTTTCATGGTTTCAGTGGTCAGGAATTCAGACAGAGGCCAGAAAGCACAGCTTGTCTTTGCTCTGCAGTGTCTGGGACCTCATCTGGAAGAATCTAAGGCTGGGGACTTGAATCATCATCTGAAGGCTTGTTTCACTCACTTGTCTGGCAGTTGATGCTGGCTACTGGTGGAAACATGTGGCCTCCCCATGTGGCCTGGGCTTCCTCACAACGTGGTGGCTGAATTCCATGGGTAAGTGCTCTGAGAGCAAGGAAGCCAGCTGGACTCCCTACTGCCCTTATGATCTAACCTAGGAAGTCAAACAGTGGCATTTCTTCCATTTCTTCTACTGGTTGAGGCACTTACAAAGGTTTATTCAGGCTCAAGGGGAGGGAATATAGACTCCCATCTCTTTTTAAAGGAATGTCAATGTCATATTGCAAGAAGAGCATATGGGTTGGAATATGTTAGTGCAGTTATCTTTGGAAAATGCAATCTGCCCCACATTGTCTTTTAATTTTCTTACTCATTTTTTTTTTCAGATTCCAAAAATAACACGTGCTCATTGTAGGAGAAAAAAATCAATAAAAATCCAGAATTTGTACACCAAAGTAGATTTCCTCTTCCACTTTACTATCTCAATCCTCCTCCTTAGAGATAACCACTATTAACAGACTGATGTGTATTTTTCCATACAAACTATATACATATATGCACTACTTTTTAAAAAAATAACAAACTATACACATTAATCTACAACTTCCTGTTTTTACTCATTATTATGTGATGAACAGATTTTCATGTTAATACACATAAAAAACCTCATTCTTTCTAATGTTGGCTGTCATAGTATGGCTGTACCATAACTTATTTAATCAATCTTCTATTAATGGACTTTAGGGTGTTATAATTTTTTAAAAACTTGCTACAAATTAATGATGCAATGCATATCCTTATACTAGGTCATGTAGGGTATAATATCTTAAAAATGGAATTGTTCTATTTGAAGGTTATGTAGGATACTATTTTTAAATATAAGAGTGTTGTTTTTTTAACAGTTAATATTATTGTTATGAGATAAATCTACACTAAGCAGGATACACTTTTTCTTTGCAAATGGACAGGTTTCTCTAGCCTTAACAGGAAGAAAAGAAACAAACATTCGTTCTTAGGTGTAGAAGATGCTCATAAGCTTCAAAGGGAACTTCTCACTTATTTTGAAAATGATAAGTGACAGGAAGTAGGTGGTTATGAGCAGAGAGGTGGGTCTCCTTTTCTAATGTTTTTAACTTAGGCTGATATAGAATTGAATGTGGATTCTTCAAAGTTCACATTGACACTTCGAGGGAGGCTCATCAGATGGTGATAGCAAACAGGAAACTGTCTTGAGGCAAAAAACAACAACAACAAAAAAACCCCAGAGAATAATAAAGATGGCACTACTCTCCATAGAGATGTAATATATAAATAAATAGTGCATTCCAATAACATGCCCACCTATCCATCATTTGTTTACAAGTGACTAATCTGTAATTTATTCGGGTTCTTTCCTCTTACAGAAATGGATTATAAAAACTTCTTTGCTGGGAATGAAGTTTTGACACATACCACAGCATGAGTGAACCTTGAGGACATAATGCTAAGTGAAATAAGCCAGACATAAAAAGGACATTGTCTGATTTCACTTATATGAAGTATCTTGAAGAAGCAATTTCATAGAGACAGAAAGCAGATTAGAGGTTACTACTGGCCAGGAGTAGAGAGGATGGGGCATTATTGCTTAGTGGGTACAGAATCTCTGTTTAGGGTGATGAGAAAGTTTTGAAAGCAGACAGCAGTAATGTCTGCACAACATGATGAATGTAACTAATACCACTGAATTGTACACTTAAAAATGGTTTAAATGGCACATTTTATATTACATATCTTTCCACACCAAAAAATAAAAACCCTTTGCTGGAGCAGGAGAGGTTGGGGCTCTGTCAGTGTTCCCATGGCTTTGCCTTCCCTTTTGTTTTTAAAATAACAACCTCTATTTTTAGGGATTTTCACACAAAGGCTCATGTGGGCGTGGGAAGTACTCCCAGCTGCCCTTCTGTTCCTCAGAAGCCCACATGGAGGCCTAGTAAGTTATTTCAGGCTTAGGAAATATGCCAGATTGGAAATAGAGATAATTTCATCTCTCTGTATGTTAATTTCTTTTTCTTTTTTTTTCCTGCGGGCCAGGGACCCTGGAAACCTTACTTCGCCCCCCACACCCCCTGCCGGTTCTGGGAATTACTGAAGGCGATGAGGCGAATTCCTCCCCACACAACAGCATGCCCTTTCTTGGCGAAAGAATTCCACTTCCTGTGAGACTGAGGGTCACCTGCTGGAGTAGCCGCTGCACTCTAGGATCCCTGGAGCGCTGTCTGTCTCTTGTCCAGACGCTTTTGCACCTGCGCAGGGGGCTGCGGACCAGTGGGAGACGCGGGCTCCTCCACCCCTCCAGCCTTTCTCACTCTTGTGTGCAGTGTGATACGCAGGTCCTTAAAAGGAGCTGCAGTGAGTAGGTTCGCGTCCTGTTTGTCCCCCTAACCCCAGGGCTGGACACCTCGGCTGGGTGCGTTGAACGAGTTGTCGAGGGCGGCGGCGGCAGTGGCTGGTCGAGTCTGAGAGCTTGCGGGACCTCCCCCTAACCTCCCCACCCGCCAGTCCCTGCCCAGTCGCTCCCCACCCGGGTCGAGATTGCGGTTCCCTTATTCTGGGAGCCCTCCTGGGCGGCTGGGAGTGTGCGGGCACCGTCCTCGGGGAAGGGAAGTCTCCGCGGCCCCCTCCTTCTCCACCTGGACCCGAGACTCGTGGCCCGGGTGCCCGTGCCCGGGCGGGACGCCTTGTCAGCGGGACAGCTGGGCCCCGCGCTGCGAACACCTGGTCAGCCACGTGGCGGTGGGGCGGGGACTGGGCGGGCCCCGCGCTAGGTGCTGGCGTGCCGGGAACTGGTGCGGGCGGACGCCGAGCGGCTGGTGGGTGGGGAGTGCGCGCGGTGGTCTAGGGGCGGCTGCTTTCCTGCCGGGAGCTCTGTCCTGTAGTCCTGGGGGCACTTGGGTCACCTTGGGCCCCCTGCTCAGGTAGGCCCCCTCGTCCTCACCTGGCACGTCTGCATACGGCCAAGCAGACACCCGCCTCCGCCCGGCCCAAGATTCCTGAGAGCTTGGTACTGGCGGCGCCTAGGCTGGAGGGGGCGTGCGCTGCGCTGTCTGGGGTTCGCGTAAGTCGGGGTACCGCAGGGATACAGGTCCCAGCTCTGACCCAGACTCCAGGGGTCGGGGCTCTGGCTCCGGAGCGGGTCTCGGTAAATCTCGGGGTCCTTTCACCACGTGCAACCAGTTCTAGTGAGATGATGGTGCTCTTGCCCTGGACCACTGGGTTCACAAGGAAGGAGAGGAGTGTAAAACTGTGTCCTCAAGGGCTGGGCCATTGGCTCTGACCTCCATATTGAAGGAGCTCGGGGAAGAAAGAGAACTGGGGGCAGCTGTGGCTTTAAAAGGACAGCAAAATTTGAGTAGAGGGAGGCTCTGAAGGATGAGTGGGCTCTGTTGGGGTACCAAAGAGGGAAGGGGATGTTTCCAGATGAGGCAGAACAAGGTCCCTTCCTTAGCCAGGGCCTTGTCTGATTTAGAGGAAGGATGGGCAATAAGGATAGAGGGAAGGAGGAGTCAGCCTGACCAAGGATGGTGTTTACCTTCCAGAGGGGTCTCCCCACCCAGACCACCAGGACCCCCATTTCTACCAGAACGGCCCAGATGTCTCAAGTGCAGGAACTCTTCCTCGAGGCAGCCCAGCAGGTAGGCCTGGGTGGTGTGGGGGGTCTGTGAGTATAGGGTCACCAGACAGGAAGCTGAATGGAAACATTACAGTGCACTTTAAAAGTAATGGTCTCAGAAGTTTATTTTGGTATTCCAGCTTAATTGAGAAAATATTGCAGTCAACTCTTAACCATCTGTGTGCAAAAACGTCTCTGGTATTTGTAGTGGATTTTGAATCCTGGACACTCCTCCCCCAACCCATGGAGGGTTTCCATGAACAGAGGACTCAGATAATATCAACTCTTTAATATTGAATCAAACCAATGTAAGAAGGTAAATTTATTTCTGAAAAACTCATGTATGCTGAAGCCAAATAGATTTCTGGATTCCCTGATGTCTGCAGGTTTTCGTTTTTCTTTTTCTTTATCCTCTCCCTGTTGATGATTAGTTATAGTAAATATTCAGTGTAGGTATGGAACTGAAGTGGCTGTCCCTAGAAACAGAGAGTTAAACCCTTAAAAGCAAACAAACCATACTTGGATGTTTATCAGGAAGCTACTTGCACCCAGGGTCTTGGCTGTATAATGATCGCTCAGCCTTGAAGTTTTCACTGTCCCTTGCATTTTTCTCATCTTTGTAGAGAGGGGCAGGAGGGTCCCCTGGCATTATAACAGGGGGAATGAGTCCCCCAAGAGGGGAGAGAATCAACTCATGGCCTTACACAATAGCAAGAGAGCAGGGTCCCAAACCTGGAGGTTTTGAGCCAAAGGACAGAGGCTGGTGAGGCAGATGGGGTTCAAGGTTGGGGTGGGGGAATCCAAACTGGCTAGTTACCGCCTCTTCATGTGCACAGGTACACATGAAAAACACAGCAGGATGGCTGGCAGGTGGCCAGTGCTCAGCAAAAGGTATCGCTGTCGCTCCCCTTCACCCTGGCAGGCCCAGAGCTGTATCCTGCATCCTGTCCTGAGCTCCTTACACCCAGCCCTGGAAGTATTCAAGCTGCTTTAGGAATGGGTGCTCAGAGACTTGGAATAGCTCCTCAAAGATATTTCAGAACTCTTAGCCACAGCTGTTCGCTCCTAGGCAAAAAGGCACGTGGCCATGTTTTTAGTGTGGTCGAGGAACCTTGGAAAGACCTTGATGTGTCAGAAGTCTTCCACTTTATTTAGCTTAACCAGTCTCTCTACATACTTGCCATGCATTTTCTTTGGATGCATACCTGAGTGTTTGTGCACCTAACAGACACTTGTGGACTACTTGCTAAAGAACGGGTGCTGTGTTAAGCATGAAACAAGATACCCAGATGGAAAACATGAGGCCCTTGTCTCCAGCGATTCCAAAAAGAGAGACAAGACAATTCTTGGTTCAACTCTGTGAGAGGGATCCATTAAGGCTCAGCTGGGATCCTCTCTCCTCTGTTTAAAACCTTCAGTGGCTCCCTGTGTCCACCCAGAGTTCAAACTCCTTAGCTTGGGTCCTGCACAGTCTGACCCAGGCTGAGTTTTGAGCCTGGTCCCCTGTATCTTCCTCTTTGTGCCCCACCTTCCGGCCAAAGGTCAGCATTCCCCAGGCTCTGTGCTCATATCTTTCCCCTTTGCTGGTCTTTGCTGAACTTCTCTCTCAGCTGCTTTGTCATTGGCACCTGAGGCAGGGCCTGGCATTTAAGCGGACAGTAAATGCTAGTTGACTAACCAAATGAACAAGAAGCAGATGACCACAGTGCAAGTTAAATTGCCCTGAGTGCCGTAAGAGAGAGTTGATTTTTTAAATGGTGGATGTAAATGCCTCTATGTCACCTCCCTCTCCCTCTCCCTCAATCTCCGAACACTGAGGGATTAGACAGTGTCAAGGCCTTTGGTGTTCATTATCTAGCATCTTTGAAATCCATCCCTTTTTCTCTGTCTCCCTTGCACTGTCTTGTCCAAGGTGTCATTTCTTGATTGGATTATTCATATCTTCCTAACTGCTTTCTACTAAAGTGATCAGTTTTTTTTTTAATTGAGTTATAGTCAGTTTACAGTGTTGTGTCAATTTCCAGTGTAGAGGACAATTTTTCAGTTATACATGAACTTACATATATTCATTGTCGCATTCTTTTTCACTGTGAGCTACCACAAGATCTTGTATGTATTTCCCTGGGCTATACATGCCTGTCAGTATTTACAAATTTTGAACTCCCAGTCTGTCCCTTCCCACCCCCCGCCCCCTTGGCAACCACAAGTTTGTATTCTATGTCTGTGAGTCTGTTTCTGTTTTGTATTTATGTTCTTTTGTCTTTTTCTTTCTTTTTTTTTTTTTTTTAGATTCCACACATGAGCAATCTCATGGTATTTTTCTTTCTCTTTCTGGCTTACTTCACTTAGAATGACATTCTCCAGGGACATCCATGTGGCTGCAAATGGCATTCTGTTGTCATTTTTATGGCTGAATAGTATTCCATTGTATAAATATACCACTTCTTCTTTATCCAGTCATCTATCAATGGACATATAGGCTGTTTCCATGCCTTTGCTATTGTAAATAGTGCTTCTATGAACATTAAGGTGCAGGTGTCTTTTTCAAGTAGGGTTCCTTCTGGATATATGCCCAGGAGCGAGATTCCTGGGTCATAAGACACGTCTATTCATAGTTTTTTGAAGAGTCTGTATACTGTTTTCCACAGTGACTGCACCAAACTGCATTCCCACCAGCAGTGTAGGAGGGTTCCCTTTTCTCCACAGTCTCCCTAGCATTTGTCATTTGTGGACTTTTGAATGATGGCCATTCTGACTGGTGTGAGGTGATACCTCACTGTAGTTTTGATTTGCATTTCTCTGATAATTAGTGATATTGAGCATTTTTTCATGTGCCTATTGATCATTTGTATTTATTCCTTGGAGAATTGCTTGTTTAGTTCTTTTGCCCATTTTTGGATTGGGTTGTTTGTTTTTTTCTTATTAAGTTCTATGAGCTGCTTATATATTCTGGAGATCAAGCCTTTTTCAGTTTCATCTTCTGCAAAAATTTTCTCCCATTCTGTAGGTTGTCATTTTATTTTGCTTATGGTTTCCTTTGCTGTGCAGAAGCTTGTAAGTTTAATTAGGTCACATTTGTTTATTCTTGCTTTTATTCCTATTGCTTGGATAGACTGCCCTAGGAGAACATTTTTGAAATGTATGTGAGATAATGTTTTGCCTATGTTTTCTTCTAGGAGGTTTATTGCATCTTGTCTTATGTTTAAGTCTTTGATCCATTTTGAGTTTATTTTTGTGTATGGTGTAAGGGAGTGTTCTAGCTTCACTGATTTCATGCTGCTGTCCAGTTTTCCCAACACCATTTGCTGAGGAGACTGTCTTTATTCCATTGTGTGCTTTTGCCTCTTTTGTCAAAGATTAGTTGACCAAAAGTTTGTGGGTTCATTTCTGGGCTCTCTGTTCTGTTCCATTGGTCCCTTTGTCTGTTTTTGTACCAATACCATGCTGTCTTGATGACTGTATCTCTGTAGTATTGTCTGAAGTCTGGGAGGGTTATTCCTCTAGCCTCTTTCTTTTTCTTCAGTAATGCTTTGGCAATTCTGGGTATTTTGTGATCCCATATAAATTTTATTATGATTTGTTCTAGTTCTATGAAATAGGTCCTGGGTAATTTGATAGGGATTGTGTTAAATATGTAGAGTGCCTCGGGCAGTATGACCATTTTAACAATATTGATTCTTCCAATCCAGGAGCATGGGGTATCTTTCCATTTTTTTAAGTCTTCTTTATTTCCTTCGTCAGTGGTTTATAATTCTCTGTGTATAAGTCTTTCACCTCCTTGGTTAGATTTATTCCTAGGTATTTTATTATTTTGGGTGTTATTTTAAAGGGGATTGTTTCTTTACTTTCTTTTCCTGTTGATTCATTGTTAATGTAAAGAAATGCAACTTTTTTTTTGTATGTTAATCTTGTAACCTGCTACCTTGCTGAATTCTTCGATTATTTCTAGTAGTTTTTGTGTGGACCTTTTAGGGTTTTCTATATATAGTATCATGTCATCTGCATATAGTGACAATTTTACCTCTTCGTTTCCAATTTGGATCCCTTTTCTTTCTCTCTCTTGCTTGATTGCTGTGGCTAGGACTTCCAAGACTATTTTGAATAGGAGTGGTGATAGTGGGCATCCTTGTCTTGTCCCAGATTTTAGTGGGAAGCTTTTGAGTTTTTCACCGTTGAGTGCTATGCTAGCTGTAGGTTTGTCATATGTAGCTTTTATTATGTTGAGATATGTTCCCTCTATACCCACTTTGGTGAGAATTTTTATCATAAATGGGTGTTGAATTTTATCAAATGCTTTTTCTGCATCTATTGAGATGATCATGTGGTTTTTGTCCTTTCTCTTGTGGATGTGATGTATTACATTGATTGATTTCTGTATGTTGAACCACCCTTGTGTCCCTGGGATGAACCCCACTTGATCATGATGAACTATCTTTTTATGTGCTGTTGGATTCTATTTGCTAATATTTTGGTAAGGATTTTTGCATCTATGTTCATCAGTGATATTGGTCTGTAATTCTCTTTTTTGGTAGTGTCTTTGCCTGGTTTTGGTCTCAGGGTGATGGTGGCTTCATAGAATGAGTTTGGGAGTATTCCCTCCTTTTCAATCTTCCGGAAGAGTTTGAAAAGGACTGGTGTGAGTTCTTCTTTGTATGTTTGGTAGAATTCCCTGGTGAAGCCGTCTGGTCCTGGACTTTTATTTGTAGGGAGGTTTTTTTTTTTATTGCTAATTCGATTTCATTTCTAGTGATCGATTTGTTCAAGTGGTCAGTTTCTTCTTGATTCAGTCTTGGTGGACTGTATGTTTCCAGAAACTTGTCCATCTCCTCTTGGTTATCCATTTTGCTTCCATATGGTTTTTCATAATATTCTCATATGAGATTCTATATTTCTATGTTATTTGTTGTAATTTCTCCATTTTCCTTTCTTATTTTGTTTATTTGTGCTCTCTCTTTTCTTCTTTGTGAGTTTGGCCAGTGGTTTGTCGATTTTATTTACTCTTTCAAAAAACGAGCTTTTGATTTGATTTATTTTTTATTTTTTAAATCTCTATTGTATTTATTTCCTCCCTGATTTTTATTATTTCCTTCCTTCTGCTAAGAGTGATCTGTTTTTAAAGCGTAAATCTGTGCATTGACTCCTTTGCTTAAAGCTTTTCAATGGTTTCTCACTGCCTTCAGAAGTCAGTTCAAACTTACCTTGGCAGCCACAGCCTCCATGATCTGACTAGCTTTCCCCGCTCCCACATCTCTGTCACTGCGTTTACTGTGTGGCCTTGAAGTGAGCTGTTTCTTTCCTGTCTTCCTTAGGCCTGTGAACCTCTCAAGTTCAGGGGCATGTCTTATCATTTCTGTGTTCTCAATACCTGCCATTAGTGCTCAGCATATGGAAGATGCTCAGTCAGTGCTTGTTCTGCTAAACTGAACTCACCTGGCTAGGGACTGAGGGAGCTGCTATGTGCATTAGGTCTTTACCATCAGTGGTAAAGTCGGGAAGCACATCCCAGGCTGAGAGGGTAAGAAAATGATAATAACTAACAACTGGTGGGCATTTCTTATGTGCTGAACATTTAACATGCATTGTCCTAATCTTCATAACATTCTGAAGTAGATTTGATTATTTTGGTTGACAGGTGAAAGACGGAGGCACTTTGAACCAAGACATAGTTGTTGCCTTTAATCCTTTCTGCTCTGTGCCTCTGGCCTGAGCAAAGCCTGTGTGGGACCAGGTTGCAGCCTGGATGGCTGACATGACTGAAGTGGCTGGTCCTCCAGAAGTTTCCCATAAACCTTTTTCTCCCTTCACTCCAGTTTTGGGAGTCAGGACTTCTGCTAAGAGCTTTGGAGCCTGAAGAACACTGTCCAAGAAGGCAGTGCCCAGCGGGAAGACAGGCTGGGTGTTACCCTAAACCCTTCAGTTCAGATCTGTTCTTCTCTTGGCTACTGTGATTGGAAAGTGGTTCTCAGGAGATCTGGCAGGAGGAGGGATGCTTGTGAGTTAGGTGGAATGGTGAATGAATGGATGCTTGGTTTGGCTTTACTGTTTCAGGACCCAGTGGGGTAGCTGTGTGTGTGTTGGTCAGTAATAAGGGGGCCAGCTGAGAAGAGGCTGTAGATCTGAGGGTTAATGGTGCTGCCAGGGTTCAAGTAGTGGCTCTGTCCCTTTGTGACTTGGGGCAAGTTACTTAACCTGGCTAAGCCTTTGTATCCTCACCTGTAAAGGGGATACAGTAATAGAACCCACCCTAGAGAATTATGAAGGTTGACAGAGATGATTCATGTAAACATTCAGTACAGTGCTTGGTTCATAGTAAGCATTCTGTACATGTTGGCTAATAATAAAGCTAAGGTGCAGAGTATGTATTTGGTCCATGAGGTAGGGATATGAATGATCAGAGGGTTCAGTTGGCAAATAGATGCTTGACTCAGCACAGCAAAGGCAGTTAGATGACCTAAGGCAGGTGTCCCAAATCCAGAATGATTCCATTGGTCAAATCCAGAGTGTGGACATTCTGTGGGGTGGGCAGTTCACTGAGGAAGATGGGGTGCTTTCTAGGCCTAGATGGGTCTGGAGTGGTTTGGGAGTGTGTGTGTGTGTGTGCGTGTGCGTGTGCATGTGCATGTGCTTGTGCATGTATTTGAGGACCTACTGAACTTGTGGAGGTGTGAGTCTTGTTTGATGAGCCTCTGTTCCCAGGCGCGTCATTGATGTGAGGTGTAGTTTGGTGGTGGACTTGACCCTGGGAATCTGGGTTCCAAATTCTGACTGTGCCACTAGATGGGCTGAGCCCTTGGGCAAGTTACTCAAGGGCTTGTGGTCTGTTTCCACAACTGCTAGATGGAGTGAATGTACCTGATTTTCAGGGTTCTTATGCCATATGCAGAAGGATCTGGCCCAGTGCCTGTCACATGGTGAGCACTAAATACAGGGCGTGTTTGGTGATTGGATGAAGCGCATTTCACAGTGAAACCCGGTCGAGGAGGCTATTTGTGAAACATGGAGCTGGAAAGCTAAGGAGCAGCTGGTGCCAGAGGGAGGCTAACAGCCTTCGAGTCCATGCTTGTGTCCACCAATCACAGGATAGAGAGGACTCTAACAGACACAGTGTGTCAGGAAGAGGAAGTGGCGGGAGAAAACGAGTCTCGGAGACAGGGAGAGATGGCAAGTGTGTGAGGGCTGAAGTCCAGCGGGGTCCAGCGCTCTCAGCAAGGGGCATATGCAGCTCAGCTTACCTGCTGTTTACCAAGTGCTCTTCTTGTCGGGATCTCCAGCTAGTGCTGGAGATACCAAAACAGAAATCTCTTAATTTCTGTGGAATAAGGGATAGCTGCAACTAATCTGATGAGCAGCCCTCCTTCTCCAAGAGTTGGATGCTCTCCAGAGAAACTTAAAGGGAAGCTGTGTCATGCCCTGGCCTGAGAACGGGTCACCAACAGCCACAGGTTAGCTTGTGCGAGGAACTTATATTCCTTCTTCTTCATCCAGCTGGAGGCTTGAGCTCCAGCAGGAGTGGGTCTGTGAGGACTCTTTCCTAGGAAGTCTGGGGGCTAAAGTCTGGCTGGTCTGAGCTAATCACTGAGAAAAAACCCCGCTGCAGAGCCAGGGAAGAGGTGCCCACCGGAGCCGCAGCATCCGGCCCACATGTGAGCCCCGGTGCGAGCCGCCTCTGATCCTGCACCACGACCCAGCACTGCCAGACTTCCTGCCCTCTTTCCCTTCTCTGTCCTCTCCTTTGCTCTCTCCCTGTCTCCTCCTCCATTCAGTATCTTACCTAGGTTCGCTTGGCATGGTAAGGGTAAGAAAGAGAGTCTGGTCGAGTTGTGGGGCACTGGTGAGCATGTGGTAGCACCAGCAAGAGAGACAGAAGGAAGCAAACGTGTTAAGAGACAGAGGGATCCTTAAAGATCTGGCCCTGTCCTCATGCTTAGCTTGTCAAAATAAACAAGCCCAGAGAGTTAGAATGACTTGCCCAAAGACAGATGCAAATGGTGTTTCCCAGCCAGGCAGGAACGAACCCATGAGCCCATGACCCCATAATATAGCTCTAGGTTGATTTAATGCATCCAATCTTTTGGTTATAATATAATTTTCAGCACTGGGGCCAGGCTTCATTGTGAAAGCTTTGCTCTTATTTTCTGTGTCCTCATTAGCCAGTGTACAATTACGAGCCAACTTGTTTTTTTGCTATGCATTTTTTTTCAGGCCTGTTTTAGCATCTTTTAAAAGGCAATATGTACAGTGAGCCTTGGCAGCCCCACGCTAGATAACAGCATATTGCTTTGTTAGAATATAGAGAAATGAATGCACCTGAGGAGAAAAGGAAAGAGAACCTAGGACAAGACCATCTTGTTAGCCCCTCTTAAGGATAAGGAAACTGGGGTCCAGAGGGGTGGGGTGGAAGAGACGGGCTCACATCTGGAGTTCCTGGAGCCATGTCTCCTATTTCCCTCCCAGTTTCTGTAGAGCAGAAAGCTTGTACAACTCTTAGGGCTTCTCTTTGGTAAAAAGGGTACAAATTACAAATACAAAATTAGTTGTAATCTTTGGGAGGGGCTCAATGCAAGTGAAAGGTGTTCAGGCTTAAGAATTAGCTTCACTGTGAAACACCAGTGGTACCTGGATAGAACCACCTTCTGGAGGTGTCAGAAAAAAAGAGATTACGGTCCTGGAACCTGGGAGCCTTAGGGTACATTTCATCCATGGCCAGGTGTAGAAAAAATGCAGCTCTTGCCATTGTTTAATAGTTTGGGGTTTGCAAGGAGAATCCTAGGTGGCTATGCTGATGACTCTGAAGTACTATTCTTGTAATTTGAGTAAGGAGCCACTCTGGTCTGGCCTGATGGAACAATCTGGCTTCCCATAGGGGTGGATAACTGAGTTTCAGTTTGTTTTTTCATTCATTTTGTACTTTCTCTGACCAAAATATATCTCTTCAGGATAATAGTTTAAACACCAGATAGATCTATAATCATAGAACAATATCAAATAATTGTAGGAAAATTTAAAGAAATACGCATACCTGAGTATAATTCAGTATTTTTTTTGCTCTTTAATTGTGATCAAGTATAATGTAATCTGATTAAAAAATTTTTTTTTCTTTCCTTCTGAGTTAAGTACTGTAATCAAAAGACTGTGTTACATCAGAAATTGGCACAACATTGTAAACTGACTATACTGCAATAAAAAATACATATATACAGAAAAAAACAAGGCTGGCGGTGGAGGTAGTGAGGGTGGTGTGCTTCAGAACAGCTTGGCATGAGCGGTCTTCAGAGTCAGTACCAGTTCTGGCTTGGGTACCTATCTAGTAGGACATTGTTGTCATTACTCTGCCTCAGGAGGAAAGTACCTTTCATTTGTTTTTGTTTTGGTGTGTGAGTGTTT
Organism: Camelus dromedarius; assembly: GCF_036321535.1. Classification (NCBI taxonomy): domain Eukaryota; kingdom Metazoa; phylum Chordata; class Mammalia; order Artiodactyla; family Camelidae; genus Camelus; species Camelus dromedarius. The sequence goes on from NC_087437.1 coordinate 62,146,779, forward strand.
TTTTCTTTACATGAACGGTTATAAAGAAAGAGAAAATATCGTGGAGTTAAAAACCACTGATCTGTGTAAAAAATTCTGTGACATTCTTTTTCCAATCTGCAGATAGCTTGTAAGTCACACCCACAGTCCCTGTCAGCAGTTACAGGACTCAGGTGCTTACTGATGAACTTGAGCCATGGTGGCCTTGCAGCCCTCACTTCACCAAAACTAGGTATGTCTGATCCAGGTGATAAATTTGCTCTATTGCAAATCCCAGTGTTTGCAAAACTTAAAAAAGAAAGCTGTAACTCATTTTTAGTAACTTTCCTTTTTTATATTAGGCAATTATCAGCAAAGAACAACACATAGCAAAAGCAAATTCTAATTAAAAAAACACACAAATTTTATGGACATTAATTTTACCAAAGGTTTCTTCACTATATTTAAGTAGACTGTATATCCAATACATTTTAAAACATGTGATTCAAATCACAGGCATTGTTTGGTGAATTCATCCACTGCATAAAATGAAGTTGAGTTATAAATTAAGGACTAACTCGAAGTCAGCATTTTATTTTTCAAATATTTCTAATTATGTAATAAATTTTTCTTTAAACAAAAAAATAAGTTAGTATTTTTATCAGAGAATTACTACATGCATGCAGTGAAAAAAATTTTTTTAAACAGTAGAAAACGATATAAAATTAAAAGCCTTCTTCCTCTCTTCCTTTGCTGCCATTCCCCAGCGACAGTTGCTAATGGTTTCTGGTTTTCATTTTCCCAAGTGATTATCAGTGTAACTTTAAATAATTTATTTATACCTCTATTTCTTGACTAAGTTCTCAATTTATTATCAGTTTACTTATTGCTTCCTGATGTGAAGAAAGAGGGCATTGGCGCATTTACTGTTTCTTCCATTTCTCATTTCATTTCTAATTTCTTGTTAGTTGGGTTATTTTTCCATTGTCAAGGTTTATAAAATTTATTTTTCTGTAATTGTAATGAACATTTCCGTATTTATTATAGTTGGTTAATAAAAATTTTGAATCTATAAATAGCATTTATAGGAGTAAGATGCATATATGTGTGTTTAACTGAGGCTCATTGAGAAGAAAATACAATTATAAGTTATTAAAACTTTGTGGCTTCAAGTTTCCTTTAATTCTTTCGGTTCATACACAGCTACTGTTGTTTCTTATATTCCATGTCACTTTTTTGGGGGGGGGGTACGATTCTCTTATCTTTTGAGTCGCAAGAATTTTTTTCATATATGGATTACTCTTCCCTTGTCTAACTATAGAAGGAGGGGAGGCCAGATTGTTTTCATATACTTCAGAAACAACATTTTACAACAGATTGGATGCAGAAGTAGATATGAGAATCCAGCTGTCTTCTATCAGGCCAGACATTAAAATGATTTGCAAATTGTATAACAAGGCTCTCTTTTCACTAAACGTTTTTGTTTGGGAAAGTAGTTATTTTTCATGCACACATGTTACTTATTTTAACAGATAATGGGCTTATTATTATGTTTGATTAATAAATATTTTTAAATATTTCCCTTTAAATTTCTAGTATGGCAAGTATTGATAGTTACAACACACATAAACAAGTTCTTTGGGGTCCTCAATAATTTTTAAGGATGTAAATGGGTCTGGAGTTCAAAAAGTTTGAGAATGGCTGCTCTAGGGATTAAATATACATTAAAAATTTTCACAGTTGATTTAGAGTTAATACTGTACCACTTTAATGTAAAATGTAGGAACCTGGCAATCATATAGGGCCATTTACTGGCTCTGCCCTCCAGTCTTTTATGCTATAAATGCCATGTGTCTTACTTCCATCTCCATAAAGCCTCCAGGATAAGGTTATGCCCAGTGAGTGCCCTGGCCCATGTCTGCTCCTAGCATTGGCTCACTCTGAACTTGGAACTTCTCAGGAGTCTTAGAAGACTTCTCTGCTCTTGGCTGCCCTGGGCTGCTCTGTCACTTGTTTTTTTTTTTTTTTTGCCCCTTCAAGTCCATCTGCAGGAATGTCTCCAAATGTCTGATCTTCTGGTAGCACTTGTTTTTTTCCTTTTCTAGTTAAAGTTATAGTTTCATACTTAAAAAATTACATCTTGCCTGTCCTTTTCATGGCCATTTGGAAGATAGGAAAGTGAATATTCTGTCTGCTACCTTAAAACAGGTGTCTAATGTCACTTTCTAAAGCACATTTTATTCATTCACTCATTCGTTCAACCAACACATTTAGTAAGTACCTGTTCCATATTGGGCACTAGGGGTACAAGAGTGAGTGAGCTATTTTAAAAATATGTCTGGGCTATTTTTTTAATTGCTTTTATTGCAGTCATTATGTATTTATTTTTAAACTTTTGAAATTTTGATAGCATTTCACACTTAGAGAAAGTTGCAGTAGTACAAAGAACCCTCATATATTTGACTCAGATTTACCAGCTAACATTTTCTCCTTCTGCTTCATTATCTGTGCATGTGCTCTCTCCCTTTCTATTCCATAGATTTAATACGTATTATATTCTGTATACAGTTTCCCAAACCATTTGAAAGTAATTTGTAGACATCACGTCCCCTTACCCATAAATACTTCAGTGTCTGCTTCCTAAGAACAGGACTTTTATCTAGCCACAGCATATTTATCAAGAGCGACACATGGAACATTGATGAATCCTATTATCTCATCCAGGTTCACATTCCACATTTGCCAGTTATCCCGCTACTATCCTATAGCTTTCTCCCGCAGCCCAGGGTCCAGTCCAGCATCAATACAGTGCATTTAGTTGTCACGCCTCTTTAGTCTCATTTAATCTGGAACAGTTCCTTAGCCTTTCTTTGTCTTTCGTGACCTTGACATTTTTCGCAGAACACGGGCCAGTTATTTTGTAGAATGTCGCTCAGTTTGGAACATGATGCCTCATGATTAGATTTGGGTTTTGCATTTTTGGCAGGAGCCCATAGGATGATAATTGTGTTTTTTCCCAGGCATTGTATCAGGAAGTACAGTTTTTTCACTCGTCCCATTATTAGTAATGTTAACTTTGGTTACTTACTTAAGGTGGTGCCCACTAGAGTAGTCCACTCTAAAGTTACTAATTTTCCCTTTGTAATTAATAAATAATTTGAGGGGGGTATTTTGAGACTAGGGAAATACCCTGTTCCTCATCTTTTACCCACTAGCTTTAGCATCCATTGATGACTCTTGGCAGAATCAGTTATTGCTGTGATGACTGCAAAACGGTGATCTTCTAACACCATTATTTCTTCTACGTACATTAGTTGGTCTTCTACTCTGAAGAAGGATTTCCCCTCTTTCCGCTTATTTTAATTTATTCGTTTACTTATATCTGTATGGGCTCAGATTCTTATTTTTTCCGTGAGTATTCTAATGCTATTATTATTGATTTTGATGCTCAAACTGTTCTAGAGTGGGCCTCTTCAAGCTGGCTCCTATGTCCTTATGACACACCCTCATCATTTGTAGGGGCACAGACTTACTTTTTGGCACATTCTAGGCTTATCTTGTACTTTCTCTGTCCCAGCCCTGAATCAGCCATTTCTCCAAAGAGCTCTGGCTCCTTAGAGTGAGAAATGGTATTTAGAGACCAAGATTTGGGTGCTAGGTATGTTCATTACTACCGGGGTGTCTTGGCTTATAGACCCTGTAAGTGGACAGAGAGAAGGAATATGTATATTTATATTTATCTAGCTCTATAACTTTATATATTAAATTCAAACTAATACCTCTAATTCAAATTTATCACTCCAGGGTTAGAAGAAAGAATTCTGTTCTTTCTTTTTTCCTTAGTTGTAACTCCCTTTTCCAACAGTGAGAAGCTTGACTCCCAATCAATATATTTATTTACTCAGTCCTACAGTTCACGGAAAGTAGATTCAGAAGTGGTAACTCCTACACCTGCAAAGCAAACTTTCTATCTAGAATATTTATTAGTTTGTAGTTTTTTATCTTTAGACTGAGAGCAATAGTCAAAGTACTATGTTCAAAAGTTACTCAGCGCAGCTTTTTTTCCACCTTCAGTGTGATTATGTTATTCATTAGAAATACAATTAGGTTAATTTGTTTCTCTTTGCATTTAATTTTTCTCTCTCATCTTGTTGACTGTATTTGATTTTGTTTAATTTTGAGCATGTAAAACATTAATGTGATTCCAAAAGTGAAAACTAGTCAGTACATAGAGTTCTTAAATGGGTATAATACTGTCTGATCCACCGGAGCATCTGGAAGAATAAATCTTTTGCAGTTGATTTTTAGCTGGTTTGCCTGTTATTGGGGGAGGGCATTAGGGTCTGAGTTTCTCCTCCTGGCATTAAACTGAGGTAGAATTTTTAGTGGCAGCCTCAGTCCTGCAGGAAAGTCTCTGTCCTTTTGCCAAGGAGGCTGGGAAGGGCAGGGGAAGCTCTTGTTTAGGTGGCCACAGGCTACGGGAATTTGTGATCTGTGAGATGTGCCAGGTGTCCAGAGTGTTTTATCTTTGGGCTGTGTGTTCTGAGGGCAGAAGTGGCTGCTCTGGGGGAATGAGTATCTGTGTGATTCTGGGAGGTAGAACTCAAACAGGGACTCCCAGCAACATCACATTTTCATAGTGTCTGAGGGTCTTGCCACTCCTAGGCCTGTGTGGTTGTCAGACCAGGTTGTGCCTTGGGAGATTCCCAGCCTTGGATCAGGATTAGGACACATGAGATGGAAAAGCCACCAATCAAGTGTGTGGGAACTGCTGTGACGTAGACACTGGCTCTCGAACTCATTCTGTGCAGAAGCGATCCACACAGCTATGAAGATCTCACATTTCTAGGAATGGCTAAATCAATATTGACCAAGGGTGCTGCCCAGATTCGATTCCAGGGAAATCAGACTTTGCCCACTCCACACGGGTCCTCGCCTCTTCTGCTGTAGTGCGGTTTCCATGACCAGCTTCAGCTGGGGTGGCCGAGCACTCATGGGGTGCCCACGCTCGGCCTCCTAGTACAATACAGAAGGGACAGCCGGCCGCCTCGAGGCTGGGACTGGGCAGGGGCTGGGAGGCAGCTCTCGGGACCGAGCTGTAGAGCAAGGACTCACCTGGAATGTAAGGACGAGTTAGCCAGGCAAATAGAAAATGCACAGTCAATAAGACCTCTTTTCTTTCCTTTCCTCCCAATTTCCATGAAGAAATCCTCACCCACATTTAAAACTGCCCAATGTGCTCCATGCTTACAACAAGCTTTCAGGTTATCATCTCATCTAAACGGGGCATCCCCCCTGGAGGCAGGCCTGTAGCTGTCTGCGTCGGATGCAGGTGGCACTGGTGGCCCCCTGCTCAGCTCCAGCTTGTGGTGCCCGTTCAGAGCCAGAGGAGAGGATCGCAGCGCCCGCTCTGGCCCTGGGTCACAGCTGAGCAGCACCTGGGCTGTTCTCTGATGTGTGATTAATTAGCTTTCGGAAAGCAAGCCGCTGGCGCATGTGCGCATTCTCCAGGCACAGCCAGTCTCCGTCTGGGAGGAAGGGGCAGGCCGCGTCTTGCTTTGACCCACTCCTGACCCGACTGAGCAGAAGTGGAGTTTCTCACCCAGTGTCTTTTCCTCCAGCTGCCAGAAGAGAGAAAAGGCATTGTCTCACATTTCAGATGTGTTCACTAAGGGCTGGCGGGTGGCCTGCGGGAGGTGCCTGTTTGAGACAAAAGGCAGAGCTTTTTGTTTTGAGCTCCCGTGGCAGGGCTGTTCACTGTCTTACTCAGCTCAGCCTGCTGGACACAGGAAGCCAAGAGTTTCCCACTCTGGACTGTTTCAGGTGTGATCACCCTGCCTTTCTAGGAACCCTGCTCAAACGCGGAGAATGACTGCTGTCTCTGAACTAAAATACCCACAGGTGGCCATGGCGTGTCCAGTGTGGGGTGCAGCCCTGGGCTCTGAGGGACCTGAGCCTGGCTCCTTGTTCTGGGAGGTGGGGATTGAGCAGCACACAGGTGTCATTGCCTGGGGCCAGGCTCCAAGTCACTGTGCCCCAGAACCTGCCAAGTTGTTCCTGCCAAGCTGAGGTCCTCAGGAAAGAGAGGAACCTGCCCCTTGAGGATGTTTATGGTGCCCTGTCTGGGGGATTGACAGAGAGCAGAGCTGGGGAGTAGCCAGTTGTGATACTGTGATTTGTAATAAGTGTATATCTGGTTTTCATCCCGTTCCTGGCACAGAGCTCCTAAAACCCTTGGAATTTCCTAAGTGATAAGTGATAAGTTGTCTTGATATTCATAACAAATGCCTTTCAACCACAACTGGGTTTCTTATTAACTTTTGGAATCACCTAAGGATGGAGGCTGGTTGTAGGAGAACTAACCATGTGATAAGAGGGTTGGAATCTTTAAGGGAGGGGAGAGAGGCTGGAGGCTAAATCAGTCACCAGTGACCAGTGATTTAATTAATTGTGCCTATGAAGCATCCATAAAAACCCCAAAAAGGGGGTTTGAAGAGCGTCTGGGTTGGTGAACACATGGAGATGAAGGGAGAATGCCGGCTGGGAGACGGCATGGAAGTAAAACGTTCCTGAGTTCTGTGAGCCAGTTTGGCAAATTAATTGAACCCAAGGAGGGGGGGGTCACTGGAACCTCCAATCAATAGACCGTGGGTCAGAAGCCAAGGTCTTGTGATTGGAGTCTGAGGGGCAGTTTGGTAGGACTGAGCCCTTGAGTGCAGGATCTGACACTGTCTCTGGGTAGATAGTGTCAGGGTTGAGTTGAATTGTAGGACACCCAGTTGGTGTCAGAGAATTGCTTGGTGTCAGGAAAACCGCCGCACACTGGAAGCGGTGTCAGAACTGCAGCAGCCATGGACCAAGTAGTCACTTGTGCAAGGCAGCTGGTTTGAGCTGTCTGGCCAGTACTCTGCTACAGGGTCACCACTGGCGCAGTGCAAAAGGCTGGGGGCTTCCTGTAAGTGGGGAGGCGGGAGGGTGTGGTGGACTAGGGAGAGGGGAGAAGGACAGGCCCCCAGGCTGGTGCTTCTGTGCTGATGCCCAGAGGCAGGCTGTCTGCAGGGAGCCAGGAATGATCCCTTGGGATCTCAGTGGCATCTGTTTGGCATTTTATTCCAGGGTTCCCTGTCTCGTCCTTTTCCCCTTGCTCGGTGCTTTTGTTCCTTCCTCCTTTTCTCTAACTGGCTTATGTCTGTCTCGCTAGAAACATCAAGGCCCCAACCTTGGGTCAAACTCAGGCTCTTCCTGCCAGTGTCAGATGAGCAGGCTCTGGGAAGCCTTAGCTGTGTTCTTTTGTCACTTAGTAAGGAAAGGGAGGCACACTCCTTTAAACATCCTGAAATAAGCTGTTATGACGCAGTCACCAAACCTGTTTCATACCACTTATACCTTCATTCTCAGGGTAAAGTGTCTTCATCTATGGAGCATTTAAGGCTGATTTAGTCCAGTGAGGTCCAGGGAGTGAAAGGCTTTGCATGCACCATTAGGTAAATAAATAAATAAACAAAACAGCCTTTTCAGTGGAAATACAAAGGCTGGGATGAAAGAGGAGTTTTCAGGGTAAAGCAGACGCACTAACAACTACGTGAAGTCCAAGATGTTAGAAACTGAGCCTGAAAGATTGAAATTTAGAAGAGAAAAGGGCAACTAATCTGTGGTGCAGGTTTTACAGTCTGGATGGGGGAATTCAAACCCCAACCGTGGACCTAGGGCGACCGTGTCTCTCCTTCCGGGCTCTCTTTCCTCTGCGGTAAACAGGGCCCTTCTCCCTGCCTGCCTCCCCAGGGTGATGTGAGCATCAAAGGAGGGAACTGATGTGGAAGCTGAAAGCACTCTCTAAATTATTACTCGTTGCTGCTGATAGTTGCTATTGTTATGACTGTTTCTAATAAATAATGGGCCTGTAACAAGCCATGGTAGGAAGTGAGCACAGGCAGAGACAGGAAGTTGGGCCAGGTCCTGAGTTTTGAGATTAGGATCCTGGAAACAATCTTACATTCACCACAACGTCTCTCAGTACCGTTTGTTCAAGGACAAGCATAGGTTGGCAAAGACTTCACTCTGAGACATGATCACTGTTCTCACATTTGTTGACTTTCAGGTTCCTCATTAGTGGTTTGTGAAAGACAGATGAACAGAAATATACTCAGATGAAAGGGGGTCCAGCTGGCATCAGGGACGGACAGGGGCTCCAAGGAATCCCCCAGCCCACCTGTCCCGCATGTCATTAATGTCCCTGATGACTTCTTGAAGCTCTTTTTTCGTCTGTGGGTAGGTAATACAAGGGGATAAGCTGGCATCCTCTCTTTTGGTTTTGACAGAGTATAGTTGGCCTCTGGCCTTGGTCCTAGATCATGGGCACATCCACTGTTCTCAGCTGTTGCAGAGCCCTGCCCCTGACTCTGGACTTAGATTTCCCCTGTCCCTTGACTTTTCTGCCTTCTCACTGAGGTTATAGATTACATCCACGCAGCAACTAGCCTTACTGCACACAGTGGGTCTTAGCTGGCTGCCACCCTCCCCGACCCCCAGGTGACAATCGTTAATCACTGCTGAGATGGTTTGAGGCCATTGGGAGACTTGAGTGATGTCTGAATTTTGATCAGTTACTAAACCTGTGCAGGAGCAGGTTCCAGATGGGTGGTACTTGTTTTAAGTTTAGTACTTTAGTATTTCCACAAGGTTAAGTCTTCTTAGTAAAGAGTTTCTGTATGAGTGTTCTGTAAGTGCCTTTATTATTTTGAATTGGAAGAATGAGGAAGGCATCTGTGTCATCACTTATTAGCCTTTAATTCTAGGCAACCGCCAGATGATGCATGGGGATACTGGGGTATGGATGTAAGGGTGCTAGGGGTCACCCTATCAGCCAGGGTTCCGTGAGGAAAATGGAAACTGCCCTAGGTATTTTAAACAGAGGGAATTCAGTGCACAGAATTCCTTACAGACGTGTTAGAAGGGCCAGGGGAGCAAACAGCTAAGTAAAGGAAGGTTTCCCAAAGATCAGTAACTGTTGGAAGCTGCTGTTCCCACCAGGACCAGAAGACTGAAAGGCAAGATGGCAGAGCGCATGGCCACGGAGCTAGAGCCCAGCATCTCACCCTCACCCACGGTCCAGGGGCCGGACCTCAGTCATGTGGCCACGCCCACCTGTAAAGATGCTGGGAAATGTAGTCTCCAAGGGGCCAGGAGGAAAGGGACCGAGTGGGCCGAACAACTAGTCTGCGCTGCACACGGGCATGGGAATCAGTGTGTGCACAGGCCTGTGGGCACAGTGAGACGAGAGTGTTTTACAGCTGAGTTCTCCCAGCTCCCGGTGCCCCCTGTCACTGGCCCTTCCCATGGCTGCTGAGCTGACTTCCATGTGCCCTGTTTTCCAGGAGGCCCTGGCCCAGCCCCAGCCCTGGTGGAAGATCCAGCTGTTCATGTGGGAGCCAGTGCTGTTCGGGACCTGGGATGGTGTGTTCACGTCCTGCATGATCAACATTTTTGGGGTGGTTCTCTTCTTGAGGACAGGCTGGCTGGTGGTGAGTGATGGGCTGGTGGCCCTGGAGCCTCCTGGGGGCCTGTGATGGGGAAAGCTCTGTCACCCTTGGGCATTCCATGGTACAGTTGACGGATTCCTGAAGCACAAATGCTCCAGAAGCATGATGCATGACCAAGCATGTTGAGTAACTAGTGTTGCATTTTAAATGAGAATCCTGAGAACTGGGGTCTCAGACAGAGGCCTCACCATGGGTTTAACTACAGAAATATGAGCACAGAAGTCAGGGCACATTGTGGGTGGGACTAGAGGCAGGTCAGAGAGAGCAGATGGATGGCAAGTTTGCCCCCAGTGTAGGACCCTCTCCAGCTTCCCTGGGATCCTCCCACTCATCTGGTGCCCCCCAGAGAGGGAGAGGGAGGTGTAAAAACCTACAGTTCTCTTCTCAACTTTCCCCTTACTTCCACACCAAACACCTCACTTCTGACTCTTCTGGTCACCAGATGTGTGGTTTATCCTCACACCACAAAATTCTGTGATACCAGCTGAGTGTCCTACAATTTAACTCAGTTCTGACACCATGTAGCTGGAGATAGCATCAGATCCCACAGGTTAAAGGCTCAGTCCCATAAGGCTGCCCCCACTCATTTTGGATGCAAGTCACAAGTCCAGGTGGTCACCTGTGCTTCTGATAGATTGGCTGTGAATCAGGGGTTCCCATGTCCCCCTCCTTAGATTTGATTAATTTGCTAGAGCAGCTCACAGAACTTGGGGAAACACCTGCTTATATTTACTAGCTTATTAAAGCACATGATAAAAGGTATAGATGAACAGCCAGATGAAGAGTTATGTAGAGCAAAATCTGTGAGGGTCCCAAAAGCAGGAGCTTCTGTCCCTGTTGAGTTGGGGTGTATCACCCTCCTGGTACCTGGATATGTTCACTTACCTGGAAGCTTTCCAAACCCCATACTTTTTGGGAGTTTTATGGAGGCTTCATCACACGTGATCAATTATTAACTCCATTTCTAGTCCCTCTCCCCTCTCTAGAGAAGTGTGTGTGGTGGTGGTGGTGGTGGTTGTGGCGGCAGTGGCTGCGGTGTTGGTAGCGGTGGTGGTGAAAATTCCAAGCTTCTAATCATAGTTTGGTCTTTCTGGTGACCAGCTCCCATCCAGTTAGAACAAGAGATGCTCCTAGGGCTCTTATCACCTAGGAAATGACAAGGTTTCAGGAGCTCTGTGCCAGGAACCAGGTAAAGAGACCAATATACAGTGGACCCTTGAACAACATGGGTTTGAACTGTATGGTTTACTTAAACGTGGATTTTTAAAATAAATACTATAGTACTACATGGTCTGTGTTTGGCTGAATGCATGGATGCAGAACCGTGGAAGGGATGGCTGACTTCGAGACTTTAGCATCTGCAGAGTTTGGTATCCGTGGCCAGTCCTAGAATTAATCCCCTGTGGATACTGAGGGATGGCCGTATATATTTTCTATGATATCACAGAGATACAGAGAGGTGTGTGTATTTAAGAAATTGGCTCATGCAATTATGGGAGCTGGCAAGTAAAAAATCTGTAGGACAAGTGAGATGTAGGTAAGGATTGATGTTGCAGTCTTTTGAGTCCAAAACCTAGAAACTCAGAGAAAATTTCTGTGTTGCAGTCTGGAGGCCAGATTCCTTTTTAGGGAAACCTCAGTCTTTGCTCTTGCACGTTGCTCAGTCTTTGCAACTGATTGCATGAGAATCACCCACATTATGGAGGGTAATCTCCTTTACTTAAGGTCAACTGATTATACATATTAATCACATCCTGAAAATACACTTACAGCAACTTCCAGACTAGTGTTTGCCAAAACAACTAGTCACCACAATCTAGCCAAGTTGGCACATGAGATTAACCATCTCATGTGCAAGTTCCAGGGGATTAAACTTTCACTGTAGTGGGGTGTGTGGGGTTCTGAGCCCACTTAGGAGGCCCGAGCGAGGCCAGAGCTTCCTGAGCACTTGCCCTACTCCATACCCAGGCCCTCTGCTCAGGGTTCAGCCTTAGCCATAGCCAGGATGGGTCTGAAAGTATTTTTTTATTAATGCGTGGAAAGCTTAGAGCAGGGTTAGCAACTTCTCTGGTGTGAATGCTGAGAATTCTTGCCTCTCATACTCCTGCCAAGTTTGCAGGGGCCCCCACTTACAAAAACACAGAGCCTCTAGTCCAGACTCCTCATCCCGGCAGGCATCTCGGGCTTCTGGGATGGGCCTCTGATTTTTCCCCTTTCTGGGAGCCACCTCACTGCCCAGCATCTCTCCAGTCTGTGTCCGAGGAGGCCCAGCAGTCTGACCATTGTGGCAGAGGAAGGCCCAGCAGTGACAGCCTGGGCCCTGGGCTCTGCCTTTTGCCGGGGGTGCTTTTGGAACAGTGGGAGGAGAGAAGAGGAAGCCCTCTCTATTTTGATTCTTAAATCTTAGTGCCTCCTCTTAACCCTCTCGCTGGGTGATTTTTTTTGAGAAATGGCCATCTAGAAGTGTCAGTCCCGTCCCCAAACTGAAGGTAGAAGTTGTGTTAGTTATTGCTGCATAACAAACTACCCAACACTTAGCAGCTTAAAGGAACAAATACAAATTACCTTGTAGTTACTGTGGTTTCAGGATCCAGGTGTAACTTAGCTGGGTGCCTCTGACTCAGCGTTTCTTGTGGGGTTGCAGCCGAGCTGTTGGTCAGGGCTGCAGTCTCATCTGAAGGCTCTACTGGTAGAGGCTGTGTTTCCAAGATCACTTGTGAGGTTGTTGTCAGGCCTTGTCATGTGGGCCCCTTCACAGGGGTCGCCTCAGTACCTGCAGCTGGCTTCCCTCGGGGCCAGCAACCTACGAGAGAGTGAGGGAGCAAGTGAGATGAAAGCCACGGTCTTCTCATGTCCTCATCTCAGAAGTGACATCCCAACACTGCTGCAGGGTTCTGCTCCCCACTCAAGGGGAGATTTCACAGGGGTACAGATGCTGGGAGGTGGGGACCACTGGGGCCATTTTTGAGGCTGCATACCACACAAGTGCATTCTTTTGTCCTAAAATGATCTCTCCTTTTCAGTTCTGACATTAGTTTTACTTGAAAAATCATATTTGAACATAGAAAAAAAGGTAAATGTGAAATGCCAAAAATAAGGTGGAGCTTCTATGGGATGGCATCAAATTAAGTTAAGGTCATGCCCAAATCATTTTAAAATAGAAAGTATTGCTTCTAAAGAATAATTTGCAGTATACTTATAATTTGAAAAATGTTAGGTGCAGTTTTTGTATAAGAACCTAAAGATTAGTACAGACTTTAAAAAATTATCCCATGCAGACAATTTAAAAGCACAAACAAAGGAAGAAAATAGTAATTATGTTAGTTCACTACAAATATAAAATCAACAAAGTAAGTAACTGAATGAAACCTAATCCTTTAGCTATCATATAGTCCGCTGTGGGAAGCTGCGATCCATTTTTTCCCTTTCTCTGTTAACAGAATCATAATTTTGTGTGATACGCCATTACTCTCAGCTGAAAATCCAACAGATTAACAAATACAGTAATCCCACTTTACTCTCCAACCTCCATCTAAATTGATATCAAAGTAGAAATGAAGGAAATATTCACCTTTTTCTTCTCCCCCCAATATTTCTTTACTCATTTACAAAAGGTATACATTCATACCTAAATGTAAACCTATTTTTCAATGCATTGAACTTCTAAACTGTTCAGATAACTTTCAGGTGATGAAAGTCAGAGGTGTGAGAAGAGAGTAGATGGAGTAGGGGCAGGAAGAATGCGGTGCACACAAATGAAAGAGAAATAAAGAAAGCAAGAAAAAAAGCCCTAATGCCCCCCCAACCCACCCCCTTACAAAACAAGAAAACCTCATTGTGCTCTCTTGGGCGCACAGCCCAGAGGTAAGGTTGGGTTTGGAAACAGACTCAGTGTAATCAGTGCTGTGGTAAGTACTAAGCCCGGAGGAAGGGTTACAGGGACAGCATCCTGGAGGAGGAAACTCCTAAACCCAGTCTTAAAGGATGCACCAGAGTGAACCTGGCAAGGAGGAGGAATGGGCAGAAAGGCATTCCAGGCAGGGGATCCGCGTGGGTAAGAGGGTGAGGGTGAGGGAGCAGTGACCTCACGCTGCCGCACACGGCGGTGGGGCAGGGGAATGTGTGCTATCGGCAGGGGGGTGAGGGGAACCGCGGAGGTGGAGAGGGGACAGACCAGGAGGGGCCTCGTGAGGGTATGGCATAGCTTTGACTTTACGTTGTCAGCGCTGGGAAGTCACGAAGAGTTTGCTGCAGGGACATTGCCTTCATCTGGAATTTCTCCCAGGCCTTACTCCTGTGGCGCTGCCTTTGTCCTTTTCCGGCGGGGCCCACCCCCTGGGATGTGGGGGCGGTGGTCTGTGCTCCCCAGGGGCCCTAACCCTGACCTGGCTCCTTGCTGTTCCACTGCAGGGAAACACAGGAGTGCTCATGGGCATGTTTCTGGTGTCCTTCGTCGCCCTGGTGGCCCTGGTCCCCGTGCTGTCCGGCATCGGGGTTGGGGAGCACTGCGGCGCGGGCAGCGGCGGCGTCTACTCCATGATCGCCGCGGTCCTCGGCGGGCAGACCGGAGGCACGATCGGGCTGCTGTACGTGTTTGGACAGGTGAGGCCACTGGCAGTGGGATACTTCCCTTGCCTTGCTGTCTGCCACCTTCTTCTCATCCACGTTCCCATCTGACCCCGTGTGAGGCAAGGTGGACAGTCCCCCCGTTTTATAGATGGGCCAGACACGGGCTCTAGAGGGGAGCTCAGAGCAGAATCAAACCCACCGCCCAGGACCCTGACCCTCCAGAGCTCCTTCCTCTCCACCACCCGTGCCTCCCAGAGTCCCGATTCCTCCAGGGAGCCGGGTCTGGGCTGGATGCATCCTTGCAGCCGGGTCTAGGGAGAGGAGTGCACAGTAGTGGTTGGAGCCCTGGTGGCAGCTGGGTGGCCCACCCCTGAGGCACTTTTACACTGAAAAGGGGACATTTGGCCTGTGCCAAGGACTTGCCTAGAAGCAGGCAGTTCTCAGATGAACTGGAGCTCCCATTGATAGCTTGACGGCCTTAACAGAGAGACTGAAAGCCCCAGTGTGGATGCTCCGTCTGAGAAGGAGAATACCAATGAGGAGGCTGCTTCACCAGGGTGCCCGGCGGCCCTCAGAAAACCAGTGAGTTGGGAGAAGCCCTGAGGCGTGTTTAGCTAAAACACAGGGACGGTGACCTAATGCTGAGGAAGCAAGTGCAGACTTTAAGAAGCAGCTCTTTGTAAGAACTTCTTGGACTGCATAAGGCTTTAATGATGGTGCGAGGGGTGGTGGGTGGCTGAAAAAAAAAGTTTAAAGAAAAGACTCTAAGAGTCTCCTCAAAGAAAGCATCAGCTCTGCTTCTTTTATTTTTAAGCCGCAGGGGCCGGGTATTTTAGCAAAAATACATCTGATTCTCCAACAGCACAGAGCTGTGTGTGTGTGTGACAGATGTGTGGAAAGCAGACACATGGTCACTGCACCCTTAAAAACCACTTGCCGTTTTGGAGAAAGCTCTTTAAGCATGGTAGTTTGGGAGGTAAATAATAAACAGTCAGTTTATTCATTACCTTGGGGATTTGTATTTCAGTGTTTTACTTCTCTGCTGTTTTCTAGCCAAGCAGGCTGCAAGATGGACAAACAGCAGCCCCACTTTCCCCACTCCCTGGGTAGATAGCAAGCTCGGCCCTTGAAGCAGAGACCACAGCGCTGGTGGGTGGGAAGGGCCACTGTGCAGAGAGAGGGAGCCTTGTGTATGTGAGCCGCCTTGGAAGGAAGGGTGCTTACAACAGAGAAGTTTTCTGAGCACAGGCAGCCCCTGCCTCAGAAGCCACGGTATTGACGTCTTTGCTCACTTTGCTTTCTTTTGCTTTGGGGCCTCGGCCAGAAACATCGGTGCCCCTGCAGTCAGTGTCCTCACCATGCCTCTGCTGCTTCTGCCACCGACCTGGGCCGGGCTGAGGGTGCGGCTGCTGCATTGTCCTTTCCATGTGCTGCTAGTGTTTTGTTGAGGATTTTGGCCTATATATCATAAGGGATATTGGTCTGTAGTTTTTCTTGTCATATCTTTGTCTAATTTTGGTGTCATGATGATGCTGGCCTCACAGAATGAGTTGGGAAGTGTTCCCTCTTCTTTGATTTTTGGGAAGAGTTTGTGAAGGATTGGTGTTCATTTTTCTTTCTATGCTTGGTGGAATTTGGTGGTGAAACCCTGTGGTCCTGGGTTTTTCTTTGTAGGAAGTTTTTTGATTACTAATTCAATCTCTTTATTTCTATAGCTATTCCAGTTTTCTCCTTCTTCCTGAGTCAGTGGTGGTAGTTTGTGTTTTCCTAGGAATTTGTCTGTCTTATCTAGGTTATCTAGTGTTTTGGCATATAATCATTCATAGATACCCTTATAACCTGTTTTGTTTTTGTAAGATTGGTAGAAATGGCCTCCCTTTCATTCCTGATTTTAGTTATCTGAGTTTTCTGTCTTTTTTTCTTGATCAGCATAGTTAAAGGTTTGTCTGCAAAGAAGCCATTTTTCTGTGAGAAGGGGAGGGATTTGGAGGGGAAGCTGTGATCTTCTAGGTAGGTGCTCAAAGATGGAAAAAAAATGTCCATTACTTCACAGTGCAATTTTCCTAAAACAAATGCCTTGGAATGGAGGTGTTACACCCTGAAAATGTGGTGGGTGACACCCCCTGCTTCCTGTGGCAGAGGGTTAGAAGTTCTCTATAGAGAATGAAAAAGAGAAAGGAATGCCTGTGATTATAAACTTGAAAAAAATTTTAATCAGAGTGTAGTTGATTTACAATGTTAGTTTCAGGTATACAGCAAAGTGATTCAGTTATACACATACGTAGATATATATTTTTTCTTTTCAGACTATTTTCCATTATATGTTATTATAAGAAAATGAATATAGTTCCCTGTGCTATATAGTAGGTCCTTCTTGTTTATCTATTTTACATATAGTAGTGTGTATTTGTTAATCCCAAATGGCTAATTCATCCCTCCTTGTGATTATAAATTTTAAGAGGAGATAAAAATACTTAAAAAATATGAAATTCTGGGGAGGTTTATACATTAAGCAAATTGAAAGGGATGTTTTCCAATGAAGAGGAGTGTCAGGGTTGGAAGGTAAAGGAAGGTAGCCCACCTCTGGGGAAGGGCTGGCAGTCACTGTGGTGCACACCGCTCCCAAAGGTAGACCAGAACCCAGGCTAGGATGGAGCTTGCTGGCGGTGAGCTGGCTTTTGGGGAGCCTTGGGTCGTCGACGCACTGTGCTCTGTGTACCCAGATGCAGTTTTTACACAAACAGAATGGCACTCTCATTGTGTTTGTTTTTATTTTCCTTTATAAAATTCCTTTAAAATTACAAAATGATGTTCATTATAACCAGTTAACATATCAGAGAGAATATAAAGAAACAGGTAGTTTCTCTCAGCCCCCAAAATAACCAGTGTGAGTGCCTGGCATCCTTGTCAACACCTTCCCCTGTATGAATGATGGGTTTTTGAAGTGCTTACTTGTTTTTACAAAAG
Source organism: Camelus dromedarius (assembly GCF_036321535.1). NCBI lineage: Eukaryota > Metazoa > Chordata > Mammalia > Artiodactyla > Camelidae > Camelus > Camelus dromedarius. Next base: position 62,163,812 of record NC_087437.1, read on the forward strand.
TGAATTTTACAAATTTCATACTCTTGTATTTTCCATCGAACAATAAGTCATAGACATTCTGATAGGTTGGTGCTTTGAACCCATGCTTTTTAAGTAGTTGCTTAGTATTTTATAAGATGAAAGTATCGTAATTTATGGCACGTTCATTCTCTATTCATTCTTTTATGCTCTTGTGTAATAGTAGTGTTATTCCTTTTCTCATTTCTAATAGTCTGTATTTTTGCACTTTCTCTTTTCTTCTAACTTGGGCTGCCACGTATTTATATATTTTTATTGATTTAAAAAATCAGCTTTTTTATGGTATGTGAGTTATATCTCAATAAAATATTTAAAAAAAGAATAAAAAATCAGCTTTTGTTCTCTGTATGCTTTCTTTTGTTTTTTCTTTTATTTCATTAATTTTACATATCTTTTTATTAAATACTTCTTCCTATTGTCTTTATACTGATTTTTAAAATCTCGTCTTAAGTTAATATTTTGTTCATGTATTTTTCTGCCTTTTTAAACCAATAAAAACATTTAAGATTATACTTTTTTTTCCCCTTCCGGAATACAGGATTAATGTGTTTCTCAACTTTTAGAGTAAATCCTTTTTATTACTTTCTAGATAATTTGAAAATTTTAAAAATGTCTCCTTATTTTGCCAACATGGCTCAAATTTATTTCTGTTGAATTTTCCCCCTTGCTGATTTGGAAGTTCTGCTATGCTTTTCAGTCTGTGAATAGTTATTGTCTACTTTTAGAAGCCATAATTATACTTTTTCTATACGCTCCAAACAAAAACATTACTTATTAGCTCCTCCACCTACTGAATATGAAATCTCTGTGATGCTTTTACTTCTCCATCTTCTATAATTACCCTTACCTCTTACCCCCAAATTCTTGGATTTTGAGAAGGTGGTTTAATTTGGGGTTGTCATTGCTTTCCCTTAAAAATAAGTCTCTTCGGTTTCAAGACTCCTTAGTTACAACTTATGTTGCAAATTTTCAGTGACGTTGCCATCCTCTATTTAGCATTAACAAAGCTTTTTATGAAATTCCTAGCTAGCTACTGTTTCCTTTTCTTTGGTTGCTAATAATAGTAAAGTAATAATGATAATGCCGATAGCTATTATTTCTACAACTCTAACTGCGAGCCAGGTATTGTTCTAGGACTTTACATGCATTATCTTCTTTAATTCTCACAATAACCTTTTGAAGTAAGTAGTGTTATTACCTGTGTTTCACAGACACAGGTATGAAGCACAGAGAAGTTAGAACACTTCCCCCAATCACACAGTGAGGACTGGGAGCCACAGCATTTGGCCTCAGGCAGTCTGGTTTCACAGGCTACACTTCCAACAACCATGCTCTTTCACGCATCCATGAGAGCTGCTTTTTTTCTTTTTTTTTCCTGTTACTAGCATCTTTGGCTGAAAAAGTGATTTTACGTATAAACCTGAGAGAGGGGAGCTACTGGGGTTACTTGAAGTCAAAAGCAGTCTTTACTGCTTGGCCCACTTCCTGTGAGCAAATTCTGTTCTCCAGCTGGAAAAAGAAATAATCGGTTTGGAAACTCCAGGTGCAAACAGTCATATTCAAGTCTGGCATCACCCTCTGCATGTTAGAGACATTGGACACCTGGGAAGGCGAGGCCTGTGCGAATGATAATCATTCCTGCAGTTTTAACATTTGTTTTTAAAATTCTAATATATCTGACCATGAATAGTCCTGTTGATCTGACCAAATACTGATGAAATGGCATTGTTGTCTCCATCACACTCGGCATTTACTCAAAAATCAGTTTGAATTCTGAGGTAAATGCAGGAAAATATAGATTTCTTTCTTTGTCTCTCTCCTGACTGTTTCCCCTACATTTATTGGGTTCCCCCCAATACAGATAGAAATGTCTGCTCTAAATTTGGGGAACACTGACAAGGATGTTATGTCTAGTTGCAAAGTGAGCCAATCTCAGTGAAGAGTGGAGCCTGTTTCATAAGCTCACCCTCAAATACAGAAATTGTATTACCTTCTTGTCTTTACATAAAAGGTCCAAAGCTTACAGTATTTGCTTCTCAGAGCACTTTTCATATAGTCATGTATCATAAAGTATTTATTGATTGCTTGCAACGTAATTAGCAAATGCAGGGGATTTTTAAGAGGTACCATCAGCATAAAATTTTTTTGTTTTTAAAAGGTGTTTGCATTCTTGGTGGTGCTGATGGGAACAAACTTATGCATGAAATAATAACAGAATACAGAGCCAGATAATTAATTTCATGGCATCAGCAGTAAGCATAGTATTTATTCAGAAAAGGGGGATGAGGAAAGGCTTCATAGCAAAGAAGGAACTTGCCTGAGACCTGAGTAGAACTTTTTTGGCTAAGAGAACAGCAAAAGCAGAGCGACAGGAAGGAGAGTGACCTGCTGCCCCTAGGGGTCTTAAAGGGACGGACCTGGTAAGAGAAGGCGGCTGAGGAACTGTGGAAAGTGAGGTTGCTGTTATTTCCAAATACTTATTTGAAACTGTGTTTCAAATATTTTTTAAGAGGTCATATCATGACTCTCAGGCAAATATAAACATGTGCCAAAGATGTTATTTAACTTAATAATTGGTGGAGGACCAGTAAGATGTTAAGGAGCAGTTGAGAAGTGAGATACGGATCCTGGATGGATACAGATCAGATCCATCAATTCCTAGTTAGGCAATTTCATAAATAAATGTGAGGATAACATTGCTGAGTTAGATACAGCACTGGCTTATGTCTTATAGGACAACAAACCCTAATCTTTTGAGTTATCCTTTCTACCAAACAGAAGTTCTGTGCATCTCTGCTGGAAAAAAAAAATCTGTAAGTTAACATTATAACTTCACTAAGTCTGGGATATGAAGGGATAAATTTGGGAGTTTGAGATTTGCAAATGATAACCACCAAATATAAAAATAGACAAAAGAACAAGTTTCTTCTGTATAGCACAGGGAACTACATTTAATATCTTGTAATAACCTTTAAAGAAAAAGAATATGAAAACAAGTATGTGTATGCATATGCATGACTGGGACATTATGCTGTACACCAGAAATGGACACATTGTAACTGACTGTACTTCAATTAAAAAAAAACACACATTTAATCAATAGTAAACAGTGAGAAAAACTAAGTGCAAACACCTAGATAGTCCTTGGGTAGCCTTTGTTCCATATTGACATTGAAAGGATGTGCTGCCTACTTTTTTCCCCTTATTTCTAAGTTTTATGTAATTTTAAAAATAATAGTGACATACAAAGAAATGGAGAAAAAAACTGGAGTTTGATTCAGTGCCTTTCTAAGGCACTGAGATGGGACGCCCTGCTTTGTGTTTCTGTTCTCTGCTTTAGTTCTTGACAGAGGAGTCTAAAGGTCTCTCTGGCCCAGAGTCCCATCTTCTTCCTCCCATAGTCTTTTTATCTTACTTACCACCCACAGTCATTCTCCCCTCTGGATGGTGGGAGAGATGTAGTCAAGAAGAAAGGGCGCCCGAGGCAGGGTTTCTGGGCAGGAAGGGCTCATGTAAGCCCCATGCCAGTTCCCAGGTGTTGAATTCTGACGGGTGAGCAGGGTCCCCAGTGCCAGGCTGCCCCGATGGTATTTGTCTTGCTGACTCTTCTACCTAGAACTGCCTGTCAGTGTGTTGCAGGTGCCATGTACATCACCGGCTTCGCCGAATCCATCTCAGATCTACTGAGCCTCAGGAACATCTGGGCCGTGCGAGGAATTTCAGTTGCGGTGCTCCTGGCCTTGCTGGGCATTAACCTAGCAGGTGTCAAGTGGATAATCCGCCTCCAGCTGCTGCTGCTGCTCCTGCTGGCCGTGTCCACACTGGACTTTGTGGTGGGCTCCTTCTCACACCTGGACCCAGGTAAGCCTTCTGGAGCTCAATAGCTGGCCTTACTGGGGTCTGTGCTTCTTTCTAGATGCTTTTGGGTCTGAGTTTGCAGGACGACTCCTGAGAGCTTTTGCCTGCAATGAGCGTGTGCTGTTCCTGGAGCAGGTGAAGGGTGTGTCTTGGCGCATCTTCAGAGGCCCGAAAGCCCCTCTTCACTTAGACATCTTCACTTGGCACATTTCCTGTGTTTCTTTTTATTTGCTTTCTGTTTAAAAAAGCCAAGAAAACTTAGCTAAAGGAAAGAATGGAGTAGAACTGGATTAGACAAAGATCAATTCATAACAGTGATTGGGAGAGTGAGCAAGAAATAGATCTGGGAGTAGGCAAGGAAAGAGAGTTTAATTTTTTAAATTAAATTTAATTTTTAACACCTTTATTGTGGTCTGGTTCCTGTACAGTAAACTGCATATTTCAGATGTTCAATTTGATGAATTTTGATAGATGTATGTATCAATGAAGCCACCTCCACAATCAAGATAGCTAACATTTCCATCACTGCCTCAGAGGTACAAATTTTGAATTCCCAGTTTATCCCTTCCCACCCCCTTTACCCTCTGGTAACCATAAGTTTGTTCTGTGAGTCTGTTTCTGTTTTGTAGATAAGTCCATTTGTGTCCTTTTTTTTTAGATTCCATATATAACCTATATCATATGGTATTTTTCTTTATCTTTCTGATTTATTTCACTTAGAATGACAGTCTCCACGTCCATCCATGTTGCTGCAAATGACATTACTTTATTCTTTTTTATGACTGAATAGTATTCCATTGTATATATGTATACCTCATCTTTATCCAGTCATTTGTCGATGGACATTCGGTTTGTTTCCATGTCTTAGCTACTGTAAATAGTGCTGCTGTGAACATTGGGGTGGATGTGTCTTTTTGAATTAGAGTTTTCTCTGGATATATGCCTGGGAGTGGGGTTGCTGGATCATATGGTAAGTCTAGTTTTAGTTTTTTGAGGAATCTTCATACTGTCCTCTGTAGTGGCTGCACCAATTTCCATTCCCACCAACAATGTAGGAGGGTTCCTTTTTCTCCACACCGTTTCCAGCATTTATCATTTGTAGACTTTTTTCATGATGGCTATTCTGACTGGTATGAGGTGATATCTCATTGTAGTTTTGATTTGCATTTCTCTAACAATTAGTGATGTTGAGCATCTTTTCATGTGCTTGTTGGCCATCTGGATGTCTTCTTTGGAGAGATGTCTATTTAGGTCTTCTGCTCATTTTTTGATTGGGCTGCTTGGTTTTTTTGTTGTTGTTGTTTATTTGTTTTGTTATTTTTTTTGATATTAAGCTGTATGAGCTGTTTGTATATTTTGAAAATTAGTCCCTTGTCAGTCACATCATTTGCAAATATTTTCTCCCATTCTGTAGGTTGTCTTTTCATTTTGTTGATGGTATCCTTGGCTGTGCAAAAGCTTTTAAGTTTCATTAGATCCCATTTGTTTATTTTTGCCTTTATTTCCATTACTCCAGGAGCTGGTTTGAAAAAAACGTTGCTGTGATTTATGTTGAAGAGTGTTCTGCATGTTTTCCGCTTGGAGTTTTATAGTATCTGGTCTTACATTTAGGTCTTTAATCCATTTTGTTTATTTTTGTGTATGGTGTTAGAGAATGTTCTAATAAGAGATTTTAATTTTATCAGTCGTATTTTGTTTCTTTTTAAAAAAGGATGTGATGCAAATATAACAAATGTTAACAGTTGTCATTTCTGGGAGATGGAGACAGATATATGTGTGTTTATCTCTAGTTTTCAATTTTTTTTTTTCAAAACAAAAATACGCATCTAAGCTTAGAGAAAGAAAACAAGCAGCCAGGTATTCTCTTGCACCATCAAGAAATTGTGTGATATATTGGTACTCAGTCATCACTGTTTACTCCAACCCTGGGTTTTCCTCCGCCTTGAGGATGCTTGGCAACTCTAATTCTATATCCTATGCTTTGAGTGGGAAGCTGTTACCCAAAGTGTCCATAACTTTGTTGTTTGTTAACTTTGATTTGGGATGGTTTGGCATCAAAAGTCTGTTTCTCCCCAGAGTACAGAATGAAATCTGGGATGCTGTAGGAAAAAGGTAATTGCCTGATATTTCACACTTTGGAGATTCTGTCTGTTTAATGGTAATAGTGCCAGGCATCTATGTTGGAATATGAACAGAGAAAGGGAGATGGGGCCACAGTGATGTTAAAAAAGAAATACAGAATAAAGGAGCTCTGGAGCACAGAGCTCTGATGGTGGTGGCAGTGACAGCAGCTGTATCTGATGAGCACTTCTGTTCAGGTGCTGTGCTTAGCACCTCACATGGCTTATCTCATGTAAGCCTTATGGTAACCTCATGGGAGCTGTAGTAAAATCACACCCATTTTACAGATGAGGAGAGTGGGGATTGCAGAGCCGGGAATGAAACTGGATCTATCTGACTGTAAAGCTGAGCTGTTCCCTGAGAGGGGAACACTACGGACTGTCTTAGCAGCTCGGCTTCTCCCCTTCAAGGCTGCCCCTGGTGTGTGTTCTAAACAATCTCGTCTTTCAGACAAATGTTGATTGCAGGAAGGTCATAATTTAGTTGGTACACACTGATCTGGCCTTATTACTTTTTCATATATTAAAATTCTTCTGTGGGAAAATAGTCACTGCTCTGAGCTTGCTAAGTGCCCCTCACCCTCTGGCATCCTGGTCCGGCCTCCAGTACCTCCAGACCACTCCATGATCAAACATCTAAAGTCTTAACCCCTGTACAGCAGGGGCCCCCAGGACCTGCTCCAGTGCTAAGGGCCAATGCCGTGTCCAAACGATCCTTCCAAGCCTGGGCCTTGCAGCTGGCTGAACATTAGGAGCATCTCCATTGGAGGGAAGGAGTGATTTTTTCCCCCTGGCTTTGTACCCCACTGCAGAGAGAGCCCACATCCTGAGAGAGACCTGCTGGCTGTTTGGCCATCAAACTGTCAGTGAGGAGAGAGAGGGAGTGCGCTCCAGCCTCCATTCCCGGGGCCTTTCCCCTGTCGGCATGGTTGCTGAAACAGCATGGTTAGTTAAGTTGCAGGGGGACGGCTACTGGCTTCTTTGGAACCTCCGCAGGCTGATGTGTTTTCCTTCTCGACTAGAAGTTTTCTTGGCTGCTCTTCTGACTTACTCCAAATATTTCTCTTTCCTTCTGGTCAGGACATTACCAGGGTGTAGTGTGAAATGAAATGTATTTTCAATCATTCCCATAGCAACTGGCCCCTCTAGAATCTGTTTTTGGTATCACTGGTGTTTTATATGGGCTACTTTCTTTGCAGTTAAAAACCCAAGCTGAAACTAGACCATAAGCCTTCAGAATGGATTTAGCAGAATGATTTCAACTCTTTAAAAAAAAAATGACGTACACATGGACATCTGAAAAAAATGACTGGAAGAGAGACTGGAAGGAACTGTACTAAGCAGGGCTTGTCTGTTGGCTGAGATAATGGGGGCTGTATTATCTTATTTCCACTTTTCCTTCAATTGGTTAGTGCCACCTTAAAAAAATAATCAACAGGCTTTAGTTTTTGGAGCAGTTTTAGGTTTACAGAAAGTCAGCAGGTAGTACAGAAGTCCCCAGACCCTTCCCCTCTCCTTGCCCAGGAGCTTCCTCTGTTAACAGCTTGCGTCAGTGTGATACGTTTGTTATACTCGATGAACCAGTAGCAACACATTGTTATTAACTAAAGTCCATGGTTTAGATGAGGATTCATCCTTTGTGTTGTACATTCTAGAGGTTTCGACAAATGTATAATGATATGTGTCCACCATTACAGTGTCATACAGAGTAGTTTTAATGTCTTAAAAATCCCTGTGCTCCAACTGTTTCATCCCCCTCCCCCACTGCTACCCCCCAACTCCTGGCAACTGCTGATCTTTTTACTGTCCCTATAGTTTTGCTTTCTCCAGAATGTCATTGGTCTATTCCCTAATACCACACTGTTTTGATTATTATGGCTTTTCAGTGAGTCTTGACGTTGGGTAGTGTCAGTCCTCCAACTTTGTTCCTTTTCACTAGTGTTATTTTTAAGGTCAGGAAAAAAATGTTTTAAAAATACACTTAAGCCTAATTTTCTCTTTTTCCTCCCTTTCTTTAAATATAAATGACTTTCAAAATTCAAACAATCTTAAATGTATGAAGTAAAAATGTAGAAAGCAAAAACAAAGCAAAACAAACAAACCCCCCCCGCCCCCGCCATTTCCCCACTTTTCTCCAGAGGAGGTCGGCATAGGTATTCATTAGCCATTGTGTGACACAGATTACCACAAAACGTAGTTGCACAAAACAATAGTAAACATGTATTATTTGTTGCCTTTTCTGTGGGCCAGGGATTTTGGTATGGCTTGGCTGATGGTTCTGGCTCAGGGTTTACTCATGAGGTTTGGGCAGTTGTCAGCAGGGGCTGCAGTCATGTGAAGGCTTGACTGGGGCTGGAGGACCTGACTGGCTCGTTGGTATTAGTTGTTGGCAGGAGGCCTCGGTTCCTCTCCATGTGGTCCTTTCCTGAGAGCTGCTTACTTAAGTCCTCAAGTCGTGGGTGACTGGATTTCCCAAGAGCATATAGGGAGGCTGGGGGGTTGAGCAGGGCGTGGAGAGAGCGAGAGATGGTGCTGTCTTTTAATGATCTTGCCTCAGAAATCACACAGCAGCACTTTTACCCCAGGCTGTTTGTTAGAAGCAGGTTACTTGGCCCAGCCCTCATTCAAAGGGAGGGGATTTAGTTTCCACCTTTTGAATGAAGACGTGTCAGAGAATTTGCAGACATGTCTAAAAAAACACTGCAATTAATTTTAAAATCAGAAAACAAACACAAGAGGTTGGTGTCTTTCCAGTCTGTTTTCTATACATGTACAGGCACGCCTGCTCACATACCCATACATAAACACATAAACAAAGTTCTTTGTGAAAATGTAATTCTGCATTGTTTTGCTCTTCTTCTCCCAACCAATAATGTCTCATGGACATCTTGCAATGTCAGTGCATTTAGGATTCCCTCATTCTTTTTCAGTACCTGCATAGTGCTCCATAGTCCGTATAAAACATTAATTTATTGATGGATATTTAGGTTTTTTTCCAGTTTGTTGCTATTACAAGTTGCTGACATGCATATCCTTGGACAAAATCTGAAGGATTATTTCTGGAGGATCAAGGCTTATCAGTAGAATTCATAGGAGAGAGGTCAAGCACATTTAATATTTTGTGAGGTTCTGCCAAACTGCCTTGCAATAACGTTGTCTCATTCTGCACTCCCACTGACAGTATGTAAGAGATACTGATTCCCCTTACCCTTGACCATATTGGATATGGTCAGTCTTTTAAATTTCTGCCATGTGATGAGCAAAAATTGTGATCCTTTTAAAAATTTGCTTTGCTTCAATCATTAATGAAGATCATTTTTTCTCATGTTTTTGTTGCCTCTTGTATTTCTTTTTCTTTGAATTGTTTGTACTCTCCCTGTTTTTCTTTTAGGTTGTCTTACTTTTTAATGATTAATAGCTCTTCTACCTTATTAATTAATTCAGCATAAAACAAATATTTGTTTAGCATTATATTAGCACTAGACAATGTTTGTTACGTATGTTGAAAAAATTTTCTAACATGTCATTTGTTCTTCTAAAGTTAATTTTTATATGTAATAAAGTAATACATAGAGTAAAAATACTCATTTTTGAGCCACATTGTGTAGCCTGATTGCTTTCTTCTTGTATCTTTTCGGCTTTTCCTAAAATCAAACTTACTCCGTGTATGAGTGTCCTAGGGCTGCCCTAACAGATTGCCACAAACTTGGTGGCTTAAAACAATAGAACTTTATTCGCTCACCATTCTGGGGGCTGGAAGTGTGAAATCAAGGTGTTAGCAGGGCCACACTGCCTTCAAAGCCTATGGCAGAGAATCCTTCCTTGTCTCTTCCAGCTTCTCCTGGCTGCAGGAGTTCCTTAGCTTGTGGCTGCATCGTTCCAACCTCTGCCTCTGACTTTATATAGCGTCTCCTCTCACCTCTCCTCTGTGTGTGTCTTATAAGGCCAACTTGTCACTGGAAATAGGTCCAACTTGAATAATCCTGGCTGACCTCATCTCAGGGTCCTTAACTTAATTACATCTGCAGAGACCTTTTTTCTTTGCAAATGAGATCACATTCTCAGATCCCCACCATTAGGACATGGACATATCTTTTGGAGGGGCCACCATTCAAACTGTTACATTCCATTTTTTTCACTTGCTTTATTTTCCGGGTGATTATCACTGTTTTAAAAAATGCTCCATAGAGCGTTCAAATGCTTGTGGGCCTCTCTCCTAGTGCCCCCTGGAGTCTCTTAGAGACCTCCCCCTCACTGTTCTCCTGTCTGGACGGCCTGGGTCACAGCTGTGGTATTGGTATTTGCCTTCCTGGCTCCCAGGTGTTGGTCTGTTGTCTGGATGCCAAATCATCCTCTGCTGTCTGTGATGGAGATGTCACTTTTCTACTTTCATGTCTGATTGGTAGGAGATACAAAGTCCTAGGCTGAAAATCCTTTTCCCTTATGTAATACTGTGATTTATAATAAGAAATATATATTTGGTCTTCATCCATTCCTGGCATAGAGCTCCTAAAAGCCTTAGAATTTCCAGTGATGAGAACTACAGGGTGTCGGAGGAGGGTATAGCTCAGTGGTAGAGTGTGTGCTTAGCATGCATGAGGTCCTGGGTTCAGTCCCCAGTACCTCTATTAAATAAATAAATAAGCAAACAACCAAACAAACAAACTTAATTACCTCCCCCCCCAAAATAAATAAATAAAAAGAACTATAAGGTGTCTTTTTTATGTTAATGAAGTGACTTTTGGAGAGTACCTCAGGATGGGGGCTGGTTGCCAGTGGAGCCAACCTTGTGGTTTGAGTGTTGGAAATGTCAGTCACCCTCCCTCCCCTACCTCAGGGGAGAGAAGAGGGGCTGGAGATTGAGTCCAAACACCAATGACCAAAGATTTAATCAACCATGCCTCTGTAACGAAGCCTCCATAAAAACCCGAAAGGACTGGGTTTGGAGGGCTTCCAGGCTGGTGAGCACACGGAGGTGTTGGAGAGGGGCTTTTGGAGAGCGTGGGAGCTCCATGCCTTGCCCTGGGGCATCTCTTCTACCCAGCCGTTCCTGAGTTACATCCTTCTGTAATAAACTGGTGATCTAGTGAGACGCATGTTTCTCTGAGTTCTCTGAGCCACTCTAGCAAGTTAACGGAATCCAAGAAGGGGATCTTCAGAACCTTGAGTTTATAGCCTGGGGGTCAGAAGCATGGGTGACAGCCTGGCCTTGTGATTGCCATCGGAAGAGGAGGGGGCAGTCCTGTAGGACGGAGCCCTTAGTTGTGGGACCTGACGCTCCTTCCGAGTAGATAGTGTCAGAATTAAGTTGACTTATAGGATCCTGAGCCGAATTGCCAGAGAATGCTTGGTGTGGGGAAGTGAACATGAAGTCAGGAACCTTAGAATTTTGAAGTCACTGTTGCTCTACCTTCTGCCATTCAGTGGCACCTAGGAGTTTGGTGCTGTTCTGATTTCTGATCTGGGGAGGTAAACTGTTTCTTCTCAAAGTGCTTAGAATGTTCCTTTTACTCTGAGGTTTTAAATTGCATAATGAAATTTTTCTCAATTGGCCTGGGCGCTTTCCATCTAGAATTTGCAGAGTTCTTTGACAACTTCTTCTCCTTTGTTTTTTCTGGCTTTGTTTGTTTTTTTAAATTTTCTTGAATTCTGACTAGTTGGATGTTGGAGCTCCTGGTTTGAACCTTCTGTTATTTTTCTAATCTTCTTTTTTCTGTAGTTTATTGCTTTTTTTTCCCCTCCTTACTTTATGGGAGAGTTCCTTACCTTTACTTCCACCATTTTAATTGAATTTTTTTCTTTTGATGATTCTTAATTTCCAAGAGCTCTTTGCTGTTCTCTGATTGTTAATTTTTGTTTTAAATGAAGGTACTGGGAATTGAACCCAGGATCTCCTACATGCTAAGAATGCTTTCAACTACTGAGCTATACCCACGTCCAATTGTTAATTTTAAAATCACATCCTGTTCTTGTTTTATGGATATAATATCTCCTTTTGACTCTTTCAGCCTATAAATTGTAGGGGTTTTCTTTTCTTTTGAGATTTTCTTTTCTTTACGTCATCTGGTTTTCTCCAGCCTTCTTTGTCTCTGTTATCTTGTTCTGGTCTCTTTGTTATTTGCTGCAAGCTTTCTTCAGTGCTTTCTTACAATCTTTGGTTGTTCCTTCATTTTTAATAATGAAGTGCTGAAAGGCTGCTTAGAAGTTCTCCGAGTGGGTGGCAGCTGTGGGAGAAGGAGGGCATCCCTGTGGGGTGATCCTGTGGCAAGCTGGGCTGTTCCATCAGAAGCCTCCCAGATGTCAGTCTCTGTAGGTGTTTCCCCTGGGGGCACTTCGTGTTCTCCAGACAGTTCTCCAGTCTCCGGCCAGGGACTGTCTGGCTGCCACAGTCCTGGGAGCAGGGTGGAGGTGGGGCAAGGGGCTGGGGGCCTCCTGGTCAGGAGGCAGGATTTCATTTGGTCTGACGTTTTTTGCCTGGCACGTCCTCCCCTCCACTCAAGCCACTGTGTCATAGCTCATCCTTCCATCTCGAGCCTCCGTGCCATGTCTCTCATTTCATCTCCAGGCTTCCTGGTGCAGTGGATCTTTCTTCTCACCCCCATGTCCGCACCTCCTGACTCCTTAGCCTACGGGCAAGCAGCCCGGGCCCTTCTTCCTCTCCCACCTCCTGGCCTTTCTCTTCCAAAACGTGCTTCACTGCGCCAGGCTCTGTGCAGATACAGAAAGCTCCATTAGTGGAAAAAGCTAAGTAACATGTCAACTTAATTTAAACAAGGTACACGCAAGCATTTGTTTGGCTTAGAGTTCCTAAAATGCCATTTTCTTGGATTATATTTTCATTTATGTAAGATGAGTGTCATGCCAAAATGATTTTATTGCTGGAGAAGTCAGGCAAATATAGAGAAAATACATTTTAGAAAATAAAGTGACATGTGGCACATTTTAATTCTTTGTTCTGCGTTTAAAAATGAAACAGTGTGTCTCCAAGCTAAACTTTGTGGCCATCTAGGAAGACTGCTGACGGCCACAGCTCTGCGGAGCCCTCCCTCGGGGTGGCTCGTTGGACGGGGCCCAGCCGCCCTCGTGCTGGGCGGGCAGCTGGGCGCTGGTTCTGCTTGGTGCGGGAGGGGCTTGTGCTGCCCTGGGAGGAGGCCAGGGCCACTGCTCAGGAGCTATAGGAGTGGGTCCCACAAGTCTGACCCTGCTGTCTGCAAAATTCTTCTACCTGAGGTCTCACTGATCTCTCGATCCCCAAATCCAGAACCTTTGCTCATTTCTTATTCTTGACCCTTTTGCACCCTTGGCCACTGTCTCAGTCTATTCAGGCTGCTGTAGTAGAGCACTGCACGCTGGTGGCTTATAAACAACAGACATTGATTTCTCACGCTGCTGGAGGCCGGGAGTGCAAGGCACTGGCAGATTTGATGTGTGGTGCAGGCCCGCTTCCTGGTTCATAGACAGCTGTCTTCTCCCTGTGTCCCCACGTGGAGAGAGAGAGGGGAAGCTCTTTAGGGTCTCTTTTATAAGGGCTCTGATCCCATTCATAAGGGCTCCACCTTTGTGAATGAATCACCTCCCCAAGGCCTCACCTCCTAATGCCATCACACTGGGGGTTAGGTTACAACATGTGAATTTTGCGGGGACACAAACCTTCAGTCTATAGCAACCACCTGAGCTGATCTGAAATGGCCTCTTCCTATTTCTTCTAAGACACGGCACTATCTCGGCTCTCCTCTTAGGCCTCCTGTCCCCTGATGTGGGCAGGGGGACCAGGGTCTGTCCTCTGCAGTCGGACTTTTCTTCGTGCCCTCTTCTTCAGAGAGCCTTCCACCACCACTGATGCTTGGGTGGCTCTCACATGCTTCTCCAGGTTTCTTCAGCTTCACTCCCATAGCGCCAGCTCCTGTTGGCTCTCTGCCTGGATGTCTGGGCATCACCTTGACAAGCAAAGCTGAACCCAGTTTCTTCCTCCTCTCTTTATTTACCTTCTCCTTCTTACCCTGCAACAACAACAAAAAACCAATAAGCAAATAATTAGCTTATCTTCTGAATGTCTGTACCATTTGCCCAGACCTGGAAAGCTTCATCTTAACTTTTATTTCTCTGTCTAGCTTAAGCCCTCCTATCTTTTTCAACCCCACAGCTCTCACCTTAGATCAGCAGAGGTCATTTCTTATGGGGGCTACTAAGATGATTTCCAAATCTAACTTTATCCCTCCAGAATCTTCCCACACATTTCCTAGAGCCAACCAACATCTCCTATATATTGAAGTTAGATTTCTTGTCCTAAAACAGTGCTTAGCTTATGCCATTCCCCAGCTTAAGCATCTCCAGTAGCTTTCTGTTGCCTATCAAAACAAAATCCAAGCCCACTTGGTTTTCATTCAGTAAGCTTCATGGTCTCCCCCTCAGCTGCTCCTCTGGTTGTATCTCCAGCTTTGCACTTCTCAGAACCCTCTTCTTCCCCACAATATATCTACTCACTGGTTTATAAATACATATGAATGCAACTCTGTTTCTGTTTCTGAAATTCCCTCCACTGTGCTCTGTTTAATCGAAGTTCTCACTCTTGGGTGAAGTAGTTAGGGGAGAAGGTACATGCAGATGACGTGGTCTGAAATCCAGGAGCCTCTGTGTGGTCGGAGCAGTGTTAGAGGTTCTGAGCCTTGGTTTTCTCATCAGTAAAAATGAAGATAAAAGTGATGTTTACGTCTCCAGGTTGCATTCCTGCCCAGTGCAGAGCAGCAGCCAGGTCATGGAGCTCAGCTGGGGTGAGAGGCTGCAGCAGTCTGCTCAGACCCTCAGGGATGTTCATGCTGGCATTTGAGACTCTGGTTCCTCATTAAAATTTTTAAAATGAAATATTTGAAATATACAGGAAATGATATAGCAGACACTTATCTATCCAGCCCCAAATTTCATGGATAGTTTTGCTTCAGATCTCTATTAAAAATAAAAATAAATGAAGCATTATAGGCATAGTTTAAGCCACACTTTTATCCACTCCCTCTCCTCCCTGGGGTGACCACTATCCTGAGGCTGATGTTTGTCCTGCCTTTGTGTTTTCGTTTTTCTCCCCCATGTGGATAGCCACCATTGATTTCTACTACTGTTTAGTATTTGAAAATTTTACATACGTTTAATCATACTGGATGGATCCTTTCACTTCATCAATATTTGAATGTGGATGAATGAATCATTCGGCAGTTTGCTTTTCTCACCCAACATATATTTGAGATTTATCCACGTTATGACATGTGCCATTTCACTCACTCTAATTGCCGCCGGTGTCATGGGAAACGGAGACAAGTAAACCATTACTAAGTAGTAGCAAGTACCATGACCGCAGTTTACCCAGGGGACCTGGGGGCTTCCAGGGATCGGGGGAGCTCTCATCCCAGCCTGAGAGTCAGGAAGGCTTTTCCAGAGGAGATTCCCTCTGAGCTGAGTGTTGGGGAATACAGGATTTAGCCAGAGGAAGAAGAGATGGAGGTGAATCTTGCAGCAAGGGCGGCTTATACGAGGGTCCAAGAGAGTTGTACATTATTATAGGAGAGCGCCCTGGGTGGGAGGAGCAGGCAGAGCCAGCTCATGGAGCCCTCGTCTGCCACGCTAAGGGACTGGGGCTTTATCTTGGGGCCATGGGAAACGTGACCTCAGTGTTCTATTTTAGAGAAATGGCTCTGGGCACAGTCTGGAGAATCAATGGTGTGAGATAGGGATACAGAATGGAGGCGGGAGCCTGATTTGAGAGGCTGTTAGGGTGATCTGGGGATGATGCAGGGCCTCGGGGAGGGAGAGACGGACAGACTAAAGAGATGGAGATGGTGAGACAAGATGCAGGAGAAGAAGACAAGGGGATGCCAGGCTGCTGACTGGTGGTGTTGTGCACGGGGCCTAGAAGGAGTAGGTCGCAGGAACTGGCGTGGAGGAGAGGGTGAGGTCAGCATAAGAATTCGAGCAGGGCCCGCATGAAGGTGCCTGGTCGGCTGCTAGACGCGGCAGCCCGGGGCTGCGAGGTGTGGGCAGGGCTGGAGATGAAGTCATAGCAGTGTGGGAGCGCATGAAATGGTGGGATGGGCTGAAGTTGTTCGGCCGATTCTGAAGCCAACAGAGCCAAGTTTGTTAAGATGGAATTTAATTTCACCAGATGAGACATTTTCTACTGTTTGGTACTTAAAAAAAACAAAACACTTCTCTCTGACAAAATTTCAAACATACAAAGGGGGCTAAGGATGAATATTCTTTACTCAGGAATAAAGCCCAGACTCTTCAGGTGAGCGTCCCCTGGTCCACAGAGGGTGTCATGAACACAGAAGTCCTTGGCTGCTCTCTGCAGCTTGTAGCTGGCTTGCACTTGGGATTACTGAGGGGAGGCCTCGGGGTCTTCCTGGA
Organism: Camelus dromedarius; assembly: GCF_036321535.1. Taxonomy (NCBI): domain Eukaryota; kingdom Metazoa; phylum Chordata; class Mammalia; order Artiodactyla; family Camelidae; genus Camelus; species Camelus dromedarius. The sequence continues at coordinate 62,180,203 of NC_087437.1, forward strand.
GAACTTGGTGCCTGGCATCCAGGAGGCGTTCAGTAAATGTCTGTGCAGGAAAGAGCACACTGAGTGCAAGGTGGTGGTGCCACCCAGCAGCCTCGTGTGCCCCAGCCCAGCAGGTGGAGACTTGCCTGCCGACACCCTCACTCTGGAACATCTGCCTGGCCAGCCCCTTCCTGGGGCCCCCTTCTCCTGAGATGAAGACAGTGGCCCAGCTGCCACCGTGACCCTGCAGAATCATCTTCCCAAACCTTCTTTGCGGGTTCCTCTCCCTCTGTGCGGCGGCACTGCTATAGGGCCTCGTGGCTGTTCTGGGGAGGCCTGCCTGGAAGGGTCCTGCAGTGCCCAGGATGGCCTCTGTGTGGAGTCATGATTCTGGCTGTTTGTCTTCTGGCCTCTCAGGGTCAGGGAGCCTTTCCTGGAGGCCTTTCTGGGAGGAAACCTGGACCCCTTCGTGCGGACTGATTTGTGTTGTCCTGGTGTCTGCATTTTCCTTAGGAGGTGGTCAAGCAGCTGGTGCTGTACACACACCATCCCACGTGACCCTCGTGGATGACCTTGTGGTCTGGGTGATTTTCTCCATCTCACAGATGCAGGAACAGCAGCCCAGAGAGGTGAAGTAATTTTCAAGAACCCAAGCCTTGATACCCAGCCCCCTTCCTGGCCCAGCAGAGAGGAACAGTGTCTTCTCAGGACAGCTGATGAGCGCTTTAAACGAGGATCCCAGCCTCTGTCCCTGGGGTTCTCAGCCCTGTCTGCACATTAGAAGCTCCAGGGGAGCCTCAGGGAAAAAAGAGAATCGCAGGCCCCATGCCAGACCAAGCTGATCTGCACCGTGGTAGGGGGTGGGGGGTGGGGGGTGGCGATTGGTTTGTATTTTCTAAGGCTCCAAATGATTCCATGTGCAGCTAGGGTGGAGAACGCCGCTCACGTAGGCTCCACTCTGCATTCTGACTCAAGCTCCGTGGAATAAGAACCAAACGTGACAGGCCAAGCACCTCACTGCTCAGGCTGGCGGAATCCCGCAGGCAGACCAGGGAACTCACTGCCCTGGGAGTGGGCTTGGGCCAAGGCCTGGGGCTCTTAGCCCCTGCATGGGAGGACTTGTTCCTCCTCCTTCTGTGTTTCCCACTTGACCAGCACTCAGCGAAGGGCCATACGTACAGCAAAACCAACTTAGTTGTGTGAACGGATGTATGCGGAGGTGTAGTCATGAGCACCAACCGTGTCAGAGATTTTACGTATATTATTCCACTTTATTCTTGAAACAACCTGGTAATATGGGTGAGATGGTTATTTCCATTTTACAGATGAGGAAGTGAAAGCCCCAAGAGGTTATACAGCCTTCCTGAGATTACAAAGCCAGTGGCTCAGCCAAAATCTGAGCCCAGAGTTCCAGGCTCCAAAGAGCTCTTCCCTGGTGCAGCTCTTCCTGGGCCTGCACGTACCCTTGGAGGAAGGTGGTGGGATTGCTCTCCTCCAGGAACCCTCTGCTGCTCCCCTTCTCCTTCAGATCAAGGAGGTCTGGGACCCCATCTGTCTCTGCTGGGCCCTCTCATGCCTGCTCAGAACTGTGAGGTGTCAGAGCTTGATGGACAAGCAGGAGATGAGATGGAGGCCAGCGAGGCAAGGCCAGGAGCCAGAAGCAGGTACTGCAGTGGCTAAAACATGGTTCCCAAATGCCACCAGGGGCAGTGACAGTAGAGGAGCTCAGCTGACCAGGACTGAATGCAAGGCAGCCCTGGTGTCAGTCAGGGCTGGGGCTGATCCCTGCATAGCTGGATGCTCACCTCTGGTCCTCAGACACCGCCCCTCCTCCTGGAAAGCACAGGGTGAGGCCTCTCTGGGCACCAGAATGCTCAGCCCTCCTCACTGTCAGCCTCAGACAGCCTGACCTTAGTTAGCATGGGTGGGAATTTCTGCCACTTTCCTATGTGATTCCTTGGGAAGTTGTGTTAATTCAGAAATGAATGAGGACTTCAGGGCCCCTGGTGGGGGCAGCAGACCGTCTACTGGAATTTGTGGCCATAAAAGGGATGGGAAGCAATGAGAAGCATTTTAAGCCTCTTTAGATTTCCCCTCCTATGTTCTTTTTCTTTCTCCCCATCCCTCTTTCTCATTTTCTCCTCTGATCCCCTTCCCTCTTTCCCTCTGCCTCTGTCCATTGCTAGATCCTTGGAATTAGCTGGTATATTCTGGCCCAGCCTGAAGTCCTTATTACTGGCCTAATCCCTCTCTGTAAAACACAGATTTTGCTATTATGGATAGAAGTTAGTTACCCTCTAGTCAAAGACACTTTCCATTGCAGACTGGTAATGGCAGGCTTTTGGAGGATCCAAAACTGGGCAGCATTGATGATTTAGTCTTGAAAAGACTCCTAGTCTTATTCACTAGATTGGAGCCTAACATATATGCCAGTTACCACAGCCAACCTGTCAGTTGGCTGTGACAAGGCATGTTCTTGGGGCCAGAGAGTGGACTTGCATCAGGAGGCCCTAGCTTGTGCTGAGGGAGGGGTGAAACTCGGGAGATGGGGCTGGGCTGGATGATCTATAGCCCATTCCCCTGCTCAGACCCTCCTGAGGTTTTGTTTGTCAGGACCTTGTCTCAGGGACTCTGCTGGTGGGATCTGTGCTGGGATTGCAGAGGTGGCATTTCTGGGGGTCCCAGAGGAGTGCAACGTGCCAGGGTCACCCAGAGTGGCTGTCACAACACGAGGGCCCCTGGAGACAGAGGTTCATCTCAATCCACTTTGTGTCCAAACCCCAGTGCAGGGCTTCATACCTGCGGTGCTCAGTATGTGCGTTGAGTGAATGAAGGAAGAAAGAATCAGATGGGTTGACTGGATGAGGAGAAGGCGGCGGACCGTAACTGAAGTTGTGGAGAGCCCGGCCCCCTTCATCTCTTATCTGCAGTCACCCTGGAGACGGATACTCCCCAGGCCTGCCTTCAGAGAGGCGCCGACCTTCCTGTTTTGGCAGCGGTTCGCAGGTATTCTGTCTGCACCGGCTGCAGCTGGCGGGAGCAACCACAATGCCTGATGGAGCACCCGGCCCAGGGTGGGTTCAGGTCCAAGTTCAGTCAGACTGTCTTGGGAAGGAGGAAGGAAGGAAGGGTTGCAGCCGAGAAGAAACTGTGGCTTTGAAAGTTTTCCTCCTGGATTTGTTTGTTTGTTTGTTTGCAGTGAGTGGAGATGCTTACTTAGCAAGGCATTAAATACTTGACAAATGTGTAGATGAGTTACTGGTGAAACCAAAGTGCAGGTCCGGCCTGCCGCGGGTTGGCAGGGCTAGCTGTGACTCGGAGTGCCTGTGTGCTGGAGGGACGCTGCAGCCGCTGTGTCCCTTAGAGCCTTTTTCATTTTTATTTTTTAGAAAAGCACATGTGCTTCATATTATGCATATCCCTTGAGCATGTGTGTCCAGATGGCTGGGACAGGAGTCTCCTGACCCATTTTTTCCAACTGTGTAGGTTTGAGAGAAAGACCAGGGATCTGGCAATGTTGGCCAGAAATTCCAGCAGGTCAGCTGGAATCTGGTTGGGGATTTGCTGATGGGAAACCCACATGGGCAGTCAAATGCATGACAGATGAGTCAAAGGGCAAAGCCAACCTGACCTTGAACATAGTCTGCCTTCGCTCCTGAACCACACACCAAGCAAGAAGGCAAGTTTAGAGGTACCAGAATATGGATTCCTATTTGTTACAAAATAGACAATTGTTTCTCTTCAGGCTTTTCCAGCTATAGCGCATAGGATTGCAGTGACCTCATTTTTGACCAATGGCCAATGCATTCAACTGTCTGGCGGAATAATCTATTAGCTGGGCACCTGCCAGTTGTCTGCAATAGGAACTGATTTAGGCATATGTTTTAAAAAGTGATAACATTGTTACAGGCCCTGCCTAGACATGGGGATGGAAGCCCAAGCAGGTCAGCACCAGCTCTGAAGTCAGTTTTGGATGATGGGCTGTGTTTTCAGAAGACTCACTGCCCTGTGACTGACCTCCCTTCCCCCTTGCACTCATTTATGGTATTTAAGGGTAAACCAACATGCACTGAGAGTTCCAGAGCTTGAGAGTGTTGAATCTGGGTGATGTGCCTGATTCTGTGGGGGCGGGGGGGGAAACAGGCACAGAGAGGTTGAGTGGCTTTGGCTGGGTCACACAGAGTCACAGTTGGAATCCAGTTCTCCCAACTTACAATCCAGTGCTGTTTGCCCAGGACCTCACTGGGGCCCTGGGGCCCGTGTGTTTGCAGTGAGTCGTTGCTTACACCTGTGTGCTGGCTCCCCTGAGAGGAGGCCCCTTAATGATGCCGGTTGGTAAAGGAGGCAGGTATGCTGTTTGACAGCCCGCCTGCAAGTTAAGTCTGCCACTTTTAGGGAACCGTGTGTCAATCCTGAGTGTGAGAATGCTTAGACAAGTTGCTATAAACACCACCTGCTTCATCCAAACTTACATCTGTAGTAATGGCAGATTAAAAGATGGCGACGGCTGTGAACACCAGGAGACCATGAACAGAAGGGCTGCCCGCAGCAAGGCCCAGCACTCGTGGACCTTTTGATGGAAATAACTTCTTCTGTAGAGAGATGGTTGCCACACAAAATAAGACAAGTGCTTATTTATATGATGGTAATAATAATAACTAGTCTTTATTGAGCACTTGATATATGTCAGGCATTGTTTCCTGTGCTTTTACGTGTGTTCATTCATTTACTTCTTACAACGAGACATAGGTAGGATGATTACTCCCATTTTACAAGTGAGGAAACTGAGGTTGTGAGTGGTAAGTGCCTTGCCTAAGGTTGCATCACTGGTAGAGTTGACAATCAAACCCAGACAGTCTACTCCAGAGCCCAAACTCTTAGTCACTACATTTCATGCTTCTTGAGAGTCTAGTGACCCTAGACTTGGGCCTTAAGCCAGAGACGGGGAGCGTATAGTCCTTAATTTAATATGATCTTCACATCAGTTTTTAAGAGGTGATGTAATTTATGCCTGAAATTGTGAACATGCAAAGGAGATTCTCAAAGTCTTTATAGAAAGTGTGCCCAAATCTCAAAAATGGAGTTACTATTCCATACAAGTGGACAGTTATGTTTTTCTCTGTGAAATGAAGTGCAGGGCTTTGCAGAGAAAGAACATGGTGGGGGGAGCTCCCCTAAACAGCAAGGAAAACATTAATGCTTTCAACATTTGCATTAATTTCTTAAATTATTTTATTGTAAAACATATCTTGCATACAGAAAAGTGTATAAAACACACGTACTGGTTAAAGAATAGCAAAATGTCATCTAGTCCCCAGGGTAAGAATCAGAAGATTGCTAGTCCCATAGGAGCTCCCTGTCGTTCCTCCCCAACTGTGTCCCTGTCCTTCCCCACTGGAAGTAATCACTGACTTCAGGTGCCTGCCTTTATCAAGGTTGTAATGTGTTTCAGGTACTAAATATTTGGAGGGATGCTTTGGGGAGATGAGCTGTTCTTTATTTCTACATCTGAATTCATCATTGCCTACCTCTAGCCCTCAGGAGTAGGTTGAAACAGAGCACTTCTGTGGGGTGAAGCAGTAGTCTCAGGAGGGGAGAGCAGCAACTTCATGGTCAAGTTCATGGTCGAGATGAGCCAAGCGCAGCCAAGACTCTGAGACAGGTTCACTCCAGTGTTCTGACCTCAGGTTAAAAATTAGGAGCTTGGCGATAATGGCCCTCATCATGTCCTTAGTCTCCTTGCTCCAGTCTGGGCGGTCGGTGTCTACTCCTGTGCATAGCTGTCATCCCAGGGTCTCCATTCATCCTCCTGTATCTCTCTTCTCTGTTGGATCTCCTGTTTCTGAACCCCATGTCATCCTGGGCTGCTCTCTCATTTCGATGGAAGTCATCTAGTAACTTCTTGTGAATGAGCACACGGGAGACGTATCGTTTGAGATGCTCTGTGCTGGAAAATTCTTTTCCCTATGCTCATACTCGACTGCTGGTTTGGCCAGGTATCAAATTCTAGGTTGGAAATCATTTTCTCTAAGATTCCTGATTGCATATCTCTTTGCTTCTAGTGTTGCTGCTGAGTACTCCAAAGTCATTCTGGTTCATAATCCTTTACATGTAACTGTAGATTAGTAAAAAGTTCTTGTCCCTAGTTTTCTGAAATTTCAAAATGATATGCTGTCATGAGGTTCTAGTTATATTATGCTGGGCACATGGTAGATCCTTTCTGATAACTTGTTTCTTGTAGTTCTAGGAAATCTTCTTAAATCGTTTCAATGATGATTTATTTTCTCCACTTTCTGTTCTCTCTTTCTGGTACTTCTACTATATTTGGATATTGGATTTTCTTATTTTTCTCACCTATTTTTATCTTCCGTTTTTGAGAGGGTCCCTCAGCTTGATCCTCCACACTATCAACTTCCTCATTTTGCTACCATATTTTTACTAATCAAGACTTTTTTTTTAGTTTTCTGAATGTTACTTTTTATTGTTTTAATAAAATCTTTTTTGTTATCGTTTCACGGATGCAGTACTTTCTCTTAGCACTCAAAAGACTTATTGATATATTAAATATTTTAAAACCTCTGCATAGTTTCTGCTTCCCCAAAGCTCCCTTTTCCTCTTTGTTTAGGTTTTATCTTTTGTGTTAGAGAAATTTCTCAGATATCTGGTAATTCTTGGCTTTCTGCTCACGATGAAAAGTTGGGGATATAAAGCTAACTGGAAGCACAAAGTTGAGTCATGTCAGTTTTGAGCTGCATGAGATAGTTTGGGTGGACTAGTTGTTGGGGGCCCTCTCCTCAGTTCATACCTTCCTGTGCTCCTGGAATTGTTTCACCTTCTCCAGAGAAGACTCTTCCCGTCTGGCTGGAGGATGATTCCGGCTGCCCTTGTTTTGGGAGCTGAGTTGGAGGAAAGGATGGGAGGTCTCTGCTTTCAGTATTCAGTAAATATAGACTCAGTTTCCCTCAGCTGGGCCTGGCGCATCCCCTCTCCCCATCAAAGCTCTTGACTTATCGTCTCCAGAGAATAAACCTCCAGACTTCTGCTGGCTGGGGGGCATCAGGTACCCAGTATCACAAGTGACTTCTCAGAGTTCCCACCTTGGTCTTCCTTGTTTCAACCCACTACCTCTCACTCCCTTGTCCAGACACCTGTACTGCCTGCCCATCCTGAGACCTTTGAGAATTGTGTGGGGTCAATCAGATTGGTTCTCTGCTTTCCCCTCTGCAGACTTGACTTTCCGTTTTCTCAGGTCTGATCCTAGGACCACCGGACCATCTACTTACTACTTTTAGCTTCCAAAAATTTGTTGCTGTTTTCTTCATTCTTACGGATTTGATCCTTAAAAAAAAAAAAAAAAAACCTCTTAACTGTTTATGAGACTTGGGGAGAGAACAAAATTAGGTACATGTATTCAGTCTGCCTCCTTATCCCAGAGGTCTGGTGTTAATATTTTAAAATGACCTACTGACCATGTTTAAAAAACATGTTTTTCAAACAACTTTATTGTGGTATAATTTCTGTACAGTGAACTACACGTATTTCAGATGTACAATTTGATCAGCTTTGATAGATGTATACATCTATCAAACCACCACCACAAACAAGATACCTAACATTTCCATCCCTCCCCAAGAGGTGCAGATTTCAAACTCCCCACTCACCCCTTTCCACCTCCCCCAAATTTTTTAATTAGAGAATTTTATTTACTTTTTCCCCTTCTAAAAATTAGCATTTTTTTTTCATGTATGAAAGAATATTAGTATATCTTTTTGTGAGAGGTCATTGTTCCTCTTGCTCTGGTGAACTGTAAAGTCCTGTAGTCAAGACTGTAATCACTGTGTGGATTATACCTGAGATTCAAGGACCCACTTGTGAAAACCTGAATGACGGTTTTTAAACAAAAGGTTTCTGAGTTTTTTGGGAAGTTGCTTGGGATGATACTGTAGGAGAGATATGAAGAAGGTATTTTCTCTTGGTGGATTGCTGCAGTGTGATTTGTGCCCTGGTGTCACAGTAAATACTGGCGAATACTCCTTCTCTCGGGCAGGTGTGACCTTCTGGGCTGCTACTTTATCACAGCAGTCAGATGCTGTGACTTAACACTGCAGACACCCTCCCAAGTGACTGTGAGAGCTTTCTTCCCCCACGTTTGAGAGATCACAGGCTTTAGAGAAACAAGTTTTAGGTATCACTCTAGGGAAAACTGTGACTCCATGCTTGAAATATGTGGGAATAGTATCTAAGAAAAAGCTTAAGTTGTCTAAAGTGGATCCTCTTATGGGCATCAGGGCTCTCGAGGATTGAAAACAAGCAGAGAAGCAGTTTACTTAGAAATGAAACCTTAGGTTGAAATGGGAAGATGCACTTATCCCTGAAAAGATTTTTCACTGTGCGTTTTAAAGTTTTGTCTTGTTAACATTCGTTCTGTGACTCCTTCATTGCTGCCACCTTGTCCTTCCTTTCCCTCATTGTCTCTGTTTCTCATTGTCCCCACCCCACCTTTATTTCTCTCTCTCTCCCACTCTAATCAATTAATCCCAAAACTTCCTGAGTGCCACTGTGTGCAGACCCGATGCTGGAGGTTTAAGATACACACAAGAATGAGGCATCGTCTCTCCCCTAACCGGATAATTGCCATATGCTGACTAAGTGTTATAAAGGAAAATGTATGAGTTACTGGTGGAGAACAGTGGAAGGACCAGTATATCGGGGTGTCATAGAGTTCACGTAGAAGGCGATATTTGAGTAGATCTTGGAGGTTATGCAAGAGTTCGCCTGGTGATAAACTGGGGATACTGAGCCCAAGGAAAGGGAACAGTGTAAGTGGAGACACAGAGGTGAGAAGTGCATGGAAAATTTCAGAAAGTACAGGAAGTTAGGTGTGCTGGAGCTTGGGTGCTGGGGCAGGGTGGGGAAGTGAGGGCAAGAAGGAAGTAAGGCTCAGGGTCAAGGATGAGTCATGTCCTGAGGTGGGGGCGGTGGAACATGAGGAGGCAGAGGGAAGCTCAGGAAGCGCTCAGGCGTGGAGTTGCCCCTGTGGATCCCAGGGCTTCCAAGGTCAGCTTGTGCCACGGGCCTTGGTGACAGATGGAACATTAGCTTGTCTCTGTTGAGAGGACAGCCAGAGTTGACAGCTCTGTCTCCTTCTGCCTCCTCTGAGGGTCTCCCGCTCCATTCTTGCTGAGAGGGTCGCCTGGTTGGGTGGGGTCTCAGGGGAAATCTCTCGGACAGTGGACCCCTCAGGACCAGCCTCTGCGTGGTCACCTTTGGCTCAGGCTCCCATTTCTGTTTCAGAGATTATGTCCAGGAAATGAGAGTCATGGAGTATTCGGAGATCTTGGGGCAGACATCAATGCTCATGGCCCACATCCTCGAAAGATGTAAGCGTGGAGGCATTAAGGGTTTCCTTGATTATCCAGTACAGAGAGGCCAGGGTTATCCCATGGGCCAGGAGGAGCTCTCCAGTTTGAACTGTTTTTTAAACAACAGTAATTAATTTTCTGATGGTTCTAAAGGCTAGAAGTCCAAGATGAAGATTCCAACTGATTTGGCTCCTGATGAGGGACTCTGGCTTGCACACGGCCAGCTTCTCTCTATGTCCCCACATAGCCTTTCCTCAGTGTGTGTGTGTGTGTGTGTGTGTGTGTGTGTGTACATGCGTACCTGTACATGTGTGGGTGGGTAGGGAGAGAAAGAGGGAGAGAACGAGCGTGTGCACACTAGTTCCCTGGTGTCTTCTGCTAAGGCACTAATTCCATCTGATCAGGGCCCCACTCATAACCTCACTTAACCTTATTGACCTCCTTGGAGGCCCCATCTCCAAGTATAACCACATTAGGGGTTTGGGGATTCAACATATGAATTCAAAGGATGGGGTGGGGATACAAACATTCAGTCTGTAGCAGACGGTGTATACCAAATTACAATTCTATTTTATTGAGAATAACACATTTAATTTTAAAATATGAAATATAAAGTCTATTTCTTTATAGTCTTTTTTCTATCCCTTCTTTTTTTTACATAATTGAGCTCACACAATATATAGTATTTTTTAAATTAAAATAAATGTAGCAACATTCAGAAGTCCCAGATGGAATGTAACATAAACATGGGCTTCATGACATGTCCTATCTTGAGAATTTTTCTTAGTTTTTCTAGTTAGAAAAGCAAACAAATAAACAGAATAACCAGGACTAACTTAAAACTCCACATGAGTTTTAAAGATGCAGAAAACGTAAAAGCTGAGCAAGGTCAGTAGGCTTTTCTCTTCAGTGAGGAAGCTGCAGATCAGGTGGGAAGCCATGCCTGGGCTGAGTGCGGGCACTTGCGGAGAGGGAGGGAAGGCGGGGGGGCCCGTCAGTGGCGGCTGTGGTCCGGGCAGGAGGAAACCCAGCCTGGACAGACGCGGTAGAGGTAGGGTAGAGACGAGGATCAGATGCAATTTGGGAAACGATTTTGTGATCTCATCCTCTTAACTTGGTTTTAAAAACTTCTTTCTTTTTTCCAACCCCTCCCTCCCCACCCCACCTCCCTCTCTACCCACATGTCACCACAAAACATGCACACACTCCTTAAAGGCAAGCAAACAACATTTTTTTAAACCAGTGAGACCCTTGACTGATTTTTCTCTTGTTAGTTTCTGATCCAAAATAATAAACAGAGATTGTGCTGTAAATATTTGTCTTATCCCACACCACCGGCTGTGTGAATGGACACACACATAAACCCGTGCACAGGGTCACATGCACTGCGGACCTGGCCGCCTGGAATACTCTGTACAAAGCACCCAGCTCAGCGCCGGCACACGAACCCAAACATTGCACTCCTTCCCGTAAACCTTGGCCAGCCCCAGCCATGATCCAGTGACTAAAGCCTGCTCACTCTGAACTCAGTTCATTTGCATGGTGTCTAGTATGCTTTGTGTTTTCAGTCTTTTTCACATGCATCCTCTCTCGTTGGACAGCAGGCTCCCTAATTAGCTCACCCACATGCACCACGAGAGCGTGACTAGACAGCCGGGCTGGGGTCTCTGGATTATCACTCTGCGTGGCCGGCATTTGCATGTGAAAATAGTGTCTGCCTCCCAGTCTGTGGCCCAAACAACAGTCCCTTTCACCCTGAACTCAGGGTCTAGAGATGTGAAGGGGAAAACTTCCCCTGCTTCTCCAAGGATTTGTGTCACTTTCCTGAAAAATTAGGACTATCGAGTTATGAAGGGTTTTCTTTCCTTGCAAGACTAAGCCTAATGATTAAGAAAAGTGGTTCATAAACTGTTACGCAGCTCTTAATACTTCCCCACTTAGGTCTAAAGGCCATCAGATTTTTATGTCTACATCAGGTGGTGCCTTACAGAAATCTTGTCATGCTCTTGTCAGACATTCTTCATCAAATGGCCCAGGCACAATAAATGTTTTTTGGAACACTAACTATATTTCTGCTTATAAATAGAGGGAAAAAAAGTGAAATAATTTCTGAAGAAGAGAGTAAGTTGTGGATCAATTCACATTGCTACAGATTTCCTGAATTTAAGATCTGAAGACGGCGAGTGACCTAGGAAGGTGATAACAGCTAATGTTTACAGAGCACCCTCTGGGTGCCAGCACTGTACTGAGCATCTTACACCCCCCTTTATCCTTACATAGCCATGGGGTCCATGAAGATGAGGAAAATAAGGTTCAGAGAGGTTATCTTGCCCACGGTCACACAGCTAGTAAGCTGCAGAGCCAGGATTTGCACATGGCATCTGACCTCAGGGTCCATGTCCTTCGTAACCAGCAAGCTCACGCTGCTCCTGGCCACTCTACTGACTGAGCAAGGAAACAAGCAGGACACTTACGGCACGACATTTAACGTGCATTTGGACCAGCTGCTAAATAGGAAAGTGGAAGGGCGACTAGAGTTAGCGTTCTGCTTTGGGAGACATGAAGCCAGGGGCCTCTCAACCACTGTCTGTGGGACTCTGGGCCCGGACCCTGCCATCTGCGGTCTCAGTCACCTCAAAGCAAACTTGGTTTTGGATTCATCATTTGTTAGAGGTCAGTGGGCTGTGGTCCCTTCCCGACCTAACCCCTCATCTGCTAGTGCGCAGGGCGGGCGCCATGGAAGGACGCCGGCCGAGAGCAGCACACTCCGTCGGGGGTTGGGGTAGGAGGGCTTTTACCTGTTTCCTCACCTGTCAGACAAAGAGGCTTCTTCTCGCTCCCATGGTTGGTGCTCCAGTTATATCCGGCTCACAGCTCCGGGCAGAACTCCGTATGACACCGCCTGCCTGCCTCCTCGTGCTTCCCTCGTGCCTCCCGGCCTGCAAAACGTGTCCCCAGTGGGAAAGCACCAGCACGTGCTAAAGGGAGGGAGGAGGGTTTCACCGTGGGCCGTCCTTTGGAGTCTCTGAGAACGACAAGCGAAAGCTTCAGAAACAGCATGAGAGCTGGTGGAAGGTGAGAGAGTTTGGCAGGCAGCTGCGGAAAGCCCTCTCTGTGTTGGATTCTGGGGATGCCCAGAGCTGACAGGAAATGCGGAGGTCATCGTTTTAAGCTGTAGGAGCCTCCGGGTTGGGAATCGCGTCTTACTGCCTTTCCCCCAGCATCTTAGAAAGGACCTGGCACGTGGCTGGGTCTCAGTCACACGTTGCTGAGTGATTGACTGGGAAAGGAATCAGAGCAGCCAGATGCCAGTAAGGCAGAGGGACACAGTCCTAGAAGACGCTGGTCAGGAGTCTCCAAAGTGGAGTTGGGGGTGGGGGGAGCATCTGCTGGCAGGGCCAGCGCACTGCACACACACCTCCTTCTGCCTCCCCTGCTGTCTTCCTTCCATCCACCAATCAGTAACAGCCAGCTGCTACTGAAGCCCCCAGGGTGCCAGGAGTGAGGCTCCAGGATACAGTGGAGACTAAAATGGATATGGTCCCTGTCCTCCTGCGTCATGGCGATGACGAGGGAGGATCGTTGTTAATGACAATGATGTGCTTTAGGGTTAGTGCTACCAAGACACGGGCTCCTACTAGCTGTGTGGCTGTAGGCAAGTCACTGAAACCCTCTGAGTTCTCTCATCTGTAAAATGGCAATAAGTACCTCCCTGGAAGGATGTTTTTTAGGATTATAAATAATGGTGCATGTCAATAGTGGCTTTTTCCCTTTGAGTTTGTGTGTGTGTGTTGCGGGGGTCTCTTTCTGTCCCCAGCTGCTTTCTAGAAAATGAGTACTTACCGAATACTGTAGAGAGTAACTTTTTGGTTTTATTATTTGGATCGCAATTTATTTTATTAAACTTCTTCCTGCTCTTCTTAAACTGGCAGAAACCAAAAGGTGAGATTTCTTAAGGTATAACACCTTTTAATCCCGGTTGCAGAATATCATTAGAAACATTCAAAAGTAAACAAAATAATAAATTCAAACAGTAACTCTGTAATTACTATCCAAATGAACACCATTGGGAACTTAAACATGCCAGATGCGATCATTATATGAGCAGGTAGGTAGGGCAGGTCCTCCAGTTTCTACAGCCAGGGAGGAAGTACAGCTGTGGCCTAAAACAGACTAATGGTAGCAACCAAACCAAGCCTAGATATATTTTTATTTTTTCTCAAATTTCTATCTGAAGTAAAAGGAAAATCCTTTTGCTTTCTCGTGCTGCGCTGGCTCAGGGGGAAGCCACTTTTCAGAGCCCCGCCCCCTTGGAGTTACTCCACAAGCCAGTGCCTGCTGCGTGGACGGGTGTGCTCACTCCGTGCACACAGGGTGCCCGGGGAGGAGGCCTGGGAGACTGGCCTCCAGTCCTGGCCCTGTCACTGCCTCACTCTGTGACCTTGTCTGTGCGCCAATTTCCTCACCTGGACCAGAGATAGAGAATAATGATAGCTGCCTCACAGATTGTTTCGAGATTAAATGAGGTGGTAAACCTTATTCCCTCAATTCTCAGAGACCACCAACTTGACGACACACCAAATTTTCAGGTGGAAAAAAGCATCCCATTAAGTCTATATGTTGATGTAAGACAGCCAATTTTCAGGAAATCAAAGTGTAAAAAAGAAAAAAAATCACACTCAAATTGAGAGATGCTTGACTAAAGTAAGGCAGTCTTATTATCGGGGACATCCCTCTGTGTTGGAGGAGCCACAATCTGTGTCCTAATGTCCCCGTCACTGCCCCTCTGCTGAGCAGTCTGAAATGGAGCTGCCTTTCCAGCATTTCTCCTGGTGCCCCGCCCCCACCAATCAGATGCCAAGCCCAGAGCGGGTGAGCTTGGGCACATCGTGGTTTCCTGTTTGTGTGGATGATCCACCTTGTAGAGAATCAGAAAATACATCAGCAGTTTCTTCAGGACCGAGCAATCCCTCCCCTTCTGTAAGTTTCTTTTATACCTGACCTAGTGCCTCCCAACCATTTTCATGTCGCTGCACAACCAGAAAATTATAATATTTGTACAAGACTCCGGGGTAAGGGGAGGAGCTATTGGGCCAAGAGGTCAAAATCCTCGTCATCTGGACCCATTCAGGCCACTCCAGCGTGGCCGCCTCCTCCAGTTAGTTTCTACAACGAACGAGGGGGGAGGAGGGGGGGAGGAGGAGAGGAATGAGGCCCGGAAAAGGAAACCCTGGTGATGTTCACTGGTGTTCACTGGAGAATTTTAAGAGCCTCTTATTTTTTCAAAGCATTTTTACAATAATGGTCTGATATCTTGATCAAAATACCCTGTCGACCATGGGTACCATAAACGAACAAGCTCAGAACCACTGTCAGAACCCCTGGGGAGGCTCACTAGTAGAATCATGTATGTTTCCTAATGGCCCAAGGCCTGGGAATCTGAATTGTAAAAGTACTCCAGGTGATTCTTCCTGTGCTGACAGATCTAGGAACCACTGCCTTAGAGGCCCTTGGTCGGTTCCACCTGGCTCTATACCTTTTATGCCCCGTGTGTTCATTTACCTTTTCTACTCCGTAAAGGTAGCCTTTCTGATGCAGTGGTCCAAACCTAGTAACAGGGCACCTTACCCGGGAGCCCAGTCCTGCCCCCGGTGTGTGAGGAGGAGGCCACAATGAGCAGGGAATCTGCAGATCTGCTGGGCCAGGAGCTTGGCCTCCCAGGCTTGCAATTTTCTACAAGACCAATGTGTCTTAGAGACTGGTCTGGAGACTGCCTGCACTGGGGTGACTTAGACACTTGTTAAAAAATATCTGAACCAGACTCTCAAATTTTGACCTAGTCACCTGCATTTTAAGCCAGCACATTGGTAATTCTTATGCACATTCAGATCGGGGAGCTACTGCATGTGTGTGACTTAATCCCTTTGATCTGCAAAGGGTTGATTTCAAGGTAAGCCCACACTGTTACCTGGGCCAAAGGCAGACCTTTGCATAATAACCACCCATGCACACAGCTGGCTCCTTTGAGTAGTGAACCTTGCTTCTAGTACCACTGTTGGGATAGTAACAAGGAGAGGGTGTTTAGGTCCCAGAATTCTATCAGTGAAGCCAGTGGTATAGTTAACAGCCTGATGTGATGGCTTGAATACTTGTAAGATTCAACACATCCACCTCTATCTTAGTTTAATCTGGCAGTGGGGGTGTTTTTGCTCTGGCCTTTAGGGTCTCTCAGTCAGGGTGGAGCTTCTAGAGTAAGTGTTTTTAACAGGATCCATGAGCCCCTGAAATTGCAGGCAAAATTTTATGTGAATAAGTATATTTTTCTAGGAGAAGATCCAGAACTACTGCCAGATTCTTAAAGGCATCTTTGACCCCCAAAGGGGAAAGATTAAGGATTTGAACAGAGGAATTTTTAAGGATTAGAACAGCGAGGAACTGTAAACAAAGGCTCAGGCCTGGATAAGGATTTCTGAACTTTTGCAAACCGAACCAGCAAAATTGTGATCTCCAGCATTCCTTGAAACACACCTGATTTCTCTCCTCCCTTTTTCCTGCCTCATTCTTTCTTCCTTTTGGGTGGTCAGTCTTTCTCTGTTTTTCCTCCTCCATCTTTCCCCCTCTCTTTCCTGTGTCCATTTGGTCATCCCTCTCCCATCCGCTCACTTACTCACCTAAGTAGAAAGCAGAGCACATTCTTTTGTTTGTTCTGCCTATGGAATAACATTCTGTGTTGGTGGTTCTTGTATTTAAAGTTAGGGGAGACGAAACTTTACCATTTGTCTGGTAGAACATTTAGGTACCCTGACTTTCTGGCTTTGGGGGTCCAGGCCTTGATAGGAGGTTTTCTGGGGGCAGTGGTCCTCACTCCTGCCTGGCTGGAGGAGGGAGAGGGACAGGCAACTTGTTCTGAGTTTGCCTCTGATGAAAAAAGAGTGACCAGAATCCCAGGCCTCTGGCTCCAAGGCCCTCCTTCTCTCGGCATTGGATTATTTTCATTTGCTGGCTTTGGCTGTGGAAAGCAGAGAAAGGAACCGTTAGGCCGAGGGGACCCGGTCACGGCTGCAGAAGGAAACCAGAGCTAGCGCTGCCGGGCTCCGTCCCTGCGTCTGCTCCAGCTCCATGAGCAGGAGGGGGCTTGGCTCGCCAGGCTCCCTGGCCAGCGGTCTGGGGGTAGATGCCTGAAGTATGAAATCATGGGCTTGGGAGGGCCTTCTCACTGCTGGGCCGCGCCTGCCTCGCCCCAAGCAGCTGGGAGTTCCAGGGAAGTGGCGGGTGACACCCTGAGGGATGGGCTCGAGTCTCCTGCCTCTGCTCCTCCCTCCTAGCAGAAGGGGGCCTCTGGCTGTGGGAGGCGAGAAGGATGCACTCTGCGTGGCTGTGAAGGGGCAAAGGGTGGCATTTTGCCTCAGGCATTTTGGGGGCACTTACTGAGTTGAGAGGCATTTTCGTGGATCTGTGAGGGGCATAAGGGCAGGAAGACATGTCCTCAAGTCACTCACATTCGGGTAGGGAGTGAGGTGGCCATCTCCAGCCACAGAGAACCAGCTAGACACTCCCAGGCCGACAGTGGGTGGTGCAGAGAGGGCCAGCTGAGCTGGGCTGGGCTCCGGGAGGCTGGTCTGGGTGCTGTGACCTTGGAGCCTGCGGGTGCTGCCAGCGGGGAGTGATTTGCTGTGGGTGCCTTTGGCAGGAGAATGCTGCCTCCTGGGGGCTGACGGTAGATGAAGCCCCAAATCATGAACTCCAGGTCCCTGACAGGTCAGCGCTAGAGGTTCCCAAGCTTGTGGCAGGAGGGACCCTAAGCCTGCTCACCATCTAATTTATTTGTCTTTCCAGTACCAGGCTTAATGCTTGCTGGGGGCCGGACCATGCAAATTCACCTTCAGGGCCGTGATCTGAAGAAATAGTGAGCCCTCTGCCACAGGGTTAGCCCAACCCCAGCACACAGGCTCTGGACCCCAGGCCAGCTCCAGACAACGGAGCAGCCCCTAGAATACCACCCCGGGGATTGCATTTGCCAGTGAATTTCTGGGCCCCATAGAGAGTTGACAAGTGACTGTAAGTGTTGGCCCGATTTGAAAGATTGCATCATATTTACTACAATTGTCAGAGCCATGGCTTTGGACTCAGACCTCTGTGTTCAAATTCCAGCCCAGCTCTAACTCATTGCATGGACTTGGTCGAGTTAGTTAACCCTTCTGACCGCTCTCCTCATTTCTGAGGAGCAGGTAATAACGCCTGCTTTACTGGGTTGTCTGAGCATAACATAGGATAATATATGTAAGAGGCCTAGTGTCATAGCTGGCATGGAATGGGTGCGTAATAAATAATAATTATCATTATCGTTGTTCATCCTGGAAGAGTAGGTCCTGGGAGGCCCCTGGGTTATAGTCTAAGACAGCGCTTCTCAAGCTGCAAGACCTGGGGATCCTGTGAGAATAAAGGTTCCATCCACAGGTGGGGGCAGGGGAGGGGAGAGCCGAGATTCTGCAGTTCTCACCGGCTCTCAGTGGTGGTGATGCTGACGCTGACGCTGCTGGCCCCAGACCAGACTTCACGTATCAGGGGAGGGGCGCATCATCCAAGTCCCCTAGAGGAGCGTCCCTGGCCTACTTTCTCTTTGCTCTCACCCAGGACAGCCCAGTTAAAGGCATGTTTATTCCAGGCCAGCTCTCATTAAGTGGGACCCACCACTCCCAGGCCTGGGTCCCAGTGACCAGGAGAACATGTGCCAAAAAACAAGATTGGGACAGTGCCCTTGACTCTGCTGAAGTTTTCTGTGTCGTTGAGAAATCACAGTCTGTGCTTCTCAACAGCTCTGCCTCAAAGCCCCCCACCTGTGACCCCTAAATAAAACCCCATGATTTCTAGACATCAGCAGAGGATCCACCTGAGCTCCTGAGAACATGCTGCTGCCTGCCCAGGCCAGCCCAGAGGAGTCTTGCGCGGTCAGGTGTTTCACTGGCAGCCTCACTGGCCTTGCGGCAGCTGAGAGCCATAGCTTACACTCTTCTGCTTCTGTCCCAGGAGGCGGCTTGCTGTGGCGGGAGAGTCGGGGTCCACATCTGGGACTACTCTGTACCTGCAGCTTTGCCGCTCCCTCTCTGATCAGCCTTGGCCGGAAAGCTTCCTATATTCTCTATTCCATACCCTCAAAGCAGAGAGGAGCCCAGGCCAGAAGCAGGGATGCTGGAGGTGGTCCCTTGCTTATTTGTTTTTATTGTGGAAATATATATATAGCATAAAATTTGCCATTTTAACCATTCTAAAATGTGCAATTCAGTGGCATTAGCTATATTCACCATGTTGTACAACCCTCGCAACTATCTGCTTCTAAAACATTTTCATCACCCCAAGCAAAAGCTACTTCTATGAAGCAAAAACTCCCCCTTCCTCCCCCCAGCCCTGGATGGGCCTCTATTCTATTTTGCCTCTATGAATTTACCTATTCCAGATACTTCACGTAAGTGGAATTGTACAATACTTGTCCTTCTGTGGTTTTTCCACTTAGCGTAATGTTTTCGAGACTCATCTGTGTTGGAGCAGCGTCAGCACTTCGTTCTTTGTGGTGGCTGAAGAGTACTCAGTGTACAGATATGCCGTGTGCCGTTTGTCTGCTCATCTGTTGATGCACACTGGGGTTGTGTCTGTGGCTTATTAATAAAGTATTAAAGCTTTTGCATACCCCGTGGGTCTAGGCCATGGAGACACACCAGAAATAAGACAGCATGGTTCCTCCCCCGACCTGGCAGGTAACAGGCAGTGACAGCAGAGACAAGTGTCATCAAAGGGCCCGTGGAGGCCCAAAGGACACATTGGATGGGGGTTCTGGTCTTGCCTGACCAGTTGCTAACTTCGTGGTGTGGGGTTCTCCTTTTTTGGGCCTCAGTCTTCCTGTTTATAAAATGAACTGAAGACTAAAGACCCCTGCAGCAGTCTTCTATGGGCCAGACAGTCTATGGTCCTGTGATACTGAGTCTTCTGCTCTGGGATTCCATTTCTTTTTTGGGTTGTGCTTGAGGTGGTGGGGAGAACTGCCCATGGCTGCAGAATGGGGAATGTGGGAGTCTGGATATTTCCAGCATGATGCTTGGCAGGAGGGTGGCCCTGCTTGCATAACTGTCTATGCTGACTGCCCCCTGCAGGGGGCCCCCTGTCCTCCCACCCCCTGCTCAGCTGCCTGCCTGGAGAGTGTCCAGGCAATGGGGTGGGGAGTGACTCCCAGGTCAGAAAGCTGAACCCCCACGGAGATTGGAGCTGTGGGGGGCAGCTGATGTGGGGGACCCCCAGTTGGGTTAAATTATTTGGGGGGATACAGGAGGGTGTACACCAGAGGCAGGGACAGTCAGAAGGAGTAAGTGGTGGCTGGGAGGAACCCACAGCCTGGGTGGAGACTTCCTGTCAAAACAGCCTCTTATCCTGGCGGGAGAGTGCATTCCTTTCCCCCAGGAGATAAGAAGGCCAGATTTTCCTTTCTCAGGGCTCCTTTGAGCTGAAAGTGGTGTTGGGCAGGCCAGTGGGGGCCCTGTGGGCTAGGGGGTGGGGGCTCTGTAGTCCCCTCCGTCTGGCCTGACCAGCTGGGCTCCTGGCTCCCCTCCCAGATGATCTGCAGCCTTAGGTTGGGTCTGGTCTCCTCCCTGTGCTCTCATTTCCTTACCTGACAAATGCACCTACCTCATCAGGAGGTTGTGAGCGGATATATAGAGAGCACTTGGAACAGTGCCCGGCACAAACCCTTGTTCAGCGTCGGTGACAATCCCTGTTATTGTCTCAAGATACTTCTTTGTGTCCTGGGTCCAGGTGAGGTGTGAGTTCCTTAACATTCTAGGGCCTCTCCAGGGGAAAATCTCTTCTCATCTCAACTTGCTGACCCCAAGGCCGTTATAAGGAAAGTTTCGATAAGCATTTAAAATAGAGCCCATGTCAGAGGATGGAACAAGTTCTTGGATGTTAGAATTCATTCTTCATCAGGAAAAGGTTCATCGTCCCTTTCGTAAGTGAGGAATCCTTTGCTCAGAAGGAACTCCAGGACTGGCCGCCTGAGATTGTAAGGGTTGGCAGGAGCTTCTCTTCTTACTGGAAACTTTCAGCCACCCCCTCCCAAGGGGGCTGCCCTGACATCCCCCCAACCCAGGCACTTCATGCCCTGGGTTTCCCGGCCCTGGGGGCTTTTCCAGCTGTTCCGGACAGCCAGTTGTCCTGGAGGGTGGAGGCCTTCCCTGGGGGCCTGGAGGCTCCAGGCGGCTCCTCCCTGCGCCCTTTGGGCAGGCCCAGCCCCACTTCACACTTCCCTTCTGGCCACTGCTGGAATGCCCAGCCCTCCCTCTGTGTATTTTCTCTCTGGGTGGGGGCCTCGGAGCTGGAAACCCTGCTCACATCCTCACTCCACCCTCCCTTTGGAGGACCAAACTCAAGAGGGCTGAAGCCAGAGACGGGGTTGTGGTCTGGGGAAGGCTCCTGGCTCACTGCCCAGAAGTCCCATGGGGAGGGAAATCCGCGCTGTGGGTGGCTGCTTGGGGTCCTCTTCCAAAGCCATCACTATTGCCTCTTCCATCCCTCCAGTCCACCATCAGTACAGTCCAAGCCAATACAGCCTGATCCAGTTCAATTTCACAGTATCTCTATGGCACCTATAGTGGACTGGCCTGTTGTCACCCACTTGACTGGGAGAGTCCAGCAGATGGGGACTTAGTATTTGGTGGACTCTAAATGGGACTGGAAACTAGGGTTACTTCCCACTTTCAACTCATGCCTTTTGAGTAGCTGGCTTCTGTCTCTGAGCTGCAGTTGCCTCCATTGTTAAAATGGGCCAGTGAATTAGAGCTTGAAGCTTTCAGTATCTGCACTAATGGACGGCACCTGTGACTGTAATAATGGACTATCTAGAGGCAGTACTCGTAACTCATAATTGCTGTGTTTCATGAACAGATTAAAAATGTGGTAGTGACCTCAGTTCACAGTCTGGAGCACACCTTGTACCAACAGCCACAGAGAAAGGGATGGGTAATAGGAGGTAGGGGGCAGTGCTGACAAGTTCTGGAAGCTGGTTTGGAATTTTACATCTGCCGCTGGAAATCAATGGCGGATTGGGACTATGTGCCCTGAGTCTTGAGAATGGGCTTCTGGCTGGCAACTGTCAACTGAAATAAATGCGCAGCCTGAAAGTTGAGACCTTATGTTTTATTTGGCGGGAGGACTCGAGCCGGGAACTGGGATGATAGTCTCTCAGATGGCTCTGAGGGACTGCTCTAAAGAAGTAGGGGAGGAGCCAGGATATACAGGAGCTTAACAACAAACACCAGGTAGTTGGAACAATAAAAGATTACCTGTTTTCTAAAGAAAACCAGGCATCTCCAGTTAAAAGAATTTAGTGCTTTTCTATGTATGGGAGGAAGCACACATTTGGGCTCATTGAATTCATTCCTTTGACAAGCACCTAGCTGTCTAGGGCCAGTATCCTGTCCTTTATTATTCTGAGCCCCCTCAGAGTGCACCATTGTGAGTGGCCGCAGAGGTTGGGCTGCAGGCTTGTCTTCACTGGGGGAAGTCGATGGTTTCAACATTCTTTGTTTACTGATATGGTTTGCAGTATTTTTCATTCACACAACCTTCAGAAAGAGAAGGGTTCTGAAAAACCATGTGGTATCTGCTACTGGGAGCATGCTCTGCATCACTTGGGTGCTCATTTAGAACGCAGAATCTTGGCCCATCCCAGATGGACGGAGTCAGAATTTGCTTTTCGAAGGGGAAAGTGCTCACCTACAGTCCCACAGCGGGTCTGTGGCAGAAGCAGGGTGTGAAGGCAGGGGTCCTGACCCTTGGTCCTGTCACAGTTCTCCCTTTCTCCCAGAGATCTTCAGGGCCTCAGGCTCCACCCCAGGGAGGAGGAGAACAGCCCGGACCTCTCCTAAGCTGTGCTCTTTGAGCTTAGTTTGGGTGCATCCTTCCTTCTTGTGACTGTGGCTGCCTCACCCACTGTAGCTCCCAGGACCTCACGCCAAAGCCCAGGGGAGGAAAGCCCCGCTGAGCAGCCCAGGCAGCCGGGGCGTGCTGGGTCTCACTGCCCGTCTGTGCCCACGTCAGACTATCTGGGCTTGGGCCGTAACTGAGTGCAGGGCTGCGTGGGCAGGAGCTCTGTGAGGCTGCAGTGGCAAGATGGGGCCCTGGGCACGCCTTTCTTCTCTTTGTCACCGACCTCTCTTTGTTGATTTCAGACTTGTTGCCCTCTCCGCCAAGCTGCAGGTGTCTGTCCCCATGAGACAGAATCCCAGAGTGGCTGAAGTGGTGACCAGCGCTGGGCAGACCATCCTGGGTTCCCGTCGGGCTCCACTGAGGAGGGGGTCCTCAGGAGGAGCCACGTCCAGTGCGATGCTTGGTGCACCATCTGTACTTCCCTTACTGCACACCCTACTGTACTTCCTCCTCCTCTGGGGATGCTCAGTGAGCTCTTGGTGGCCTTCTCTTGCCCTCCCCACCCCCAGGCGTTGTTTTGGTCTGTGTGTCCCTTCCCAGAACCTCGGCCTCTCCTTTCCTTTTCCTTGCAGAGCGGCTCTTCCTGTGATCGGTCAGGCCCCAGGCCGCCCTTTGGGTCTGGGCAGTGTGCCCCTCCCGCCTTCCTCTCTCCCGGGCCCTCCCTCTGCTCTTTCTATTCCTGGTTGGACCAGCCTCTCCCATTGTCTGTTCCCAGGAAAGGGCTGTCTCGCTGGTCGAGGGGTGGGGGACCCGAGCCAAGAAGAAATCCAGGCCCGGAAGCCCGCCGCCCCGCCTGGAGCCGCAGCTCGCAGAGGGGTGGCAGGGCCCACAGTGCCAGCGTCATTTTTAGAAATCTCGCTTTCTAAGTTAGTCAGCGGTCGCAATCCGACACCCACATGCGGGGGCTGATGGCTTCCCAACAGCCTCTTCTAAATTCAGCAGACCCCAGAGACAGAGTTGGCTGGGGGTGGGGACACCACAGGTGCCACATAGAGCTTCCCAGCAGCCACCTTCCCAGAGGGTGTGGGGCCCAGCCCAGCCCTGAGGGAGCTGCGCTTTGTCACAACTTGTGACCAGGGCTGACCCCTTTGGCCCAGGCAAGGTAGGTGGGGTCCCATGACATTCTTTGGGCGCAGACTCGGGCCCTGCAGAACAACAGCACCACTGGTGGCACACCAAGAAGCCACGTTACCTGAGTGTTGAGAGGAAGGGCTAAGCCTTCGAGTATCTTCCCTCTGCCTGTTTTAGCTTGTGTGTGTGTGTGTGTGTGTGTGTGATTTGTTTTCTCTCCTCACCCTGTTCTATCTTTGTTCTTCCTAAAAGCTCATAGCTCAAATGGGACCAAGGTATTTTTTTCCCTGTGGATACAGAAACAGACGTTCAGGTCAAATCCAGATACAGTCACACGCAGCAGGTGCAGGCGCTGGGCACCCCAGGCTTCTCAGAGATGGAGGACATCGGGTGAGAGCACCCCAACCCCCTCGGGTTGCCAGCAGAGTCGCTGAAAGGTTCAAGAGGCAAAGAAAAAGCTTTAGAAATCTCTGGGGAAACAACTCAGGATGAATTACAGGGAGACAGTGTGATAGATGGAAAACCCCAGACAGACCTGGGGTCCAGGCTGGGCTCTGTCTCTTTCCAGCTATGCACAACCCCCCATGGTGAATGTGGCATTCCATACGGAGACCCCCCTGCCTGCCCCCCACGGTTGGAGAAGGGGGGAGATGCTGTGATCTCTGGGCATGTTTTGTGGGGTTGAAGGAAACCTGGGCTGTGTGTGTCTCTCTGCTGGGGATCTGGGGACCAGCCTCCTGGAGTTGAGGCAAGGGCTGTGATACAGGCAGATCTGCTGTGTGATTTTGGACAAGCTTCTTCATCTTCATGATCCTGGTTTCCTTACCTCGGATCTTGCAGTGTAGTTGTGAGGATCAAGGATGACATTGTAAAGGACTTGGTGCCCAGTGACTGGCATGTCGGAGGTGCTCAGTAAATGGCCGTTTGTCATTATGTTGAGAAGAGAGTTGCCCAGGATGCCCCTGGGGGACTTACACCCTTCCCCTGTACACAGAGACCCCTCCTTGTGTGGCAGGGAATACAGCAGGAAAACATTGGCCCCGTCCACTCTGAGGCAGGGTGTGGTGGCAGTCAAGGCTTGGGACATGGTAGGTACCTGCAGAGCCTGGCAGAAGTCTCGGGTGCAGAGGCAACCCCTAAAGTAGAGGTCCTGAGCCTCGTGGTCCATTTTCCCTTTGGAATCTTCAAGGAACCCCCCAGATGGTATCAAAGTGTGCTTTCATCAGATTCTCAAAAGGGCCCATGACTAGAAGAATTAAGAACCTTTGTTCCAGATACCAGCAAATGAGGCAGGAAAACCCGCTGTGAGAGGCCATGGCAGGTGGTGTCTGCTCAGCCCTGCACTCTGGAGCAGCTGACCTCACCCTGTGCCTCAGATAGCAGGTGCCAGCCAGCCGGAGACACCAGTGCCTGACCTGGGCACCCCTCTACATGAGCTCAAGGTGCAGCTGGACCGCAGATGAGGGGTGTGGGAGAGACTGGGGCCCCGGGAGTCGGATTGAGGGCCAGTGCGCCACGCCCCTGTGGGAGCCAGCTCAGGACTGGGGAGTCTGACATGGTGGAGGGATGTCAGGTGGGCAGAAGTCCTAAGGGACCGGGAAGGTAGGGGCAGAGGAATGAGACAGGTCTACCGTGCGAGCCCAGGGCTCCTTCTCATCCACTGGAACGTGGCACACGGGAAGGGTGGGCCCTGGGGTCCGCCCCAGCCTGAGTGGGCTTGGCCAGAAGAGTCATAAGGTCATAAAATGATCTCTCTGGGCCTTGAATTCCAGTTTGAGGGAAATCACTGCAGGATTTTACCTTGGAGCCTATTCAGAGACCTCAGGCTGTGGGCTGTGGGTGTTCCCTCTCTCTCTTCCAATTTCTTTTCTTTTTCTTTTCTTTCTTTGCTCCTTATTTTATTTCCCCTATCTTATGTTTTTCTCATAAACCACTTAAATCATTTTGAAAAGCAGGGAGAGTATAAATGGAAATTAAAAAAAAAGAAATGATACTCGTTTATAGAAAAGCTTTCTGGAGAAAGTAGGCTTTTGGCTGTGGTATATTTTGTTTGTTTTTCTAAAAAATATTTAAACATTTTTTAAATTGAAGTATAGTTGATTTACAATGTTGTGTTTCAAGTGTACAGCAAAGTGATTCAGTTATATATATATATTTAAAAGATTTTTTTTTATAATAAGTCAATTATATATTAAAGACAAGGTGGAAAATTTGTAAACATAAAAAAAGAAAGGAAAAGAAATTGCCCATAATTGTATTGGATGGACAACCACAATTAGTATTTTGGTATGTTTGCTTCTAGTCTTTTTGAAGACTATTTTTCTAGTCTACTTGAATGTATGCATTCAAACTTTTTTTTTACCCTATAAATGGTATACAGTTTTCTTATTTAACATATATCATATGTAACATGGACAGTTTTCTGTGGAGCTAAAAACTCTTTATAAGCATTTAAAATACCTCAGCCTTTCAGAGATGGACATTTAGGACCGCTCCCCCCCTTTATTATTCACATTATTGTAGGTGACACATTGACAAATATCTTTGTCCACTAAGTTCTCAAAGTTAAGGTTATTTCCTTGAGAACGATTCAGAACTGGACTTGAGGGGAGAGGGCCGGGCTCAGTGGTTGTCTGTGTGAGCATGAGCTTGTGAACATGTGAGGGCTGCGTCTGTGGTCACCTGCAGAGAAGGGGACCAAGGCGGGTGTCCTCCCCAGGTGCCCCCACCCCGAGTGAGCCAAGTGACGGAGTCATCCCCTCAGTCTGTGGATCTCGTTGGTGGGATGGAGGGAGAGAAAAGGCTTCCCAGTGACTCATCTACGGCGCCTGAAATCCCTCTGACCCTTCAGACTGACCAGGGCCACGCCCTTCAGGCCTGGTGACCAAATACCCGCCCGTGTCAGGGAGGCCCAGGGACTGCCACGATCAGGGAGCCTGATGAGGTGTTTACGTCCTGCTCGCTGGCCTGCCCAGCGCACGGCCCTGCCATCAGATGTGCTCAGACCTGCGCCTCATCCAGCTTGGCCGAGCCCTGTGCCAAGCAGGCTGGGCCGGTGTTCTCCTCAGAAAGTCTAGTCAGTGGGGTCAGCCAGCGGATAAACTGAAGTTAACTTAGCTATTATTGCTCTTTTGTTAATGAGGGGAGGACCAGCTGTGAAGATGCCAAACCACTCGGAAATGTTGCACCGTGCTTGGGATTTAATGTCCCAGGACAAATGCCGTGTTCAGGAGAAAGAGAGCGACTGGCAACGAGTTTTAAGTCCTGATTGGACTCCCAAGGGTCCCTTGTGCTTCACTGAGCTTTCATTTTTTACTATTTTTTTTGAAAAATATTTTTCCAATGAAGAGATGAATCTTGGAAGCTGTGAAAAGTGCGGCTCAATCTCATTGGGCTCATCCGCGAGCCAGAGCTCTTTTGTGGATGGAAGCTCAGGGTGAAGTTAAGCCCTGAATTAGGTGGAGGACAGGCCGGCAGGAGATGTCACCGCAGCCCTAGGAGTCAGCTCCAGAGGGATGGCTGAGTCCTCATCCTGTGTGATTGCAGGACTGGCTTCTCTTGGATTAGAGTTCATAGCAGCAAACCAACCCATTCTCGGAGGTGAGATGAAAAGCAGAGGCTGGATACCCCGGGTGTTCTGAGCCCAAGAACACCTGACCTGTATCTGAAAATTCCACAGTCCACAGATGCTGTTCAGGGTGACCTCCTTTGATGGAGAAGCAAAGTGTGTGTGGGATTGAAGCCTCTTCAAAAATGTCATCTAAGGCCATGTAAAAAATGTTGAGAATGCTTTGAAGAAATTGGATCTGAGATGTTCCTGCTATAAAGTAGTCTGGAACAAGTCAGACTGAAAGCACGGAAGTGAGAGACCCAAGAGCAAGATTCTCTCAGGGTGACCCA
The DNA here is from genome assembly GCF_036321535.1 of Camelus dromedarius. NCBI lineage: Eukaryota > Metazoa > Chordata > Mammalia > Artiodactyla > Camelidae > Camelus > Camelus dromedarius. The sequence goes on from NC_087437.1 coordinate 62,207,487, forward strand.
TATTTGCACCCTGCCTGTCGTGTGCCAGACACAGTGTGTGACCATGGGGGACAAAGATCTGTAAGACTGGATCTCTTGCCCTAAGGAGTCTGGTTGGGGAAAGACCTCATATGATTGGTCCTGGAGGGCACTTAAAATGAGGAATCGATTCTGACTGGGGAGTTCATGCAAAGCCCAAAGGAAGCAGCATTTGAGATGGGCTTGAAGAATGAGCACCGCATTGATGCTTAGAGACATAGGGATGGATATTGGCATTGCTCTCGGGCAGGCTCGTCTGTGTGTGGCGAGGTAGTGGCAGAGGATGAATAGGAAATTGTGGGCTATTGCCAAGCTGTGGAGGGCTTTCATATTCATCTTAAGGAGTTTGGACTTCATTCTGGGGCTAATGGGGATCCATGGGAAGGTTTTTGAGCAGGCAGGTAACTTAATTTTTTAAATCAAGAGGAAACACATCAGTACATGCTCATTGAAAGATTTCAGCTATACTGGTCTATGAGCAAAAAATGAAAATGCTCCCCTTCCCAGAGGTAACTACTATTCTCCTTTATGTCATTTTATTTACCTATAGCTGTAGATACAGACAAACGAAAGTTGGAGGAGGGAGGGTATAGATCAGTGGTATATTGCACACTTAGCATGCATGAGGTCCTGGGTTCAATCCCCAGTATCTCCATTAAACAAATAGATAGATAGATACACAAAAGTCAAGCCCCGGAAGTGGGAAGGGATATGGTTCTGTCACCTGTGTTCTCTCTCCCCTCCCTCCACCAGGCTCACACACACACAGTCATACCTACCTTTTACTATTTCAAGTTACATAAGATAGGACTTGTAGTCCAGGGAAGCCTGTACTGTGTCTTATCACGTGGCTCATTTTGCTTTCCTTTGTGTTATTTCAGAACATGGTTTTATTGGCTATTCACCAGAGCTGCTGCAGAACAACAGTCTGCCAGAGTACAGTCCCGGAGAGTCCTTTTTCACTGTCTTCGGGGTGTTCTTCCCGGCAGCTACAGGTATTGGCGTTGCCATTCCTTTTCACTCTCTCTCATGTTAGGGGTGTGAACACTTGCTTCCCCAGACTCAGTATGGATGGCCTTAGCTTTAACTAGAAACATACTATTTTAATAGATGGTTTACTTGTTCATAATTCCTGAAGGCCCCAAGATGATTTAATCCTCCTTACCCCTTATACTTATATATCGACACCTCTTGGCCAAGTCAGTAGAGGGGACATATTTTTCTTGGGGCTGAACAGATTGGATCCCTCGACAGGACAAGCTGCCCTTCCCACCCTGGAAAGAGTGCAGATTTGGTCTAGAAATTCCTTTTCTCTTACCCCAACCCATGTGTCTTTTCCTAGGAGGCAGAGAAATATTACTGTCTTCTTACCACACTGGGTTTGGGTGAAGCCAGGATCCCATAGACCATGACTGACTCTCCTCCACCTGCCTTCCCCATTTCCCACTCTACGGTGGCTGGAGAGGAGCCTTCCCAGCTGAGGTCCATGTAGAAGTCTTGTCTCATGCTTGGGGCCCCGGCCTGGAAGGCAGTCAGCTAACATTTTGACTAGATGCTCTGCAGGAAATAACCATTTGGAGGGACAGGACTTGTGCCCAGGGCACAGACTCCGAAAAACATTTCATCCTTGATCAAGACAGTGTCAGTGCCCTGGAATGCGGCTGATTTTGTCTCCTTATCCTGCCTTCCTTAATAGAGAGGAGAAGTTACTAGAATATTGAAAAATTTGAAAACTGTCCATATCAAATGTTGGCAAGGATGCAGAGAAACTGGAACTCACATGCATTGATGAGGGGAACATAAAATGGTACAACCATTTTGGAAGACAGTTTGATGGTTTCTTAAAAATCGAACATACACCCAGCCATTCCACTCCTAATTATCTACCACCAAGAAACAAAAGCATGTGTCCCTATAAAGACTTGTACATGAAAGTTCAAATCAACTTAATCTGTAAGAGTTCCAAACCAGAAACAACTCAAATGTTCATGAACAGGTGAATGGAGAGATAAATTATGGTACCAATACCATACAATGTAAAACTACTCAGCAGTTAGAAAACACGAGCTGTTGATGACATGTGCCGATATAGTGACTCTCAAAGTAGTTATGCTGTGTGAAAGAAGTCACACCAGAAAGAGTATCTTTTTGAAAAGAGGACATTATATAAAAATCCATTTATATAAAAATTCTAGAAAATGAAAACTACACTGATAGAGAACAGATCAGTGAAGGCCTGTGTGTACGGGTGAGGGGAGCAGGACGGAGGGGCAAGGAAATTTGGGGGGATGAAAAAATGTGTTCCTGACTGTGATGATGGTCTCCCAGGTGTGTTCATGTCAAACTTTTCAGATCATTACACTTTAAACATATGCGGTCATACCTCAGTAAAACTGTTAAAATGAAAAAGAAATTTAACAACTTTAATCACCTTTAACGACTTTCCAGGCTCCCACTTCTCCAACAACATCCTATTTCTCTCCTCTCCGCAGCTGCTTCCCAGTCTTTGCGCTCCCAACTCTATTTCCCTGCCTCCCACACCGCATGCCCACTCTCTCCTTTGGAATTCCAAGTGTGTCTCTCCAATGAAACGGGTTCTTTCCAAAGTCACCCGTGACTTCCACCTTACTCAATTTAGCAGGCATTTAAAATTTCTGTGTGTTTGACCTCTCGGCCAGGTTCTATTTTCTCCCTTTCTCATGCTTTCTAGGGCACAACACCCTCCTCACCCCTCTATGGCCTCTCTGACTTGCTTTTCAAGGTGCATTTTCTTCTGCCTGCCCATCAAATGTTGGAGTTCTTCAGGCTGGGGTAGGCCCCCCTCTCTTCTTTCTCAACCATTTCCTTTGGCATCTCATCCACGCCCATTTTTCAGTGGCCACCTGCAAAGCTGACGACTCCCAAATGTATGCTTTTAGCCCAGACTTCTCTAAGCTTCCTGCCATATAGTCATGTACCTCCATGACATCTTTTCTTGGGCATCTCAGACCCAATTTGTCCAGAACCCAACCCATCCCACCTACCCACCACCCCCACACACAACTGATTCTTCTTCTCTGCTAATTGCAGGAAATGGCACCTCTGTCCCCCAGCTGCTCATGCCAGTAATGGGAGTGGCTCATGACACCCTCCGCTTTCTCACCAGCACCCTCACCCCCTAAATTTATTTCCTTTACCTCCTGCTTCTCTCCATCTCTGCCACGTGGCCGCTCTGCTCCGCGCTTCATCTCCCAGGATAACTGCAGCGGCTGACCTGACCCCTAGAGGCTTGCTCACGGGAATGGGGCTGGAGCCTCGGCAGTGGCAGGTAGAACCCTGTTCTACAAGTCTGGGTGTGCCAAAAATAGTGCATTTCTCTCATTTTAATGAAGTGGAAAGGGAGTCAGTCTCTGACTCTCAGCCTTCATTCTGCCAGGATGACTAAAAACTTATGTCGGTTTTTCGTCATGCCTCCGCCCTGCCCTGCCCTTCTGTTCCAGTGTCCTAGGGTCTTAGCAAGTAGCAGGGCGTGTGAGGGGGCTCCAGCCACTCATCACCTGTGCACAGAGTCGGGCCCTCCCGTCGTCCTGTCTGCAGATCCCTTCAGGCTCGTGCTCTCTGCCGTATCTGAGCCACTTTTAGGGACCAGAAATCTGCTGAGCCTGGGAACCCTGTGCTTAGAGTCTATGTACTTCTCAGACCTTCTTTTCTGGGGTCTTGCTGGCTCCCCACTAAAGCTGCCGGGGAGTAGGCCCCAGGCCCCTGTGGCTCCAGATCCCGTGGGCTGTTCTCTCCCTGCCCCAGCTCCAGGGGCCGTCTTCTTTTCTGACACAGGGGACACTGTTGTCGAGGGCCAGCCTTGTGGGCATGAATTTATGCATTTGCTTTGGGTTGCATTCTCGGGAGGGGCCCACACTTGGTTTAATGTGTTGCTGTTGCTAAAATTCTTAATAGTTTTCGAACAAGGGATCCTCTATTTTTATTTACACTGGGCCCTGCAAACGATGTAGCAAATTGGTTTCATCACCCCATCCTCTCCCTAGTCATTTGGCAGCTTCTTTTCTGCTTCCTCCATCCTCTGAACTTTCCTAAGAGCCCAAGATTTTGAGAAACAACCCAAAACTGACTGCAGGCAGATTCTGTTTCTTCCTTGTCACTTATTTCCTCTGAGGCAATAAAATAAAGGTCAAGTTCCTCTTGAATGGACAGAAAAGGAAAGGGGAAAATAAAATAGAGGAAAATTTTTAGAAGTTAACATCTGAAAATATTTTCCAGCCCCTCCCACTCCTCACCCCCTGACCCCCACCCGCATCCTCCTCCCCCCTCCCCGACACAAAGGGAGCACACGCGTTCAGGAAGCTTCCCATGTGAGCGATCGTTTCCTTGGGACTGGCAGTGAGCCCTGACGCCAAGTCAAGAACCAGTGGGTGCAAGTGCCAGGTTAGCTGTTGCGCCTGAGGCAGGGCTCTGGGCCTCCGAGGAGGGCAGCACCCCAGGAGGTTGCCTCAGCCATGTGACCCTGCCAGGACCCTTCCAGGCTGCCCCCAGGGCTTCTCACCTTTGCCTTTGCAGGCACCGCATCTTAGGAAGAGAGGGGATGCCTGGTCTGAGAGGGGGACGGGGTGGCGAGCCTCCACTCCGGTACCTCTCCCTCCAGAAAGGAATTAGCAGCAACCTGAAGTTTGAGGATGCCGCTCAGCAGCCCAGAGTTTGAGCAGGACTAACACTTGAGATCAGCTAGTCCAGAGACTCTCAATTTTTTGTCTTTTAATCCACATTTGCTTTGATAATCCTACTAAAAACCTGAAAATTCTAATGTGCCTCCCTGGACCAGAGAGGGGTGACTTGATCCTTTCAGAAAGATTGCTACCTGAGAATATTAGTCAAGCTTTATTTTCTGTGGTTTAAATTGTGAAAATATTGTTTCATAATATTCCAAATATAAAATCATAATATGAACAAACTACGCAGGCCTCTTGTACCCCGCTCCTCTGGGGGAATGTGTTTTCCTGTCCCTACCCTCGCACTGGCCCAACCAAGTTGGGAATCACTGATCTGATCCTTTATTTGACCAACTGGGAAAGGAGGAGTGCAGAGTTGCTTATGCAGGGTTGCTGAAGGTCACCCAGCTGACTGGTGGCCCGGGGTGGGCCACCATCCTGCTGTGGAGGCTTGCCCTGCCAGTTCTCTCTGTTTTCCAGGGGGCCCCAGTGTAAACACAGTAGGCAAGAAGAGCAGTTTGTATCACTTGGCTTTCCCCTGGCAGATGTTCCCTTAAGCTATGAAAAGCATGGATGATTGGCAGTTTCCATGGTGATGGCTTTGCCAGGGATTAGCTCTGAGTGAGTCATGGCTGGGGCTTCCTGCAACGCCATCCTCTTCTGGAACCAGAGAACCTCCAGGCTGTAGAGAGGGGAGAGGACTTTGGAAGAACAAACACTTCCAGCCCCCCACACCCAGCATCCTCATCTTTGGCCAGTGACATGTTATTTAGGTTACTTTAGAGATTTTATCTTAAGGGCAGGAGGCTTCCTGGGAAGAGCAGCTGAAGTCTAGGTTTCGATGGCTCCTCTGGATTTATGAAGCAAGGTCTCCTGCCCCATCCTTCTTGCTGGGCTTCACCACACCCTGTGGTAGTGGCTGCAGGGAGGGGCTGGGGCCTTGGAGTAGACTCTGCACTTGCTTTATTTCTGAAAGCACATTCCTTCTCCAAGCTACAACACCAAACTTTCCCTGAACAACAAATGTGTCTCCCTATAGGGTTCTCTCTCTCTCTCTCTCCCTCTCTCTCTCTCTCCCTCCCTCTCTCTCTCTCTCTCTCTCTCTCTCTCTCACACACACACACACACACACACACACACAATCCAGGGATCTGGGACCACAATACACGGAGGAACTAGGAAATGGAAATTCACTGGGAATAATACCATAGTGTGAAGTCATGTAACCCTTGTCTTCAAATCTCAAACTCTTACTGGAAGGGAAAGGGCCTCTTGTGGTTGACCACACCCAGCATAAAAATGTAGCAGGGAAACCAGCAGCCTTTACCAGAATGTCCACAGTACCTTTGTGGTCAAGAGCCCTGCTATTTCTGTGACAACCTTTGACCTCCCTGGGCCTGATTCCACTCCCCGCCCATCACACACACACACACACCCTGAGAAGCTCTGGAATCTGCTGGGCCCCTCTGGATTGGCTGGCTGTCTCCAGGACCCTCAGCTCTGGGCAACAGCGCTGGCCCTGCCTCCAGCCTATGTCCTGCGTTCCTCTTTTCCCAAGATATCCCCTAGCTCTCCTCTGAAGTTGTGTGTCTTGTGTGTAAGATAACAAGGACCTGCTGGGTCAGAACGGGGTCCTGGCTTAAGGGACAGAGAGCCCCAAGTAAGGACAACCTGAAGATGGGGCCCACCCCACTGCCTTCTGATGGACTTATGAGCAGGAACAGGAGAGAAGAAGGAATCTTTATAGTGATTATATGTTTATTTTTATAATTTCACTTATAGAATTAATTCATAATTGTATCAAAATTATTATAATCTCTATAAGAATCATTATCACCACAAGAGCCTATGACACTGGGCACTGTGCTGAGCACTTTACAGCAGTCTTTCATTTAAACCTCAGCGCGGCCCCACTGCTTCTATCAGATGCAGATTTACCATGACGCTAGCGCAACCTGGTCTTCAGGGTCCTTCACTTGCATGACCTCCTTCTAAAACCCTGGTCCCAATTTCACTTTTGTAACTTTGTACCCCCTTTTTAAAAGTTCCAGGCCCCATGGAATCTAGCTTCTTCTGTGGGCTGTATTATTAATCCATTTTACAGGTGAGGATACACAGACACAGAGAAATGATTTCCCCAAGGTCACCCAGACAGAAAATGGTGAACCCTATTGCTTCCCACGTGCTTTGGAGAGGACGCTGGTAGGGAAGACACACGTTTGTGCCGAGCTGCCCCTGCCCCAGAGGCCAGCGTTTGAATGTCCCATTATTCGACACCGCCTGTCTCAGCAGCATCTCTAAGGCTTCAAGAGGGTGGGAGACGAGTTCTGCCTCCAAGAATAGAGTGAAGAGGGGATGAAAGATTCCTACAGGAACAGCTAAATAAGGAAATCAGCCAGCCAGGTGTGGAAAAAGGGTGTGGCTTTGGAAATCAGGCAGAAGATAAGGAGAGGTAGCCAGAGTGCTGTGCTAGGCTCCCAATAAATGTTCATCCTAACTTGACAACAGTCCTGCAAGGTAAATAATCTTATCCCCATTTGCAGATGAGGAGACCAAGGTGCAGAGCGACTGCCTCCAAACAGCAACAGATGGTGGCAGATAAAGTTAAGTCCTTTAGCGCATGGATGTGCTATCTCACTGAAAAAGAAAAATAATACATTTATGAACTTTAAAAAAGAAAGAAAATGGGCAGCAGAGAAACAACCACACTATAAATGGAAAGAGAAAGTTGAAGGTTTCTAAGGCCCTGGATGGAAAAGCTCCCAGGAGGAAGCTTAGAAGTTCCTTAAGAAAAAGCAAGTAGTCGTTTAAGGAACAACTAACAGAAAACAGAAAACTTAGAAAAACTATTAGGCTTTTGCTTTCCCTTACAAATTCTCATTTTCAGGATCAAAAAAGAAAATAGGACGGGAAGTGGGGCTGTGATAACAGGCAAGAGGTGAAGGCTTTGCTCTGTGTGCGCCATGGTGGGTGGAGGGGGTGGGGAGGAGAGAAAGAGGACCACTGTCTTGCAGATGTCCGTAAGTGGTTAACTGACATTTGTACTGGCTATTTTAATCAAGAGTTGATTTTAGGGATGCTCATGAGGTCAGTTTCTCTCCTGGACATCCGTATGTGTTGTCAGGCCAGACGTTTGAGCCAGGGCACCAAGCCCACGCCCCCAGTTCACCTGGTGCCACCCAACCAAACCGTGAGCCTAATGCCAATGCTCAGGAAGGCCTGGATGGCGCTGGAGGTTTAGCCTCAGCAGCCCACGCCGGTAAAGTCACAGCCGACACCATCACCCTTACGTGGTAAAGCTTAGACAGTGAAGAGACGCGAAAAGGCCTTAGGGCTAGGGTGAAGACCAAGTCAGAAGGCTTTACCGTATGAAGAAAGCTGTTGCCTAAGTCACATGGTAACAAGGTGTGGCCCACATCATCATCCTGATACAGGGAGAGAACATGGTTTGGGGTAGAGCAGTTTACCGCTTCCTGGAACTGCCAGCTCAAGACCAAAGAGGAGGGGAAATGCCCGGGACCAGGCACAGACTAGTGATTTGGAACAGGTGATGGAAATACCTGTGGGTAAACCAATGTGTAGTACTGATTATACGTTGTGCTGGTGATAAGTTCCGCACTCTTGTGGGGGAGGTAACCCCAAATTAATCATGCAGTTATTCCGTTTTAAAAAGGAAAATCCAAAAGAACACCCATGGGTGTCAGAAAGAAATGGAGAGACTATATGACATGGTGGAAATAACTCTGACTTGAGATCAGGAAGCGTGAAGATGAGTGCTGGTTCCGCCAGCAACTAGCTTGAAAACGTGAGCAAAATCTCATCCTCTCTTTGGGCCTCAGTTTCCTCATCTGTAAAAATAAAAGATTGGAGTCGAGGATCTCTAGGACCCCTTCCAGCTTAAGAATCATTTATTCTAATTAGCCATTTTAAAGAATTTTAGGAAGCCTAAAAAGAGAAGTATAAAGATCAAATAGGAATTACAAAATGAACACTTGGTGCTTCATAAAATGTGCTCCATGAAACACTAATAATGAATAAAATGTTTCATTAAAAAAATGTTCAGGGGGAGGGTATAGCTCAAGTATTAGAATGCATGCTCAGCATGCATGAGGTCCTGGGTTCAATCCCTGGTATAGCCATTAAATAAACAATTAAATAAATAGACCTAATTACCTCCTCCCACCAAAACAAAGCAAAAACAAAAACAAGTGTTTAATTGTCAAAGAAATTTTGGGAAATACTGTGTGCTACACATTTCTTTTCTTAGAGATAGACAATGAAAATTAGCATATTACCTGTCCCAGGAAGTCCAGAATCTCTCTAATACTGTTTAATCAAGGTTTTTCCAACTTTTTTTTTCTCTGTGGAACCCTTTTTTAAATGCAATATTTATAAATATCTGGACACTAATATTCTGAGAAATAGTGTCTGTTCTGCTACACTGACCCTAAGTCTAGTTATAACATTAATGATATTATTTTAAAATTGTACCAGAAGCAGAAAGAAAGCAAACCAGAGAATCTCTATAACACTTGACAAGCATAGGTAAAAAGTATAAAATCAAAATAATTTTTCTAGATCTTACTGGCAAGCAAGACGTTTATAATCCACCAGAACTAGAGATGATCTGCTCAGGAATTGTGTAGTCCCACAAGGGACAAGTTCTGGGAGCAACAGCCACAGGGTGCAAACTGATGTAGCGGGTGTGCCCAGGACACCCCCACTACCCCGGTGGGAGTGACCCCGAGGCTTTCTATCTGGTGCCTGTTGCCGCCATCTCCTTGTCTCTGGCGCTGTGTGTCCACAGTACTGACTACCTAGTTTTTGGCTTCTCTGTTTTATCTAAAGCCCACTTCCTGGCTGTCTGCATCTGGCCCATCCCTGAGGGTGGCCTGTGTCAGTGTCAGCTGTTTCTGTTCCCACTGACCAGGATCCCCGCGTACCTGACACCAGGCCAGCTAGTAGGACGTCTCGTCAAAGGCTGGGTCATCAGCTGTGTCAGGGATTGTGGGGGAGAAGAAAAGGGCATTTGTTTGTTATGAATACAGAACCTGTTTGGAAGCAGGAAGCAATTAGGATTAATCAATCACTTTCCTAGACAGAAGCATATATAGCAATGGAGTTCTCATGGGTCCTCATTTCTTAACTTTTGTAAATGATCTGAAGGAAGGAGTACAAAATGACATGACAAACTATAGGAGGTACTGAAATGGCGAAGAATAAAGAGCAGTGTGTAATCTCACAAAGCCGAATGAAAGGGCATAAAATTGCCAGGGGCTTGGGGCAGGATGAGGTCATTGTAGATGGTGGGAAGCAGTGTGGCCAGGCAGGTGAGACAGTAAACCTGGTGACAGGTGGAACCTTGGCAGAGGGTCAGAATTTGGGACAAAAGGGGTGGTATTAGTGGATGAAGTTAGCGGGCCCTGGGAATCAGGTAAATGTGGAGATCTGGCCAGGGATGCCCTTGGTATCAGATCATTCTGGTAGCAAGTAGTGTGACCCTGGCCCTTGAACAGAGCCTCCATGACAGATGTGGTCCCAGGAGCTCTGGTCAGAGTAAGCAGGTCCTTGGCATTCCTCTTCTGATCCAAATAAGACCTGCCCATTATAAAAATAAAAGTGTAGAGGTGCTTGTAATACAAAGCAATAGTCTCTGATCCCACCCCTCACCACCCAAAGGACCCCTCCATAGGGGCAACCACTTTTAATCATTTTTAATACTTTGGGAGCTAACTGTATCACCAAACAATATGCCTATACCCATAACTCGATTAATCTGTTGACTCCATGCTAAGAAGTATAGCAGATCTAGCTTACTTACGTATTCCTCTATCCACTTCCCAAAGTTTTATAGTTATATTTTTATTTTTAGTTGCCTTTATAACTTTAAATAATACACTTCAATCTCTGTTTTATCATTTCTAGGCTACATCTCTTTACTCCTTATTGCTGGTGTGGGAAATGTTTTAAGAATAATGTATTAGAGTCATATGTATTTTAAATGTAACAAAGAATGCTTTAGTTATCTTAAGGGAATCCCTGATTTTAAGGAAAACTGAATGATCCTTTTATCCTTCCGTTTTAGAGCAGTATCAGGGAAGCCGTAACAAGTTGATCATGAGCAGGTGAGCAGGCACAATCTCATGAAAGCTGTAGTTTACAACTTGAAGTGAACAGTTTCACTCACACACACACTGTATTCGATTTTGAGTCTTAAGGTTCAAGTCAACAGTCTTTGGAACTTCAAAGACAAAGTGCTCAATGTTCTTGGAAATTTCTGTGATTTTCTTAGCAAATGCTTAGAAACTGCCTTTTATGGTGACAAGATACAGAATAAGTACAGCATTAACTTAAAATGTATTGCAACTGGTATGTAAATATTTGCCAGTCTTAATGGTTAACTCACCTTTCAGGTTTTCTTACTAAACTAATTAAATCTTGTTAGCATTCAAGCCAGTCCTGAGTGAGGATCTTGGGCCTTATATTTTATTTCCCACCCTACAGTGCCTTTTCTCTTCCGTCTATTTCTCTTCCCTCATTTCATTTCCCAGTAGCCGTTAGCTGTAGCCTTACTGTAACTTTAGAAGGTGAAAAACAATAAACATGTACACTATTATGACTATGATTATGTAGCTGCTGTTCACTGAAGAGCCAAGAGGTGGGCTAGAATTCTTATTTCTTTTGCTGCAATTCTGATGCAGTCCTTGTGTCAGTTAAGGGAGAATGTTCCTAATATTGTGGCCAAAGGGTTAATTTTTTTTAAAGTTCATTAGTTGTTTAAAATCATGTCATATTTTAGTTTGCTTTGTATTTAGACCTTGACTTTCTTGTTCACTTTTCCTAGAATTTCAATAAACTTTTTTTTTCTCGTTGACAAAGTGTGCAGTCAGCATATCCTTAAAATCATTCAGTTTGTTACTCATACTGTCCATTGTGTTGAATCTAATTCCTATCAAGAGGCATCCCTCTTGGGACCCCCATGCTTCTGCTTTAATCCCTGTGGGTTTCTCTGCTGTACAACTGTTATTCTTGGATTTTATTCATTTCCTGAGTTATCACCACTATTTTCTGAATCTCATATTTTCCTCCTCCATGGTTTACATCCTCCTTTTGCTGGAGTACATGCTTTGGTAGCTTCCTCAGAAACGATATATGGGAGGTAAATTTTCTGAGCCCTTGTTTGCTTAACTTTACTTTCACTTAATTGGTAATCTGGCTAAAACTCTAGTTTCAAAAGAGTTTTTCCTTGGAATTTAAAAATCAGTGCTCCATTGTTTTCTAACATTCACTGTTGCTGATGAGAAGTCTGATGCTAGTCAAATTTCTGTTCCTTTGTAAGTGTTCAGTTTTTATCTTTGAAAATAATAGGGTTTCTCCTGAAATTGTGCAAGTGATGCATTTAGATATAGACTTTTTTGTTGTTGTTCTTTGTGCTGTCTACTTTATGGGACATTTCAATCTACCTGAAGACTTGTATCTTCCTCAGTTTGGAGATATTTATTTCTATTATTTGTCTGGTTGTTTTGTTTTCTCTGTTCTCTGTTTTTGAATCTTCTGTTACTTGGATATTGTAACTCCCCTCCCAGATTTCTTCTCTATTTCTCCTACTCTTTGCTCAAAATTTCTACCCTTTCATCTTTCTGTTTACATTCTGGGACATTTCCTTAACTTTATCTTTTAGATCTTCCACTGCGTGTTAAATTTTAGTGATCATGTTTTTAATTTCCAAAAGTTGTCCTTAGGTTATTTTTTGTTTTTCTTAGCATCTTGCTTTATAGGTAGAATATTCTTCTTGGATGTGTCTGGAGTTACTAATTAGTGTTTTCTTCAAAATTCTCTTTGTGTCTTGATTATATATTTCTTGCAGCCCAGGTGGCTCTATTTTTATCATACATGTATTTATGTATTTGTTGCTGGTTTTCATTATACACTTGGCAATCTTTGGTCGCTGGCGTGGGTTCCCTGCTGCAGTGTGTGGGGGTGGGGCTCCCTGATGGGGTTCTTCCTTCATGGGAGAGCTGACTGCAGTACGTTTGTGAGTGTGGCTGGCTCTTGAGGGCTTCGTTTGGGGTGTGAACATCCACACTAGCAGCCTGGTTTTCCTCAGGCAACTTAATTAGATCCTCTAGAGAAGTATTCCAAGCCTTTCTTTTCCTTCCCTTTTACTCCGTATCATTCCCCCCATTTTCTGTGTCCCAGACATCTGTGGAAACCTTTCATCTACTTAAGGCTCCCCCTCCCAATCCTCTTTGCTTTTAGGCATGTATCCATTTTTCCCCTTTACTACCTTTTTAATAGGATCTAGGAGGGAGGGGTAGGAGAAGAAAGAAAATATGCCTAACATGCCATTTTAAACAAAAAGACCTTTAAAAATGATTTTTCCCTCATTTCAAAGTGATCACTATAGAAAATTGAGAAAGTCAAGATAAGCAATAAAATAAAAAAGGATCTGTTTTTCTATCACCCAGAAATAACATTGTTAACATTTTGAAAACTTTTTCCTTTCTCTTCACATCTATTTCATCTGTTTTTTTCTTTTACAACAATGGGATCAGAGCACATGTACTGCTTTCAACTATGCCTCTGAAAATGAAACGATAGTTTTGAAGTTTCTCTCCATGTCACAGCATATCCCTGACGATACTGGAGACCTGGTATTTACTGAGAATAGGGGATACATCATCACTTATTTAGCCAATCCTCTATTTTTAGATATTAGGTTGTTTGTAATTTTCACTATTATAAACAAGTATTTATAAACACTTTTGGATAAATCTTCACTCATATCGTTGACTGTTTACTTAGGATACAACCCTAGTAGTGGAATTGCTGGGTCAAAGTCCAGGCACATCCCTGTCTTGGTCCAACACTCAGGCTACTCTGTGAAAGAGGTCCACTATAACTCTCTGGCCCCATCTTTCACTTCACTCTCCTTCACTTGAGTCACCTCAAACATTATAGCAGAGCCCAGGGTTGACTTTGGGTTGGCCCCTAGGTGGCAGAGAGCCAAGCCAAGTGTGAAGAGGCCAGCAGTGGCCTTGACCACTTACTGAATGTGTGACCTTAGGCTATTTTAATTAACCTCATTTAGCACTAGTTTCCTTTTCTGTAAAATAGGGGAAATAATTCTGCTTTTCTCGTGTGATAGTTGCAAAGATTAAACAAGATAAAAAATGCCCGAAAAGCATTTAGCACAGGCCCTGTTGGGTGCAAAGTGTTCATAAATCCGTAATGATGGGGTTAGACCCATTCTTCTCCCTAAGCCCACGTACGTCTTTCTTCAAGGCCACATTGAGATGCACCGCCCCGCTGTGAGGCTTGTAGAGCACATGTGGGCTGGACCTGCATTTGATGTTCGGAACACGTTGTCTTATTGGTTTCGTGTGTGTGTGTATATGTGTGTGTGTGTGTGTGTGTGTGTGTGTGTGGAGGTGATGTCCTCACCATCTCACACTGTGCTTTCCCTCCCTGTCATGACTAGCTGCTTTAATGAGCATTCATGGAGAATGGAGTTGATGATGAAGAGGAACTTGGCACTCAGTGCTGGTGGCATTGGGATGGTTCTTTGCAGTTTGTTAGAGTTCTTTGGCAGCTCAGGAGCTTTGAATGTGGCCACTGGCTCTGAATATTGGGTGGGATGTACCCCCAGGACCCCTGAGCCCCAGTGTAGTCTGCAGGCAGCAGAGGAGAGGAACTCTGCTGAGCAGGTGGTGACAGGCACTTTGCTAAGTCTGAGCGTCTCTTGGGCGTTGCCCGGCAGGATGGCAGAGCTCAGAGCTCAGCATGTGGCCTCGGGACCTTTGTGTGGCCTGCCAGATGGCCCCTGGCTCTCACTATTTTGCACTGGGCCATAGGTGCTTTTGTAGCTGGTAGGGCTGTCCTCTCCAGCATCACCCAACCCACAAAGGTCCCTTTCATGCCCGCCCTAAGGATTCCTCCCCCGTTGCCAGGGGAGATTGAGAAGTGTAGTTTGCAGAGCTGCCGATGGGAGGGCTTGCCCTGGAATCTCCTCCAGGAGAGGGCCCCGAGGAGGGCAAGGTGGTTCATGGAATACACCGCTCACCCCTCTCTTCCATCTGGGTGTCTTTTCAGGAGTCATGGCCGGCTTCAACATGGGGGGCGACCTCAGGGAGCCCGCTGCCAGCATCCCCCTGGGCTCCCTCGCAGCTGTTGGCATCTCGTAAGTCCTCCTTGTGGCAGTCAGCTGGAGAGAGGAGAGAAAACCCCAGGGAGAAGAAGGGATTGCTCCTTTTGTTCTAAGAGTGCCCTGACTGTGACCAATCTATTCTATATTCCAATCCTCCTTTTAACACTCAGCCAGCTGGAAAATCCACGTCTGGTGGGTTCAGACGATTGCCCTTTCATACCCCCTGCCTGGGAATGCGGTGAGGAGGAGGGTCGCCTTAACGCAGATTGCAGATCGCAGGTCGAATCCTTTCTTTCCTTTTTCCTCGGCCTCCTGCCCCACCCCCTTCAGAACTTGGGGCTTTTGTAACCATTGAGTTTCAAGGATCATTGCAGGGACTATAAAGAGGTAGAGTTTTGTAATCAGACAGACTAGGTTTTGTGTCCCAGCTCTGCTGCTAGTTGGCTGCATGAGTTCAGGGAATTTGCTTAACTCTCTGAGCCTCCTTTTTTTCCTCTGTAAAATGGGATGATGAGAAAATGTGTGCCCCATAGACTGCAGGGGAGACACTGTGTGTAAAGGCACATAGTAGGAACTCAAAGGCTTGCTCTCCTCGTCCCCCTGTGCCTCCCCTGCACTGCCCCCGGGCTGGCAGGCTTCCTTGGCTTAGTTCAGACTGCACCACCCATGGGAGCAGGCTGGGTGCCTTGGGCCTGTTTCTGACTTGCTAGAATCTTCTGTCTCCTCTCTCTTCCACTGGAAGAAGCTCCTCTGCCTTCACTGGGTGGGCGTGAAAGGTAATGAGACCCCAGACATGACAAGGGCCCAAAAGGGTTAAAGTGCGTTATTTTAACTGTGATGTTTAAAACATGCTAATATGTCGATTTCACCGATGCTGAATTTGCTTTTAACTTGTTGTACACTGTTGCTCCTAAGCCATGCACACGGCACCCGTCTATTTTGTGCCAAGAAAATGATGCCCAGAGACAGAGAGAGAGAGAAAGTGAGTTAGAGTCTGGTGTGGTGAAAGAAAGGAAAGAAAGGGCCCTGCCTTGGTTTTGTCACAGCTGGGAAGCCACCAGAGGAGCCTTTGGCCCCTCCTCCCCCTGCCCAGATGGGAATGAAGCCACAGGGAGCATGTGACTTGTTCGAGGTCACAGGGCACCTGGGGGCAGAGCCAGGTCACTGCTGGCCTTTTCACACTTGGCTTGGTTCTCTGTCACCTAGAGGCCAAGGAACAGCAGGACTTCAGGGCCTGAAAGATTGTCAGCTTGTTCTTCTGCATCAGGATGATGGTGTGGGGCTGCCGGTCAAGCCTGGCCTGCATCTGGGCCACCCCGAGGCCAGGTGGGCCACTCCCATCCCTGCAGCCTCTGTGTGTTTTCCTCCATAATGTAAGAAGGAGGCAAAACAGTGACATGTTTATATACCTATATGCTATATAAGAAATACACTAGAGGAGAAAGAGTACTGAAAGTGTCCCCAGATGATCTGGGGAGGCCTCATGGTGGGCCTGTCTCCTCCCTTTGGGACAGGTCCCTGTGGGAATCCTCAGGCCGAGCGAAGTCAGGTGGTAGCTCTGTTCTGCTCTTGGGTTTTTGCAGGTGGTTTCTATACATAGTCTTTGTCTTCCTGCTCGGCGCCATCTGCACCCGAGAGGCCCTTCGCTATGACTTCCTGATAGCAGAAAAGGTGGGTGAGTCCTGCACTGCCCGGTGGGCTTAGGTTGTGGGCCATTGATTGGTTCTGAGCAGCAACAGCTGCCTCCGCCTGGCAGCCCTGCCTGGGAGTCCATGTGGCCTTGGGCCTGGGACTGAAGTACGGGGGCCAAAACCATGGAAGAGGTACAGGTCCTTCGTGTGGCTCTGTAGACCCAGGTAACAAAGGTACATGCATGCAGGTGACTAATAATAATGAGGACACGAGCATCTCTTCATGTCAAAAATCAGGGCAGAAACAAAGACTCTGGTCACCCAAAATCCCCAGCTGGAGCAGCTCTTCATTTTTGCCGATAGCCTCCCCTTCCACTGTGAGAAGACAGTGCTGCTCACAAGAAACTGGTAAGAATGGGGAGGCTGGTAGATGGAAAAGAGGACGGCCAGGTGGAGTGAGATGGAGGAAGCCCAGTGCCCAGGTGAAGGCCTGGAGGAGGCAGGGCCAGAGGCCCCTTGCCCCCTCGGCTCCCCACGGGGTGGCCCAGGTGCGTTTGGCTGCAGTATCTTTGTTTCCTGAGCCGGACACCCTGCCCGCAGAAGATTAGTGAGTTCCTCATGTTCCACAGCTGCCCCTTAACAGGCTGGAGGTCATGGAACAGTGAAGGACTCTTGTTTGGCATCTTGAGAACCCAAGAGAATAAGACTTCCAGGCACTTTACTGGAAATCCCCTAAAACTCCTACCTTCCTTTAAGTTCCCCGGGGGGAAGGTGGGCCCTGAAATTCCTGTTCTTCGTCAGAGCAAGGTGGTAGGCTCGGGAGGTTTTCTTAGTTAACTCCTGAGTATCGCTGCTCGTTTTGGGGAGAAAGTACCCTTTTCTTTGCTGTGAGACTTTGCAAAGCAGCCTTGCTGATGCATGAAGGGGGCACTGCTTGGGGCAACCCGGGCCAGAATCTCTAAACTTACCTTTTAGAGCTACATTTGGGCTTGATTTTCACAGGTTTCTTGATAGCACAGGTTTCTTTTTAAGGCATGTAGATGCCGGTGTTTTCTGGGGTCTTGGCCTTACCATGCAAGCAGGTTTCGAAAGGGGGAGCAGTTCAGGTAGTGAGAGCACTGACACCCACCCCCCAGGGCCCAAGGTCTTGGACCCCCCACCTTCCCCACAACAAACAAGGTTTATCCTCAGGGCAGGAATCAATATCCCTCGTTTATACCTCCGTGCTGGCTGCCGTCTTGTGTTTCATCTCCCGGGGGCCTTTTCTGTTACTGTGGAATGAAAACCTTGGCTGCATTAGAGGGATTAAAGGCCTCCTCGGGCAGCTGGCCCTTGGACCGAGGGAGCTGCTGGCTGCTGTCTGCAGCGTGCCAGTGGCCAGCTTGCTCTGCCCCTTCTGGAGCCGGCTCTTCCTGGTGGGGTCCCCCACGGAGGTCCTTTCAAGCCGCAAAGACTCTGATCCGGATGGAAGGAGGCAGATGGTTTCCTGGGCTGGGGCCGCTCTCTTGGCTCCTTCCCCGGCTTTGCAGGGAAGCTAGGAGTGGGCATGTGGGAGGGCAGGCAGCCTGTGTCCAAGGGAGGCCACAACGGCAAGAGAGTAAGAGCATCTCCAGGACAGCACAGGTGAGACTTCGTGGGTGGAAATTCCACCACTAATAGTAGATTCATGACCCGGGCAGAGGGGCTTGTTTGAAATGCCATCTGTCCCAGATAGTAAAACGGTAGGCTGGCAAGGACTTTGCTGGTGGGGGGCATCTGCTGAACCCTGCCTAGCAGTAACGTGTGGAAGTGTCATTACATGCACACCCGGTAAGAGGTGGAGAGTTGGTTTTTGGAGAGGAAAAGGGCCTGGTTCCTGGAACAGGCAGTTGAAAAACCTTTAAAAGAAAGATAAGACAGGGTTCTGGATTCTCTGTAGCATGCAGGGGCTGGCACAGCAAGTAAGGGGACAGGGACGGAACCAACCAGGCTGATTCCACGAGAGTAGTGCCCTGGTAGGCTGCCCCCTGTGTCGCCTCACAAAGGGGCCCACTCGGATTTCCCCCCAAAGCCAGGACCCCGTGTTTCTCTTTTCCTGCCCTCCTGCGTCCCTCCCTGGGGCCGACGGGGCTGCCGTCGCAGGGGCCGTACTCAGGCAGGAAGTCGGGCCACAGACAGTTGTCCCCACAGCATGTGGAGACCAGGAGGGGCAGTGTGAGAGGCTGGGAGGGACAAGTGAGTCTCCTTAGGTGGTCACTTGATATGACTTCCCACCCCTGTGTGGTGTTAATGAACTGGTCACCTCGCTGTCACTTCTTAGCTGTGGCCTGGGTTCTGAGCTGGCCCATCTCTGAGCTCCCCTGTCTAGTCTGTGTGCCCGGAGGGTCTCATGTTTGGACAACATCCGCCTCTCAAGCGCGCTCTCTCACTCTGTCTCTCTCTGTCTCTGTCTCTGTCTCTGTCTCTGTCTGTCTGTCTGTCTGTCTGTCTCTCTCTCACTCTCCTCTCTGTCAGAACACTTCTCTTCTCTTCAGGGCTGACTGCCCTGCGTTCCTTTCCACTGACCTGCAGCTGGTCAGTTCATCTGTTTCTTTCTGGGTTACCTGCAGCTTCTCTGATCTATTTCTGATTATTTAGCTTCCCAGCCCACAGTTTCTCCCAGAAGTTCCTCTTCACTTTATAGCCCTACCCCAGAGGAACGTTTTCTTGGCTGTGGAGGGGGTCAGTCTCCATAACATTATGCTTTCTAACAAACCCAGTGACGTTGCGGTGGCTCTGAAGTGCTCTCTGTAAAGCATGATATCTGGTGCAGACAGTGGGTGCTTATTGCATTTTGTCTCCCCCACACGCTTCTAAGGGGACACCCTTATGGAGAGGACACATTTTGAAGGGGGAGACTTTTTTTTGCTATGAATCCACATGTTTAACTGAATAAGAAAAGCCAAACAAAAAAATGTCAATCCCAATATTATTCGGTTGTAGAAAAAAGAATTGTATAAAGAGCAAGTACTAGTAGGGGTAAAATTAAATAGATTAAATAGTTGCTTCAGAATATACTTGTATGCAGCCCAAGGGAAAAAAAAGTTTATCACACATCAAAAAGGCCAAGTATTTTAGGAGCCCTGGGGCCTGCTACTAGCAAAATAAGAACAGACTGAGTAGGACAAGGATCCTAAAAGCACGTTTGCTAAAAATAGGGTCTCCCATGGGGTAAACCCTAATCATTCTAGGATGTGACAGTCAGAATTTCCCATGTTCACAAGCTGCGCGTGAGGGGACGATGTGGTGGCAGGGCTGCTGGCTGGCAGGTGAGCCTCGCCAGCTGCTGAGCATCGGCCACCCCGCCCGCCTGCCCATCCGCTGCCCTGCCTCTCGGGAGGTGAAGCCAGCTCTGTTCCCTCACGGGCAATGGCTGTCAAGTGAGAGAGAAACCTTGGCTGAAAGTTGAGCCATCGGTCCACTTGTGGAACGAGGACAGTATTAGAAAACTCATGTCTGCAGAAGGAAACGAGGGATCTGCTGAGACACTGACGTGTGAATGAATTTGGGGTGGGAAAGGTTTCAGGATGTCCTCCTCGGTAATGTCAAGAGGCCACAGGAATTAGATGTGGCAGGACATGTACCTTGGAAATGACTTCAAATTCCTCAAGAGAAGGGAGCAAGCGGCCAGTGGTTCGGTGGGATCTCGCAATGACCGAAACTCCAGTGGGACCTGAGATAAAATACCAAGGATAGAGAGGCGAATTAATGATTTTCCTCAGTAGTTAGTAAAAGACATATTAGGGTAGTTCACACCCCAGATAATATTTTAGAAAGGCAGAGTGATGACTCAGGTGGGTGACAGAAGGGCACCTTTTGTTTTTTTCTGAAGAACTGTTGACACACATCTGCTCAAATAGATTCTCACTGCCACCTCCACTGGCACCGGTGGCAAGTTTACAGTCCCATATAAATACAGAAAGTGATTAAATTCTGCAAGCCGGGAGCAAAGCTGTGGAGTTTACTGGTGTACCTGGAAAGCCTTGCCCTGTGCCAGGCATCTAACCTGTCCTCAGTCAGTGCTCCTTCCACAGGGGGATGGGTGACAGAAAAGAACAGACAGGGCTCAGGTGGAAGAGAGAATGGAATTGTTCTAATGTAGCCAACCACAAGGACCAGCATTTCATTTCATTTTTTTTTTCAGAATTTCATTTATTTTTCAGAAAACTGACTGAATAACAGTTTTATATTAAAGAGGGACAAGTGAACAGGCTATTCTAAACATAATTGAGGATGAACTGGACATCAGTCACTACACCTGGATGAGCCTCCCTCTGGCCCTCAGCCCACGGGCTCTGCGGGAATCCCAGGGTGTGTCGTGGGAAGGCTGGCCAGGATGAAGGTCACCGTGTTGTGCGTGGTCTCTGCTGCCAGAGAGTCATCAGGTTCCTGAGGTAGTTCCAGCGCTGGAAGGACGCCAGCCTGGCAGTCTCCTGCCCGCTCATATCTACTGTACATGGACAGGCTATCAATGAAAAAGAATTTTTTTCAACTCAAATGTCCATAACCGTTTGGATAAGAAGCGGTAACATTTCTGCGAGGAGGTACCATGCCTGCCTGTGCTGGAGAATCCTCTGCGGGGAGGAGGCAGTGAAGACACTGCTATAGCCGGTGGCCTTCACCCTGACTGCACATTAGAATCACCTGGAGGGCTTTTGCAACATCAACCATGTCAGGGCCCCACTCTATACTGATTAAAGCAGAATCTCAGGGGTGACTCGTATTTATGGCCAGAGTGGAGAACTACGGAGTTAAATATTCAAAAAGCTTTTGAAAAAATGTCATCACAGAGTCCATTAAAAAAAATAGTCAACAGAGGATGCATTTGGTGGAGAAGACAGAAACAAAGGTTATAGATGACTGATTGTATCTTAGGATGGATCCGGGACTGATACTGGGGCCAGTTTATCTAACAGTTTTGTAAGTCGGCCAGGCCAGGGCACAAATCCCAGTGAAGACATGAAGCTTTACGACGTCAGCTGGCACTTGCTGATCCGTTTGCCAGACTGTTAGGTGCGGTGGGGAGGGGGCAGGATGCAGGAGACACAGGCATGTGGCATGCTGGCAGGATGGGCCACGAGCGTAATTAACTGTACCACGGGGTAGAGTAGCATGCCATCAGAGCACACAAATAAAGTGAGCGAAACCTTAGGTGACATGGATTTCTCCTAGTGGTAAAGTAGTAAGAAGGGTGGGGTGGGATGGACATAAGAAATCCATGACATTGAAGAAAAGAGGGGAGATTCACTGGAGATAAATATGAGGTAATGCATTTAGGGATAAGTAATCCACACTGCATTAAGGACAAGATAGGCTGTCTGGTGGAGCGTAGTCTTATCCATCAAACCTCTCGCCTCCCTGACCAGTTGGGGGTGATTCCACCTATGTGTGGTCTTGAGGGGAGTGAGCCCCATTTAATATCACAGGAGCCCAAATGACCAGACTCTTGCCTGTCCCTTTGTGGCCCTGGTAGGGCATGAGACCAAGGCTGGGTGCATGAGATGCTCCAAATGTTATGAATGAGGCAGAGATAAAGAGCTAGTGAGCATTCATCTGCAGGGCTGGTAGCATCTTGGCCAGACTTCTCCTTGTCAGGAGTCTGAATGTGCCTCTGGGCTTGGGACTTGCCTTTTTCCAAGCCTGATCTTTCAGCTTCCTGATAATTCTGTGAACCTCCAGTATCTTACAAATATATTCTTGAAAAAAAAAAAATTCCAGCCAAGAATCCTGGCTGATGCAGTTTTTTGGTGATAATTTATGGGCCAGGAAAGAGGTCTAGGCAGTGTTCAGTGTACCTTGATGCCATTGACCTGGTGCATTGCTAAAGCAAGGAAGTAAAAAATGGGGTGAGGTGAGTCTTCATGGAGAAGGATGTAAGTGACAAAGCTGAATTAAATCTAACTCTTCTGTAATATTTGGATAAATGAACACTTAGAATACACAGTTGGGGCCATTTACCTAATGTAAATGGAAAGGAGAAGGCACCTCAAATACTCAAGAAGGCAGAGAGCCTTCCCTGTGGGTACAGATGAGGTCCTGCTTAGGAGGGTGAGTGGGTGGCCAGCAGCATGGATCTTTTGTAGGTTGACCCAAAGCAGAACAACACTTCTTTCTCTTATCCTATCTATTGGTGCCTTGTGGGCCATACGGGTCATGGATCTCATTCATTCATTCAGCTTTTATATTTCTGTGTTGGCACTAAATGTACCTGGATGAACTAGTCTGGAGCCCTGTGGAAATGAAACCAGTCGAGGATACAGTGTGCTTGGTGCTCCCCAATCTGATGTTGAGGTACAGGGGAGCCCTGAGTAGCACCCACTGACATGAGGGGCTGGGGATGGCCTCTTGGAGGAGGGGAGGTTTGTGCTGAGTCTTGAAGCACAACTGGGAGACAGACAGACAATGTGTAGATCAGGGATGTGAACAGAGGGTTCTAGCAGGCAGAGAAATCATGTTCATAAGACTCTGAGTGTGCAAGGTGTGGGGCTAGAAGAGTCAGAGACCAGGAAGGGCCAGGTGTGTAGGGTGGTGGGGAGCCATTGATATTTCTATAGCAGGGGCATTATGATCAGATGTGAGTTCAGGTCACACTGGCAGGGGCTTGGGGATGATTCATTGTTGGCAGAGCTAAGCCACTTCGCATTGTCGTTGGCCAGTGGTTCTCAAAGGATAGTCCCCAGGCCGTTCTCATCAGCATCCCTTGGGCACCTGTTGGAAATCCAAAATCTTGGGGCCTACCCCAGACCTACTGAATCAGAAACTCTGAGGTGGGGCCCAGAAATCTGTGTTTTAACAAGCACTTCAGATGAGTCTGATGCCCATTCAATTTGAGAACCTCTATGGTGGTGGACCAAGCTGAAATAGTGGTGGGGGGAATGAAGTGGGGTGGGGCTGAGGGGATTGGAGATACGTCCAGTGTGTTGAATCTGGGGGACTTAACAGATGGTGTGTGGGCGGGTGGGTGCCAGGGGAGCAGAGAAGAGCATAAATGGGTTCTGCCGTTGGATAATGAAACTGCTTCCTCACACAGGTGTCCCTAGTGGGCTTCCTGTTCCTTTTGGGCTTATACATCTCGTCCCTGGCCTCCTGTATGGGAGGCCTCTATGGAGCACCCCGGATCCTGCAGTGCATTGCCCAGGAGAAAGTGATTCCTGCGCTGGCCTGTCTGGGGCAGGGGGTGAGTGAACCTTTCTTTGAGAAATGTACACGTTGCCACTAACCTGATCACTGGCCAATAAATTGCTTCTGATAAGAGCCGCTGATCAAGTTCCCTGGCGGGGAGAAACAAGAAGGCACCCCTGTCCTCTGACTGCTTTAGTCTGGGGCCATTGGGCAAAGCGTCTGTCAATTTCACAGCCATGTAGGGTCCTTTAGCACTGGCTTAGCTCACTGTCACAGCAGCACTGTGGGCCCTGCATAGCAGGGAATGGGAGTGCCACAACCTTTAATCAAAATAAATTCTAGATCCTCCAAGTTTGGCATAGAAGAAAGAATCTCTGGGTGAGGAGGAGAGCTGGTCCTTGCAGCTCTAACTCTGTCCTGGACAGTCACCTTCCCTTTGGGGTCCTTTGTGAGGATTTCCCACACCTCTGGGCTCCCTGCTGCTCATCACAGCCCAAACCCTAACTGATACAACTTGGTTGCATCATGAAACAGTCAGAGGAGACATTCCTAAGCCAAGAGGGTGACAAGAGAAATTAACAGAACCCTACTTCTCAGTAACGTGTTTTGTGTGAGCTGTGGCTCATTTCTATGTTGTTGGAACACCACAAAGTCCTCCCCAGCCCCCTTCCCATCGCCAGCCCCCCAAACAATGGGGTCACATAGTTACAAGTCATCTTTAATTCCTCCCTTTACCTCCCTTCACCTCTTATCCATCAGTCAGCGTGCGCGGGTAAGAGCGATGACTGTCCTCTCTAGTACATGCCTGTTACTTTATTTTAATTTCATGTATTTTTAATCAGATAACGTATGTACAGAGTTCAAAACTAAAAATGATATAAAGATATATACCCTGTGAATTTTTGCTCTCATTATGAGTCCTTCTACTCTTTTAAATGAATCCTTCTCTCCTCTATTTTTACAAAAATAATGTTCTGTATACATTATTTTATACCTTGCTTTTCTTTATTTAGTATAGTTGGAAATCTGTCTTTTCATATGAATATAGAGAGAACTTTCTCACTCTTTTTCTATTATGTAGATATACCGTAGATTATTAACCAGTTCCCTGTAGATAATATGGCTTCTAGTAAACCGTGCTACAAAGAATATTCTTGTGTGTGTGTACACAAGTTTGTACATGTGCAGATAGATGTATTTATAGGATAATTTTTAAGTGGGTTTTCTGGTCAAAGGGTAAATGCATTTTTTGCACATATAAATATATATTTTATTGAAGTATAGTCAGCTTACAATGTTATCAGTTTCTGGTGTACAGCACAGTGCTTCAGTCATCCATGAACATACATGTTAAATGAATTTTTAATATTAACAAATATTACTAAAACACCTTCCGTGGGATTTGTATCATTTTGTACCTAATGGGGTAAGTCTGTCTTCCGATACAACTTTATTTATGGACACTGAAATTAGAATTTCATGTAATTTTCATGTATCACAACATATTTCTCTTCTTTGATTTTTTTCCCCCCAGTTGTTTAGAAATGTAAAACCATCCTTAGCTTGTGGACATACATAAACAGATGGTGGCCAGATCTGGCCCAGGGGCCATAGTTTGCCAACTCTGGATTATGTCTTCCATATGTATCTCTAAACAAAATTGTTCCATTTTGCCAGCTTTGTAACTTTATATAAATGTGGCATGCTTCTGTCATGCAACATGGTATTTATGTGATTCACCCATGTTTTTGCTTGTAGCAGCAGCTTGTTTATTATCATCCCCAAAGCATTTCCTCATTGTCTGCAGTTTATTTATTCATTCTGCTCGCATGATTTGTCCCAGTTTCAGACCCTTAACAGACAATGCAGTGAACATCCTTGTGCTAGCAGACCTGTTCACATGCAGAGTTATTCCAGACTATGTACCCAGTAGTGGAATTGCTCAATTGTAAGATGTGTATATATTCACTTACTAGGTAACACCTGGTACCTTTTCCAAAGTAGTCGTGTTAATTTACACTCCTATCAGCAGTGGTGAAGTGTTCCCACTCATCTGTGCTCTTGCCAATAGTTGATATTATCAGATGTTTTAATTTTTGCCAATCTGGTAGGTGTTTAATCGTATCTCATTAGGGTTTTAATTTGCATTTCCCTGATTACTAATGAGGTTGGGCACCTCTCCTGTGTTTAATAGACATTCTTTCGCACATTTTTTTTAGTGAGCTGTTTGTCTTCTAGTTATTTTGTAGGGATTCTTTGTATATTCTGGATTACGCTTGGTCAGTTATATGTGTTAGAGGTATCTTTCCCCATTCTTTGGTTTGTTTTTCTCCTTTCTTGGGTAACAGAAATTCATGTGTGACTATTTTTATCACTTGACAACCCACCCTTATCAAAGTCCTGGCCTGGACCGCTAGCATTTCCTATCGCTTATCGAAGACCCTGCTTTTAAGTTCTTGTTAGTTTATGAGGATTTACTTTATTCTTGCTAGTTTTATTGTTAGAGTATGCTAAACTGCTGTAGCAAATATACCCCCAAATGCATTTTCAAAAAGAATAAAATGTATTTTTACTTGCTTTTTTAAAAAATGTTTTTACTCTGAGGGTCTAGGAAAGGTGTTTTAGGTCAGTAAAGCCTCTGATGCTCAGAGACTCAGACCAGTGATGACTTTGCCATTTTCATCCTGAGACTTCAAAGATTACCCTCTGTTCTCACCCTCAGTAAGGGGGATACACTTGGAAGAACACACCTGGGAGGTTCACAGTCAGGTCTGGATGTGGCTAACCTGCCGCCTTCCCATTCCAGATCCCTGGTGTAAAGGAGGTGGGAGCTGTGGTTAGAGCCTGTGTATGTCCTGAGGGTAAGGCTGACGATATTTGCTAAAGGATAATGAGAAGAGGCATCAAGAATTTTGCTTGACTGAGCAACTCAAAGGATGAATTTGCCATTTTCTGAGATGGTGAAGGCTACAGAAGGAGTAGATTTAACGGGTGGGAGATTGGAGGATCAGCAGTTTGGTTTTGGACATATTAGTTTTGTGATCCTATTAAACATCAACTGGAAATGTTGAGTAGACAGTTAAATATTTAGGTTTGGATTTCAGGGGAACATTTCAGGCTGGAGATTCAAATTTGGGAGTTGAAAGCATTAAGCTGGTGTTTGAAGCCATGAGCCTGATTGAGATCCTAGAAAGGGAACATGGACAGAGAAGAGAAAGGGTCCGAGGATGGAGCCTGGGGTGGCTTTAAATGCAGATTTCAGAGAAGCAGAGTGGCCAGCAACAGAGACTAAGAAGGACCAGCCAATGAGGAGGGAGACAGACCAAGAGAAGAGAGGTGAAGAAAGTCCTTCAGAGATCAGGGAGTGACTAGCTGGGTCAGACGGAGTTCTTAGGTCAAGGAAGATGAGGACTCAGACGTGACTATTGCTTTTGACCCAAAGACAATGTCAGTGACTGTGATGAATGATGGTATTAGCATATGTTCTCCACCCCTGTCCTCCTGAAGGTCACGATACTCACCTCCATTAGTAACAGATGTGCATAAATTTGTGCATGTGTGTGTGTGAACATGTGCTTGTGTGCATGTTTAGTATCAGAATTCCCTCACCTCAACTACCAGTGATTCTGCTATGTCTTCCAGGGTCTGCCACTCCCCATAAGGTCATTTTCTCCATTAAAGCATGAGAAGAATCAATTCTGCACCTCTTTGATTTCCAAGGCTGGTGTTAAAACCCAGTGAAAGACAAGAGGAGAAATATTTGTGAAGTCAATGTTCCACAGTATTGCCCCATATTAATAGTTACTAATACAACTAATACCCATTAGGTGTGTTGAGAGCCTGCTGTGACCAGGGCCACGTCAAGCATCTTATGTACATTGGCTCTGATCTCACAATAGCCCCATGAGCTGGATATCATTATCCTAAGTTTACAGATGAACAGTCATTAACACACCAAAGGGCACATGGGAGAAGTGGCTGAGCCATTATGAGTTGTGTTTCTATATATCATGCGATTTTCTCCTGAAACTTCATGGTCCCATATGTTATTTTTGTTTCTGCAGAAAGGGCCAAATAAAACACCTGTAGCTGCCATCTGTCTGACCAGTTTGGTGACCATGGCCTTTGTCCTCGTGGGTCAGGTGAATATTCTGGCCCCCATCGTTACCATCAACTTCATGCTGACATACATCGCAGTGGACTACTCTTACTTCTCCCTATCCATGGGTGCCTGCAGCCTCCCTCAGGTGCCTGAGTCAGTGTCCAGGGAGGGCATGGAAGCTCTCCACTGCTCTGAGCACCTGCTCCTGGAGAGGGCTCCCAGCTATGGCTCTGAGGGCGTTGCCTGGAGCCTCACTGAAGGCACTTTGCTGGAATTCACCAAGGACATGGATCAGCTCCTCCAGTTAACCAGTAAGCTTGAGAGTAGCCAGCCCAGGGGAGGAGAGAGCCATGGCATCCCAGAGAATCAAAAGGGGAAGACAAAGAAGGCCACCAAGCAAGCCCTCCAAGATAGCTTCCTCTTGGACCTCAGGTCCCCTGCTTCCTTCCCTCCTGAAGGCTCTGACAGATGGCCCGCTGCCTCTTGGGAGGGGCAGGAGCCCTACAGGGACATGCAGGGTTCCAGAAGTGAAGGGACTTGGCCTGGGGAAGCCTGTGGAGGACAACTTTTCTCTGAGCTGAGTAACCAACCCAGGGCAAGTGGAGAAGGTGGGTGCTTTGGAATCACAGTGGGGTCTCCTAACTGGGGTGACTACTCAGTTGTCACAACTCTCTTTCAAGTCCCTAGTTAGTGCATTTTATAGCTGGGTTTAAAATCCTTGTGAGTTTTGCTTGGCATTTACTTTAAAAACGTATGGGCAGATAACAGCTGAATTTGTAATTCTACTGTTACAGATGGTTCATTTTAAACAGAAATTTCTATCTACTCCTGTTTGTTAGAGCTGGGAGCCATGGCTAATAATTGAATATTAATTTCATTTTACTCAAAAATCAGCCACCATGAATGAAACCAGTTTCTCCTTTCAAGGGAAGTGGAAATGTGTTGTGACAAATTGCCTGGCAGGAACTTCGTATGTTTTGTCTCTGGAAGATGAATCTCCCAAACCAGGCAGGAGGGGATGGAGAGACAGTGGCTAACGGAGCATAGCTTTGTTTCGCTTCCTCAAATCTGCAGACCCAGAGACACAGGGAGAGACTCTGAAAGAGAGGCTTCCAGGGCATGAGAAATTCTGAGAGAAAGCAAGAGCTTAGAATTTTGGAGAGTCTTCCATACTCCAGGTGCTTTTCATATATTATTGCATGTAATATAATAGATACTAGCATTTTCTGTTTTACAAATGAAGACCCTGAAGCCCAGTGAGGTCCCAGAGAATCCTCAGAGCTGAGACTTCGCACAGCTGGACATCACACCCAGGTCTCCCTGTATTTGAAGCCCAATACTTTCCTCTACATAATCTGCCCCTTGAGATCTGTACAGACAAGTGTGGGCAAAAAGAAGGAGACAGAGACCTAGAAGGAGATGTCCAAAAATAAATGCTTTATGTTCTCCCATACACCTGCTTTTCCTTCTTTACCTCCAAATTGGTGGGAGGTTTTTAATGGTAAGAACATTATCAAAATTTTAAAGATTATTTTATTTTTTGTCAAAGTAATAAGAGTACAGTTTAATCAGTCAAGTGGAATGAAAAGTCACATAATCAGATATAGTAGTTCCCACTCTACTATACCATCCCTTTTATCCTTCTCCAGCCCATAGTTCCACTCCAAGAAAATCCTGCTTTCAACCAAAAAATTGCTTCTTCTGTTAACCTTCATGTTACTAAGTAATATATTTGCATTGCTGCTTCTTGATATGTCA
Source organism: Camelus dromedarius (assembly GCF_036321535.1). Lineage (NCBI taxonomy): Eukaryota > Metazoa > Chordata > Mammalia > Artiodactyla > Camelidae > Camelus > Camelus dromedarius. The sequence continues at coordinate 62,236,983 of NC_087437.1, forward strand.
GTTTCAGATATGATCTTTTGATTTCCTACTATGATAAATGAAGAATTAACTCATTTATGCCACTGATTTCTTATCCAATGTCTTTAGTGTAATTGCATCACAGTTTTTTTAATTAACTGAATAGCTACTATTCAAATTATATCACGATTAAGTGAATATTGCTTAACTCTGAGCCATATATTATACTATGATTACATTTCCTTTTTAGTTCAACCTTTTCTATTTCCTGGGGTTAATAATAGCCTTGGTTTTTTATTTGCTTGGTTTTCTGCCCTCATTTTTCTCTAAGTGCTCTGGCAGATATGCGAACACCTCTCAATGTTATTTTCCAAATGCTCGAATTCTTCAGAAATTTATCATATTCATTTGTTTTTTCCCCTCTGTCCCATGGCTGCTATCCTGATCCACTCTAGAGCATCTGTTCTCTAGGCCTGCTATAAAGCTGTTGTCTTGGAATTCCTCTATCATACTTGTGTGTCAGGTCCAGGGAATAAGAGATTTCTTAGATGCAATATTATGATAGACTTTTTTTTTTTTTTTTTGCCTGCCCAGCATCAAATGACTTCCCTGTGTTTTGAAGAATTTCTAAGGTTACGAGTCTTGGTGGGAGGCAAAGCAAGCCTTTCACACTGAAAACTGAAAATGTCAGATATTCAGTTTTCCAGCCCCTCCTACAACCCAACCAGAGTGCAGGCACAGGACCAAGGATCGGCTAATCAGATGAGCCCTCCATATACTTGGAACTGGGAACTGGAAACCTGAAGAAATGGAGATTTTGAAGAACTCCCTGGAAGCAGGATGGTGGCTGCAGGATGACTACATTCTTGGCTCCAGTATTTAGGGCTTTCTGGGTCAGTGGGCGGGCTGCAGTGTCTAGACCTTGGTGCCTCTAGCACTGGTGACCCCACTAGACTGCTCTGACATAAAATTTTGAGTGTTGTCCCTGGCTATGTAGCCCTGAACTTGATTCGCTAGCCTTTCCAGCTGTTCTCAGAGACTTGGAAATGTCTTTTTAGCTGGTTATATTGCTGCTTCTCATGAAACCACGTGGGGTTTTTTGCTAAAGAGGAAGGGGATATTGGGTAACAGCAATCAGTCTATGCCGCAGTTATCCTGTTCTTAATTTCCAAGAGCTCTTGGTTGTAACCTGATTTGTCCTTATCCTTTTTTAAAAAAATTGAATGTCAATTCATTCTTGTTCTATGGATACAATGCTTATCTCTCTGGTGACATTACTTATTCTCCCTTTAAAGTCTATTCTGCCCTGTGTTCTTTAGTTTCTTTTCTCTTCGGCTTGGTCTCGCTCTCTTTTATGTTGGAGACTTTACTAAAATGTCTATGGCTCTTTTGATTTTAATTTCTTTTCCTGCTTAGAAGTAAGTATTAAAAGCTGTTCAAAGACCTGCATCCTGGGCAGGGCTTATTGACTGGTGCACCTTACTGTAGAGTGATCAGGCTTCTTCACAGGAGGACCCCCAAATGGGACTAGCTGGAGGTTTTCCTCTGGGGCTCTTCAGTTCCTCCAGAGAAGAGTCCTTTAATTTCTTGCATGGGGGTCTACCAGATGGCTGCTTGTATTCAGGAAGCCAGGTGACATAAGGGAGTTGGAGGTGTCCCACTACATAGGATATAGACTTTCACTGAATTCCCCAGTTTCTAGCTCCATTCCCCCACTCTTTTCAATGTCTAGTATCCCAAGTCCGGGCACCTCTCTGGTTTGATTTCTTCAGAGGAACCCCCCTTGGGGAGGGGTTCAGGTAAAGAGGAGTTGTTCCCTAGTTGCATGGCCAGAGGAAAGATCTTGATGTCTGTTTCATATACAGTCTTGCAACCAGCCCCCTGCATCTTGTCACTTCTCAGGGACAGGTGCTTCCTGGTCCTGAACTTTGTGGGGTCTACTGGGGTGCTCCTGGCCTGCATCCTCTCTGTGGACCCTAGAGTTTGTCCTCCTCTGCTCTGCTGTCTGTTACCACTCCTCCATCACCTCTCCCCCTTCCAAGACTTGTTATCTTTCCTCTCATTCTCCTTGTGTTTATGAGTTTATGCCTATTTAATTCTTTTTGTGTCTTCTCAGAGGGTTTCAGCCAAGGTGTGTGGTCACTTGGCCATGTTTAATTGGTGAAGTCGTGTAATCTTAGAAATTCCAGGGCTCCTGCTGAGCCCTCCCTCTCTGGCATCCTGGCTGCCTTCACCTAGGTGCAGGTCCTCAACATCTGGCACCCAGACTCCTGTTAACCTCCACACTTGTCTCCTGCCTCCAGATTCTCCCACATTCTGTTTCTCCTTCTCACTGTCCACTGAATGATCTTTCTAAAAAAAAAAAAAAAAACTCTCATCCTGTTTCCCTTTCTTAAAAACCTTCCTTTAGATTCCATCTTGGTGTGATCTGCAAGATTCTTAACCGTCCTGCCTTGCCTTACCTTCTTGGCCATTTTTCTCATGACAACCAACGCACATGCAACTACAGCCAGACACATGCCCCAAACACATCATGTTCTTTATCCCTTCCTGCCTTGGCCCATGCTGTTTTGCCTTCTCAGGTTGCTTCACTTCCCCCTTTTCCATCTGAAAAAAGCCAATGTATTGTTTCAAATCTATCTAATTTTTCAGACCCCCTCTGAGGATTCCCTGATTTCATCTGTGGAAGCATGATGTTTGAGTCACATGAGTGGTAGAAACACTTACCATATTGTTTGATACATTTGCTTACACATTTGTCTTCAAGTCTACTCGTCTGTCTGTCTTAAGGAAAAGAAATATAAGTTTTACCCCTTTTCCCCTAGTCGGTTAGCTTTCTTTAGTCACAAATCAAGTCTTTCTACCTTGTGTTCATCACAATATTCCCACATAGTACGTGGCACTGACAAACACTCAGTAAAGGCTAATTGAATTGATGAACAATTGTACAAATATTGGCTAAAAATGTTTAAACATTGATAGGTCAAGTAGAATAGAAAGGGTTAAACTATTATTAGAACCCCATGTGTGACGAACCAGATGCCATAAAATAGTAAGAATCAAAGCACTATTGAATAAATAATATTGAGAGCAAATGGATCAGAAAAATTAACTCAGGGCTATATTTGATACCTTATATAGCCACACAGTCCTTATTTATACCAGCTGCACAAGAGAGATATTTCTGACTATTGAAGACATCATCAAAGACAAAAAGGATCTGATTAAGCAGGAATAAAAAACATTTGCACAACACAGTGTCACAGAAGGAAACAATGATTCTGACAGACACAACTGATAAAAGCATACCTTCCAAAGCATATTATTTTTAAAAACAGGAAGATCAAAATCCAGATTCAACAGAAGAGAGTTCAGAGGAGATGAGCCCTCAGTTTACATGGGAAAGACCAATGCCCAGACTCATTTGTTGTCCATTCAATGAACTAACTTTCATGGTTGAGTGTTGAATGTTGTTAGTAGCTAAAAATAGGCAGCATTTATTGAGCTTGTCCGTTGTGCCTGGCATGGAAGATAATCACTTAACACAGATTATCTCAGCTCAGCTCAGCTCCGATTTAGGCAGTGTTGGTACCTTTTTACAGATGACAGAAGGGAGGCTTGGGGAAGTTAAACACTTGCTCCATTTGACCCCAGGTCGGTCTCACTTTATAACGTGTGGTCTTAACCCCTACACAATGTGTGTGCTGCCTGGTGGTCAGTATCTTTTATGAAGTAGGCCACAGTGTTGATTAAATGAACCTAAATTAAACCACTGTTAAGATGTCATTGCATATCTGTTAAGCTATCAAAGATTTAAAAAACAGTAGGTCGGTGGTTATCAGCTATAGGTACACATTGCTGGAAGCAATGTCAATGGATTCATTCCTTTTGGACCTGTTGATTAAATTTGGGAGGTTTTCTTCAGAAACCAGCAGTTTTGCTGCCACAGGGAACAAAGTTGTGGGCCGGGTCTTTAGAAGCTCAGTGTGGTGAGCTCAGTAGAAAATGGGATGGGAAAAGCCTCAGCTTTGCTAGCCAGAGGTAGCAGACCCAGCGAGGGTGAGCAGTGGAGCAGCCAGAAATTTAACAGGAAAATCCTAGAAGTGAGAGTGCCGTAGAAAGACCACAGGTCCCCACACACCCCTGCCTGGGGACCTACGAGAGAGAATGCCGATAGTCAGAGCCAGCGGAGACTGGAGACTGGCTGCAGCTGCCCTGTGCTCCCCGACCCGCACACAGATCCACAGGCAGAAGGTGGAGGCCTCCTGGGCCTGGCGGATGGGGCAGCTCCATGCTGGTAAGAACTGGGGTGGGGTTGGGGGCAGCCCGGAAGGAAAGCCGTAGACTCTCCCGCTCTTCCCCTCAACTCCAGCGTTTTTTTAAAAATAAACACTTCTTATTTAGTTGTCCCCATTTGGTAAATTTCTAGAGCCCTGAGTGATTGTTTTTGATGATTTTGCCTAATTGTGTACTTATCTCTTATGGAGAGGATTTTTGACTTCTTCACATGGCCATAGCTCAAAGTTTCTCTGGTTCAGTGTTTCTGGAGAATCATCTTGTAAGATGTAACAAGAGATATAAAACTATTTAATTACTCTGACGTAGTAAATCTATTGGGGGGGATTGTATTTCAAGGAAACAACCCCACATCAAACAACAAACCATAAAATCTTTCCAGGATCATCATAGCTGCATTGTTAGTGCTAATGACAAACTAGAAATAACTTAAATGTGCAGCATTTAGAAAATGGTTAAAAGAATTTGTAGAGCCAACTTGATAAAATACCACATGGACTTGAAACACCATCCTTTGTGGACCATACCAATGCACATGCTCAGTTTGTACATGCCAGCAAGAACTGTGTGTTCATTTATTCTGATGAAGTTATGGAGTGCATTTGCAGAGCTGATTTAATATCTTTTTTTACTGAAGTACAGTTGATTTACAATGTTGTGTTAGTTTCTGGTATACAGCATAGTGCTTCAGTTATGCATATATATATTATTTTTCACATTCTATTTCATTATAGGTTATTACAAGATACTGAATATAGTTCCCTGTGCTATACAGTAGGAGCTTGTATCTGCAAATCCCAAACTGCCAGTTTATTCCTCTATACCCTGTTTTACCCCTGGTAACTATAAGTTTGTCTTCTATGTCTGTGAGTCTGTTTCTGTTTTGTAAGTAAGTTCACTTGTGTCTTTTTCTTTTGGATTCAACATATAAGTGGTATCATATGATATTTGCCTTTCTCTGTCTGACTTACTTCACTTAGTATGATAATCTCTAGGTCCATCCATGTTGCTACAGATGGCATTATTTCACTCTTTTCTATGGCTGAGTAGTATTCCATTGCATATATATTATATGTACATATAATACATGTGTGTGTGTGTGTGTGTGTGTGTATATATATATATATACAGAGTTGGTTTAATACTGATTTTAAGTAATTTCCAAAAAATTATTTAAATTCATGATTTTAAAAACTAACATAATTGTTTTCCCCCTTCTTACTTAGTCTTTATATCTGCATGGGTGAACATAGAACTTGTTAGACATGGTGCTAGATTTTAAAAGATAATTTAATGTTATGCATTATGTTTATTATTATATTTAATATTTTTAACATGCCTGATGCATAGTTCTGTTTACCTTTTCGGTTGTTTTATGACTAAGGCTTGATAAAGTTGCCTTCCTAGTTATTATTCTAGTATTTCTAACATGAGAAAATGTCGCCTCACACCATTAGTCCATAAGACTTGTTTCTCCCAGCATAATCCCTGAAAAGAGAAAACAAAAAGTTCCTTCAGTCATTCTGGAAGGGTTTTGAAACTCTAGCTGTTTAGGATTCTGAATAATTGTCTGCCTGTGTTGTCATCCCTATTCAAAGTCACTGAGCATCCCTGCCTGAATACTCCCTCACATTGCTGACATATAAAACTTCACTGTCCTTGCTTCGAGGACACACCCCTCCTTATGACTTTCCCTGGAGTTCCTCAGAAAACACACACACACACACACACACACACACACACACACACACATACATATACCTCCCTTGGGTACAGTGTAATTGAGGTTGTACAAGATCAAGATCAAATATGAAAGAGTGAGCTTAACATTTTGCAAATCTCAGAGAGGCAAAAATCTAAGTCCTTCACCAATAGTGTTCCTTCTTAATAACCACAGGGGCAACTGTACTTCACTAAGCCTGTGATTGAAAAAATGAATCATGCATTGGGCGTGTTGAAAGTATGCAGTTTAATCAATGACAATCATAGTAGTATTTCTTCTTTTTAAAAAAATTAATAGAGTCATCAATTCAAATCAGTCATAAATCTTGGCAGAGTTTATTTTAATCCATTATCAGTAAGGAGACATTTATTGAGCACTTCCTATACACAAACTCCTACATGCCTAGATTTAGCTTTTAGAGATACAGAAGACAGTCCTTGCTGTCAAGCTATGAAAGTATAAAATATAAGTATGATAGTTGGAAGCCCATGTTGAAGGCAGACAGATGTTGAGAAGATGAAGACTTCCTGGGGGTCTAAGATGGTTTGTCCTTCACTTAACCTCATGTGTGGGATACTCACTACATTCCAAGCACTGTTCTGGGTGCTGGGGTTGGGAGACATGCTGAATAGACATAGAAAGTTTCTGCTGTCATTGAGCTTGCTTTCTAGTAGGGAAGACACATAATGAATAAGCAAATACAGTGGGAGGCTCTCCTCTTCATGCATTGATTCAGGGACTCAGGCACTTTCCATTTTTATGACTTCACCATCCCCTAGGTCCTTGTCATGTGCAGAGTCAAGACTGAATTGCCGTGTTCAGATTTGGGGCACAGGGAAGAGGCACACCTACTCTCTCAAAGACTTTGGGGCAGAAGTGGCATTCACCACTTCTGCTCAAGTTCCATTGGCGAGAACTTAGTAACATGACCTCTCTAACTGCAAGAGATCCTGGGAGATGTACTCTAACTGGGGTCTCTACTGCAGGAGTGCACTACAGTAAATCAGTGGCTAGGACTAGGAATGGGAGCAATGGAGGTGGTAAGGCATGGTCATATTCTGAATATTTTTTGATGGTAGAATCAACAGGATTTGCTGATGGAATAGCTGTAGGTATGAGAACAAGAGAGGAGTCAAGGATGAATCTTAGATATTTGAGTGAATGCTGGTATCATTTACTCAGTTGAAGAAGACTTGGGAAGAATAGATTTCTGCTTTAGTCATGTTAACGTTTGAGGTGTTTAACAGCCATGTGAGGGATGATATTGAGAAGACAACTAGATACACAAAACTTTAGTTGAAGGGAGAGGTTGGAGATGATATTAACTTGGAATTTTTTTTGTTTTAACTCAGCCAGTCAAAGGCCAGTTGTGATCTGGTCTTTATTTATTTTATTTTATTTTTTAAACTTTTTTTTATTGAGTTACAGTGATTTTATAATGTTGTGTCAAATTCCAGTGTAGAGCACAATTTTTCAGTTATTCATAAACATATATATATTCATTGTCATGGAATTATTAATATATGGATAGTATTTAAAGTCATGGGACTTGCAGAGATCTTCTAGGAGTGAGTATATGCAGAATAAAGAAGAGAGCTGAGGACTGAATGAATGCTGGGATAGTCTAATATTTTAGAGTTGAAAAGAGGAGGTGAGTCAGCAGAGGAGACTGAGAAGAAGTGGGCATTGAGATAGGAGGAAAACTGGGAGAGTGAGGCATCCTAGAAACCAAGAAAAGAATGTGTTTCAATAAGAAGGAAGTCATCACCTGTGTCAGATGCTATCTGAAAGGTCAAGTAGGATGAGGACTGGGAGTCGACCATTGAGTTGGAAAACATTCAAGTCATTGACAACCTTAGGAAGAATAGTCTAAGTGGAATGGTGTATACAATCCTACGAGTGGGTTGAGGAAACAACAGAGGTAGAAACCATATGGATAATTCTTTTGACATGTTTTGCTGTAAGGGAGACAAAGAAATAGGACAGTAGCTAGAGGGTGACCAGGATGTATTTGTTTAGTTGGGAGAAATTACGCTGTATTTGTACTTGATAGAGATGATTTAGTAGAGGATGGAAAAACTGATGACAAAAAAAGCACACTCCTGAAGCAGGGCACAAATGGAGAGATGGGCCTTAGGTTGGAGCTGGGACTGTCCACTCTAAAAATGAAAAGGCAGATGAGAGGGTACAGATGCCAAGTGGGTTGGTAGATTTGGTGATGAGAAAATATTAAAGCTTCTTTTGAGAGGAGAGTTTGTAAATTTGTTATATCAGAGAGTAAGAGAATGAGTTGACTAGGTTTAAGACTGCTGAGTAATGCTGAAATGTGGAAGCAGATGATAAACACAATATTCTTGGACCATGGAATCTAAGCTAGATAAGAAGGTGGTGAAAAGAGAAGGTAGATGATAGAAAGTAAAAAACATACTAGGGAAAGTTGACTGAAAGTTCCTCTGCAGGCTATAAATAGTTGGGGTGGGAGACAGCAGAGCAAATGAGAAAAAAAGGAGGTGACAGGCTGAGAGTAGATTGATTGGAATCATAATTTAGGAAGTGAAAGCTTCCTGGTAAAGACAAGCCTCAAGTGTGGCCAAGGGATTTAGTTGTTGGGGAGAGTGGAAGTTGTCTTTTAGGCTGAGTTACAATATTAGAGAAGAGGAACCCAGAGGTATTCGCTAATGAAAATACTAGAGGGTTTGATAACAAATTAATAACCAAGGATTTGGCTCATTTATTTTTTAGATTTCTTCCCAAAGTCTGGGCTCCAGGAAAAAGATATCCAGAGACCAACTTCTTTCTACAGCCGCATATGCAACCCCTGGGTCTCCCTGTTGGGGGTGAGTAGCTTCATTTTGATTGTCCTTGAGATGTAATTCAGGTGGAGCTGTGTCATTTTGCAGTGGAGGGTAAGGGAGGAAAGAGGGGAGTCTTCATTAGGAGCAATGTGATTTAATTGCCTATTATATTAGAATTTAGATGAGGCTACATATGGCAAGATTACATTTAATGAACCACTTATTTTAATCAGTGGTTTACTTTTTAAATAATTAATCATCTCCAATAACCTCTGGGTCACCAAATTTCTAGGTACATCAAATTAGCACAATTTCACTCTAATTTGTTTCTTCTGGAAAGGAGTAGGACAAGGAGCTAGAATGGAATATTGATTGATTGTTGATTAGAGGGTACTTTCAGGAGGATGTCTTCTCAAATATCTGTTTGAGAGATTTTTTGAATTATGAGTGAACTTCAATTATTCAGACTTTTATAGTGATCAGAGGTTGGTGATATGGACTGTTGTTTCTTAAGGGCCTAGCCTTATGCTTGCTTACCATGAAATAAACCATTAGTAAACTATCCTTCCTACTCTGTTTCCACAGGCTTTTGGGTCCCTTCTCATCATGTTTGTGATCCAGTGGGTCTATACCCTGGTTAACATAGGTGTTGCTGCCATTGTGTATTTCTACATTGGTCGGACCAGTCCAGGGCTTCACCTGGGTAAGCAACAGAGCTGTATTGCCACCACTTCTTGTCTTCTTTTTTAGCATTTACTGAAAAAATGTGTTTTGAAAACCTATTAAATGCCAGCACTGTCTCAAATACGAATCCCATTTTCAAGGAGCTGACAGTCTAGGAGAAAAAATATGGCATTTACATAAATGGTGACAAATGAAAAATAATAATAACTTGTGAGGTTTATAAGACATGTAGAAGTAAAATGGATGACAACAATAGCATAAGGGCCAGGAGGGAAGAAATGGGAATATACTATTGGAAGGTTCTTATACTATAAGTGAAGTACGAAAATACCACTTAAAGGCAGACTGTGAGGAGTTAAAAATGTGTACTACAAACCCTAAAGCAACTACTAAAATACGGGCATACCTTGGAAATACTGAGTTCAGTTTCTGCCCTAAGAAGAATACTGCAATAAAGCGAGTCACACAAATTTTTTTGTTTCCTAGTGCATATAAAAGTTATGTTTACACTATACTGTAGTCTATTAAGTGTGCAATAGCATTATGTCTAAAAAAAGTACATACTTTAATTTTAAAGTACTTTATTATTAAAAAAATGCTAACCATCATCTGAACCTTCACCAAATTGTAGTATTAACATTAAAGATCACTGATCACAGGTCATCGTAACAAATATTATAATAATGGAAAACTTTGAAATATTAAAAGAATTACCAAAATATGACACAGAGAAACAAAGTGAGCAAATGCTGTTGGGAAATGGTGCTGATCGATTTGCTTGATGCAGGATTGCCACAAACCTTCAACTTGTAAAAGATGCAATACTGAGGAGCACAATAAAGCAATGTACAGTAAAATGAGGTATGCCTGTAAAACCACGAAGAGTTACAATAAGCCAATAAAGGGGATAAAACTGAATTTAAAATACTCAAAAATAAAGCAGAAAAAGATAATAAAGGACATATGGGCAAACCAAAAATAAATAACGAGGTAGTTTATATAAACCTGGCCATATCAATAATCACATTAAATATAAATAGTCTAAACAGTCCCAATTAAATAGTCTAAACACTGAGACTGTCAGACTGAAAGGATATAAAGCCTGATCCTACTATATGCTGTCTACAAGAAGCTTACTTTAAATATAAGTTAAAAGTAAAAAGATGGAAAAGATATATCATGATAAGATAAATCAAACAAAGCTGGAGTGACTATATTAAAACCAGACAAAGTAGATTTCAAAGAAAAGAATATTACCAGGGATAAAGAGGATAATTTCATAAAGATAAAGGGCAAATTAATCAAGAGGGCATAATAAATCATAACTTTTATGCACTTGAAAGCAGAACTTTGAAATATATAAAGTAAAACCTTGATAGATCTGGAACAATAGGTAGAAAAGTTCTCAATTGTAGTCAGAGATTTCAGCACCTCACTCTCAATAACTGATAAAACAAATAGGCAAAAAAATCAGTAGGGCTTTAGAAGACTTGAGTAACATTATCAACAAACCTAGTCAAACTGATATGTATAGAACATTCCACCTAACAACAGAAGAATATATATCCTTTCCAAGTGTACATGAAACATTTACCAGGATAAACCATATTCTAGAACATTTCTCAAAGGTCTCAGTAAATTTAAAGGCATTAAAGTCAATTCAAGAACAAAGGGGAAGTAAAATAGAAATAAATACCAGAAAGATATCTGGAAAATCCCCAAATGTTTAGAAACTAAAGAACCCTAAATAACACTAAATGACTAAGAACACTAAATAAACTGAAGACTAAATAACTCTTGGTTCATAGAAGAGATAGTGAAATTAAAAAGTATTTTGAACTGAATGAAAATGAAAATTATACTTACCAAAATTGTGAGATGCAGCTACTTTTATTAGAGAAGCATCAAATGCTTCTATTAGAGAAGAAAAAAGATCTCAAATCAATGATTCAAATTTTCAACTTCAAAAACTAGAGAAAGAACAAATTAAACCCAAATAAGCAGAAACAAAGAAACAATAAAGATTAAAGTAGAAATCAATAAAATATAAAACAGGAAAAATACAGAATGCCAGTGAAACAAAAAGCTGGTTATATGAGATCAATAAAATTCACAGACCTCTACCAGACTGATCAGAATAAAAGGAGAGGAAACACAAATGACCAATACCAGAAGTGAGAGAGATGACATTACTAGAGAGTCTACAGATATGAAAAGGGAAATAAAGAAATATTATGGAGGTGGAGGATATAGCTCAGTGGTAGAGTGTGTGCTTAGCATGCATGAGGTCCTGGGTTCAATCCCCAGTACTTCCGTCAAAATCAATCAATCAATCAATCAAATTACCTCCCCCAAAACAAAACAAATAAAAACAAAAATATATTTAAAAAAGAAATATTATAAACAGCTTTATGCCAATAAATTTGACAACTTCAGTGAATTGGACACATTCCTTGAAAGATACAAACTATCAAAGCTCACTCTAGAAGACATATAGGGCTATTTATGTCATCTATTAAAGGAATTAAACTTGTCATTAAAAATTTTCCCATAAAGAAAACCCTAGGCCCACTCAGATGGCTTCACTACTGAAACCTATCAAATATTTAAGGAAGAAAGAATATCAGTTCTATACAAGTGCTTCACAAAATATCCCTCATGAACATAGATGTAAAAATTCTTAACAAAATGTTAACAAATTGAATACAAAATAATACAAAAAGCATAATAATACATCATAATCAAGTGGGTTTATCCCAGGAATTCAAAGTTGGTTTAACATTCTTAATCAATCAATGTAATTCACCATATTTACAGGCTAGAAGAGGAAAACTTCAAAATATTTCTGAGAGGAAATTGAAGAAATAAATGAATATATATACTATATTCATGAATTGAAAGATTCAATATCTTTAAGATGTCACTTCTCCTCAGAGCTTTCTATGGAGTAGATACAATCCCCAGCAAAATCACAGCTGCCTTTTTTGTAGAAATTAGAAAGCAGATCCTAAAATATTTATATGGAAATTCAAAGGACCTAGAATAGCACAATCTACTTTGTAAAAGAAAACCAAAGTTGGAGGACTAAGATTACCTGATTTCAAAACTAATTATAAAGCAAAAGTAATCAAGACAGCATGGTATTGGAAACAAGATATACAAATAAATCAATGGACAGAGTAGAGAGTCCAGAAATTGCAAAGGCAATGCAGTGGAGGAAAAAAATAATCTTTTCAGCAGATGGTGCTGGAATAGTTGGAAATCTACAAGCAAAAGACAAACTTTGATCCATAAATTATACAATGTAAAAATAGCTCCAAATGGATCCTAGAAAATACGGGAAAAAAACATTTTGACTGTGAGTGAGGCAAAGATTTCTTAGATACAACATCAAAAGTAGGAAAAAATTTGATAAATGGACTGCATCACAATTAAGGTTTTTGATCTCCCAAACACACTTAAGGAAGGCAAAGGCAAGCCATAGACTCTGAGAAAATATTAGTGAATTGTAAGTATCTAGAATATATAAAAACTCTCAAAACTCAATAATAAGAAAACAACAAAAAATTCAAAATGGGCATAAGTTTTAAATGGATTTCAGCAGAGAACATATATGGATAACAAATAGGCACATGAAAAAATGCTCAATGTGATTAGTCATTAAGAAATGCAAATTAAAACCACAATATAATATTACTACACATCTGTTAGAGTGATTAAAATGAAAAATACTGATCATGCCAAGTGCTGACAAGGATGTGGAGCAGCTAGAACTATCATGTACAGCTGGTGAGATTGTGAAAATAGTACTATCACTTGGTGAAACAGTTGGGCAGTCTATTAAAAAGTTAAACTTATACCTTCTGTATGAACTAGCCACTGTACTCTTAGGTATCTGTCCAAGAGAATTGAAAGCATATGGTCATACAAAAATGTGTACATGAATATTCATAGCAGCTTTATTTGCAATAGTCAAAAACTGGAAACAATCCAAATGTCCATCAACAGGTGACTCTAAAAATAAATTATACTATAGCCATACAATGGAATACTATTTAGCAATGAAAAGAATGGACTATTGATACACACAATAACATGGATGAATCTCAAAACAACTATGCTGAGTGAAAGAAACCAGATTTAAAGTACATAATGTAATATTTTATGCATATACATGTACAGTTAGTAAAAATGCAAACTAATCTATAATGACATCATTACCAGCAGTTGCCTTTGGATGAGGGTGGGTGTGTGGATGCATGGAAGGGAGGTCTTATGAAGTGGCTTGAAACAGCTTTTGGAGGTGGTGGATACGTTCATGATCTTGCTTGTAGTGATGGTTTTACAACGTATACGTATGTCAACACTCACCATTGTACACTTTAAATGCATGTTGCTTGTTCCAAAAATGTACCTGGGACTTGTATTAATCAGATATTGTAAGACACACAGGCACAGACATGACTGTCATGAAGATGGAAGTCTACACTCACAGAGCCCTAGGAACAGGAGGCATGCATACCATGCAGAGCCACGTGGGGGAGGACCAAGGTTGCTCAGGAGGCAGAAAAGGAAGAGGGGAGAGCATGGCCCAGAGCCTTTATTAGGGTTTTAATGGGAAGCAATGGGCAAGGCCTGTAGGCAGCTGAGTAAGTTTAGGATTGGATTGTTAGAGTAATTTCAGGGGGCTCTAGGTTATAGGGGTGGTCTCTGTTGTACTAGTTGTCTTGTATTTAGCCCTGGGATGATTTAAGGCAGGGGAATATTGGCTTGATGTATCAGTTTGATGAAGGGGACGGTTGTGAGTGTGAGCCTGGATCGGTTGGTTTGTTTATTAAGGGTGTGCTCATAGGGGAGTTGTTTGCCATCTCTAGTAATTAACACCTCTAGGATCAAGACCCCAAATGCCAGAGCATCAGGAATAAAGAAAGGAAGGACATATTATTAATACTCTGTTTATTGCAGGCCAGTTATTCCTCAATAATAAGCCTGTTAAAAAAAATACATTTGAGAGCCCTTGTCACCAAAATTCTGCAATGCCCCAATTTAAACTAAAGCAGTTACATAGTTTCAAGTCCTAACTAAATCAGATGTACTATAACAATCCAGGCAAACTGGAAAAAAAAATCTTCTGAATTAGAGTAGTCTGAAGTATATTTTTGAAAGAAGTGCACTTCAAACACTTAAATCACATGCACATGAAAAATAATGCTTTACAAAGTCATGCTAAGAAGGGTCCTTATATCAGCTAATTTAATGGATAGAATATAGTTTAATTAGCATAGTGATTGTATCAGTGATTTCTTCTGAAATTTCTTAGAAGTTAGTTTGATCTTAAGAAATTTAAATATTTCCCAGAAATCTATTCACAGGCAAGTATGACATCAAATTTCAGGCCAATTTTTTCATCTAAAATTTAGCCAATTTAGAATCTAAATGATGACAAATAAGTAGGACCAGTTAATAAAATGTTTATGTTTAGTTTCTTCCTTCAGACAATGTCAAAATATTTTAGGAGAATTCTCTTTCCAATTGCAGATATTAATGCAAATCTAAAATTTATCCTCCCTTTAACCGTAAGGACCCTAAATGAGACTGTAAATACATGTTATCAGCTGCATACCGTTGACATTAACCCAGATTCTAACATAAGCCTCTTAAAATAAGGCTCACTTCCTGGTCATGTATTGAACATGATCTAATTAACCAATTTTCAACCAGCCATTTATATATAAATATATTATCTGGTGGAGCATGTACATATAAGTGAGTACAAGGAAGCATTTTATAAGACTGCATTTGATTTAATTTCCTAAAGTTATATATAATTCATTATGTGAGATTTTAAAAACCCATACCAAAAGAGAAAAGTTTTTTTTTTAAAAAAAGTTGATAAACCCTATTCTAATCAGGGTGTCTGACGTCAGGATATTTGGTCAGCATCAACAACAATCTCACTTCAGATGTCAGTTCTAGCATTTCTACACGCTGAGCTATTTGATTCACTTAACATGTGTAGGAAATTTCATAAGTGCCAGATCCTATGGGTGTCGTATTGTGAGTGTTACCGATGAAAAAAAATGCATTTCCTGTCCTCGAAGAGAATATGGTCTAGCAGGGGACTTTATAGTATGTATTTGACACAAATCAGCTTGAATCTAAGGAAAAAAGATTATCAAAATTGGAACAAAGAAAAGAAAAGGAAAGAAAAATTCCTAAGACTGAAGTGAACAGGTCCTCTGCTTTTTTCTCTACAAAACATTTCTGGAGTTCAGAAATAAATTTTGGGAAACTATGTTATGGGTACGAAGTCCTTAGCAGGTTGATGTCAGAGAGCATTACAATGAATATTGTTTGGTTAGTTAGACTGAAGAAGTAAAAAAAAAATGTTTGTGCCATTCTGTGTGTGTGTCAGGGGATTCTAGATGCATACGTAGATCCTTCATAAATATTTATGTATATGTCTTCCCTGCAGGTTTAGCCTCCAACTTCAGCCTTTTCAGATGGATGAAGTCTCTTCTGATCCCCTCTTGCAGGTCTGTGCCAATCTGGGGCCAGGACCAGGGCAGATGCGTGTCCCGGGGCCCTGGAAGGTGCTAAGGGTGTCTCGTTCCTAGCTGGGCTTGGGTGAATTGTGGCGTGAACACCTGACCATTGAGAACCTCCAGGACACTCAGTCTGCTCCCCACTGCTCTCCACCACCTAGGCCCCTGTCCTCAGCCCATCAGAAGCTTCCTCTGGCCCATGTCCTTCTCCCTTCTTATCCTCAGGAATCATGAACAGAGGCTTTATTTAGCATCTGACTGCTGAGTGATATAAGTCAAGAGAGCTACCCTCGGTGAGTTCACAGTCAAAGACATACTAGCATGAATACTTACTTATACCTAAGATCAGGGCCCAGAGAACTCCCATCCTCCTTCTCAGCTCAGACGTAGTCAACATGCCTGTACTGGGGAGAGTGCCGAGGCCAAGTACAGTAACAGCATAGCGATCCTGGAGGAGTTCCGAGGGACCCCTATGTTCAAATACCCAAGAAAAGGGAAGAACCAACAACCCTCCTGAGAAACAGGAGAAGGCCTCACTGCCAATGCTTCCTCACCTTTGAAGGCCTCATGACTCTGAAAAATTACTTCCCTCCCCTTTTAGTATCAGTGAGGAGCCAAAGCTGCAGGCTGGGAAAACCCAGGCAGAACCCAACCAAGTGTTTATTTGGTTTCATTTTGTTGGTTTGGTTTTGAAACGCTAGATGTCTGGGTTGTACTTGCCAGTATTTCCACCTTCCATGCCTAGGCATTGCTAATGGGTTTTGGGACCCTTTCCCATTGATCCCTGATGTAAGTTCGGAACTTTTACCCATTGTTTTTATTGTGGTAAAATACACATACCACAAAATTGATCATCTTCACCATTTTAAAGTGGACAGTTCAGTGGTGTTAAGTACATCCATCCTGTAGTGCCACCATCACCACCGCGCAGCTCCAGAACGCTTCATCCTGCAAAATGGAAACTCTATACCCGTTGAGGAGTAACTCCCCATTCTTCCTTCCCAAGAATCCTTTTTAAGACAGTTCTTTATAAGCACTGCCAGTTGGTTCAAACTGGCACTAGAAATGAAGCCTCGATGCCAGAGCCTAGAATGATGAAGGAAGGGGAAGGGGGGCTGTGGAAAGCAACAAGGAGAGGGCTGGTGGAGAGGTGGTATACAGGGGGGTTCCTGGCCCTCTGCTTGGAAGCTGAGCTAACCGTCCTGTGTGGAGTGGTAGGAGGGGCGGGTCACCTCTCTGCCTCTCTTCTAGGCTGAGGGACCAGGTCGGGTGACTCAGGTCACAACACATCTGCACCCACCGCTTCCCCCAGCCTCCTGGTCTGAGGGAGTGGAGTTTCACGGGAAGTAGATTCTGTGTGGAAGCTGCCTGCCGATGCTGGGCTGCAGGTGGTGTGTGATTGAGACTATTTGGTCTTACCCAACTTACACGAATATTTTTAGGCATCTCTGCTTTTAAAGCCCACAAAGGGCCATGGGAGGCCGCTACTCCTTGTCTTGCACTCTGAATTTCACCTCTGAGGGCACCATAGTGCTATGCAGAAAGAAGAATGTATTGGGACGAGATTATTCTTAGACCAGAACAGTGCTTTGGTTGGGAAAGAGCCTGGTCCACACTGTTCACGGCTCTGTGGGCTTGCGGAGGGGCGGCGGGGACCTCAGCTGAGACTCAGCATCAAACGTGCTGCCTCACCATGGCTACCAAGCCACATTTTGTGGCGGTTATTCAGTGAAAGGACCAGGAAGTGGTGATCCATTTAAAACCAGAAATGGGTAGCCATGTTTTCTATTTTGTCATCTTGAATTTTTTCCACAACTAGAGCTCCACATGCTCTTCAAAACCAAAGGACAATAATATGGTAGGGTGTTTGGGGCAAAGGAATTTGGCTATGTTACCTCCTCTGTTACACCTGCAGTTCCCAGAATCATGTGAAATTAAGCCTGACCATAAGAAGGCTTTCTTTCCTGAAGTCCTAGCAACTGCCCAGGTGAGAATTCCTAGGCCATTCTAGACTAACAAGTGAAGTGTATTATATCCCTGAACTCGGAAGAATACAATGGTTTTACCTTGGGAAAAAAAAATATTGGTGAGAAAATAATTCATTGGCAAAAACACACGTTGGCTGGGATGGCATTTCTGTCACTTCCTAACCTTACTTCTTGAAGATTCAACTTTACAAAAGTTAATTCATGTCTCAGAAAACCTCAGCTCATCTAACTTAGATGTGCTGTCATCAAGTACTGCAAAGCCTGAGTCCTGTGATCTGAACTCCTGTAACAGCACTTTTTTTTTTTTTTTGGTCAGTTGAAGCTTTCTGCTTGAATTCCATAGATTCATACCAAGTTTTCTACGGCTTTTTACCACTATCAAATATATTCCTCATCTAAACAATAGAACGTTACTCCTCATAAAGTAGATGGTTCTTTTAAGGTAAAATTTTAAGAGGAAATCTGTGCCTAAGGTGTGATTTCAGGACCTGATGTAGACTGTGGGAACTAGAAGGGACCTGGGGAAATGAGAAAACAGAGGAACAAGGAGGCGAAGAGGTTCCCCCCGCCCCCGAGGCCACCAGGCTGACTGGCGGCGAAGCTGTGACTGTCTTCTGTGGATACCCTGCTGGCCGGGCTGACCTTTCCTTACTCCCTCTGCTGCCAGCACTTTCCCTCACGTATCCCTAACATTTTTCTTTACCAGTTGATTCCGACGCCAACGCTATGTAAACACTTCAGTGACAATAGAATCCAAATCAGAACTTGCTCGTTGTCTTCAAGCCAACTTGGTGCCAAAAGCCTTTGCACTTGATCTCATAGCTGCTTGCTCTGTAAACCTTAGCTCTGGAGATCGATCCTCATTCAACTTTCTTTCCAGTGAGCCAAAGGGAAGGTTTCTCTTTCTCTTCCATTTTCCAGCCTCTCCATTCCATTATTTCATTTGACAAGAAGATCCAAGTAAAGCTATAGAGCCCCGACACGACAGCATTTGGAAGGTTATTTTTGCACTGTTTTATACCTTTCTACTAACAGAAGGTGAATGTCACACTCCCTCTTTGTTTGATTCTTATTTCTCATACTTTGGGTTCATTAAGTGTCTTCCATATAGCTTTCAGCAGTTATGGTGTTTAAATGCACATTAAGTAATAAGCACAATGACCTTCCGCGAATAATTTCTCCGTCCCAGAGGAGACTTACTGCCACTGTTGAGCACATGGTCTTTCCTTCTGACCGTCCTCCGTGTTTCTCTCACCAAAGGACCTTGCGATCCCCACAAGAGCAGATAGTTTTGGCACCATCCCTGGCTAGGGTTGACATGGAGATGACTCAGCTCACCCTGGAGAACACAGACTTCGCCACCCGGGATCGCTACCACCACTCCTCCTTTGTGAGTCGGGAACAGCTGATGCCGCGGTACTAGAGTACTGAGTCCTTCTGGGACCCTCCCCTCCTGGAGCTGTCCAGGGCACAGTGGACTCCAACCCAAGAACCTCTGTGGAGCTGGTTCTCCTGGTAAGATACTCAAAGATCTGTCCTCTCACTGCCATTCTGGACGATGGAAATATGGATTCTGGTTGGGAGCATCACGTCTAACCAGAGTACCCACTGCAATGGCAGTGGCGCCTGAAACATGTGTCTGATCTTAAGAGCTCCCTGTGGACACCAAGACTTGCAGGTGTGGAGAACCAGACCAGATTGCTTGTTCTGAGGGCCACAATAAATGGTTATTTTAAGTGTTATTTTATTATTTATTCTTTGAGTAAATAATAGGCTTGCATAGTTCCAAACACCAAAGAATAGTCATATATATAGTGAAAAGTCTTCCTTCCATCCTTGTTCCCCACCTGTCCAGTTCCCATCCCCTGCCCCAGAGATAACCACCGTTCTTAGAAATATTCCTTGCATTTCTTTATGAATATACAAGCAAAAAGGAATGTAGATTTTTATGACCCCCTTTCATACACAAAAGGTAGCATATGACAACATGTGTTCTCCACCTTGCTTTTCCCCTTAACCGTCTATCGTGGAGACATTTCCATATCAATACACACGCAGTCTCCTCATTATTTTTCATTGTCTGAATGTGCTATAATTTATTTCAGCAGTTCTGCAATAATGGCATTTGGATCGTTTCCAGTCTTTTGCTATTACAATCAGTTGTGCAGTGAATAATCGTGTTCATATGTACAAACATAAGGAATATCTGTAGGATAAACTCCCAAAAGTGGAATTGCAAGATCAAAGGGCACACGCATTTGTAAGCTATTATTGTTTCGTCAAGGTCTTTTTGATTAAAAAGTTAAATTACCATGAATTACTTAATGCTGACTCATGTTCTCCAAACCATGTGTGGTGCCCTGCGCTCTGGACACCTTTGCAGCCGTTTTGCAGAATGAACACATGAGGGGACAGGACTATTTTGGTTCTTCTATAAGCTCAGCGTGGCCATCATCACAGGCATCCAGTCTGGGGGCCATGGCAGTGGCCGCCCCGGCATGAGTTCAGCACATAGCCCAGTGTCACTGGTTTTACCTCTGAGCCCTGGAGGGAATTCCTATTTAGTCAGTTCTGACCCCTTTCTTCTGTCATAGAGGTTCTCAAAGTCAGTGGGCTAAGAAACCTGGGATGCTTGATTTCTGCACCTTGATCCTGGAGATGAGCTTGGGGGCGAGTCCAGGATGGTACATTTTTGATGAGTGCCTCAGGTGATTCAACGCAGGCGACCCTTGGATCCCATTTTGAGAAACGCTGACCTGTTGGATGAAACAAGCTTAAAGCGAGTTGGGGGTGGGAATGTCATGAGGGGCCAGTTATATCTCAACATCCTCTCCTAAACAAATGAGATCTGGTTTATGGTTACTGTTCACAGTGAGATCTAGTTTATAATTATTGTTCATGTACCTTTGGGGTTAAATACCAGACTTCCAACCATCATTAGAAACTGTGTAAAGAAAGCAAAGACCACGTTAGCTACAAGCACGTGAGAAATCATAAAAAGCCAGACTGTATTCATAAAAGGCTGAGTTGGTGATCTCTGAAGGCCCTTTTAAAGAAGCTGCACTAGTTTCCTGTGGCTGCTCTAACAAATTACACAAACTGAGTAGCTTAAGTCAACAGAAATTTGTTCTCTCACAGTTCTGGAAACCAGATGTCCAAAATCAGTATCACTGAGCTGAAATCAAGGTGTTAGCAGGACTGTGATCCTTCCAGAGGCTCCTGTGGAGAATTTGGTCCTTGCCTGTTCCAGCTTCTAGTGGCTGCTGCCATTCTTTGACTTGTGGCCTCATCACGCCCATCTTTAAGAACAACATTCTCAAATCTCTGTCTACCCAATGTGACCACACTGCCTTCTCCTGTGTGCATGTGAAGTGGGCCTCTGCCTCCCTCTTATAAGGATACATGTGACTGCATTTAGGGTCCACCTAGATAATCAAGGATAATCTTCTCAGCTCAGGAGCCTTACCTTAATCACACCTGCAAAGGCCTTGGCAAATGAGGAAACATTCACAGGTAACAAGGATTGATGTGAGTATCTCTGGGGGCACCATTTTTCAGCCTGCCACGGAAGCCTTTACTGATTCTGCTTTTTACTTTTTTGAATTCTGCATAACAAGCTGAAAGAGTATCTCTAAAAGAGGTGGTCCTGGGTTTGAAAACCACATACCGCTGAAGATTCAAGTATCCAAGATGAGAACTTTCCCAATACGATGAATTTTATGGAAAAGAATAAGAGAAGAATGGGTATGATAAAGAATTCCTGCATTCTACTCGCTGCTGGGGATACCAACACGAATAGCTCACAGTCTAGTGTGGGAGGCAGATGCTAAACACACTGAACCTCTAATTAGATCCAAATATCTTGTGTTTGACCAATCCTCTACTATATAAGTAGTAATAGTAATCAGAAAAGCAGGAATCGAGTCTTAGCCTGGGCCCCCAGAAAGCAGAGGCAGATGTGCTTTTGCTTTACTGGGGGGCACAGCCAGGAGGAGTGAGAGAAAAGAGTGGAAATGGAAGGAGGCATGGCACTGGGTTAGTGACCCTTTAGTATTGTGTACAACTGCGCTCTTAGTCTCAGAGGACACTTCTGGGAGACCATAGGAACATCTGTGTCTCGTGACCCCCTTGCAGAGGGAGGAAAGGGTGAGAATTCATCCACTGGTTCCTCAGAGTCAAAGGCTAGCCATGAGGGGCGTTAAGCCTCCCTGCACTTATGATGTGAACTTGTGTGAGTACCTAGCAAGTTCTGCAGCAAGCAGCTGCCTTGTGGGCATGAGGTGCTATTGGGTTTGTGTGCATGAAATTGCTGGGAGCCCCACAGAACTGACTGCTGCAGTGATGGCTGAGATGGACCCGCCTCAGCCCCAGAATCAGGTGGGGCAGAGAGGATCTGAGGTGGCACATAGGAGGTGTTGTATCCAGTCCGTGTATGACAGAGGTCTGCAGTAAGTTCAGGTTGCCAGAAGGGTGAGACACAGATGACACTAGATCTTCCAGACAGCGTTGACTTATCTAAAGAATGCTAAAAATGTCAGCACAGTCAGGATATATGGCAGTGAGAGTAGCAACATTCTCTTAAACAGACAAAGGGGCAGATTCCTAGACTAAAGGTTTCACCGAAGAATGCACAGTTGTAGTAAGAAGGTCTGAATGAGTGAGGGTCATATCAGATCTTCTGGGACTGTGAATGTCTCCCTTCAGGCCACACTCTGCCAGTTTATCCATCTGATGATCCATCCATCCACCCATCCATCTAACCATCCACCCACTCATCCATTGACCCATCATTCACCCACCCATCCACCCAGCCACTGACCCACCCATTGGTCTACCCATCCACCCACCCATCCATGGCTCAAGCAACTGTACACATGCCTGAGACCACCTCACCTGAGTCAAGCACACCTCACCAATCTCAGAGCTTTATAATGTAAAAATAGGATCATAGGCCATTCAGGCAGAGATGAACTAACTCCTTAGTCACCACCCTCAAACTTTCAGGGTGAGTCCTGCCCAGTTCTAGACCAGTCTTGAACTCAGGACTGGGATCCAGAACAGGAGTCATTCTCTCAGATGCCTCTGGGAGTCCTTCTCTTAAGTCCTCTGACCTACACCACAGGGTGCATCCTGCACGTACAGTTATAAGTCAGTGTGGACATTTGAGGTTTAGGATTTTGCCTTCCTTCCTCCCCTCTAGGTTTCTGATGGAAGGCGTAAATTTAAGGATGGGAAACACAGTGCCAGTTTATGTATTAATACCTTCACAAGGGTACAAGAACAGTAGCGGAGGATGCAGCTGAGGTCAGAAGGTTGAAACAAGGCCTGTAGTGTCTAACTTTCTTCCTCTTGAATCTGAGAGTCCACTTCTCTCAAAGACCCTTGGATGAGGGTCTGGAATCGAGAGAATGACCAGCTGGCCTCATCACCCATTAACACATGGGCATAGATGGTACAGTGATCACCCATTACCTTTCAGCTCCTGGGCCTGCCCGCCAGTGAACTGTGGCACCAGCTCTGACCAGTCAGACCAGCCTCCCTGCTCCCATGGGGAGGAGCTAATACTGACTGATGGGCTGGTGGTGGGAATAGCTGTGTTCCCTCTCCTCTGCTGTGGTGGGAGGGAGCTTGGGTGGTGGCTCCACCCTCTTCATGGAGAAGGAAGGTGAGGAGAGCTAAAGGACCCAAGTAGCAGTGAGAACAGACACGGGGTCTGCTCTAGAGAAGCTCTAAGCCATTCTGACAGTAGGCAGGGAGGTGGAGGGCTCCCTGGAGGAGGAGATATCTGACCTGCGTTCACGTACTTAGAGGGGGAGAGGGGAGAGGCAGGGCATTCCCACCAGAGGGGACAGCATGATCAAACATGTATGGGGGCTGAAGGGTGATTCAGGGTTTCAGGGGTGTTGGCGTGAGGCAGTGCCAGGCAAGAGAAGTCCTGGAAAGGCAGGCAAAGGCCAGGTCCGGAAAGGGCTTGTACCACACCGTGTGTGCATCATCTAGGCTCAGGAACAGTCCAGCTTCAGATCTGCTCTTTCCCTGACACTGTGTTGCTGTTTCTGCTCTCCTACACTGGGGAGGGGAGAGAGGTCCGGTGTGGGGGGTGGCCCTCCTGAGGTCAGAGCACGTGGGAGGAAAGGCTGAGGAAGCATCCTTGAACTTGGCAGGGGCAGGCACCGGTCACCGGAGGTTCATAGAGCCCCCATGGCATGCTGAGAACTAACTGTCCCAGTGCCTGGTGGGTTTGGTTTGTCGGGTGGTAGGGGGTGAGGTGGAGATAGGAATAAAACAATTAGAACATGCAGTCCTGATGGATTACATTCCTATTGCTGCTGTAGCAAATTACCCCCAGTTTAGTGGCTTACAACAACATAAATGTACTCTCTCACAGTTCTAGAGGTCAGAAGTCTGAAATGGGTCTCACAGGACAAAAAAATCAAGGCATTGGCAGGGCTGGGTTCCTTACGGAAGGTCTAGGGGAGAATCCATTTCCTAGCTTTTTCCAGCTTCTAGCGCCTGCCTGTGTTTCTTGGTGGTTGCCCCTTCCATCTTCGAAGCCAGTGGTCCGCAATCCCACTTACTCTGATCTCTGCTTCTGTCATCACATCTTCTCTAACTCTCCTGCCTCCCTCTCTGCTTTTAAGGACCCATGTGATTGGGTTGGGCCCCCCTGGATAATCCAGCATAATCTCCCCATCTCAAGATCCTTAATTTAATCACACCACCAAAGTTCCCATATACGTAACTATTTCCCAGTTTCTGAGGATTAGGACTTGACCATCTTTGTGGGGTGGGAAGCAGGGGAGACACTGGAGGTGCACAGGGAAAGGGCTGGAGCAGAGCTACACAGTAGCACAGCATCCAGCCAAACGATATGCTGCAAGTTGAGTTCACCAGTACTGGGGAGACACCAAGTGAGGAAGAAATCCAGAGGACTTCTTGGAGGAAGTGAGTTTCGAACCAGGTTGGTCAGAGGATATGGGAAGTCTTGTGAACCTAGGGAATAAGGTGAACAAAGACAACACAGAAGGATCAAAGCAAGAGAATGTAGATCTTAACTGCTTCCTACCTTTGATCTTTAAGTGGGCTCATCTGAGGGGGAGGGGGTGGTATAGTTGCAAATTCATGGGAATGGGGGAAGAAAATCTGTTTGAACCCTGTCTCCACCACATGGGGTAGGCTTCTTAACCTCTCTGCACCTTGATTTCCTTCTCTGTAAAATGGGAATTATAATTCCTGCCTGCCTCCAAGTGGAGTTGTGAGTACTAAGCCAAACAAGACACAATTTTTTGGAGGAACGCAAGATGGCGGAGGTGTCAGAAAAGTGTTCTCCCATCACCCCTGCTAATTCCGTGTCACTTACTGTGGGCAATACAGAAAGAAGAAAGAGTCTATGGGAACTGCAGTGGTTCTTGGCATCTGCTGGCCTGAGGTTGCAGAGCAGAGCGGAGCCCTCCTGCTTCAGCGGGCCATGCTGTATCCGCATCAGAATCCGCAAAGTGGGACACTATCCAGCCGACAGCAGGGAATCTGCGCATGCTCAGTCAGAGCGCAGCGACCCAACGGTCCGCACCTGATCACCATTTCAATTCTGCCTCCTCGCTCACCCTCTTGGCTTATCAAACTCATTTGGCCGTGCCCCTAAACCACTTTCAGGCTTCTCCTTCCCTTCCCAGAGCCTTGGGGAATTTCCTTAAACATCAAACAAACAAACAAACAAACAAAAACCTACCCTGTTTCCAGTTCTTTTGAACGATGGCTTACTTTTGAGCAAATAACCCACTTCTTGCTATGTCTTATCCCCTCTGTGTCCACGTGGATGCCCAAGAGGAGAGGATCAGATGTGGTGGTTGCACGGGCTGGCGGTTACACCATACTGTTTGCGTATCTCTGCAGACAGAGAAATGCGTAAGTTTGTACTCACCACACACTGCTCAGCAGCCTGCATCTGAGAGATGTACCTGGGCTCCTTTGAGGGGATTCACAAGCAGAAATAGATGACTGTCAGTTTCAGGCAGCAAGTAGTGGTGTAAGCCTCTGACTCTGGACCAGGTACTCTTCTTGGGGCAGTGGGGAAGGTCACATTCAAGTAGAAGTCGAAGCAGATGGCAAGAAAGGCCCACCAGCATCAGGAGGTCCCCAGTTGGCTGTGCTCCTGGGCATGCAGCCCATCTCACAGCAAGGCTGGTTCCCTTTCCCTGTTCCCTGGTCTGATGGGCTGGGGTGAGTGGAGGGTGGATAGCAGTTGACTACCCACCACCATTCATTGAGGTGAGGGTGACCACAGCCTCCTTCTAAAAGAGGCAGAGTGGTTCTCTGAATGGGAGTGTCTAAAATAGTGGAGAGCCTGGGCTTTTCTCACTTTTTAACTGTTTCTTTAAAAACACACGTGTGCACACACACGTGCACTTTCCTGTTTGTGTCTGTTAGGGATGGTTCTCTATAAAAAGAAGCTGGGCTCACCACATGTGAAGACTGGCTTAAAATATGGGCCATGTGGTCTACATCAGCTTCACTTTGGGCAGCCCTGAGGGTGAGTGGCGTTTCAAAGGATTAGCAGTCATCCCCCAGCAGCCAGCAAAGGGGCTCGATGAATGCTGATCGGTGCAGTGTGACATACACCATATGTGTTAAGAGGCTGAAGATGAGGAAATAACAGGGCTTTCAAATCTTGTCCTCAAACTGTAAGTCATGAGGATAGATGCTGGCAACTTTTTAACTGAACTGCTTGGCAGATGGGAAACTCTGTGTAACTCTATATGTCTGTATTGGTCAGGGTGGGCTTGCTGCTGCAACAAACAGCCCTCAAATTCAGTGACTTGACACTTTATACATTTATCTCTGGCTCCTGTTTCAGTCTAAGTCAGAAGAGGTTGAGGAGCTCTGCTCCACACTGTCATTTAGGGACCACTGTCATTCTGCTCCACAGTGTCATGCTCTGACAGTCTGTTTTGTAGCTGAACATCTTCAAGGCCCTCGGTCTTCCCCTGAATTCTCAGCATCCAAGTGACAGGTGAGAGAAGAAAGGGAGGAGGCGGTGGTGATTTCAAGGGCTAAGAGGGCTCATATCACTTCCTCCCACGTGCCATTAGGAGACTGGCTGGGAAATGCTGGCCAGCTGTGTGCTCAGGGAGAGGAGGACCAGGTTTGGCTGGCATCTGGCCAGTCTCTGCCACTGTGCTCAGGATGAGAATGTCTGGACTGGGCTCTTCATTGGTGGCAGATGAGTTAGTCTCCTGATCTGCCCTGAGTAGGCTAACCCCTTCAGAGCTCTGCCCTCTGTAGGAAATTACACGTTTGAGCCAACAATTCTCCCATTCTTTAAATCATGCTTGGAATTCCATTTTCAGTATTCTCTTCAGGCCCTTTCAATATTCTCATGAATGATGAATTTTTATCTTTTGAGGGTTTGATTTCTGGAAGCACCAAGAATGACTTAGAACCAAATCTAGGAATAAGGATACTGCTCAAGCTAGATCATCTTCTTTGGGTCAAAAATGAGGTGTGACCATAAAGCAAACTGACTCCTGAGACAACTTCCAAAGGTGAGATCCCAACACAACACGTTCTGAGGACTGACAGTCACTGGAATAATTCTGTAAGTCCTGTCAAGGTGCTGATTTGAAGGAACAGAATTTATTTAGATAAACTGTACGTGTGTGTGCATGTGCATGTGTGTGTATGTGCATGTGTGTAGGTGTACTGAGCAACTCTGTAGTTTTGCATCTTTTAATTTGTGTTGGTTTTTTTTTTTTTTTTCGCCCAACCAGATCAAAAGACCTTCAGTAGTAGAGGCATATCTTCAGTTTTAAATCATCCCAATTCATGGTTTGAAGTACTTTTTAATGTGCCCTGTCAACTCATGCAACTCATCATAGATTCATTCAATCATTTACTTAGCAAGTATTTATTGAATGTCTTATATGTGTAAAGCCATTTTTTTTTAATTCAGAATCTGTGAAACCAGATGACAGCGATTGCTGCCCCAGTAGTCTGCAGCTCAGTTTGTGTTCTGGGGATGAAGAAGCAGGAACTGGGCATAGACTTCTTGGATGGCCAGGAGGGGAGGAAACAGGGCTTGCAATAGACTGCACTTGGATGGTTCAACCAAAGTGTTCCGAGAGGAAGAATTATCTATCCCATTTTCTTATAGACTGAGGGCACTGGATCACCTCTTCTCTGGACTGGTGTTTTACCTTCCTGGGTAAATACAGTGCCCTGGAATATCTTCCCATCTGTTTTAGAATTAGTTATGTTATCCTAAGACACCTAACCTGAGCTTATCTTTTCCTCATGAGCAGTAGGAGGAGGCATAAGAGATAGGGGTCAGCCCTGTTCTATGGCTGCAGCCCCAGGGACAAATTTGGGGATCCCATTACTCCATCCTACATCTACGTTCCGAGGTAAGCGTATAAAGACTTCTTTCTGAAAGAGTGGTTCCCAGCTCACTGATACAAAAAATGAACTGGGATTCCTGCTAAAATGCAGTTTCCTGGGCCCTTCCCAGACCTACTAAACCAGAATTTCTTGGGTGGGGCCTAGTACATACATTTTTTAAATTTTTATTTTTTATTGAAGTATAGTTGATTTACAATGTTAGTTTCAGGTGTATGGCAAGGTGATTCAGATATATGTATATATATATTCAGATTCTTTTCCATTATATGTTATTACAAGAAATTGAATATAGTTCCTGGTGCTATATAGTAGGACCTTGTTGTTTATCTGTTTTACATAGCATGTATCTGTTAATCTTGAACTCCTTATTTATCCCTCTCCTGCCCTTTCCTCTTTGGTAACCACAGTTTGTTTTCTATGTCCATGAGTTTATTTTTGGTTTGTAAATAAGATTTGTATCTTTTTTTAGATTCCACGTATAAGTGATATGTGATATTTGTCTTTCTCTGTCTGACTTACTTCACTTAATATGATAATTTCTAGGTCCATCTGTGTTGCTGCAAATGGCATTATTTCATTCTTTTTTATGGCTAAGTACTATTCCATTATATATATGAATGCATGTGTGTGTGAAAAAATATATATGTGTATATATATATATGCCACATCTTCTTTATCCAATCATCTGTCAATGGACATTTAGGTTGTTCCCATGTCTTGGCTACTGTAAATAGTGCTGCTATGAATATTTGGGTGCATGTGTCTTTTCAAATTATAGTTTTCTCTGGATACATTCCCAGGAGTAGGATTTCTGGATCATATGGTAAGTCTATTTTTAGTTTTTTAAGAAACCTCTATACTGCTATGACATACATTTTAAAGTAACTCCTCCCCCAGGTGATTCTCTGAAGTTTGAGAAGCACAAGTAGAAAGGCTTTGGGCTGACCTGAGTCTGGGTCCTATTGTTTCCATCAGCTGCAGGCTCTGTGATGGGCAGCAGCAGTCCCCAGCCAGAGCTCCATGTGTATGTGCTGGTCCATGCTGGGCTCTGATAGACCAGACTGCAGGGGGGGGCACTTCCCCATGGACGATTAGCCAGAGAAAAAGCACTACAGAATCTTGTTCTGCTGAGAACAGTGAAGTTGGGTGGCACCACCTTGGTGTGAAAGTGTGTGCACAGGTGTGTGTGTTTGCAGCTGTGGGTCTCTTTGGAGACCTGGGTACTCACCAGCTGCCACCAGCTGGTACAGCCCCACCCCGCACCTCTCACTCCAGCTCCCAACTCCTCCTTTCCTTCCAGTCCCACGTCTCAGGATGCTAGAGCTCCCTGCCTGCCTGGGCTCCACGGTCACAGCACCCATCTGCAGCTAGGGTCCTGCAATTCATGGTCATTCCTCATAAGTAAGAAAATCCTTAGTAAGCCAGGTGTTATGCTGGACACCCATATTCATTGTCTCTTTTGATCGTCACAGTAGCTCAGTGGGGTAGGTACTGCTATTTCCCCCATTTTACAGATGAAGAAACTGAGGCTCAGGAAAGTTGTCATTAGCTAGTAAGTGGTCATGCTGGATTTGAATTCATATCATTCATTGTTCATGGTCCCCATGGAGGCCAGCCCAGACCCTAAGTCCGCACCTGCTCCTCAGTCCCCCTCCACTCCTCAGTCCCCACCCCGCTCCTCAGTTCCCCCTCCCACTCCTCAGTCCACCACCCCCTACCCTGCTCCTCCTCCACCTGCAGAGCAGGTGTTGGCAAACTATAGCCCTGTGGGCCAGATCAAGCCCAGAGTCTATTGTTTTTGAAATTGAGGTGAAATTCATATAAAATAAAAATAACCATTTTACTCACTGCCTGTTTTTGAAAATAAAGTTTTATTGGCGCACAGCCACACCCATTCATTCACAGACTGTCTATGGGTGCCTTCCCTCTCCAGCGGCAGAATTGAGACCATATGGTCCACAAAACCGAAAGTACTGACTCTCTGGCCCCTTATGGAAAAAATTTCCTGGCCCCTGCTTTAGCGAGTTTTGATAGGGATCTACATCCTTGGGAGTGAGTTTCCTCAGACATCTGTATCTCCAATAAGAAACGCCTGCTATTCCTGAAGATGAACTCTCCTCCTTTGTTGGACGCCATGCTTTGCACCTCATGGACCTAGCACCTCGGCTGCCTCTGACTCGTCCTTCTGTTTTTACCCAAACACGGCTCAGTCCTGGCAAACACACACCTTGAGCCTGATCTGTGCCACCCCATTTTTCTTTCTTCCCCTGCCAAATGCCTGGTATATATGGTCATACCTGGATATTCTACTTTCTTATATTTTCCCTCCTTCCCTCTAAACCCAGCTTGTGCCCTTCAGCTAACCTTTTGCACACATCTCTATGAAACGGTCTTGAAGTTACACAAAATTCAAGTAATCTACCCGGCATCTTATCTTTGCAAAGGCCACACTCTCCTGTTATCTTGCTGTCTCAGGTCAGTTACTGGGAACTCACGTTGGTCTCTCCTTTCCTTTCATCTGTTGTTACCAAATTCTTTTGCATTTTTTTGAAACATCTCTTGGGTAGCTCTCTTCCTTATTCCCACCATCAATTCCTTGGTCCAATCCTTCATCACTTCATGTCAAGATCACTAGTGTGGCTGAGTGCTCCTCCTCCCTCCCTGTCTCTAATCTGCTCTCTCTAACTCAGTTTTCAAATACAGAGAGCTCGGATAGCGTCAGGCCCTTGGTGGTTGCCTTCCTCATTCTATCCAGCCTCCTCTCCGCACACGCCCCGTATTGTCCTGAACACAGCAGGTCTTTGTAGGACTCAGCGCCTGTATAATACGCTTTCTTCCACTCAGAATGTTTTCCTTGCTTGGTAAACTCCTAGACATCCTTCAGGAAAGAATTCTAACGTCACCCCCCTAAGAAAGCTTTCTCCA
Source organism: Camelus dromedarius (assembly GCF_036321535.1). Lineage (NCBI taxonomy): Eukaryota > Metazoa > Chordata > Mammalia > Artiodactyla > Camelidae > Camelus > Camelus dromedarius. Next base: position 62,268,292 of record NC_087437.1, read on the forward strand.
GAAAATCCTCAATGCTCTCGGAGCACTGGATTCATACTTACGTCAAACACCTTCCTTTATATTTTACTTATTTATGGATCTGTCTTTTCTCCTAATTTGCTGGCTAGTCAAGGGCAGGAACCATGTACATCTTCCTTATCTCTGCGAGCTCAGCACAGTGCCAGCTGGTACACAGTAACTGCTTCTTGAGCCACGACTTTGATCATGTCCCTCTGCTTCTAAACCCTTACATGGACTATTCCTGCTGCACTAAGGTTAGGGCAGTGGTTTTCCACCCTGGCTGCAAATTCAGATCCCCTGGGGAGCTTTTAAAGAATCCTGATGCCCTGGCCCGATGGCCAGAGGTTCTGATTAGGTAGGTGGGTTCCAGGCACTGTTTTGTAAAAACTCCCTCTGCAGTTCTAATCTCCAGCCAGAGTGGAGAATCACTAGTCTGATGCCTAGTTTTCAAAGCTCTTGTTCATTCCCCCATCTCCCCAGGAGTTCCTGCTCAGAACTCCTCGTGCACAAGTGGCCTCCTTCCTGAATCACTCTCTCTCATTCAAGCCACCCTTCCCTCCCCACCCAGACGAGGGCAGCAAGCACAGGGCTGCCAGTGCTGTGGGGGCTCCCTGAAGGGCGTGAGCGCACAGCACAGGGTTTGTTTGGGTTGGGTGGGGAGGAAGAACTGGGTGGGAGCTGGTGGCGGTGCCTAGCCCGCCTCCCCACCAGTGTGTGGACAGCACCAGCTTCCCTACATCAACAAATGACTCCATGTTGGCTGAGAGCACAGAGCCTTAGATGTGCTTTGCTGGTCAGCAGACTTGTAGCCCTGTTTCCTGTCCCACACTGTTACCTGATTCTCTCCTTGCTTGGGGACAGTGCAGGGTAGAGGATGGGGCACTGGGTTGGTACCTGAAGACAAGTCCAGTCCTGGCCTTCTATGTGTCCTCTGTGGGCACATCCCTCCCTCAGGTCCCTACAACTCAATCAGTGGAGTTTTTTTTTTCGTGTGGCTTACATAGACCAGGAGCCCCAGCTGTTCTGAGCCGAGGCCACTTGGAAGTAACAAAAGATGTCACAGGCCACCCTTTCCCAGTTGCTCATGTGAAACAAAGACCTTTGGAGAAAGGGCATTTTGAGACATTTATTGTCTTTTATTTATTATTTATTATCTTTGAGACATGCATTTATCTTTTCTTGCCACAGTGGGTGAGGGATTGGGAAGATTTTTGTCTAAAGCCCCAGGTTCAAATTTGTCTTCTCAAATTTTAAAAACAAATAAATCAAGAGCTTCATAAGGTAACTGTTGTTTAATTTTTTCTTTAATAAGAAAAGTAATGTACTTTATTTTTGCATGACACTTTTCCCTCATCTCCATCATCTTACTTGATCACAGTTACCCTGTGAAGTATTCATGCCTACTGATGGTAGTAGATTTTACAGTCCGTCTTTTGCTGATGAGGAAACTGAGACTCACTGAGGTTACCTGAATGGCTCAAAGTTGTAGAAACAGAGAATAGAGGTGCCAGAACAAGGACCCCTGTGTTCTGCTTCTTACTCCAGAGCCCTTTTATAAAACATCCCACTTGGTCACCTCCATCTTTTTAAATGGAAACAGTTCCCTTTTTTCCCCCCTAATTATAAAAGTAATACATGCCATCAAAAGACACATACATGAATGTTAATAGCAGCATGATTTGTAATAGCTGCACATGGAAACTACTCAAATGCCATTAACAATAGAGGGAAAAACGAATGGTGGGATCGCGAGGGACTCTGAGCAACAGAAGCCAGACACAAAAGGGTACATCTCGCAGCACTCTGCTGATAGAAAATACAAAAGCCAGTCTTTTGTATTTTATCAAAAAAGTACTAATCTATGCTGAAAGAGGTCAGGATAGTGGTGGCTGTGTTGGGGAGATGAGTGGATGGGAACATGCCATCTTTCTGTGAGTGTTGGCTCCACCCAGACCCTGGCAGTGAAATGCATCGTGCCTACCGCCACCACACGTGCACGTTAGTCTGTGTGCATCGTGTTTTAATGGAAAGTTGTAAATAGTTGCTCATGCTCTTGTAAGAGATGCAGACACCACAGAGAAGGACACATATTCTTCCACAAGTTTTAAAAATAAAACCCAGAGAATATAGAGATTTATTCCACAAATATTTAAAAAATGTATTTAGTTCTGTGTAACAGTTTGTTAGAGAGAAGAAACAGAAAAGAGAAGAAGAAGAAAAGGGGATGAGTTGATTGGAGGAAAGGTAGGAAAAGAGAGTCTGATGGAGTCACAGAAATGGGCGAGCCGGGAGGCACGCAGTGATGCAAAGTGAAATGTGAAGAGAAGTGGAGACTGTGATGCCCAGAAACAGCCCACGGAGGAGACACCTGTGAGCAGAAAGTGACATCATCAAAACCAGAAGAATGGGGGTCCCACCGGGGTACAGAAGAAGATGGCGACCCCCAGCCTCACAGGGTGAGGCAGAGAGGGCGGCTACGGGGAGTGGGGGAGAGTCCACATGGAGGTGAAGCCATGGACTTGCCCCTGATGGCTCCCCTAGGCTGTGTGAGGCGAGTGAGGGCTTTTTGAAAGGCAGAGGAGCTTAGCAGTTGCAGGAAGGCGTGGCTTTCCCAGTGACTCTGGGTCAGGGCCCCCGCACTTGGAAAGTCCTCATGAAATACGTGTTGACTGATGGATTGAATGAAATGATGCCTGCAAACCCAGGCCCCTCTGACTGTAGTGGGAATGTCACTTTGGGGGTTCTGCTCCTTCCTCAGGGCCCTGGCCACTCTGCCTGGTGTCCTGGCATCCCAGGAATTTCCCTGCCTGTTCTGGGGAGGATTTTTCACGCTGGAAGATTTTGCAAAATCAGCCCACTTTATCAGAATCCTGTTGCACTGGAGAATGTTCCTGGCTCCTGACGTTTACAGTGTGTAACCGATTTTATCGGAGGAATGTTGTTTGGAAAGGAACAGTCCTCTCCGATGGGCAGACAAGAAGCGGAAGGTCATTCGAGGACCCACCCCAAGCTGTCTGAGTTGAAACTCAGGGTTGCTGTACATGATGCTTGGGAGCCTGGCCAAGCTGTGAGCAAGCCTTCCTTCCCAGAGGAGGTCCCAGCCCGACTGCAGCGGGCTTGCCTTGCATGTTTGCATTCTCACCTTGGCCCTCCAAGGCAAATGCCTCTGGAGCCCTGCACCAGCGGGCAGAGGAGCAGCAAGGGCTCCCTAGGCTTGGCCCAGCAGGCAGCCCAGCTAGGGCTGGACAAAACAAAACCATTCCTGACATACCAGAAAGGGACAGAAGGCTTCTCCCAGGAGGTCAAAAATAGGGAGATGGGCTGATTCCTTCAGTGCTGTTGTCAGAATCCCAAGGTACTCTGCTCCCTGGAACTCGGAACAAAACAGTGCAGGTGTAGCAAGTGTTCCCTAGAGGGTCTGCATCCTCTCTCTTCTGTTACAACCCTGATGCTGTCAGGCCTGCCTCGGCCGCTTCCGTCTGCAGGGGTTCTTGATGTATCACTGGGCAGGGAAAAGGACTGAGGGGGATGCAGACAGGAGACTGAGACGGGAAAGGAGGAGGGGTCAGGAGAGGGAAGAAATCTTTGTTCCTGGTGGGAGGAAACCCGCCCTAAAATGGGAGAGGGCTGATGTGCCCTGGCTCAGGCCAAGGATGCTGGGTGTCCGTCAGCAGAGAGGAACACGCAGGAAAGAGCTGGAGCTTCTGGACGCTGTCCTCGAATCTCTGGGAGCTCTGGACAGGGCAGGCATGCTAGCACATTGGTCTCACCCTCTACAGCTCTTTCTAAACGTCTTCATTCTGGCGGGTAGAATTGTGTCCCCAGAAAGATAGGTTCAAACCTTAACTTTTTGTCTCCATGAATGTGACTTTATTTGAAAAGATCTTTGCAAAAAAAAAAAAAAAATCTTTGCAGATGCAGCCAAGTTAAAATGAGATCAGACCTAATGAGGCTGGGCTCTGAATAATGAGGCTGGGCTCTGAATCCAATGACTGGTGTCCTTAGAAGAAGGCCAGGTGAAGACACAGACACACACAGAAGGAAGAAGGCCACTTGGTGATGGAGGCAGAGACTGGAAGGATGTGTCCACAAGCCAAGGAGCACCAAGGAGGGCTGGCAGCCCCCAGAAATCAGGAAGAGGTGAGGGAGAATTCTCTCCTAGAATCTTCAGAGGAACGAGGGCCCTGCTGACACCTTGGTTTTGGACTTCCAGCCTCCAGATCTGTACAAGGATTATCTTCTGTTGTTTTTAAGCCACCAAGTTTGTAGGTACTTCGATTACAGTAGGCCTGGGAAACTAATATATTTATGTTCCTGAAAATTTCAAATCCTGAGGCTCCACCCTTTAGACCCTTCACTCTTAACAAATAGCCTTGTGATTGCTATTTTACCAAAAAAAAAAAAAAAAAAAAAAGTCCTTAGGCAGAAATCCAGGCCCCTTCGCTGTGCCGCCCTCTCCACTTCCCCTCCTCCCAAGGCCGGTCCCACCACCTGTGCTATGGATTTCATCCCTCCTGCTTCTCAGAAGCCCCATCCTGTCAGTCATCTTTTCTCTTTCTTAGAACTTTGATTTTTCCCTCTCCCGAGTAGACCCTTTCTATGTTCAAATTCTCCCACTAAAAACAAGACAAATGCCCTTCTTCCTACATTCGCCTGTAGTTACTGTCCCAACTCACTCTTCCCCTTCAAAGCCAAAGTCTCTTGAAGTTATGTTGACTAGCTTGGTTTTGTCACTTCCCATTCCTCCCAATTCGCTCCATTGTCCCTTCTCCTCCACTGAAACCTTTCTTGTTATGGTCTCTGGTGGCTTCCATGTTGCTGAAACCAATGGGTATTTCTGGTCTTCACCTTACTTGACCTTTCTCTGTTAACCACGATCTTCTTCCGTTTGCTCCAGTGACATAACTTTCTCCTGGATTTCCTCCCACATCTCGACAGCTCCTTCCCAGTCTCCTTCTGGCAGAATCCCTCTCCCCAGTCATTTCATGGTGTGTCCTCTGGGCTCATTTTTAGGCTTTCTTCACTTCCTACAATATTCTATGCCCTAGATGACCTCATTCCCTGTTAAGCAGATCTAGAGCTCGAACTTAGACCTCTCCTCTCAGCTCCAAGTCTGCAGATCTGAATGCACACTTGACATGGCCACTTGGACGTCTCAAAGACGTCCCAAGTCTGAGACAAAGTTAATGATCTTCACCTCAAAGATCTAGTTCTCATCCATTGTTCCCTTTCCTTGCGAATGGTACCACCATCCATCCAATCATGAGAGCCAGAAATTCAGGAAATCTTTGACCTTTTTCCCTCACCCTCCCTATCCATCCATGTATCTTGTGGGTTTTACCTCCTGAAATCCCAAATCCGTATTATTCTCTGAATTCAGTTCTATCACCCTTGTCCAAGAATTATTTCTCACACGGACTTTAAGAGTTGAGGCATCAGCTCTTATTTCTTTTTAAATCACTCCCTTATCATAGCCAAAATGATACTTCTAATTGCAGATTGTGTCATACCATACCCCTTTCTCTCTTCCACTCCCACCTTATGCCACCTCCCTAACTTAAAGCCTTTAATGATTTTTCTAAATTCTTGAGATAAAGCAAAAATCTGTTAAATGTGCTGTTAGGGTCTGCCCGATCTGCTTGCTCTCAAAGTCTCCAGCCTCCCTTCACTCTTTCTCGCTCTCTGTGCTCCAGCCACTTTGGCTTTCTTTGGTCCTTTCCATTTATCTCAATCCCTCCTGCCTCAGGGCCTTTGCACATGCACTCCCCACTCTCCTTTGCCTGATTACCAGCCTACATATTAATGGCTTACACAGCTTTCAGATAGTGGCTCAATCTCATGTTTACAGTGAAACCCAACTCTCTCTCTCCTTCAGGGCACTTTTCACAGTGACAAGTTTACATTTACGTTCTTTTGATTACCATCTGTCTCCTCCAAGCCTTTAAGCTCTGTGAGATCTCAGACTCACTCAACATCCAGCACAGTGCCAGGCACAGAGTAGTCACTTAGTAAATATTTGTTGAATGACTAAATAAAAGAAAGAAGGCACTATGTTGGGTTCCGGGGATACAAAGATGAATAAGGCACAGAACTTCCCAGAAAGCAGCTCATAGACCAGAGGTGGGAAGGGACAAGCAGAGGAGAGGATGAGTAAACAGACCTGGGATGTGAAAATGTGATGAGCACATAGCAGAGTAACAGGCCAGGGGAGACAGGGACGCCTGGGCCCAGTGTGCCGCCCCCAAATGAAGCCCAGTCCAGGTGTCTATCGACTGGTTCCTCAGCCCTTGGAGACCCTAGTCCTGTGGTGTTACTGATATGTAGTCAACAGCTGTGTCCACTGCCACAAACCCTACAGGGACACTGTCCTCAGGAACGGGCACACTTCGGGCCTGTTCAGAATACAGCTTTATTAAAGGCTCTGGTTGCAATCTGAGCGTCATGTGCAGCACTTTAGTCCGACGAGCTCCTGATGCCTTCTGGACAGTGATTCATCATAGCCTCAGAACAACCCCGGGAGGCAGCAGATGGTAATGATCTTTGTCCCCACTGTACAGTTGCAGGGACTGAGGTCAATTGAGATGACCTGACTTGGCCAAGGAGTGAGAACAGCTCAGGAACAGAACCTGGAGAGAACCCAAGGCCCTCTCGTCAGGGTCCACCCGTCCGCCCAGTCGGCAGGGGAGGACGCCCGGGCCGAGGACATGCTGCAGCAGGAGCCTGCAGGCTTGTTTACTTTGGTGCAGAAGGACATTTCATCACCTCTTGGAACTGCAGAATCTCAAAACAGATGGGCCCTGAGAGATAATCTGATTCAACACCCATGTTTTATGAAGGAGGAAACTGAGGCCAGAAAGATAAATCTCCCATCCCCCTCCCCTTCCTTTCCCTGTCCTTCTGATATTGAGTGGTTGCGCAGAGACTGCTGGCTCTCTACCCAAATCCCTTCTCCCCTGGTAGCCTATATGGCTAGACACTATTTCCCAGACTCCTTTGTGGTTTGGTGAGCCACGTGACCGTGTTCTTTTTCAGTGGGATATAAGAGGGAGTGAAGCATACCGCCTTCAGGCCTGGCCCATCAAAACCTCCCATCTGCACATCTCCGTGTTCCTTTTCCCCTCTGGCTGATTGGGATGTCAGTTCCAATGGCAACTCTGGAAGCCAGACAGCAGAGAGAGGCAGAGCTGCTGTAGGGTGGATCCCTGAAAGACTGTGTGAAGGAGAGCCACCCCCTGACCTGAACATCAGTGCCTGAGGCTGTTAAGTGAACCAGGAGGATGAAGTATCTACCACGTGCATCTGCTGCATTTGGGGAGCCTGTTTGTTACTGCAGCCTAGCCTAACCCTCATCTAACTCAGACAAACAGAGACAGGAAATTCCCTGCAAAAGCTCTGAGGATATATGGTGTTGGGTGGTGGAGCCCCTGGGCTCACTGCTGATTTCACCGTCAGCCACTTTGGAGAGGTTAGGAATGCCTGATTCCTCACTTACTCAGGCCAGGAATTTGGTCTGAGCTGGCTTCCTACCTGTTTCATCTAGACCGACAGACTCCCAGGGCTGGAATGGATCTGCGATGTCATCTGATTTATCCCCTTGGCTCCAAACAGGGCCTCTTCTAAGCCGTCTCAGATGACCAAAAATCTTGTCTGGATTTTTATGTCCCTGGGAAGGAAACACTCCGAATTCCTTAGACACCAGTTTTATACTTCCTGACTACTGTGTCGGAAGATTCTTTACTGAACCCTAAGATAGCAGAGCTGGAGGATTCCTTAGTAATCATCTAGGACAATCTTTGTTTTACAGATGAGGAAACTGAAGCTCAGACCACACAAGCAGTAGTAAAACCAGGACAAGAAGCAAGCAAGGGCCCTAAGACCAACTGGACTACTCTCTCCAAGGCTCTGTTTGTCCCCAACGATCTCTTGCTGTTTTCTCTTTTTCTATCTAGGAGGAGATGAAAATGTACTGGGGTCCATCTTTACTGTGATCAATCTTTGCAGGTTCTCTTGTGTTTTCCCCTACCCCACACCCTCACCCACAGGTTAAGCCCTACCTGGCTGACCTGAAATAGGTCCTTGCCTTAAAAGATAGAGGGATTAGAGAGGTGACTCTGTGGTGCCTAAAGGGGAGGGCTTGTGACAGGTGCATGTTTGCTCCTTGGACCTTGGTAGTGAAGACATCCGTGAATCCACACCAGAAGCCTGTAAGGGCCATTAAATCCTCAAACGTTACTGGTTGTCTGGGTGGGCAACCCAGGCTATGGGAAATGTTTTCTGAGGAAGGGAGGAAGCAGCAGCAACCAGAACCTCTGAGCACAGTGTCTTGGCTTGTTGGGGTTTGTCTGGCTGCCTCTGGGAAGCTGTTAGTAAGAAAGCAGGATCCTGAGAAGATGAACTGGGGCCATGAGAGCAAACCAGGTTACTTACAGGGGTGTCATTGTATGGTACTTTCTTGAAAAGACCTGAAAATGCCATATGAGAGCCCTGGAAAGTTGGGTTTGTTTTGTGGCTCTTTAAAAACAAAACCAAACAAAACCAAATCATTATTCCTCACTCCCCAATTTAAGGTGAGCTCGTACATACAGATCATCCTTTATGCTTTCTGCCAAGTGACTCACTTGGACTGAATCACCGAAGAGTGGGCCTAGGTCTATATGCAGCTGCCCTGGACACCATGGTCTGCTCATTCCCCTGAAGTGGGAGGTCATGGGACTCAGAGACAGCAACAGAGAGGAGCAGAGAAATGGGGTGTGGAGACAGGTCTGAAAGAGAAGTCCACACTCATAGCTTCCTGATCATCTGGTGGTCATACAGGGTTCCCAGTGGAACTGACAAGATCCCCAAGGAGTTGTAGTATTCATTTCAGTTGAGACATTGATTGGATTATTGCACATTTGGAATTGTGGTGCCAGAATTAATGATGCCACATGGTCATTCAGAAATAAATCCCTTAATCTTTGGATTTGGCTTCAGAATCTTGAGCAAGTTATTCTCCCATTATGAGGCCATCTTCCTTCACCTAAAAATGGAGAGGCTTACAGCCTTAAGATTTTAGACATTTTAGCCTTTATTTACTGGGAAGGGAGTGAGTATGGAAACAAATGGAATTTTATTTACCAGGAAAATCTGTTTACACTAAATCTTTGACTCTGTCCTCTGAAGTTTTCCATTTAAAATTCAGAGATCACTGTACATCCTTCTGTTTAATTTGCGATCTGCAGCCCTTTTCAGGATATGAGTTCACCCTAGCTCTGCCTGAATTCAGTTTTCTCTGCAACCTGTTTGGGTGTCCTGGTGGTGACATTTCTGCAGAACTCTGGTGTGAGCCAAAGGCAGTGGTGGGATGGTGATGGAATCTAGGCTTGAGAGGGTGCGTGGTGGTGGGAGGAGGGGACTCCCGCGTTGGTTGCAGGGTGAGGTGTCAGGCTTGGCCACAGCCGACTCAGCCCTAGTACTGGGGCCTGGAGGAGTGGTGGAAGTGGAGGGTGGCATGTCAGATTAGTAAGGATGGAGAGCAGGGGCACAGGTTCCACTGCTTTTGCATATCGAAACACTTTGTATAATCCAGTTAGTGCTAAATACATTACCCAGTACCTGCTTTTCACCGATTGAGAATTTAAGGAGTTGGGAAATTCTGGTTCCCAATTCGGAAGACTCGGGTTTTCTAAGTGTTCTGCAAATGGCAAGGCAATACTAATTGGGGATGAGGGGAGCGTGTGTATGTGCGTGCGTGCGTGTGTGTCTGTGTGTGCGTCTGTGTGTGTGTGTCCAGGGTTGCCGGCTCTGAGGACCTCCCCCTGCGGTCCCCGGCCGGCCGCTCGCGGACCCGGCCCCCGCCCCCTTCCTGCCCTCTCCCCGCCCCGGGCCGGCCGGGCCGCGCTCGGCCGGTGATGTCAACCCGAGGAGGAGCCGCCCGCCCCGCGACCCGCCCGGGCTAATCAGCATGTAGCGGCGCCGGGGCCGCCTCCGCCGCGCCTGCCCGGCCCCCGGCCTCCCTCCCGTGGCTCCCCACAACTTTTGAGGCGGGGACTGCGCTCGCAGCCTCACTTCGCTGACTTCCCCGGCCCCGCGCGGCACCCGCCGCCCGCTTCCCTCGCACCCGCGGCCGCCCAGCGCCCGCCCCGCGCGCCGGGCATGTGAGCCCCGGGCTGACGCCGCCACCATGGCCTCGCCGCCGCCGCCGCCGCTCCTGCTGCTGCTGCTGCCGCTGCTGCTGCTGCCGCCGCCGGCCGCCCCCGGGACGCGGGGCCAGCCGCCCTCCCCGGCCCGTCGCGCGCCGAGAGGGGCGCCCCCGGCAGACCCGACGCGGCCGGGACCCTCGGGCCGGGCCCCCCGAGGCGGGAGCGCGGGTGAGTGAGAGCCGGGGACGGGCGCCGGGCGAGCCCCGGGCTGGGGGCGTGGGCGCAACCGGGGCCGCGTCCCCCGCCCTAGGCCCCTCTGCGCCACTCGACCCGGGTGGGGGCTCCGCTTCCCCGGGCGCAGTGGGCCCTTGCGGGTGGGCCGGCGGCGGGGGGCAGGGCAGCGAGCCCGGAGAGTGCTCCTTAGACGCTTTCGCTGCTGGGGGGTGTGACCATCCTGTTCTCCCCACCACCTCTTGGAAGAAAACTTCTCTCCCAGGGTGTACCCCGGGACCCCCCTCCACCGCACACACACCTGCCTTTAAAAAAAAAGAAAGAAAGAAAAGAAAAATACCCCTAAACCTTCTAAAGCGTCTCTCCCACCTCGGAGGTGATAACATCCGGCCAGTTCATTCCCTAATTCCATTCTTTTTCCTATAGATACAGAAATGGCCTCTCCTGGTACAGAGCCTGACTTTCAAATATAAATAACTGATTTTTTAAGGGTTCTAGCCCTGAGGATATTTGTAAAGGACAAAAGATGTAGTTGGAAACCGAACACTCTACCGGCTCACTCTAAAGCAGAAGGACTGGGGGTACGGGGAATGGGTCAGGGTTCCAAGATGAAGCCCTGCAAGGCAGACGCTGACACAGGACTGTGCCGGAGCCTCTCCTCCCCTTTCCTTTCCCGAGGAGCTGCTGCTCCACACGCAGCCTCCGCCTGTCCTCTCAGAAGGGACCTGCTCTCTCTCCTCCAGACCTTTTTATCCAGTTCCTTCTTTAGGTCTGGAAGAAGTGCTAAGGACAGAGTGGAATTCCAGCCGTAATACAATTGTGACCTTGAGGATGTCACCTCTTTTGATTTCAGTCTCTCCATCTGTGAAATGGAAGTAATAATCCCTGCTCTTCCCAGCCTTTTAGTGATGATGTGACAAAATGAAAGTAAAAATAAGTGGAAAATGCTTTGAACAAAGTCAGCAATGTCGTGGTGTTTAGACACTGCCTTCCTGTGAGTGACTCAAGGCATAGTTTGTCCGGTTATCTGGAGAAGCCTGGTCGCTTGCAACACTAGGTTTTGTTCTGGAGTTTAGGTGAAGGCTCACAAGGTTTCATCTTCCTAGTGGACACCTCATTTAAGTCTCTCATATCACACAGACTTTCTGATTTAGGAATTAGCTTGCTTCATTGCGCTGAGGATGCTTCCTCTAATTAAATAAGAAAAACGTTTTAAAAAAAATCAGATCCTCCAGGAAAACTCAACTCTGTATTCAGTAGTACTCTCATCACAGCAAGTGCCTCATCCTTGTGAACTTCTCCATCACTGGCACATTGAGGAATTGAGGAACTGTAGGGGAAAGGAGCTTCCAAAGATCTACAGGAGACACACCTGCAGTGACCCCCAACTCTGGGTGACTTACAGCATACACGGTTTTAAGTTCCATGGGAAGGAATCAAGGACATAAAAGAGAACATTTCATGGCTTTCTCACACTAGGAAAGTAACCAAGGAACACTGCAGAAATTTGAGTCTTCTGAATGGAAGGTGGAGCGCAGAGGATTGAGACCATCTCAGAGGAGACAGCCAGGCACTGAAGGCAGCCTTCTCTGGCTGGTAGTCAGGCTTTCTTAGCTGCAGGGCCTGATCTTGTTAGGGGGATAGGTGGGAGGGATTCTGGTTTGGGGCCCTGGCTGGATGAGGCTGGCACAGGAGTCTCCTTCCTTCTCTTGTGGCTGAGACTCCTCGACACATCACAGAGAGGTAGGTGTTACAGGGAGAGGGACAGTGGCGGCAGCGGGCTTAAGGGACTCTGCAGGTAAGAACTGGAGCTGATCTCCCTTGCTGGTCAGTGATCCCCACCCCCACCGTAAGTGACACACACTTCCTGGCAGGTGTGACAGGTAACTCTGCTCATCTTGGCTTTGCAACATTCCCGGTTGCAAAGATTCATTTTGGGAGGTGAGAGCGATGGAGGCTTCAGGTGCGTGAGGCTCTAGAGGAAGGCTTGTGAGAGTCCCAGAGAACAGGTAGGCAGGTGCCAGGGTCGTGGAAAAACTTCCTTTACCTAAGAGGTTCTCCTTTGGTGCCCCTACAAAGACCACCCAAGGAGTGCCTGCGCTTCAGCTCATCTAAGGCTGGATCTCAGGTGGGATGTCAGGAAGGTGAGGCTACAAGAGAGGAACTCGGTTATATGTTGAAAACTTCTAGAAGTTTCTAGAAGCTACTAACACGGCCCAGGATTCAGGCATGACCTGTGCTTCTTTTCTGATGGTGGCGCAAACAATGTCACTTAGAGGGAAACGGAAACAATGAACAAGAAGGCCAGCATGAAATGATTTTGGTGAGTCCCGAGTTTCCTAATAACCTCCAAGGATTTCCTATGGGCCCTTTTTGATTGGCTACCGTGCACCACAAGGTACAATCAGATACTTCCCAAGGCAGCGAAGTCTCAACACTGCAAGGGCTCCAGAAGCCCTCTGGTCCACACAGCCTCCCACGTGGCTGTCTGCCCTCTCAACACCCCTGCCAGATGGCCAGCCAGGCTCGGCACTAGTGTTTTTGTGTTTGGGGAGGTGCTCACTCCTGCTGGTAATGAGCCCTGAGTCTTACAAATAAGGTGCTTCATACGATTGTTGGGGAAACTGCCTGCAGCCCCTTCTGCTGCGGAGATGCTGGTGGTCAGTGCTTGGCCCTCATGGCCCGGGCTTCCAAATACCATGTCAAAAGCAAGGACCAGAGATGTCCTTTTCTTCCCTGGGGCCATTTCTAGCCTTTTTCCTCTTGGCAGAGTTCAAGATTCTCACTGTTGAGTAACCGTGCTCACATTCTGTGGGTTGTTTGCCTGCCTTAGACCGCAAGTCCCTGTACGGCAGCACTGCCCACCCACTTCTTGCTTGCATAGCCTTTGTTAAGCTTTTGTGCCCACCTGTCACCCGCAGGCTGTTCAGCTGAACTTGTTGCTGGTGTTCCAGCCAGTAGAGATAGAGAGGATGCCAAGTCCTAGAGGTTTTCGTTTTCTCGTTGTGGTTTGTTTTTTTAAGCAACTCAGGGCTTCCGAGCCACGGTTCTAAGCTGAGTGCTTAAGTTTATACACTGATTTTTGCGTGGGCCATGCATTAATTGTGAGATCTGCAGATGAGTGGCGGGGTGTGGGGGTGGTGGGGGGAGGCTTAAGTCATAATGAAAATCATTGCAGAAGGAAAGAACTTTCCCACCCAAAGGGGAAATGACGCTGATGAGCTGAGCAGCCTGCCCAAGGAATAATAATCTTAGAAAAATGCAGCCCCCTAGAGTAAAGGAAGCTCTGCGAGCCCAGCCCCTTCTGGGCTGTTCCAGAGCTGTCGCCTGAATCGCTGTAACGTTGTGGGCCAACTTGTCATTTAGCTTTAGCTGCGGGGGGAGCCATCACACAGTGCAGTGAAGACCAGGGCTGGGCAGGAGGCAGCCCCCAGGGAGTGGAGAGGGGCTTCCCTCCAGAAATGTCTGGGCCAAGGTTGCAGGGGAGGAGTGGGGCGGTGGTTGGTAGTGGTGGGGATTCCTGAGAAGCCCTCCTGCTTTGATGGAGGGTACCCCAAATAGAAGGAGGATTGTGGAGAAAGGGACTCACCCTGGCCCATGTGTTTAAAAGCCACATCCTTTTAACCTCATGCGTGCAAATGCTAAACTGCTATTTCCTGCTCAAGAGCTGAACGGTGTGGGTAGGGTAAGAATGGAAGGTGTTTGATGCCCAGCCAGGCAGTTACTGCATCCCTAGTCCTGGAGCCTGTGCCCTCCCAGTGATCTCCTCCGCCTTCCAGCAGCCCTGCCCAGCTGGCTGAGAGCAGTGTTCTTAGAGCTGGCGTGTTGTCCCAAAGCCGCTCAGAGAGAAAGCAAAGCCCCGATGGCAGTTGTGGTTCTGTGAGCCCCTTAATGCCTTCATCGGTGGCTGCCCTGTGCTCCCACCCCCTGTTGTGTGAACTGGAGGCTTCAGCTGCAATAAACATCCCTCCCTTCGAAGAATCCCGGGGAAGGAAGCAACAGGGAAGGAGATTCATTTGGTCCCTCTTTGACTTGTAGCCTTTGAGCACCTGTGTGGTCAAAATTTTTGCAGTCCTCACTCCATTCAACCCTCACAACAACCCTGTGAGGCACAGTATTGCCCTTTTACAGTGGTGGAAACTGAAGCCTGGTCATGTCAGACCACAGAGTGAACGGAGGAGGCAGAATTTAAATCGATTTGACCGAATCCATTTGCTATTTCCACAATATCATGCAGCCTGTTTTCTTGTCTGTAAAATGGGGCAAGAGTCGTTCTGGATCTCTAAGATCCTTTCCAGCGCATTGTTCTTCTTCCTCTCTTCCTCGATCCCTTGCTCTTGCCCTCGGTTAGAGAGTAGGGACTAGGACTGGGATGAGAGATGGGATGAGGAGATGCTGGTGGTAATGGGAACAACCTGCAGAGTAGAGGCCTAAAAAAAAGACGAGGCCACAAGTCTTTGCACATGTGTAAAATGGCATTTTCTATGGAGGTTGTGAATTATGCCCTATTTATATGTCAAGCCATAGATTATTGATGCCAGAGGTCGCTACATTAATTAGCAACCAAGCTGAAATGAATTGGTGATGTCCTTAATGGGCTGTTTCCTGGGAACATGGCTGATATTCTGAGGCAGTGTTATGAATACCTATTCAGTAGGAGGAGATGTAAATGGTAACCTATTCAGAGGCTGCAAAATTGTTTTCCTTTTAACATCTATGCCCTCTCCTACCCACTCTTCATGCATCTTGCATACACAGAAACAAAGATGTTTCTGTCCTGACTTCTCCCCCTTCTTTTGTTAGACTGTGGTACATGACTCAGTCTGCATCACATTTGACTGATTTGTACATTAGAGGATATTTACAGACAGAGCCCTTTCTCTGTGTGAGGAACCACGCCAGGTGATGGGGTGTCACGGTCCAAGACTGCTGTACCCTGTTGGGAGCCCAAACACTAAATGTCAAAAAAAGTGAAATAATGATGCATGAGTGATTCATGGCTGAAGAAGTGTCACAAAAAGATCCTACTGACCTTAGAAGTGGCGTGGATAGGGATGGGCTGCCACAGGTAGAGGTGGAGAGACTGCTGGGGCGGGAAGTCCAGGGAGACATCCAGGAGAAGGAAAAAAAGTTTCTTGGATATGGATAGACGGAGAGGCAGGGAGGCTGTTGCATCAGCACAGTCCCAAATATTGAAATGCTTAAGATTTCTTAAATGCAGGGGATCCACAGCCAGGAAGGCGGCAGGTTAAGGGGTGGATTGGGGAGACTAGGCTCTAGCACAACTGGAGTCATTGAAGGGACTCAAAAGGAGGGCTAGGCAGATTGTGGAGGGCTTAAGAGGCTTGTTTAAGGCATCCGGGTTTGTCTCATCATTGAGGAGCCCCTGAAGGCTTTAAAGGAAGGAGCAGTATCGTTTGCTTGTTCCCTTGTGCTTAGTGCTGGGGCCTCATACAGATCTGCCTTTACAACAGCCCAGTAGTTACTGTAGAGAGATGGGAATGCTGGCAGGCAGCGTATCCATATGCTGGGAGGGAAAGACTGAAAACATAGCACGGACTAGCACGTGGGAGTGAAAATTGAAAGGGAGCAATGCAAAGGCCCTTTAAAAGAAAGAGTAAAGGGGGAGGGTATAGCTCAAGTGGTAGAGCGCATGCCTAGCATGTCTGAGGTCCTGGTTCGATCCCCAGTACCTCCACTGAATAATCAAATCAATAAATAAACCTAATTACCTACCCCCTGCAAAAAAAAAAAAGGAGTAAGGTAGGAGACCTGGTGATTGCCTGGCAGTGGGGATGATGGGGGCAAGGGGGATGGTGAGGAGCTGGTTTGCATCAGTTTAGATGTCTTCACTGTAAAGACTGCAGCCTGTCCCAGTGGAAATCTTCCACGGACAGTTGAGGATGCAGAAATGAACTCGGAGTGAGCCTTAGCAGCAGCAGATGCCACGGGAGACGAGGGCACCGGCTCTGACCCAGTGGAGGAATCCAATGTGGCTGGTGGGGAGGAGGTGGCACCCGCCTGAGGGTGCCGTCTGTGAAGGGACATGGAAGCTACCTTGTATCTGCTAGGTCTTCTCTCATCCAGGTGCTATCCCAGTAGAAAGGAAGAGGGAGACGGGGAGAACGAGGCTTGAGGAAAGGCCATTGGCTTTGATTCTGAAAATCTGGGGAGCCTGTGGGAGAGCAGGAAGAAGCCTGTTTGCCGTGTGATCAGATGGCAGGTGTTGGCCTCCCTGGGCAAAGTTGGAGAGTAACGTGAAAGAGGAAAATCAGGGAGGTCCAGAACCCTTGATTCCCACCCCTAAACTCATTGCTGACCAGATCCTTCTATGTCAGGGGTTGGCAACACCAACCACCTAGTTACTTAACAAGAAGCCTGGAAGTCATCCTGCATCCTCTTTTTTCCTCACCCTCCACATCAGTTCTATTTCTGGGTGATGTCCCAAATCTGCCCTCTTCATCTCCCCTCTCTTCTCTGTCTTCCCCGCGCCGCGTCTACTCATGCTCTCCGTCTACTCCATGCTCACAGAAGCCAGAGTGATCTTCTTAAAATGTAATTCAGGTAACCTCAGTCTCAGGCTGGACACCTTCCGATGGCTTTGCCGTGGTGCTGAGAATAAAATCCAGCCCCCCTGCTGGAATACCAGCTCAGCAGTTCTGACCCTGCCAGCTCTCTGGCTTCTTCTTGCTCCAGTCCCCATCCTAACCCAGACCATTGTCTCTATGTGCCCAACTCCTTCCTGTCCTGGAGACCATGTACAGGGTGTCCCCTGGTTGTAGTGGAACCAGCCTTCCAGGCAGAGGGAGCCGCCAGTGCAGATGCCTTAGGATTGGAAGGAGCTTGCCTGTTTCAGGATCGGAGAGAAGGAAAGCCACGCTGGCCGGGTCACATGGGGCGATGAGGGGGTCAGGCTGTCTTCCAGGTGCCAGGAGGGGTGTTAAACAGAGGAATGATGTGAAGAGTGGACCGTGGGAAGCCAGGCTAGTTTGGTGCCTGACAAGTGGTGAGCACTCACGGCTGGTGGAATAAATGATTGCTCGAGATGTGAGAGTCAGAGATGGGAAGAGGAATGCATGCCTGCAGTACTGTCTCTGACTGAGCTGTCCTCACGTTCCTCAATCAGCAAAACACAGGGTAGGCAAGCCAATACCTCCCTCCTGCTTCACCCCCCAGGACAGTAGGACAGTAGACTGGACACTGGACTGTCTTCTTCTGCAGGTGAGGGAGAGGGCAGAGAGGCTGCCATTGGAGCAGGGAAGCCTACATCCTTGCTGTGGGTGGGGTATGGACTAGGGTTCCTGGACTGGGGTGCGGCTGCGCAGGAGGATCTCTGGAGTCAGGTTTGGATGTATGTCCTTGGAGTGTCCACCTTTGGCTTATTGTGTTCCTGCTTCCCTGTTGGCCCAGGAGCTGTTAGAAGGTGAGGATGCTTCTCCCTCTTCAGGGACGGGCCCCTGCTCCCTGGCATTTGTTTCCCCTGCCAGACCAGGGACCCTCAGCGCAGAGAGGCCGAGCTTACCGTCAATCAGCAATAAAGCCGCGAGGTGATGTTTTTGACTTAGGCTCAGGATAAAGTGCCAGCATTTTCGTATTTCTAAGCTGCATGATCATCTTCCCTTTAAAAAAATTTTTAAAATCCTTTTAAAACATTTATTTCTTTCTGATTATAAAAGTTGTCTATGTTTGTCATATATAATTTGGAAATTAAAGAGAAGTAAAAGCAACAAATAAAATATCACCCATACTCCAACTACTAGAAGTGTATTACAGTATTAGTAATTGCTATTATTTCTCATTTACATGGAATAATCGTCTATCTTTATCTCTCTGTCTGTCTATCCATGTGTATAGCCATATGAATGTCCAGAATAGATATTGTTCCATTATACCATAGCTTTTTTCTGGCTATTTCTTTTTTGGATTTATAGACTGTTTTCAGTTTCTCACTATCATAAATAATGCTGCGATAAACATCTTTGTGCATCAGTTTTTATATTTATGTCTGATTATTTGCTTAATGTTAATTCCTGGATATGGAATTTTTTTTTTTTTTGGAAAATTTTAAGATTCTTGGCAGTCCTACCAGATGGTCCCTTCGAATTATACCAGATCATACTTTAACCAGCAAGATGAGGAGAAGATGTTTCATTGGATGCTTGACTCTGCAGGGTGTCTGACGAGCAGGAAGCTTGGTGGATGCTGCTGGGGGAAGTGGGTTCCTCCGGAGCAGGCAGGCAGACTCTCCACCATGAGTGTGTTCAGAGTGACTACATCTGGGCAGGAGGCAGCCTAGCAAAGTGCTTTGGCAAAGTGACCAGGCAGAAGGGAACTACAGTATTTTATTTTATTATTATTTTTAAAATTGAAGTATAGTTGATTCACAATGTGTTAGTTTTAGGTGTACAACAAAGTGATTCAGTTATATACAGGATTCTTTTTCAGGTTCTTTCCCATTATAAGTCATTATAAGTATTGAGTATAGTCCTGTGCTATACAGTAGGTCCTTCTTGGTTATATATTATATATAGAGTTGTTGTTTTTTTTTTTTTAATTTTAGGGAAGTACAGTATTTTACAAAAAACTGGAATACAGAATTTGAGATGGGGCAAGAGAATGCCACAGGGACCTTGCACCTTTCTAAATTAGAGTCATTTCATTAGCAATAATTGATCCTTTAAATTGTGGAGTATTTGGCAGAAATTCTCTCTATGTTCAGAGAATCCTAGATTCTCAGTATTAGAAAAGACCTTAAAAGATCTTTATTTATCTTTATTCATTCAGTGATAGAAAGGCTTCTTTCCAAAGTAAGGAGAAAAAAGAAGACTCCATTTCGAGGGCTCTCACTCTTTTGCCTCATCTGCCCTGGTTGATTTCCAGCCAAGGTCAGCAAATTTCACTTTGTGCTCAGAAACATCTACTCTCTTTGTTCAGGACACGATGTGAGATGTGAGGTCACCTTGGTTTGGGAGGTTATCTGACAAATCCACATGCTTCCACCAAGTGATGTGACAGCTGCAGCTCACAGGTATAGGTGTTCCTAGAAAGGTTCTGGGAGCCAGTGAAGCAGTTTCACACTACCCTAGCGACAGTCAGAGCTGTAGTTGGGGTGGAAATGGTGCTTCGGCAGCTGGAGTGGCTAGAGGTGAAAGCTGGTCCAGGAGGTCCGGGGTCAAGTTTTGGCTCTTAGGCACCATGTGACTTTGGGTGTATCGCTTCCCCACTGGGTTTCCATTTCTTTATGAAATGATGGGTTGGTCTATCCTGTGCTAAAAGCTCCCTTTCCAAGATGGCCCATCTTTATCCTGTGGACATCTCCCAACATCCCTGATGCTGGTATAATGTGAGGAGGCTCAACACCGGGCTGCTTAGCTTGGGACCTGGGAGCTTCAGGAGCCTGTGTGAAGGACAAGGAAAAGGGCCTTCCGGTGGATTTGAATGTACACTTGTGAGCCTGCGAGACCTGCAGCTCCTTGAGCGGAAGCAGGAGATTTTATCCATCTTTGTTCTCTGGCGCCCAGCACAGGCCTTGGCCCAGGGAGCATCTGTCCGGCCTGTGGCCGCCCACTGCCCTGGTGGGACGGTGGTAGCACCCGCACCACCATCTGGTCTAGGGCTCCTGTTATAAGATCTCTTACGGAGCTGGCAAGTCTACAAAGGCTGTTCAAAATGGACGCATTCCTTTTGAGCTATATTTTGGTTTGGGTACTTGAACTTCATGGTACTATTCTGGCTTTCCTGTCATGTAAGAGTGTTTGGGGAAAGCTTGCAGGTCAGATGATGTGGAAGGCAGGCAAGGAACTGCTGTTCCCAGTTCCTGGGGGTTGCTGAAGACTCTGAATAAGGGCAGGCCCCACCTCTCTGGGCTGGGGCGGGGGGAGCTGGGCTGCCAGAGGCAAGGAGATGGATTCGATAAGTTCGACAGGTTTCTGCTCAGTGTCTTTGATAAGTTGGGAGATGAAGACCAGGGAGGAAGATGGGTGACAAGAAGCAGGCAGAGGCCAAGGTCAAGCTCTCCAGCCAGCCCTGCACCATCCTGGGCTTCTGAACTGAGGCAGTGACACTGGAGGGAGGAGTAGCGAGAATATAGGAGAGAGACACTGAGATGTAATCTGGTGGGGTGTCGTTCTTTGGGCCAGGTGTGGCTAGTGATTACCATGTATTAAATGAGTATTGAAAACCACTCCACTTTCCTTCCCCGAGTGGTAGGAGGAGGTGGAAGCAGCTTCAACATGGGGATGAGTTTCACTCCTTTAGCCTCTGTGGCCACCAGGACGTTTGTTGCTGCCACGGGATGAGACTTTTTCTGGGATCATCTTATGCCAGGGTGTGGATGAGAGCCCTGCTGGCTTTGTAGTCACAGACCTGGGGAGGTCCTGGCTTAGGGTCAGACAGACTCAGTCCAAACCCCAGTAGTGCCACTTGCCAGCTGGGGGACTTGTAGGTTATTAGTCTCTCTGTCCTTTAGTTCCTCATCTGTCAAGTGGGCCCCTGCTCAGGGAATATAGTGTCACGTATTCCCTGTGAAGCAGATGGCAAGGTGCCTGGGCAGGAGAGCTCCGTAGATACTGGGCGGGATGGTGCTCCTGAAACCAGTGCCTGTTAACACTGACCACTGTACTGATGATGTTGCCCCCTTCACCTGCAGACTCACTGAGCAGGAGACAAGTTCTGAATGTAAAGGGCTCAAGGACACCTTCCAAGGGCCTCAGTTACCTGGTCCTCCCTCACCTGGGACCAGTACCAGCCTCACCTGTGGTCTTCCTAGAACTCTTTCTCTCCACCCTTGGCTTCATATGCAGAGAGGAAAGAGCAAGTTTGAAGATCTGAAGTCAGAAAAACTCAGTGCCATAGTCCTCGCCAGTGTGCAGGCCACAGGCAACTCACTGCTGCTTTTTTTATTTTTTGCAGTTAAACCTTCTCCTGGATCCAAAATGGGTTCATGCAGCTCAATCTCCTGCATCAGTCACTAGATTGGGTTTTGAATTTGTGCCTGTTTTTAAAATAATCTAAACCCCTTATCAAGGGATGAAAAATTGTCTTATCCAGGAAACTCAAGAGAATATTCTGCTGGTTCTATTGAAAATTAGAGAATTTTAGAAAACAGTACAAGCAATGACAGCATTGCTGGAATCAGTATAGTCTTAACGGGACCTCCTTGAAATGGATCCGACTCACTGGGTAGGTGAATTCTTGTGGTTTGCTAGGAATATTTATAGTGTTGTCATGCCTTGTGGTAACGAGTGCTGCTGCCTCTGGCCGCGGGCAGACAGATGCCAGTGGCAGCTTGAGAGCTCTGACTGGGGTCAAAGGGCTTTTGCTCTTAAGCCCTTTGCTTTCTAGTGATGTGGCACTGGGCAGCTGCCTAACACCCCTGGGACTTACTTTCCTTATGTTAGAAATGGGGATAACAATGTCTATCCTGCTTAGTTACAGGGCTTTTGAGGAGGAGCAAATATAATTATGACTGTGAAAGCACATTTAAATGTAGACATAGCAAGTAATTTGAGTCATAACACAGTGAACTGACTGTGACCTTGGGCAAGGTGTTTCATCTCTGAGCCCATTTCCATATCTGTAAAATGGAGTTGATAATACCAGATCCATCTGCCTCGCCCCGCTGCCGTAGGGGCGAAATGAATCAATCCACGTGGACAAGCTTTGTAAACATGCGTGTGCCGTGTTGGGGTTAGTCAGCCATGCTTCCCGGGAACACGTTGGGCAGTATTACTGCTCTGAGTGAGGCGGGGCTCCATGGGGAAGCTAGGTGTGGGAGGATGAGTAGAAAGCAGGAGAGGAGGCAGAGGGAGGGAAAGCCTTCCAGGAAATCTCAGTGGTCTTTTTCAAGCCTCGTCTCTTTGTCCTGGCAGCTGGCGCTGGTTGAATAGCTCCTTCCCATCTGTGCCCCTCCCAGCAAGTGGGATGTGCTTCTCATCTGCCCTTGGTCTTCTCCCTCCAGCTCAGGGCAGTGAACATTTATGGAGCATCTCCTTGAGCCACAGTCTCTTGTAAGGGACGTAGACATGGGGTCACATAAGTTATAACTGTATAACAAAGTAGAAGAGTAGTGGAGAGGGAGAGAGTTGTCCTGCTGCAGAAGGCTTCTTGGAGGTGGTGGCCTCTTAGCTGGGTGTGAGAAATGAGTGCGATTTTGCCAGAAGGCCAAGAGGAAGGGAGCAGGGCATTCTAGGTAGGAGGACAGCAGGCAGGAAGGCATGGAGGGAAGACAGAGCAGGGCTTCACATATTTTCTGTGAGGCTGTGGTTCCCACACTTCTTCTCTGCAGAAACCCAACTCCAGGCCTTCAACCAGCTGCCAGACATTCACACATTCATTCCCTCCTTTGTCCTGCTTCACTTTCAACACAACGGTTATAAATGCAGACATATCGCCCTTTCCTCCCCAGACACAACATCCCTTTGCTTGTTAATGGTCCCCTTAATCTCTCCGTCCCACATTCAAAACCTCCATCATCCTGCCACCTTTTCTCACTCAGGTAATCAATGTGGATTCTTCCCTCCCTTCTTTCCTTCCTTTCTTCCTTCCTCCTCGTAAGTCCCATCACTTACTAATCGGGAGGAATGAAGTACACGTAATCCATCCGGACAGTGGGCGTCTCACCCGACTTGGGCCCTGCAGCTGCGGTGAGGACTCCGTGTCCCTTGGCGGCGTCCTGGAAGCACACCAGGAGGGCCGCCTCAGCCCTGTCCGCATTCCCTCTCAGGAGGTGCTGTCTTCTGATTGCTCCTTCCTTTCTGGTCCTTCATTCTTTCTCGATTTCCGTGTTTTTAGATTGGACTTTCTTTGGAGTCAAACCGACCTGGGCTGATGTCCAGTTCTACTGTTTGCTGTGTACCCTTGGCCAGTTTACTTATCTCACTGCTTCTCAGTGTCCTCATCAGAAAACAGTGGTAATAATGGTGCCGACCTCCCGGGGCTGCCCGAAGGATTAACTGGGACAGTCCGTGTGAAATGCGTAGCCGGCTCCTGCAGGGAGCAAGTGGCTCCCACACTGGCCATAATAATAACTAATAGTTACCCTACTCTGGTGGGCGTCTTTAAAAAAAATTCTCCTTAGGTTTATTTTTCCCTCCCTCTGTAAGTTTCTCCCTTTTGTTATATTTCTCTTTTCAGCCCCCTTCCTTTCTTCTCCCTCTTGTTTTATCTTTCTTAACTGGCTATGGTATACGACTGATTTTTTAAATATTGGTTATATTTGAGTCTAGTGTCAGGTTTCCCAATCTTAATTTTAAAAACCTGGTGGTAAAGTTAATTTGTCTCTTGAACTGGATTTTACTGACGAACCCCTGCGGGCTCCTGGTGGGCCATCGCTGAGCACCCCACTGCCCCCATCGGTCCACTGTGTACATTTCCTAACATTGTAAACTTGCCGGACAAATGATGCTCTGTGATTTCCTTAGCGTCCTGGGCCACTTCTCCCAGGTCTGTGTTGTAAATGGACCTCAGAATGCGTAAAAGGCAGCAGGCCACTCCGAGCAAGAGAGAGCCTTTAAAGCCTGGCGTCTGGTGAAGTCCGCCCGCCCGCCGCCCCGGTAGCGCCCTGCACTTCCTGCCCCCTCCCCCACACCTCTCCCCTCTTCCTCCTCGGAACCAGGATGTTTTCCTTGCCTTTTTATTGTTTCGCTAACCTGGCAGGCCTCCTTTGGTGGAGTCCTGCCACCGGGCTTCCTCTCTGGGTGTGAGCGAACATTAGGGTGACTGTGCGGGATGCCGGGAGGCCAGCTCCCCGCGCACCCCCAACCTTCACCTCTAGGCGATGCTCAGCCTCTTTCTCAAAACTGCCTCTTTGCTGAGGAGCTTCCTCTTCAGCCCCTACATGGGTGTTTATTTTTCAAAGGGTGAGGGGGGGCAAAGAAAACCGAGGGACAAGATATGCAACCCCCCCCCCAGAAAGAAGATAGGCCCCCTGCAGAAAGCCTTTTTGTTTACTTATTTAATTGAATGAGAACCTTCTGAACTTTGACCCTAGGCCTTTTTCTCAAGGTCTGTTTTTTTTTTTTAACCTATAGAATTATTTTTAAAGCAAGGAGCATGAGGTCACACCAAGGCCCTTCATCTTTCATTGTTGCCTGGATAGAGAGCCTCCCTCCTTAGCACCCCCGAGGCCACCTCAGGGGTGATTCCATTTCTGGAAGCCTGACCCCAGACCCAGGGGCTCCGGGTCGGCCAACTCCGGGTCACGTCCTGCAGGCAGCCTTTGTCCCCAGAGGATGGTCAGCTGGACAGAAGCTGACTCTGTCAGAGGGAGGGGAGGACAATATGCCTTGTAAACTTCATACTTCTCATTACGAGAGGCTATTCCAGGGGAATCTTTTTAAAAATCAAATCATTGGATCTCAAGTCCAAACACTTCTGAATGTGTATGGTTTTTCTTGGGGCTGTTCCTTTCAGGGTAAGAACAAGGAAGGAAACGAAACTCCCCGAGAGCCCTGGACAGTCCAGATCGAGAGCTGAGTCTTTTGTTCACACAAACTCATTTGGCTCCTAAACGTCCTCCACCCAGAATCATTACATCCGCAGCAGCCGCGTTTCAAAACACGGCCCAGAGGGGCCGAGCTGAGTAGGCGGCTGCCTTTCTGTGAGATTGCAGCCACTTTCCCCCACACCCCCAAGGTTCCTGCCTGCCCCAAAATATCCCGCAGCTGGCCATCTAGCCTGAAATCCCCCTCATTTGGAAGATTCCTGGGGTGCAGGCAGTGAGCTGCAAGGGCCCTGCTGTGGAAGGCCCAGGATCCTGAGGAGGCAGCAGCAGCTGGGGAAGGAGGGTGGGATTCTGGTCTTAGTCCTGCACCTTCCAAATTCCCAGGGCACCCCCTCTGCCTCGCTGGGCCACTTCCCACACCGCAGCAGCGTCGTGGGGATTTGTGCACACAGTTCAGCTCCCTCGAAGCAGTAAGCTCTTTGAGGTAGATGCCTCAGTGCCTTGTGTGTGGTTGATGTGTATGTGTGTGTGTATATATATATTTTTTATTGTGGTAAAATGTATGTAACATAAAATTTACCATTTTAAGTGTACAGTTCATTGGCACTGAGTACATTCACAGTGTTGTACAACCATCACCACCATCCATTTCCAGGACTTTTTCATTTTGCGAATAGAAACTCACTAAGTAATAACTCCCCATTCCTCCCTCCCCTCAGCTCCTGCTAACTTCTGTTCTACTTTCTGTCTCTATGACTTTACCTATTCTAAGTACTTCAAATTAGTGGAATTATGTGGTATTTGTTCTTTTGGCTTATTTCACTTACCATAATGTTTTCAAGGTTCACCCATGTTGTAACATGTGTCACAATTTCCTTCCCTTTTAAGGCTGAATAATATTCTATTGTATGCATATATCACATTTTGTGTATCCATCTGCCTGCTGATGGGCACTTGAGTTTTTTCCACCTTCTGGCTATTGTGAAAAAGAAAAGGGGCTCACTGTCTCTCTCTCTCTCTTTTTTTTTAAAGTCTCTTTTCTCCCTCCCTGTGTAAGCAATTGAATTTTAGGAAAATCTTTTAAAATTGCAAAGAAACCTACTATCATAGGTCTAAGAATCCATGCTGGCACATACAACCATGTAGATTCAAGGGACGCAGCTCCACGGATCTCTGAAGAGCATTGCCCAAGTTGAGGATCCCAGGAAGGCTCCCAGGGGCAGGCGGGAATGGGGAATTCTGCAGCGGAGGGTCAGTGTCATACCGTTCCAGAACCGCTCCCTTGTGAACCTTAGCCCTTGGCCATCTGACCTTTGTCTGCCATCTGCCAAGCGACACTCGGGAAAGTCCTGGGGACTCTGGTTGACTCATCTCTGACCTCTTGGCAGGCTTGGTGTCCATGGCCTCTCTGTGCTGTGTCTGGGCACTCACTGCCTTCCTGGTCCCACTTTCAACCTCATCCTGTCCTTCCCTTGTCATCTGTGTCTTGTTCACTGACTCTTCTCCTTCTAAATTCAAGCTTTCCCTCAATTCAGTTCTCGACCCTCCCTTTCCCCTTCCTCTGCCACCCCCTTGTCCTTCCTCCTAATCTGTAGTCCCGCATCTTAGTGCCTGTCAGACATTTCCACCTGGAAGTTACAACATCACCCCAAACGTCATATTTTGAAAACAGACTTTTCTCGTCCCACAGACTTGTTCTCTGTTCTGCCTCTACTCCTTTTTTCTCATTCTTTTCGTTACCCATGAAATTCATCTCTGACTTAGAAGCTGATTTAGATGTCCTCTGCTCAGTCTTCTAGCTAATGATGTGCAGCTGCTGTCAAGCCAAGTCTGTCTGATTCCAAAGCCTACGTGATAAGCACCATCTCATCCCTCTTAGGGAAACAGTTGGGTTTAAGGCTGAAGTTTGAAGGCTGGTGAGACTTTCTTTGGCCCTGCTTACTGGTCAATGCCTTGAAGGCCCCATGTCACTGAATAAGCTGGGGTGTGATGGATGGAGACCTGGCCTCAGATTGTGTGTCTCTGCTGTTGGGCCCGTGACCTTGAGCAATCACCTAATCTTTCTGCCCCTCAGTCTCCCCATATGCCACGACACCCACTCGACTGGCTGTCACGTGCATTAAACGAGATAACACCTGGGAAATCACTTGGCACTGGGTAGTGAGATCTGGATCTAAATGGAGGGAAATGACAATAAAGGGCTTGTGCTTCAACTCCATGCCCCAGAAGCGAGAGTGTAGCCGGCAGCACTTGACATGGGGCCGCTGCAGGGGTAGCTGGTGCAGTGTGGGGGCGGCCGGGCCGCCGGGAGGAAATTGCTTCTTTGGATGACACGGCACACTCTCTGCACACACCCACGCCACTGCTCGGGAACAATGGAGTCAAAAACCCCCAAATCATGGGGTGGGTGGCGAGGAGTTGACTCTGTAGCAGCTGCTAATTAGGAAATCCTACTCCCGGGCTGTGCTAGCATCCCTGATGATGCTGGTGCACAAACAGATGTTTTGGAACGTGAAGACATTACAGAAGTGGAAGTTGTCAACTTGGAAAAAATGAAAAACAGGCAAAGCAATAAAACTCTCTTGTTCACTTCATCTCTATTCATGGTACAATGGCGGATGGCCTGACACAAAGGGAAGGATGGCATTTCCAGCTGGAGAGATACTTGGGGAATTGGGACATCTAAACTCCAGTCTGAGGCTGGTTGGTGTGGCTCAGTTGCCATGGATGTGAGTAGGGTTTAAGCAATTGCCTCTGACCCTCTGGGGAGAGGGATGGGAGAGGTGAAGGGTGCCAGCCTCCCCTGAGCCTTGGGGCACCCCCTTCCTGCCCCAGAGGCTGCTGCTAAGTGTCTAGTGGGGCACAGCCTCTCCTCCTCACTCCTGGCTGGCCCAGGCACTGAGGCCTGAGGCATACCTTCTCCCTTTCTGCTTCTCCAGAGCCAATTTCTCTTCTCCACCAAGAGGAGGAGCCCCAATACCTCCCCCCTACATGTGGTAGGTCCCTGTTGAGTCTTGTCCACTTACCCCTGAATTACTCTCTGTGCTGAATGGGGGGCCACACCACAAGCCAAATTCAACCACAGTTGACCTGAACAACTCAGGGCTTCTGCAAGGATTCGCCCCTGGACTGCAGTAACTATTTTAGCATTTGACCCATTGTTCTCCCTGAGGTACGACCTGGAGTGGTGCAAGGCACCGAGATGTTCACAATCAAACGAGACCTTGAACGGCAGAGGGGGTGGGCTGGGGTGCTGCCTGCCCCAGCCTGCGTGGTTGGTTAATCCTTTTTCTGAGGAATGGGCAATAAGAGTAGAGGCACATCCAGAGTGAAACAGGTGGCGGTGGGATGCTGTTGTGGAATACCAGGCCAGTGACATCAGGGGCTTTCATGCTGGAGGTGGTCCCAAGTCTCACCCTGTGCCCCCTCCCAGTTCTCCCTGTGCCTCCTGGGAGAGTGTCATGGAGCCGGGCTAGCCGAGGCAGGAGCTGCCCCAGCAGCCACTCAGCCAGCCTCAGTCCTTTCATCAGGGGGCACTCCTAGCTGCCAGGAGGGCCTGGAGGCCTGAG
This sequence comes from Camelus dromedarius, assembly GCF_036321535.1. Classification (NCBI taxonomy): domain Eukaryota; kingdom Metazoa; phylum Chordata; class Mammalia; order Artiodactyla; family Camelidae; genus Camelus; species Camelus dromedarius. The sequence goes on from NC_087437.1 coordinate 62,296,656, forward strand.
GGGGTGGCTCTCTTCTGCTACCAGCTCCTATCTGCTACTCGGAGAAGTGTTGGGGGACTGAGCCATGATTGCTTAAGCAGTGCCCGCCAAGGTCATCCCCAGACCTATTTGTTAAAAGTTGAGAGGCCTAAATCCATTTACCAGCTCTGACGTATACAGCACTCACTATGTGCCTGATACTGGTTGACGCTCTCACATGTGTGTACTCTGTGCAGTCCAGCGAGGTAGGGACTGCTATTGTCCCCATTCTACAGATGAAGACGCACAGAGAAATTATGTATCTCACTTCATCGGGCGTGTAAGTGGTAGAGCCAGAAGTCTAACCCGGACAGCCTGACTTTAACCACAGCCTGTGTGTTACCCACGGCCTCTCTTTTTAAGAACTAAGTTTCTAGATCCAGGCATGAAACTGGAGGCAGACCCTGTTCCTTCTAGACGAAAGGACCTTTACAGAGAGAACACAGATTCACGGCTACAGGTAAAGCAAGCAGCTTTTTAATATGGCCTCCTGTGTTCTTGGGGAAAGAGAGGGGAAGATCCCTAAATAAAGAGGGGTCCTAAAGGAAACAGTTTCTCACCAATCCAGGCAGCTGTGGCACCCGTGACTAAGGGGAAGAGGGTGGAGGTGGCACCACAAGCCAGCAGGTCTCCGAGGTCAGCAGGGCCCGGCAGTGGCAGCAGTGACCAGGGTGTGTCCAGCCCGAGCTGCTCTGGAGAGGCAGTCACCAGCACTTCTCCTTGATCAGGATGCCGGCGGTGGCTGTGACCCGTGCTGAGACTGGCTAGGCGTCCAGAGGCCGAGTGGTGCAGACACAAGTAAACTCATCAGTCCTTCAGCTGGGTGTCAAAGCCACTCCCATGCTTGTGTTTCAGAAACAGCACTGGAGTCCAAACCCACACACTGGCTTGTTAGCAAGTTGCATGAGCCAACTTTATATTTAAAGTCTACAGCCTTCACCTACCTTAAGGAGCAGGTCTGGGGACCAAAGAAAGCATATTACAAGGTGGCTTCCAGGCCTGGAGTCCTTTTACCAAGATACCAACCTTTTTTTCCTTTTTCTTAGTAGAATATATTTTTCATAATATAAGATCATGTGGTACATATGTATCGTAATTTTTGTTTTCATGTAACAATACAGGATGAGTGATACATGTATATAAAACTGTGTCAATGATATATTCTGATCAGTTCTTTAAAAATTTTGTCTCATAATTAAGTTAACCAACTCCTTACTGCAGAAATTTAGGTTGTTTCCAATTTTCATTATTATAAACATGCTTTGATAAATTTCCTTATGCCTGAAATTGCATACTTCCTTAGTTTCCTTGGAATTAATGTTCAGAAGTGGAATTCCCAGGTCAAAACATACATCTATTTTTAAGGCTTTTGCAATAGATTGCTGAATTTCTCACCAGGAAGAATATGCCAGTTACATTCTTGCCCACATTGTAAGAAAGTGTTTTCTATACCTGCAGTGACATTAGATATTATCATTTTTTTAAATCTTTGCCAATTTGATAGGCAAAAATATATATGATTTTAAAAAGTCTTTTCTAGTTTAGATTTGTATTTCATTTCTTCCCAACAATACTTTCGTGTATTTATTCTCCACTTACACATTTTCTTTTGTGAATGGCACATTCATGTTTTCTGTCTATGTGCATCCTAGGATTTGAAAGTGTTCTTTGTGTATTAAGAATGCTAAACTTTTGTCATGCACTGCAGACATTTATCCTGGTTTGTTATTCAACTTTTTTAAAATTTAATTTTTATTTTTATCAAACTTACACATGGTTTAAAGATTGAATATGTTTTATAAGGCTGTTATTAAGACCCTGACCACTCCTACCATCATCATTTTCTGCCTCCCACTTTCAGGGCTTTTAACAGATTCTTTTAGTAATTATGTCCATATCTCTAAATAACATGCTTCTGTTGCCATTTATTGATTTTTTTTGTTTTGTTTTGGTTTTAGTCAATTTTCATTGATTTCTCTCAATGGAAATTTTATATCATTCCAAGCTCTACCAGTTTTACTCTTTTGAGGGACTTCAAAAGGCGTTTTTGACACAACTGAAAGTTACCCTTCTCCTACACAAGATTCTGATCACCCCCTCCCCGCCCCGGATTTATGTGCTATTGTTATCCAGGATTTCCTTTGCCTCCTTTTGTTAATCCCACAAATGAGAAATTACTATTTTATAAATTCAGTGATTCTTTAGATTTATGCACATATTTATTATTCTTCTTGTTCAGTGTTTCATTTTGCATCTTACAGCTTTCATCTAGGATTGCTTTTCCACTACTTGAAATAAATTCTCCATAATTTCCTTTACTGGAGATAATTAACTCAAATTTGACTGAAAATGTTTCTATTTTGAAAGAGTCTCAAGATAGTTTTGCCGTGTATACAATCCTAATCTTTTCTGTCAGCACTTGAAAATACTTACATACTGTCTTTTGGCTTCCATTGTTGCTATTGAGAAGTCAACTGTTAGTCTGTCACCTTCTGTAGGTGATTTTTCATTTATTTCCTCTCGTTTTTAAGACCTAGTGTTTGTAATTTTCTGCACTTTCACTATGATATGAGTTTATATGTTTTTTTGATTTAGCCTCCTAAGGATTTTTTGGGCATCCTTAGTCTGAAGAGTCATACTTTTTATCACTTCTGAAAAATTCTTAGCCATTATCTTTTTGAATATTGCCATTTCTTCTTTTTCTTGCATCTTCTAGAAATCCAGTTAGATATATATGTTGGACTTTCTCGCTGACTTCCTTGTCTCTTCACCCTGTTTTCATATTTGCTATCTTTTCATATCATTTCTGCAGTCTCTTGTCATCTGTCTTGTAATTTTTAATTCTCTTTAGCCGTATCTGATTGGCTGTTGAGTTTCCTAATTTTAATATTTTTTTTCATTTCTAGAATCTCCATTTAAATTTCTTTCAAAAATTTTGACCATTATTTATAGCCTCTTTTTCTCTCATTTTCAATTTCTTCATATTTATTTTCGTGGAATTTTATATACTTACATTCTTTGTCTGATAATTCTAGTAGTTGAAGTCTTTACTCATCTAGTTTACTGACTTTTGTCCACAGATGCCTTATTTTCTTTATTTTGTGATTTTTTGACTGTGATCTCTTATTCTTTAGGATTTTATCAGTAAATAATAAAATTGGATTGAAGGTATGTTCGTCTAGAGAGGATTCACATTTATTTCTGCCAAGTACCCAGAGGTACTGTATACCAGGACCACTTTTTCTTCCGCTTTAACAGGATGTGTGTGTGTGTGTGTGCGCGCGCGCGCGTTTGTGCATGTATGTGTGGTATGAGATGTATTTTACATGCCATAAAATTTACCCTTTTAAAGTACAGTCAGTCATACTTTGGAAATATTGTGGGTATAATTCCAGACCACTGCAATAAAACAAATATCACCATAAAGCACATAAGTTTTTTGGTTTCCCAGTGCATATAAAAGTTATGTTTACACTAAACTGTAGTGTTTTAAGTGTGCAATAGCATTATATTAAAAACAAAACAAAACAGTGTACATACCTGAGTTTAAAATAATGCTGTTGGGAAAATGGTGCCAATAGACTTGCTTGACACAGGGTTGCCACAAACCTTGAATTTGTAAAAAGTGCGATATCTGTGAAGCACTATAAAGTGAGGCACAATGAAACAAGGTATGCTTGTATATAATTTAGTGGGGGGTTTTAGTATATTCATAAGGTTCACTACAACTTTTAAATACATCCTTGGCTTGAGGTTTAGACCACACATGTGCTGTGAATTTGTGCTGCACACCCACACGAGGGCCAGCTTTATGGTTACAAATCCTTGAGGGGGAGTTATTTTTCTTTCACCTAAAACCATGGTTGAAGGGCCAGATTTCTTGCTGTCTTCTTCTGCAAGGCAGTTTTGTTTCTATTTGCCTTATACCCAAGGTATAGCCCTAGTCCCAACTTCATACAAGAGTTTCCTCTCAGACTCCTTCCTTAAGAGTTTTGTCTCCTATCTCCTGCATCCCTGTGGTCATCAGAACAGAAGTTCAAGGTCACTGAGCAGGTGCCCCAGGGCAGCTGGCAGCTTTGGAGTTAGTTCATCTCTCTGAATTCCAGCTCCTGGTTCATTTTTGACCTCACAAGATTTGCTTGTCAACTTAGCAATGCATTTAAGAAATATTTTTTTAAAAAACATTTTATTCAGCATTTTTAGTTGTTGCTGGTGGCAGGGTTATTCAGTATACTGCAGGACTATTGTCTGCCTTTGAGTTTTGTTTATAGTATGCATTTTTTCTTTTTTCCATTTTTAGTCAACCCTCCAGGGAGAGAGCATGGTTCAGTGCTAGCCATGTCCTGTCTTCCTGTGGCCATTCTTTTCCTTTTCAAGACTGCAGTGGAATTCTTTGAGCTGACTGGGGTTTGGGACATCCACCCTTTGTTCCCTGAAGAAGGGGTCGTGGATGCCTCCAGAGGCCCAGCCATGCTCACCAACGGCCAAATCTCATACTCATCTTAAGGCTGTAACAGAGCTAAATTCATTTCCTTCCCTTTGCTCATGGCTTACCAGCTTTGGAGCATGGGCTTTGAGTCCCTTCTGCCTCCCACAATCACTTTTATCTGGTTTCTTCTGAGAATAACTTCTCTCATTGTGCCAAGTTGACTAAGAGGGTAGAGAGGGCATCCTCAAATCCGCCCCCCCCCCACTCCTCTTGGGAGGTGAACTTGCCTTTGTAGCTCAGATAGGAAGAACAAAGGGAACCTGACATGTGGGTCACTCACTGCTGTCCACCACCGCAGAGTCCCGGGTTGAGCTTGTGGACTTGGTGGCTGCCCCGGGAACACCCCTCCACATTCCCATTTCTAGCCAAGTGTGGGCCTTGCCTGTCTGGGGCTGGGCCCCAGAGGAGCCCGATGCCTGGGCCACTCCCTCCTCTTTTAGGAAGCTTCTGTTAATTATCACTTATAGGAAACAGAATAGGAAGCCTGAAAACAGTAGTTCTCAAGGGATTTGGGGGAGGAAGTGAGGCCCTTAGGAAAGTTTGTCAGAATCTCTTTACGGAAGAATTTGTAATCACCTCCCCTCTAACTCCAGTAAGTGAGCCACTGCTTCAGGTGGAAGTGGACCAGAGTGGGGACAGTGTTGAGAACCATTGCTCTAGATCTGCACTGTCCAATGTGGCAGCCACTAGCCACATGTGGCTCTTGTGCTCTTGAAGTGTGGCCAGCAAAATACTCACTGGATTTTTAAAGATTTAATACCAAAAAAAGAATGCCAAATATATGAATAATTTTTCTATCGATTATATATTGAAGTGTTACTATTTTGAATATATTGGGGTAAATAAAATATTTATTTAAATGTTTATTAAAATTAACTTTACCCGGTTTGGGGTTTTTTTGTTGTTGTTTTTTTAACTTTCTAAAATGTGGCTACTACAAAATTTGAAGTTACAGAGGCTGAGGATATAGCTCAGTGGTAGAGCACGTGCTTAGCATGAATGAGGTCCTGGGTTTAGTCCCCAGTACCTCCATTAAAAAATTTGAAGTTACATATGTGGCTTGCATTTGTGGCTTACTTTATACATCTCTTGGATAGGGCTGATCTAGAAGATAACTTGTTCCTTTTGAGATTGTGCGTGTGTGTCTGTGTGTGTGCGTGATATTTTGGGTTGAACTGTAGGTTCTGCCTGCAGCCCCTACTGGTCCAATTGTTGGCCATTTTTGCCTGACTCACATAGGTAGGGGTGACTTCATTCATCCCCACAGCGCTTTCTCAATGCAGCCCCCAATCCTAAGCAGAAAGAAAAATATCATTCTCAAATGGGGAAAATGAATTGGGTTTTTCAAGGAGCCATGTAATCAGCAATAACTTCAAGTGGTTCTTGTCCTCATCATTGCTTTTTCTAGAAACTCATTAAACACAGTGCCCCACAATTAGTACATGTATGCCACATTCTCTCCCATATTAGTTTGGATATGCAGGGTAACAGCTCTGCAAATGCTGTTTTTTTTTGGCATTATCTTTCAGGGGCTGGCACCCCCAGTGATGGCCTGGCTCTGGCTTCCAAGCTTTGGCCAGGCCATGTGCAGACTTCTCCAGAGTAACAGGGCAGCCTTCTCTGGTTGGCCCTGGGCGTCCCACCCACCTACCCTGCCTTGAGAGATGGCAATACCACAGACGGTTTCCTCGGTGCCCGCTTTCAGCCCCAGCTTTAACTTCATCCTCACCACATTTTTGCTAACGCCCTCTTTGTCACCATCTTGGGCGGAAGTAAATGATCACTTAAATAGATTTTCTTTTCTTTCTTTCTTTCTTTTTTTTTTTAGTTGAAGTATAGTCAGTTTACAATGTCATGCCAATTAAATAGATTTTCTAACTAACAGAAATACCTTCCTAATTTATAAACTTCAAGTAACAGTCCATACTAATAGGCAACATTTCCTCCACACCCCTGGACTAGAAGTGAGGGAGAACAGGAGGATTTGCTCCAACACTCCTCTCTGGTACTTCATCCTCCAGGGGAGCAGAACTGAGAGCTGACGCTTGGGCAGGGAACAGGACCTCCCATGCAAAGCGGGACGAACAAGAGCACCTGCCTCTGAATCGTGCAAGGACAAAATGAATGCGTGCACGTCGAGCATTAGATCAGTGCTTGCACGCACACGTCTACGATTGCTATTATTATTTTAATAAAATGAGATCACGCTCTATATTCTATTTTGAAGCCTGTTGTTTTAACTCAATAATACCTGTAGAATATCTTTATTTTATTTTATAACATCCCTTTAATGACCTCAGAGAATCATTTCATATGGATATACTACAACTGGTTTAATTGATCTCCTGCTATAGGATTTTTAACTTCCTTTTCTCTTCTCTTCTCTTTTCTTTTCCTTTTCTTTTCCCTTTCCTTCCTTCCTTTCTTTCTCTTTCTTTTTTCCTCCCTTCCTTCCTTCCTTTTTCCCTTCCTTCCTTCCTTCTCTACTGTTGTAAACAATGGTGCAGTGACCATCTAGGCAGCGAAATCTTTGTTCCCATTCTTATTTCCTTAGGATAAATTCAAAGAAAATGAAATTACTTCATCAAAACTATTTACATTACTAAGGTTTAGCAACACTGCGAAATCCTTCCCATGTTTTTGCAGAATTGTGCATGCCCCACCTCCTGCCTGCAAGAGTAGGTGTCAGGATTAAGAGCTGCCAGCTGTGTTCTCCTACCACCCAGAAAGCACAGTTCACAACCCTGGTGCTTACGAAGTGGTTCCTTCCTTCTGCTCACACCTGGGCTCTGTCCCACACACCCTCTCTGAACCTGCCCACGTTCCTCTGTTCAAGTGACCTTCCCTGAGCTCCACACTGATCTCTTTCTATCAATTTCATCACTTCTTCTACTTGTAGTAAAATTTAATTCTATATAATACTGGTGCTTCATAATTTCTTCCACTGGATTGCAAGATTAATTACTGCTGGAGAAAAAGAAAGGTGAAATTATTCTATTTGAATCCACTTCTCTACTGATAAATCTGCTCACGTACCTTCTCCTGAAGGTTTGCTTCTCTTTTCCAAAGCCAGCAAGGCCTCACTGATCCATTCTCCTACCATTTCAGCTGCTGCAGGGAACCACTGGCCAGAAGGCAACACTGAACCCCACATAGAAAACATCACCTTTGATCAGAATCAAGTGGACTTTTCAACAGTGGTCTCCAAAGAGGGTGTGATGGTTCAGACCCCCAGAAAGAGGCACGCTTCTTCAGATGCTCCAGAAAACTTCACTCCACAAACTGAAACAGCAGCTGCTAGAGGAAGAAATGACTCTTCGAGGACAACAAATTTCACCATTTCCCCTGTTGGGGCTGAGAGACCCACAGCTCTGACTTCCCAGAGCATCACCTTAGGTGAGTGTGTGCTGATGGTGCTCATTTCACGCATGTATGTTCAGTCCCAGAGGACAAAACTTCGGCCAGTGTTTGCCTTCCCCCATCCCAAGTCACAGTGCCCAGCCAATCGTCTTGGGCTGGGGTGGACCAGACCTGTGCCTTGGGTTCCACCTGTGGCTCACTGTGGTTAATTGAGTTGTAACTATAGATGCACAGATGGGGGTGCAGATTTGCAGAGGGGCCTGACCAGTCTATGTTCCATGGCCGGGGAATCTATGTTCCATGGCCGGGCTGAATCCGCACAGCTTCGGCAGTCCTGCCACGCGCTGCAGCCTCATAGGCACCGGGTTTGGCGGACTGCGTGGCTGTGTGGCTCAGATGGCTGTTCTTGCCCCAGTCTGCACAGCTCGGTGGTTTGCCATTTTTAGCAAAGGATTGCACAGTGGAGCTGGAGCTGGTTGAGCAAGATTTGATTGAGGAAGGGAAGACAAAGAAAGCCAGCACCAACTAGGTCTCCATACCAACATGTCTCATCTCTCAATTCTCACGGCAAGGCCATGAGTTAACATTACTCTTATTTTTGGAATTTGGAGACTGAAGCTAGAGAAATTAATCAATCCAACGTGTGCAGGGCAAACAGCTAACAGGTATCAGAGCTGGGATTTGAGCCTAAGTCTGTGTGTCTGATCGAGGTGGGAGGGGTGGCTGAGGAGTGGGATGTCCAGACCATGTGAACAAAGATACAGAGGAAAGGAGAAAAGCGTGGCCTCTTTGTGGGGAAGATGTAAGTCACACACACAGGAGAGTAGCAGCCGGTGGAACAGTCATGGGGGTGGGCTTAGGCACAATAGTGGAGGACTTTGAAAACCAGGCAGTTTAGATTTGCTGTGGTGGGAAGAGTCCCTGAAGGTTTTTGAACAAGGCAGTGACTGCATTAAAGTGAATTTGGGGAGGGTTCACCTGGCAGGTAGGTATAAGATGTCTGGGGTGGAGGGAACCTAGAGTCAGGGGGACCACCCAGGCAGACACAGAAATCCAGGTGCTAAAATACGGCCTAGTGGCCTCAGGGATGGAGAGGAAGGGGTTGGTAAAGACTCTTCACAAAGGATAATTGATACAACTTGGTAATGGCCTCAAAGTAGAGGATGAAGCCATCAAAGATGTCCACATGGTTGCATGCCCTAGGGGCAGGAGGTCTGGTTGGGGGACTCAGTTCTGTAAAGAGTATTTTAAGTATGTTAAGTTCCATTCATGAATGATGGATACAGAGCTTAGAAACTGCATATAGTGCTGCCTGGGTTTGTTGGTCATCCAGACATTGGAAACTTTGTGTTAAAATCAAGTGAATTCTGGGACCGCTTTGTGGACTATGACTGATGAGTCACGCCGGTCAGACGCTGACCTCCGATTCTATATCGGCTCATACTTAGCTTCATCGTGCCCCTTTCCTGATAATTTTACCACAAAATGCAGAGTCTTTGTGAGATCTGAAAACAGTCCTTGTTTTGGCTTGTGGTCTCTCATTCAGGAGGCCATTTTTTATAGAATGAACAATTGCTTCCACTTTCTTCTCGTGTCTGTCTATCTTAGAGAGGTCAGAGGTGAGCTCGCTCCAAGATTATTCAGACATTGGGAAGTCTGCTGGTGGAATTTTAATTGTTGCTGTCTGCTTTCAGCCTTGGGAGGGCGTCCCCTGCCATCCAGCAGCGCAGGGTCAGAAGGCAGAACTGCCCCTTCTCACACGGAGAGCAGCACGTCCTGGGGCTCCCCGGTGAGGGGGCAGGGGCTCCCAGAAGCAATGACTCTGCACACCCAAGTGGTGGCCACTTCGGTTGTGAGCCAGTCCTCTCTTCCTGCTGTGGATGTGGGAGAAGAGACCACGCTTCCCAGGCAGAGAAATTCCTCAGGACCAGAGCAATCCTGGCTGCCTTTCTCCAGGACACCGGTTTACTCCCCTCCCTCCAGCAGTCCCACACGTAAGTGCTCCTGTCCCAGCTCAACACGCTGAAGTCACTCAGAATAGAAGTACATCGCCCTGGATAGCCAGCTAGTTATACACTTGTCACAGGGGCTAAGGGGAAAAGTCATTAAGCCCCAGTGCAAAATGTTGGAGGTAAAAATGCAACCCACACAACTGATCTCAGTGTTGAAGTTCATCTTTAAAGCATGCTTCCTTTAACTGTATAAGGAAGAAAGTGACAGTTGGTTTGGTGGCTGCTCTAGGCCTTTCTGTCCACCGAGCCCTGCTTCCCCCCTCGTCCCCCACCCTCCTACACACAAGTCTGAGTGTGGTAGGTGTGTGTTCTTGCACAAGAGGCCATGTTCTGGGGTGACTGAAATGATGATCATTGTGTCCTTTGATGAGGAGTTATATTTATATTTCTTCGTTACTGCAAAAATGTTTCTTTCAATGGCAAAGATGACATAGATGTACATTTTTCTGGGCATCATTTCAAAAAAACCATAGATGCAGGTATTTACAAGGTCACAGCAATGGAGCACATTCCAGCCCTTGCTCATCAGTCCAGTGTCCCTACAGATGTTCCATCTCCACCAAGCTTATTGTCAGCCTCTGATCCTCCGTACCATACACCCTGTCACACTACATTATCTAAGCTCCTACCCAGACAAACTGTCATCATCTTGAGGACGTGGGTTGTGTCTGCTACTCTCTCGTCCCACGACAAGGTGCAGTTGATGAGTAAGGGGATAAGCATGTGCCCACGCATCACAGGCTCTTCCAGCCACGGACCAGTCCTGGAAGCTCTGCCCACCCTGTCTCTTCTCCCAGCTTGTACTCCGCGTCTGTGCGCTGCCTGTGTTCTCACCCCCGTGCTGCGGGGAGCAGGACAGCGAGGGCTGGAAATATTCCAGGGAAACAGTGGTTAGGTGGCTTCAGAAACTGCCATTTCAAAATTTTCATAGATCAGAGGGTTTTAGAAGTACTTTGCAAGATTAGGGGTTCAGGTTTATGTCATCAAAGCAAAAACCGAACCCAGAGGTCCTTTCGGTAATGCCTGTTTAAAGCAGCCAGTTCCCCTTCCATATACTCTGTATATGGTTTCCTGCCAACACGGATGTATATAATTTATGATTCGTTTTTTTAGGAGATGGCTTTTTAAGATTATTCTTAAACATTGGTTAGATTGGGTCAGAGCTACCATCCTTTCCAGCTTCAAAGTCTGTGGTTCAGTGGTTTACAACCAACTTTACTAAATGGTGGAAAGGAAGCATCTTCTAGGAAGCTACCCTTGATTCTGGTCGGGGTCATTTAATATTTACACTTTGAACCCGGCCCACTGCTGTGGTGTGTATACTGTGGTGCATCTGAGAATTGTTCTGTGTTTCCAGCTGGTGGCCCTGACTCTAGTCACTTATATTTTTTAACATTAAAAAAGTAATTGGCCCTCAAATTTTTGAGCCTTCATCCTTCTTGTACCTTTTACTTTTTGAAGAGTTCTCCCATATTATTCCTCTTCCTCGAGTCTTTCACTGAGCATTTCTCTCCCTTCTTAGTGAACTGGGTGTTCCGTGCTGGGTAGAGTCCCACCCTCCCTGTTAGATACTGGAGGGGGCTTTGGGTGCTGGTGAATGAGGGGATAGCCAGGCATCCAGGAACACCTGGATCTAGCCTGCCAGCCTCCCCTCTTCCCTGTGGGGTGGTAAAGGGGATGCGCACGAGGACCTGAAGCCACATGGGAAATGAAGCTTTGCTTTATTTGTAAGGCTGGGCTAGCCCCTGCTAACCTGCTGACCAGAGCTCTGGTGTGCCTCCTACTGCCCCTGAAATCTAAGTCTCAAGATCCACAGGATCCAGGAGCACTAGGCACGCAGGCTAAGAGCACTGGCAGGACTTGCCAGAGGCAGACCCAGAGGCACCCAGCCCAGCTGGATTCTCTGTAGAACCAAAGCCAGGAGGGAGTCTAGCAGGCCGTGTGGTGACACTTGGCCACTGCATCCACTAGCAAATGTGGCCCAGTGGAAGTCCTGGCACTGAGACCAGTCAGATGAGTGATGGTCCTCACTGGGTGAGCACTAGGATGGTCAGCCAGGAGCCCTGCCTGGGGAGGAAGGGGGTCCTTATTTGAAACATGAAGGGATTAAACCAGCTGATCCTAAAGATCCTTTCTAGTTCTAGCATCTGCTGTTTGAACATGTCAGCCTGCGTATCCCGTGCCTCCATTCACTCTTCACTCTGATGCACAGAAACATACAAGCAGTGCAATGTCTTTTGAGGCTCAGGTAGTTAGGTGTCACCTGCTTCCACAAATAAATCACATGCCAATAAGTGTATGTGTTAAGGCAGGTACAGGCCCAGAGAGCTAAATCAGATTTTTAAAAAGAGGTCAGAAGCCACTGGGAACTGTTTGCTTGCTGTTTTACATCTTTGCTGCTCCACAGCCTTCTACTCTATTAATACTTTCTATAATGACCATATACTATTAGACCATTAAGGGGAAAGTAAGTAAAGCAGCTAACAGGGAAAAAAGCTCTCTTTTGAAGATGAAGAGAGATATGTGTACATTGAATTATGTGAGAGTGGCTACAATTGAGCACTAAATTTAGTGCCGAGTTTCCTGGAAACCAGGGCACAAAGGGAAACCGGGTAGGGCATGATATTGTCAGATAAAGTGAGCGCACAGCTTCATCCATAGGCCTCAGTGTTTGGGGGGCAGTACTTCTAAGAGGAATACTCATGTAAGAAATGTTAATGATCATAACAGAAAATGCCTTCAGTTGCTGTTTTGTGGAAATTGTGCTAATGTTCTTTGAAAGGTGATATTTTATGTCGATTCTCAATAGGAGCTGGGGGTGTGATAATGGATCTCAACTCAGAAAATATTTCTGTGGGTAGCTAGCTAATGTGGTCCAGGTAAATTGCTTTATGGTGACTTCGCTTTGTAAAGGACATGAGTATAAATAACTCAGAAGACTGTAGATTTAGCATATCTTTCCCAAATATCAGCTGCTTCAGCCAGATTTTTGGCAAGTTCTGGACAGCAGCCAAGCCAAGGCTGAGCAGTGTGATGCCTGCCTGAGGTTCCAGTATGTTGTGTTGTGATTGGAGCGTGACCCACATAATTTTACCAGAGGAACAGGCGTTCTTTTCACCTCCTATTATAAAGATTAGAGAAATTGGCTTGTTTCTGCTCACAAAAAGATGGTCTTCCCATTTTTGAATGGCTGCTTCAAGGGTAGAAATGAGCAAGGAAGGGCAATTATTAAATAATCAGTAGTGCCGATCTGCTGATTAGAAACATGGTATATTTCCCCCCAGGTATATTTAGCAGGTGCTCATTTAGTAACATAAGTGGTGATTGTAGATTAGTTTGACCAAGCATTTTCTCCTTTTATTAAGGGGCACCAGTTCTACAGAAGTGTTCACACTGCTCTGTAGCTTTACTGTGAGGACTGAGTCAGATTAAGCATGTAAAGGACTTAGCACAATATATGGAGGTGTGTATAAAGTAGTGGCACATCGTAACTGGTCAGTAAATGGCAGCTTTTACTAATGATGATAATGAGATGGTGAAGCAGTGTTCCACGGAGTCCTCTCAGGTCAGGGAAAACCTGGCCATCTTCCTTTTGTGACCTTCAGCAATTGTGACTTTTCTGATTGTATTTCTGTGGCCATTGCTTTGCTCGACAGGCATTCAGGCTGAGTCCAATAGAGCCACCACTGTGCATTGAATCGATGAAATAATACAATTTGCTGGGAACAAGTGTTTTAAAAGAGTGCCCAGCAGTCAGCAGTGCCTATATCCAGTGTTGGTGGATATAGATGATGACTCTAATGAATTTAGGCCTGATGCTAAGTGGCTGAGGGAGGGTTTGGGCATGTCTGTGTTATGCTTTCCTTTTTTTTAAGTCCTGAAGATTTTTTTGTTCTTGTGTTTAAGTAGAGGTGGGTTTAGGTAGGCTTAAACCATTTTTGTGTCCAGGTTTTTCTATTCCTTTATTTTAATTACTAGCTCTATGGATTTCCTGTATCTTCCATGTCTCCAGGAAGGTCCAGTGACCAGAGCTGTGGGCTGTGTTCTAGGTACAGCTGGTTCTATGGTTTTGCACAAAAGTAAGAGGGACCTTTTTGTTTCCGGTACTTTCTCCCTCTATATATATATTTAATATTTATTTGTGCTTTTGGTTATGACTGCATATTGGACTGGTCTTCAAGAAACCATTTATAATGAGAACTTTTTTCTTCCCTTTTCTGGGTCATAATTAACAGTTTGAAGCCTTTCATTTTATAGGTATGGAAAGTACTTACTTTTTTTTGGCTTTGAAAAAGACAGCACTCTTTCTTCTTGCTTTTGGATCTTGCTCACTCACCAAGCTTTTGTGCAGTCTATTCCTGTTTGGAATGAGGATGTCAAGTGCCCTTCTGGAGGTCACTTCTCAGGGTGTCCTTTGGAAAGTTCTTTGTCGGGAAGACTTTGTGGGCAAGCCATTGTACTTCTGCAGAGCACACTGTGCGTTTTGACCAATGGTGTAGAATTCAGTTCCTGAGGTTCGCGACAGTTAACCCAGTGTCTGCCACGCATTTCATCAGAAAAACTGCTCCCAACCTGGAGTCCTTGACCTCCTAGGGGACCACTGTCATAGTATGTGGGCTCGGGGGCCAGTCTCCAAAGCCTAATGAGGTGACTGCAATAATGGAGCCTGTTGCTTTTGGGTGGAATGAAATCAAATCAGTGGAGTAATAATGAGTGTCTCCTGTTGATTAGAAGCTCTGTTCCACAATAAATGGAGCTCGGTAACAGTCTTTCAAAACATAAGGTTTATGATGGCCTTGCGCTGGGCAATAATAAAGAAGCCTTGATGGTGGCAGAGCTGGAATTACTGTTCTAGGCCAGCATTTTTCCGGCTGGGGTCTGAGAGCCATAGGCCTCCATGCTGGTGACCTGGGGACCAGGCACCCTACAATGGACCCACTTTTATTCAGTTTTATGTATAGGTTTTAATCTGTAACAGCATTTGAACAAAAGGGTTACCCTGCTAAAACAAAACAAAACAAAACAAAGCAAAAACCCGTACCGTATCACAATGATCTGTCCTATATAAGCTGTAAGATGGAATTCAAAAGCAGAAGGTTTGTTTCTTCTGTAAAAATCAATGCAGATCATGTCTAGAGGCTTTCTCCTGTCTTCCTTCTAGCCTGATCTGAAGCTTCTTGTACTCGATGAAGGACCTCAGGCTTCTCCACTTAGCTCTGTGAGGACTAGCGCTAGTGAGGAGAGGGCGAATGCACATATCACATGGGTTTCTCTAGTAGGTCCACGTTTATCTACATCCATCTTTCAAAATGTAATTAACATTATCTGTATCCAGATACACCCCTGACGAGTCTTGAAGCTTATTTTCTTCTGTTTCAGCTTCTGAAAGCACAGAGGATTTAAACAACTCCACTGCTCTCCCAAGCATCTCGGTCAGTGGGACAGGGAGTGTGCAAGTTGCCACCATGTTCCCCAGTGGTGCCCCAAGGATGCTCCAGTCTTTAAGCGTCAGTCTGGGACCTCTACCCGAGACAGAGCATTTCTCTGAGGACTCTGAAACTGCTGCAACTTCAGCATCAGTTCATTCTTCACCCTCTGGGGCAGACTTAAGAAGAAACGGTGGAGTAATCGGGAGCCTGGGGGAGAAGAAACTCATTGAGCCATCCACAGAAAATGGATTTGGCCTCACATCTTCTGAGGTCTCAGTGGTGCTTTTGCAAAATGATTCCCTAAGTAAGTCTTCGATCTTTTTTTGATTTATTATGAACATTTTTAAATTGTTGAATTTTCTCAAGTAATCACTTCAAGACCATTTGCAGTCTCTAGGAAAAAAAAAAGCCTGTGTTCTTGGGTAACACCGTCTCCTTTATCTGGTATACCCCATTATCTCACTTGATTTTCCTTATGACAACACTGTGAAATTAGTCAAGCAGACATCATTCCTCCTGCTTTCTTGTAGAGAGGAAACAGGCTCAGCGAGTTTGAGCAGTGGGTGCGCGCTCACCAGCTCCTTCACGCAGCACTGAGACCCAGGCTCGGAGCTTCCGCTGCTGATGGATCTCGTCACCTGCAGTGTCACCTTCACACTGAGAGCTGGCCCGCTCTTTAACGCTAGCTTCAGCTATCTCATGTGCAGATCACCATACATAAACTATAAATATATTTACAAATATATAAAACATATACATCTATTCCCCAAATTGAGGGTTTTAGTGTACCCTTACAGTTTTTTGTTTGCTCTACTTGAAAATTTGAATAATCTTTATTAATAGTACAACCATCCTAGAAAAATGCTAGAAGGACTCTATTTGGGCACGTCGTGTTTGACGGACATAGCAACATACTCATTCCCACATACTCACCCATGTTTTGGGGGAAAGAGAATAAACCCCTCAAGCCTATAAGTTGCTCTGCTACTTTGCTCATGCAGTTTATTTTATTTTGAGAGGGAGGAGGTAATTAGGTTTATTTATTTACTTATCTACTTTAATGGAGGTGCTGGGGGTTGAACCCAGGACCTAGTGCATGCTAGGCATGCACTCTTCTACAGAGCTATTCCTTCCCCCTGCACATGGTGTTTAAAAGCTTCCGTATTCACCATCTTTTATTTTTGGCATTGTTCTCTTCCTGACACTGAAGAGTTTTGAAATAATAACTTAGAACATGAAAGTGCATGTCAGGTTACACATTTAGGAAATACTACATAAGGTCCTTGCAAAGGGAACCTTCTCTTAGGGAAGACTCGCGCCTCGGTTGTGGAGGGATCTCCCTGATGTCCACATCATGGCCTTTTCTCTCTGACACTTTTCAGCCTCAGGAGGACACCAGCTTGCCAGCCGCTCTGAGGCAGGGAGTAGAAGCCCTGTGTCTCAGACTGAGACTGCGCCTCGGCCAGCCCCGTCGGTCAGAGGGGGACAGAGCACGGCCCACTGGTCCTCCACCAACCGAGGGACGTTCACAGATGTGACCAGAAGTGTTACTTCCCATCCTCAAGTTGTGAACTCTTCAGTTTGGAGCCAGTTCTCGGCCTCTGCCCCACAGTCTAGAGGAAGTGACACAGCGCTGGGTGACAGGAGTTCCTCTGAGCCGGCCACCGAGTCCTTGTCTTCATCTTCATCTTCCTCAGAAAGCCTGGACTCCTGGGCACCACGTGGGGAACGCTGGAGTGAGTCTCCACTTCACAGAGCCGCACCCCACTGAAGGGAGGGGGGCCTACCAGGCCAGGGCCTTCTGCAGCATTAATGAAACAGCTCCTGCAGGCCCCTCATTATTCCCAGGCCTTCCTTCCAGCTGTTGATACACATATAGCAGTATATCCCCATTGTTTCTTTTATGTCTCCAAGATGCTGCTGTGGCCGCCTGCCCCTCCCACGCACAGCTCAGGGACTTCTCTGTCTGTGTCCTTCTGCTCCCTACAGCCCACCCCGCACGCCCACACCTGCCTCAATCACACAGCTTCTGGAAGGTGAAAATATCACCTACTGAAGTGTACAGTTCGGTGGTTCTTAGTATATTCACAAAGTTGTGCAACCGTCACTGCTATCTAATTCCAGAACATTTCCTCACACCAAAAAGAAACCCTGTGCTGGTCTCTTTCCATTCTCTCCTCTTCCCAGCCTCTGACAACCATGAATTTACTTTTTGTCTCTATGGACCTGCTCTTCTAGACAAGTCTTATAAATGGAATCATACAGTATGTGGCCTTCTTTTTTTTCCACTTAGTGTAGTGTTTCCAAGGTTCATCTGTGTTGTGGCACGTGGCAGTGCTTCATCCCTTTGTATGGCCAAGTAACGCTCCATTGTCTGGATGCAGCACATTTGGTTTATGCTTTTGTGGATCGCTGGATGTGTGGGTTGGCCCCACCTTTTGGCTCTTATGAACAGTACTGTTGTGAACATTCAGCTACAAGTTTTTGTATGCCCGTATGTCTTCAAATCTCTTGCAGAGAGATTTGAACTGTTTTCCGAAGTGGCTGCACCGTTTTTTATTCCCATTAGCAAATACAAGGGTTCTAGTTTCTCAGCATTTTTACCACCGCTTGTCCAGCTTTTCGGATTCTAGCCATCCTAGTGGGTGCAAAGTGGTATGGCAAGTGGCTTTGATTTGCAGTTTTCCCAGGCTTACTAATGATGTTGAGCATCTTTTCATGTGCTCACTCACCATCTGTATATCTTCTTTGGAAAAGTCTATTTAGATCTTTTGACCACTATTTTAAATTGGGTTATTTAGCTTTCTTTCACTGAATTGTAAGAGGTAGTGTATATTCTGGATACGAGTCCTGTAGCAGATACACCATTTGCGGAGAACTTTTCTCCCATTCAGTAGGTGGTCTTTTCACTTTCTTGATGTTACCATCTGCATCACAAAATTTTCTAATTTTGATGAAGTCCAATTTATCAATTTGAGAAAGATTTTCCTTCGATGTTCCTTTTTAATAATGTTTTTGGGTAGTTTTAAAAGATAATTCTCAGCAGCCTTAGCAATGTAAATTGTATGCTGACCGAAGCAAAAATGCAGTAACTTATCATTTAAGCATATAATAGGTTTAAATTCTTATCTCTCCACCACTAATGTCAGAAGCTCTGTCTCCCCCATAGGAGCATCCTGACTGATGAGGAAAATCAGCACTTATTACTACTGATGTGACGTGGAAAAGCATATGCTGCGTCATGAAAGAATACCACACATATGGGTGGAGGGTGTTTATGCCTGGAAAGCACGTTAGCTGTCTTCTAGACAAAAGGAACCCTCTTCCACCCTACCACTTTGGGGTTCAGAATTTTTACCTTCTCAGATCAGAAGCATAGGTTCGAAGGCTCTCCTTCTGTCTCTTCAGTACTCTTCACTCTGCAGTCAGTGTGCAGTGGGGTTGTGTGGAAAATGTGGTCTCAGTGTGAGTGGACCTTGGAGTTCAGTTATGAAGCACTAAATAAGGAATAGCCTCATTCCTGAAACCATCTCACTCTGGGTTAACATAATGCTTTCTCACTTCTCCTTGGAATCTCTCTAAGCTGACTGACTCTGCCATCCAGCTTTTCAGAGTTCTTGGTTCATTCGTTTTTCCGGGTTCAGGTGCAGCCTCTCTGTTTCAGGTCATGACTCTGTGAAGTCTGTCAGCCTAACAGGGTTATTGGCCTAAGTTTTGTATAACGGAGCCTGTCCTCTCTGCCAGGGAAGTTGTGCTCAGGGGTGCTTGACTCTCCAGCCTCTCCTGGCGGACTTTCCATGGGTTTTCAGCCTGGGTCAGATCACATCCTGACTGGGTGCTGGCTCTCTCAGTGCTGCGCAGGTCACTGTGTCCCTGTCCCCATGCTCATTCCTGCCTGTCCATCAGTGCAAACCTACCATGAAGTGAACTTACCTCTCACTCAGCTTTACATCCATTTTCCAGAAACATAGGTCCATGGGGTATCAAGGACTAGTCTGGTCTGGGAATAGGAATAAGAATTAGGAAAGAGCCTGTTTTTCTCATTAGAGCCAGATTATGACGTATTTAGGCCAAGGATAATTGGACTGCATTTCCATCATTTCTGAAAAGGATGGTTTGTTTGATAATTTAATAGACTAACCTAAGATTCTTTAAGTTTATAGCATAAAACATACCCAAGGAAGGAGGAGAAGGGTATTTATTCATGTGTCACCTGTTCCATCCCCACCAAGGAAATAAAACAAATACATTAAAAAAACAAAATGAAACAAAAGCCAAGCCCACCTGTAACCTCCGAACACAATGCCATTTTTCACTGCTATGCTCAGGCAAAGGCCTCCACGGTAGAATGACAGGCCCTGTGTCAGGTCCTGGTTCGCTGGTCCCACCAGGAGGTAAAGCCTACGGGGGGATACCGGCCTCCCTCCCAGGGACTTGTCAGGTCTAAAGCCCCACCCAGCAGGGTTGTCAGTCTATTGCCCACTGTTCACCTCCCCCGCTGCCACCTCGTTTCCCTGACATAAACTCTATTTATTATGTATCACAGAGCAGAAATACAGTATTGATCCCGTTCTCTGAAGTTAGAAGCCTTTGCATAAATCCAGGCCACCTGGGCAGATATGCTGATCCCGCAGTGCCTCCCGAGCTTTCAGTCACTGATGCATCTGCAGGGGCGGCACACATTTTGGTTTTTCACCTTGTCAGTTTCAGATAGACCCTGAGCAAGAGTGGGGACACTTTCTGGCTAACCCAGCCCAACTCTACCCCTGCACTGACCGGCCTTCCCCTTCTCAATCCTCTTGCAGCCACTGAGGACAGTCCCGAGCTGGCAGTCAGGCCCGAAGCAGAGGATTGGACTTCGAAGGGGGCGTCCGAAGCCCACGCTCACAGCCCGCACACTTGGGCCACTCTCACTGGAGTCGGAGAGCGCACGCTGCGATCTGTCACCAACCGGAGCACGGCTTCTGGGCATGTGTGGCGCTGGGCGGCGGAGACCACGCCCAGGGAGACGACCACGCCCAGGGAGACCACGCCCAGGGAGACGACCTCGCCCAGGGAGACCTCACCCAGACAGACCACGCCCAGGGAGACCACGCCCAGGGAGACGACCTCGCCCAGGGAGACGACCTCGTCCAGGGAGACCACGCCCATGGAGACCACGCCCAGGGAGACTACCTCGCCCAGGGAGACGGAGAGCGCCACTCAGCCCGGAAACGTGACCGCGACCGGTGACGGCCACCTAGCCTCTGGGTCTCTGGCGGCCTCGCGTGCCCTCGGAGGTGACGGGCAGGATCTCTGTCTGCATTCCCTCAGCTCATGTGTCTGTTTGCTTGCAGCCCCAGAATGATTTGCGTTCTCCCTCAGCCCAGAAAGTCGTAAGCCTTCCAAGCTGTCTGTGAGGAGAGCTTTCTGGGCTCCCCCACCGCCCCCGCACATCCTCCCACACACTTGCCCCAGGCGTTTGCGGTGTTGTCTGCCAGGATGCTGGCAGTGAAGGGGCCCAGCCACGTTGTGGCTAAGGCCAATCTCCTGGGAAAGAAATATCTCATTATCCAGAATGGAAAGTTGGGAGGGTTTTCCTTTTTCCATTTAGGCATAACAATTGTTCTATTTGAGGTCTTAAGAGCTTTTCAGATACTAATTTGCTTTTATCAAAAAAGGCATGCGAAAGGAATTTGGTCCTGTTCCTTATTTTTCAGCCCCTGGCCCCACTTTGCTTTTATTACCGTTTGCATTGCTGCCTCTGTGCTTCTCACAGGAGGGCAGGTCTACTCACTGTAGACCCAGACCCTTCCTGTCTTCCAATACTGTCTCTATTAAGCGTGCTCACTTTTGAAAGCCACCTCTCCAAAGAAAGCATTTCACCCCCAAGCGTTCATGGATAGGAGACTAAAAGTCTGTCTCATAGTGCAGGTTTGGCAGGTATTTGTTTAGTTGACCTAACTTTAGGTTTTCCCTTTGCAGTCACTGGAATTGGCTACGATCAGGTGGGAGGCACAGATGTTGAACACAGGACTTCCAGCGACCACACTGACCACACCGACCACACCTATGTTTCAGCTACATTCACCAAAGGAGAACGGACGCTATTGTCCATTGCAGACAACAGCTCATCCTCTGACCTGAGGGAGAGTTCGACCTTTGCTGTTAAGATCTCAAACTCTTCACATTTAGATTCTTCTTCCTCTTCTCAGGCTCAGACTGAAAGAAGTCACGTCTCATCCCACGAAGGGGAATCTGCTCAGCCTTCCACTGAGTCACTGGTTCTGCGCACAACCAACCTTCTGTCCTACACAGCCACTGTTAGTGAACCACGGAACACGCTGGTTCCTCTGGACGCTTATGCTAAACCTGACCCATCACCCTCTTCGTCAGGGCTGCCTGGACTCCAGCCCTCCGTGTCACAGTCCTACCACGCATTCCCATCAGCCTTGACAGCAGCCAGGGCCTCCTCTCATCCACAGCAGTCCACACCTGATGCGCCCACACGTGTGTCTTCCTTACCAGCCTCTTCACCAGTATCCCTGACAGCATCCACCCCTTCTTCGCCGTCTGTCTCACAAACAGTCCTTCCACCTACATCTTCTACCCTGGTCCTGCCTAGGGCCAGGGATGCTCCTGTGACTTCAGTTCAGATGTCGACAGTGGCATCGTCCATGGAAGTGCTCCCCAGTAGTCAAACAGCAGAGCCTAAGAACCAGAGCAGCCCATACCTCGAGAAAATCATTACGGAATCAAAGCCACCACACCTGGAGGCTCTGCCCATGGAGGCCACGGAAGCTGTCACAGTGAGGTCTACTCTGGGGCTCCCCTTGGCCCCGGCCTTAACAGAGGCCTCCAATGAACAAACCCTTCCAGCCACAAGCACCAGTTTAGCCCAAACGTCTCCAGCTGTGGCAGCCACCACTCTCCAGGCCTCTCATCCCCCAGTGCCCAGCCCCAGCCCCACATCAAGCACAGCAGCTCAGATGGGTGGCCACACAGCAGTACAGACGGTGGTTGGAAAACAGTTCCTACCAACCAGTCCCGAAATTCTTGTGGTACAAGTCTCAACTGAAGGTGCTGTCACCACAGAGAGGAGCCAGGTTCTCATAGATGCTACCACCAGATCAGTCCCCGTAACCATCGCCCCCACATCAGCAAAAGAATTGACCACAGAGCTTGGCCTTACAGAAGAGTATAGCCCAGCTTCATATTTCCTGAGAACATCTCCCCAGACCACACACGTTTCTACGGTAGAAGTGGTGACTCCTAAGTTGACCACCTCCGCCACTCAGAGCCACACCCAGTCACCCGCAGGACCGCCATCTCCAGCCTCAGGTAGAACAGGTCACACAAGCACACAGTTGCTCTGGGCTTGGGTTCACACTGACGTGTGGTGGTGGCTTGTATCTGTTTTGTGAGCTTAAATGCTTTCGGTTGAAGCACTTAAAACAGAAAAGAATCTCATAGTGGCAGTTTTCTCACCCCTAAGTAACATAATGCTTCCTGAAGGAAGAGGAAAAAATGCCGCCTGCCATGTGTACTGTAGCTTGTGATGTCCCCGTCACTGCAAGAACTTTTCGGGCATGCCTTTATCGCTAACAAGGCCAAGTGGGGTAGTGATGTGGGATTGAAGGGTGGAAAAACTGGAGTCAAGAATCTCAAGGTGGCCTGAAACAGAGAGAGAGTAGGTGCCTGCTCCCAGGTCAGAGCCCGGAGCCGCTGAGTTAGTCAGCCGGCTCCCCGGGCACCAGGGAAACTTACCTTGATCCAGGGAAGCCCAGGCTCCTTGGCCTCCCTAAGATTATGATGCTGGCTGGTAAATGCAGGTAAGGGAAGGTGTTCCATGAGAGAACGATGAACTGACCTTTTCCCATAGTGACCATGTGACCAGGGCTCTTGACCTTGCACGTGAGGTTACACATCTTTATATGCATGTTGAAGTTGCTGGGACAAGGGAAATAAAGCCCTCCACGTGCTTCTTTATCACTTAAGAAAAGGGAGAAGGAAATAGTATGTTGTCTTCTTTGATGTCATGGTCAAAACTGTACATTTGGCTTGTCCAGACCCAGGAAAGGAAAACTGGTATTGGCAAAGGGGTGACAGGGAGACTGAAGGAAAGAGGGAAAAAGAGATACTTTGTAGTGGCTGGAGCGGGGAGCTCAGTTGGAGGCAGAGTTCCAATTAGGCAGCCATCACCCGTCTGGGGGCTGGAGAGCCATAGACCAGGCCCACAGCATCCCTGCAGAGCCCTGATGCATCAGTGCCCTCTGGGTGCGAGTGGTCTGAGCACTGCCGGGAAATGGGAGGCAACTTCTGGCAAATTTGGGGTCCCAGCTTCAGGACTCACAGCCTTCATATCCAGAAGGCAAATACATTCCAATACCTGGTGGAATATAATTCACAAGTCTCCGTTAAAGCCGATTATAGCCATTGCAGTGGTAGCTATAGGCGAGTATTAGGAGCATCCTTACTGGAGGTGTTAAGTCTTTTGTGACTGTCTGTGGGTGCAGCGTTGGGATATATAGGTGCTATGCTTACACAGGTGACCTTAGGTATATTTAAGTAGTGATGAAGGACAGGGACACCATTCAAATTTAGCCCATTTGTCTTCAGGGTTCCTCTTTTGGAGTTAGGACTCTTGACTTACACCTTCTTTTTCTCATTCTGCCACTGATTTTTCTCCTTGGAGATGATTTTTTTTAATGTTGTGGGTTTTGGCTTTTCTAAGTGTGAGTCAGAAACCTTTATTAGGCAGGTATTATAATAACCACAGCATGATAATGCCGGTTATACAGACCAAAACAGGGAGTTGCAGTCACTGCCCCTGGGAGCCAGGAGTCCAGGGTGACAGTGGAGCCTGTGCATAGTTAGGGCCGGGATGATCAGATGGGCTCATTGTCACACCGCTAAAGAGGGGGCTTCGAAGTGCTACCTCCAGTCATTGTTCTGAATGACTGCACGGTATATGGAGGTCCAGTTACATTTTGAGATTTGGAAAGAAGAAAACTTGGAGCAGGGAGGATAGTTGATCACGAACCACTTCCCCCTTAATGTGTGTCTTAAATTCATACTGATTCAAGTAGAATTTGTTACATATCACAAGGCAATGTAATCCTCATTCCCGAGCTGAGGGACCTATAAGGATCTGGATTTGAACCAGTTCTTGTGTTCGGAGATCCAACTGTCTAACACGTGTGTGTGTGTACACAAGCCAGTGCCGTATCCAGTCCCAATGCATCTCTTCTGCACCTCTAGAGACCTATTCTATTTTAGTAGTGTGGCCTTTCAGGGCAAGTAAACAGAAATAAGCAAGAATCAAATATTAGCTGGAAGGATTAAATATTTGCCTAGAGCTGCCTTTCCCTTTCCTGTATAATTAACTGCTTTATTCCTGAAATGTGTTTTCAGTTAACAGCTGTGCCACTAACCCTTGTCTTCACGATGGGAAATGCATCATGGACTCCACCAGCCGTGGGTACCGATGTCTGTGCTCACCTTCCTGGCAAGGGGATGACTGCAGTGTGGGTAAGAGGAAACGTAACCTGCCATGGTCTACAGTACAGTATCACATTGAGATGGGCGGTAAACTCCTTCTTCCTCCAAAATGTAGGGAGTAAGATCTTTAATACCCTGCTCACTTGGAAGTTAGAATGCGTACATGCTGTCTGCAGAGTAATGTCAGACTGTGACATTGACAGGCCTTCAAGACCTGGCTCCCTTCTGTGGGTCCCCTACACTCTGGCCACACGAGACCACTTGGCCATCCCCAAAACCCACCGCCTCCTTACCCACCCCCTTTCCTGCTCCTGGCCTTCACTGTGCTGGTGCCTCAGCCTAGAATCTTCCCCACCCACATCTGCTATTAAAATCCCTCCGGTCTTAGTCCAGATGTTATTTGAAACAGTACTTAATTCTCCCTTCCATCCAAATCGCTGCTTTCTCTGTGCTTTCAAATCTTGCCCTGTATTTGTAGTTACCTGTATCCTTGCCTGCCCCCATCCTCAGTAGACTGGTAGTTTCTTGAGAACAAGGGTCATGTCCACTAGTCTCGGGGCCCTACCAACCCTGGTGCCATTTGGCCCTTAGCAAGTGCCCCTTTTACTAAATTATGGCTTTGCCATCTGCTGCCGATTCAGCGTGGCCTTGTGTTCTCTCCTTGCAGACGTGAATGAGTGCCTCTCGAACCCCTGCCCACCCCTGGCCGTGTGCAACAATACTCAGGGATCCTTCACCTGCAGATGCCCAGTAGGGTATCAGCTGGAAAAAGGGATATGCAATTTGGGTAAGAGAATTCATCTATCTTGGAATTTTGTCTGTGTCACAATGTATTTTGCAAAATAACATTTACTGGTTTTCTCTTTAATCAAAATCAATATTTGTCCAAGGTGTAAATTTAAGGAATACAGAAGGAGTAAAAGACGCTGCCTATTATTCTACCACTCAGAGATATAGCACCTTATTTGCAATCTTTTTTAGTGTATTTTTCATATAGTGGAAGTCATGTGGTATTTGTACAAACTCTATATCTTAAACATTTTCTCAGGTTATTAAAAATACTATACAAACTGTGTAGTGACTGCATAAATATACCATCATTTACGCATAACATTATTTGTTCAACCATCCCATCCCACAGGAAGAAAAAATATTAAAAGGATATTATTATTTTTTTTATTTAATTATATTATTTTTTGAGGAGGTAGTTAGGTTTGCTTATTTATTTATTTTTTAGAGGAGGTACTGGAGATTGAACCCAGGACACATGCAGCTAAGCATGCGCTCTGCCGCTTGAGCTGTACCTTCCCCCTTCAAAAGGATGTTCTAACCAATGAGTTAAAAAAAAACATTTTAGAGAGAGAAAAAAGAAAATAAAAACCCTGATTATCCTATCACATTCACACACTGTTTTTATTTTTAAAAATGATCTTCAATAAAACCAGAAGGAAAAACAGTCTTCATGTTCTTGTCCACAGGCTGATACATTTTTACAAAGCTCTTGCCATCATTGTACCGTGCAGTTTGTTATGTTTTGTTCCCTGATTTAATAGATTCATGAAGCTGGTTGGTTTTAGATATAATCTCCATTTTACAGGTTGAAAAGCAAAAAGCAAACCAAATGAAAACCAAGGCTTTGACAGGGTGCTCAATGGCCCAGCTTATACAGCTGCTTGGCGAGAGGCCAGGTTTGCGGCCCGCCGTTTCTCCATCACATAGTGACGTGTTCTTCAGAGGAGCTTTCTAGCACACAGGGTATATTCCCTGTGCCTGGTGTGTCAAGGTGCTGAGTTCAGTGCAGAACTTGAGGAAGAAATTAGAAATGAGGAATGCAGAGTTATCTAAGCTGGTTAAGGGAGCTGGTGGGTACAGTAACTCAATTTGGAATCACCTAAAATTGCCCAGTGTGATACTTAACACAGAAAAAGTGCTTGGTGAATATTTTTTTGAAAGAACTAGTGTCTGTGTCCTTTGCAAGTGTTATTTGCATGACTCCCTATTGCCCATAGGCTGAGGGGAATCATCAGAATTTTTAAGAAGCTGGTGTCAAATGACAAAACTAACTAAAGCAATTTGGTAATGAGTCTGATGTCCTTTATTCAAGGGAAAACACTCCATGGGCCAGGGGAGTACAACTCTCACAACCAGTGGAGCCCTCTCCCTGAGCACCTTTGGGCAAGAGCAAGTTTTATAGAGTGGAGAGGCAGCAACGCAGGAACAGGGCATGATTAGCTGGGGTTGCATCTCGGACCTTGTTTAGAAAGATGGAGGAACAGGAGAGAGGTATAAAGCCCAGAGCTGGCTTCGCTGCTGGGGATTGGCTGACCAAGTGGAGCATCTACAGGACCGTGAGGGTTCAGTTGGCTTTCAGGACACCCCAGGCAGGACGGTGCCATCTGGGGCCTAGAGATGTATTTCTACGGTTGGTACCCTAGCAAAGTAGTGGTAGAATTTTGAAAATTGTTTCAAATACAAGGATCAAATTTAAGAGAGGAAGATTTGGGAATATATACATCAGTCAAAGTCAAGAAGTCTTCATACTCTAATAGTTAATTGCATTTAGTTACACCCTGTAAGGAATAAGCCAGGAGTTTTCCGTTTAAGAATGGAGACAATGGAAATGATTTTATTTGGAAGCAATGTGAAAAGTACACTTGCCCAGGAACCCAAGTGCCAGGCTTCCGGCTCCAGGGCCAGCGCCTACAGCACCTGGGCCCCCAAGCCTCGGTTTCCTCCTGTGTGAAATCAGATTACCACCTTCTCTGCTTCCCACTCAGGATTATTGTGAAGATCAAATAAAATCCTGGATTTGGGCAAGCTTGGGAAATGGTAGGGTTCTCACCTCTAGGACCAGAACTGAAAGCAGTGAAAACGATA
The DNA here is from genome assembly GCF_036321535.1 of Camelus dromedarius. NCBI lineage: Eukaryota > Metazoa > Chordata > Mammalia > Artiodactyla > Camelidae > Camelus > Camelus dromedarius. Next base: position 62,324,321 of record NC_087437.1, read on the forward strand.
AACTACTCTGATTGCAAAGTAATAATTATGGATCTTCAAAAAAAATCATTTAGATAACCTGTGTAATTCAGCAGTTTAAAATTGCCTTAAAGCCTGATGATGTAACTGCAGCATGAGGATGTGACTATGCGTGGGAGAGGGCAGGGCTGGGAGGGCACCGTGGTGTCTTATTTATATTCACACTGAGCGCAGGGGCCACATTCACTGTCCTGATTCAGAAGAGATCTGTGTACTTGACGTTTACAACATGTATGTTCTGCACAGGGAGTCTGGGTACAGACCTGGACCTGTGAGATGTGAGGCCAAACGCGTAGGGGGCTGTTCTGGAAGCCTGTGTGTGGAGTGTCCCACAGGCACCATGGATCAGGAGGAGAGCCGTTTATTGTGTTAACAATCATCTTTCCCTTTGCAAGTCATTTAGCTTCATTGTTCATAAACATCAGAGGAACATGCAAATTAGAGCATGCTGAAATGCTTTCATTTGGCCAAGAATATTTTCAAAGAGCTCCCTGCTGCTCAGAAAGAGTCCTGAGCAGCTGGCTTCACTGAACTGTAGAACAAGCAAAAAGATGTTAAATAAGGATTAAGGGCTTTAGACAGTAAGTATAAGATGTTAAATGTTTTCCCTGGCTCATTTGTGGGTCTTTTTCTTAATTCAGCCAGGCTTTCTATGAAAGAGCAGCTTCATTGGTTTCTGTGTTTGGGTTGGTTTTTTTTTCCTTGTCTAGAGGGAAAGATAAGAATTTAACCTAAAGGAAGATAAGACCCAGATATAAAGCAGGCTTTCCTAATTTTTGATTTCCTGCCCATTTGTAAGTTCCATTCCCCTCAGGCCCAATCAGCATAAACTGATATTAACTAGAATTTTATTTTATGATTGAAATGGGCCTCAAAAATGGGGCTACTTTCTTTCATGTCTGAACCCAACAGTATCTTGAATATGGGTTGTCTTCATCATATGGCTTGTTATTGTGGAGTCTGGCAGCCCCCTGGAGTGGGGGCCCCCTACAGATGTTTGGCACCTTTCTCTGTAGCCCCTTGGTGGTCCTTAGAATATCAGATTCCTCGGGGGGCTGAGGGTATAGGGGGGAAGGAAGAACTTAGAAGATGGACACACGTGATGTTAAATGTTAATCTTGACCCTTGGGAGCTGGATGATTTGTGGAGGAACCTGGCTTCTAGAAGCCTCCTTTGTCAATGACAGAGCAGGCATTTCCTCTGAGCAAGAAGAATGGAGGTTAGATGGGACGCAGCCTTAATGAGAAGGGGAACCCAGAGCACGCCCTTGAAAGTGAGGACTCGCTCTCTTGCTAAAAGAACTAGACAGCAAGCGCTGTCCTCCATCTGAAGCTTTCTAGGGGCCAATGAGCATTTGTCTTTCTAGCCCCACATTTCCCTCTCCTTCTCCTGGGAGTACATTCTTTAGGCCAGCTCAGCTCTCTTTTCTGTCACAGCTTCACTGGACATCTGAGGCATGGGAGGCCATGGGAGAGAGGTCAGGCACTCTCCCAGAGCCCTTGCACATACACAGAAGGCTCCTTGGAGCCTCTCCCGCAAAGGGTGCTTGATCGGAGCCTTCAGCTCAGCTCACTGGGTGCTCACTTTGCTGGAGGAGCCCGGAGGTGGTCTCCACCCTCAAGAAGAAGGAAGTGCCAGGAGGGGGAGGAAAGCTGAGTGCCCCAGAGATTTACACTCAGCCTTGCGTAGGTCGACCTTGTGAGGTCTAACAGGTTGTTTTTGTTTTCAGTTAGGACCTTCGTGACAGAGTTTAAAATAAAGAGAACGTTTCTTAATACCACCGTGGAAAAACATTCAGACCTCCGTGAAGTTGAAAATGAGATCACCAAAACGGTAGGTTTTCCTGAAACGCATCTTCCTGCTAGTCCTTTGTTTTCTAGAAAAGATTATTCAGAACTGGGAACCTTTCCTGGGAATCAGCTGTATCTCCTGGGCTGTTCATTTCTATTATATTTGGAAGGTGAGCTTTATGGTAAAATTAAAGGACTCTCAGAAATAGAAGGGAGGTGCTGAGAACTAGTGGTCCTGGTAGAAGCGTTTCTTCAAATGTGTCCTCCTGTGCAGCCTTATCAGTGCCCTGGCATTCCTTTTCCATGTACGGACTCACAGTCACAGCCATTTAGATGACAGGCACCAGTAAGAGCTGCTGGTAAAGAGGAAAGACCCAGAAAATCCTACTGTCCCATCGGCTGTTGACATACTGTGTAATTTTTCTGTCTGTGTTTTGGAACTTGGAGAGAAGGATGCTTTCTTCTTAAGGGAATGCCAGAGGTGTAACAGTTAATCCTATTATCCAGGGTTGAGAATTCACTGAATAGATAATCTAGGGGCCTTTGATTCTTCTTCTTTGCCTCCTTGTCTACTTTTTGTCAGTGGGTAAAAAGAAAGAAAGAAAGAAAAAGAATGGAGAGGAAGAAAGAAGCAGTGGAAATGAAGCTTAGAGAGTAAACTTTGCCTCCCAGCTGCTACCTGAGTCTAAGATTTGGTACTCAGAAAATTGAAATTTGTCATTAAAATAAGTGTTAGAGATTAATTGGTTTGTGATTTTAATTTTACTTGTTCTTTATGGGCAAGAATTAGTATATTAGCCAAAACCTATGGGATTTTATAGGAACATGGATTTTATTTGTGTAAAACTTAGATTCCAATTCTGTTTCTGTATCTGCTGAGCATCTACTCTGTGATAGGCACTTTGCCAGATGCCTCACTCCTGTAAGAGGTAGGGCCAACATCTTTACAGATGGAAAACTGGGAGCTCTCTGGAAGTGGTGACATTGCCTGAGTTCACACAGAGCAGGTGCAAAGTTAGGGAACAGTGCACTAGACCACCCTCACTTCTGACACACATTGCGAGTTTGGGGATCCCCAAGAAACCCTCAGTTTTGATAATGCACTAGAAGGACTCGCAGATCTCACTGAGAGCTGTTATTCTCGTGGTTAGGGTTTATTACAGTGAAAAGATCCAGGTTACAATCAGCCAAGGAACGAGATGTATCAGGCAGAGTCCAGGAGGGCGGCAAATTCAGTGCTTCCCGTAGTCCACTCCCCATGGGGTCACAGGCAGTGTTAACTCCTCTCAGCTACGATGTGTATGATATTCATGGAGTATTGTTAACCAGAGAGGTCATCTGAGCCGTGGTGTCTAGAGCCAAAATGTAGACATAGTCAACTGCCCATATGGTTGACCTCAGTCTCCAGCTCCTCTGGCTGTAACCCAAAACCCCCACCATCAGTCACACTGTTAGACTATCTGGAGTGGCCCAGGGCCTCCAGGTAAACAAAGGCAGGACATTCCAAAGGCTTAGAGACGCCTCCCAGGAGCCAAGGGCCAGACCTCTCTTTGTGCAAGGTCGGATTCTTTACTATATGGCAGGGTTTTATGTCTACATCTGGTGTTCTTGGCACTCCATCACAACTGCCTCTTAGTCGTCCTGTAGGTCAGTATTTCCTTCTAAGATAGTAAAGGGGCTGAGACCCTCCTGCAGAAGTACAGTCCTCCCTGTTACACGGTGCCAGTGACTTATTGGTTCATTTTTGCCCAGTAGCAACATGTAATTTATTAGTGATGTGATACCTCCACCCTCAAGAAGTTCTGAAGATTTAGGCTGTGACTCAAGTGGCCTTTCCTGAGATGCCATTCTGTTGTGTAATGTATCATTTTTGGAAAAATGTTTAATAATAATAATAAATCATTGCCTTATAAATGTAAAGCAATGTCATACAAAGCCAAAACGGCATGACAGCATCCCATGTTTGAAGGGTGAGATGTGTCTGACACACTTGCTTTGTAGACAGGTGGGTTGCATTGGTCAAGGTATTGAGACCCTCTGCTGCATAAAAGGAATCCACAGCCCCTACCGTGTGTGTGTGTGTGTGTGTGTGTGTGTGTGTGTGTGTGTTTGTGTGTGTGTGGCGGGATAGGGGAGGGGGAAGCAGGCATGGGACTTCATGCCACAGAGGGATTTTCTGCTCTTTCCAAGGGCACAAGGCAAACACAGGGAGAGTTGCTCTTAATTTGCTCTCAACAAAAGGGATCTTGACCCATGTAATGTAATTTCCCATGGAGAGCCTTTTTGAAGAGGACCTATCTTTGAGTTAGGTCAACTCATTGTAGATTATGAGGGGTCTGTGTAGGGCCTGCCAGACCTGGGGTGGCTGAAAGGAACCCAGCCTTTTCAGTGAGGCTTGTTCACTATGCAAAGTCCAAATAAACAGTTGCCTCTGAGGTTTTTGAAACCCTAGGTCTTAGAAGAGATCTGCTCCTTTGAAGATGTTTTGCATCCAAGGGTGCTATTCTGAACATCATTTCCTGCCAAGATTTCCCCCACTGATTTACTATCTGCCTCCCTCCCTTTGTACTCATGGAACAACAGAGTAAGAGCAGAAAGTCATTTCAGAAAGGAACGAAAAAAAGGATACCAATCCTGTGTAAAGCTGCCTGCTGATAACTTGATGGCTGGAAAATGCCTATTTTATCCTGAAAATAGGAAATTGGTTCTAGGTTCAAGGCTTTTGTCTGACTCCCAGTTAACGACAAACCTATTCTTCCTTTCAGTTAAATATGTGTTTTTCAACATTGCCTGGTTACACCCGATCCACAGCTCATGCTTCTAGGTAAGTAACAGGGTTACATTTGTTTGTGAATCAGTCCATAGAAAGGGGAGGATATTCTAGCATGGGTGATAGCAGCCAAACTGGGCCCTGTTTGGGCTGAGCCATAGAGTAATCCAGGGCCAAGTTCCCTGGACCTTCATGCTCTCCCCAGACCCTCACTGGAGAATGCAGAGGATGTTCATTTTCCAAAAGCCCTGGGGCCCACACATCATTTTAGGACAATTAAAACCTGCATACTTTGCCTGTAGGGAGTTCAGTGTGGTGGTGATGTCACTGCAAGCCACCTTTTCCCTGGCCTCCAATGTGACGCTGTTTGACCTGGTCGACGGGATGCAGAGATGTGTCAACTCCTGCAGGTCCTCTGCTGAGCTCTGCCAGCTCTTGGGGTCTCAGAGGCGGCTCTTCAGAGGTAAGAGAGAGGCCCTCTGGGAGGACCCACCCATACAGTTAGGCACAGACCTAGGATGTAGAAATGTAAGACATTCCGGGCTCAGGCCCAGGAAAGCACATCACAGAGACAGCCTGTCTTTGAAATGGGCGTTAAGAATTGGCCTTTGTGTGTGTGCACCTTTGTATGCTCATGCACGGACGGACACACACACACACACACACACACACAGTCCTGCACACATAGCCTTGAGGTCCACCGGTCCTTGGCATGCTGTTTCTGTTTCTTCTATGAAAGCATCAGTATCGGAAGTGGAAATCACTCTTCTTTCCCTTGAAAGTTTCCTGCTCTCTCTGGGGAGACAGAAGTTCACACAGAGAATGTACATGCTTGTCAGTGACCCCAAACCTTCATCATGATATACCATTAGGTTAAAAAAAAAAAAAAGGAAAAAAGCATGTGCAGTATCATCCATCCTTTTGCATGTTTATTTGCAAATCCTAAATGCACAGAAACAAGACTCAAAGATTATAGGCCAGATGGCTCACAGTGCCTTTCGTGATTTCTCTTTTCTGGTTCTTGCCCTGTTTTATTGAAAGCCGCTACAGTGCATCTAGTGGGAAGCAGAGGAAGAAAGGGATTTGAGACAATTTTGGAAGGCAAATTTGGGTCTTGGAAGGGAGGTTTTGCCTCTGGGATGGGAAAACTCTGCTGGAATCAGAAGTGCTTCCTCATGCAGGGGGGCTGGCCCCTGCTGCAGCTCATAAGTGGTCAGAGCTGGCTCTGCTTGGCTCATTTTACTACACTCAGGACTCGGGAAGGATGTGGAATCTGCGGGAACCTCCCCATCTGGTGCCCAGATGCTGTACCTAAGTTGTAGGTAGCAGGCTTGGTCCTCTGTCTGCTGGACTTCCAGGTCGTTTCCGGGCCCGGGCTTTGTAAGAGCTGGTCCCAAGAACGCTCCTTGTGCGCTGTGCATGACAGAGCTTGCAGCTGGGAGTTAGCCTTTCACACTGGGATAAATGCTAGCACTTTGGCTTATTTAAGGGCTAGTTGTTCCCTTGGGAAATAAACAACAAACTAAACTTTCTGGAGTTGAAGTTGCCATCATTCAGTTTCTTCGGGGAATTAGCTAAATAGTTCCATGCCCCTTTATACTGTGTGCTAACCTTTGAGACAGGAGATCTTTGGTTTTACTTTCCTTCTCTTGCCAGTGATTCAAGGGTCCCAGTTTTTCCTCTCCAGAAAGTAGGAAGGGGACCTTTCAATTCACTAAACACGTATGGAGTGCATCCTGTGTGATCAGCATTCTATCAAGTTACTTTTTTGTCCCCAGTAAACACATTTCATGTCTTGCAAATCAAATGGCCAGGTATTTGGTTGTGTAAGAGCCTGCCCAGGCAGCCCTGCCCACTCTCTGACCCCCATTCTTCTGACTGCCTCGATGCAGCTTGTGGAAAAGCTCTTGTCTTCCTTGCTTCCTTGCTGAGGTCCCATTCTTGTTTTTTGGTTTTTTGTTTGTTTGTTTGTTTGTTTAGAAGACTTTTTTCTAGGGCAGTGTTAGGTTCACACCAAAATTAAGAGGAAGGTACAGAGATTTCCCACATATCCCCTGCCCCGACACGTGCTGGTCTGCATTCTTTGCGTCTTCTTTCTGAGCCCCTGAGAACAAAAGACAGCCAGGCATCTTGGCTGAAAACAGTCTCACTTCTCTGTTTTCCCTACCAGGGCTTCTCCAGGTTTGCCAACACACCCCACTTGGTCTCCCACTCTCCTTTTTGAGTGCTGAAGAGGCGTGCTGGCCGAGCTGGGTGTCAGGTGCTGACATCTGGGTGTTGCTGACATCTGGGTGTTGCCAACATCAGGGATGCCCTGGGCTACTCCGCACACAGCCATTGGAAGGGAGGGCTTTTCCCCTTCAATTCACAAAATATCTACTTTCTCACCTTTCAGAGAACTGCAGCTCTCATCTCTCCAGAGGTTTAGAGCCCTTGGAAATCCCCCAGGGAGTGTCCCAGCTTTAGATTTACATAAATTCTCATTGTCTGCTGGGCGGATGTTTTGCCCAGGAAAGACCATGGGAACGGTGGATGCAGAAAAATCACATCACTGGGTTTCAAATGAAAAGGGCATTTACGTGGCTCTGTTTGATGGACTGATGACAGAATGCTCTTTAAAAATTTCTAGGATGGCCACCCCTCTGTCGCAGATGCAGGGCCAGCTTTCCTTCCTTCATGTGGATCTTCTTCTGTGCAGGGAAGGGTTGCTTCAGCCCGGCGAGGCTAGCAGTATGTGCTAGCTAGCAGGCAGGGACCGTGGGCCCGGTGGAGGGAAACATGAGACTGGCTTCCAGAAAATATCTAATCAGGCCAGGCAACTCAGGCTGGCTGCCGGACAAGCTAGCACGGGTCTGGGCAGCCTTTTGTGCTGGAGGTATTTCTTTATATTAATGCTTCAAAAAGTTGAGACGGGGGACTGTAGCCACTGAGTACCTCTCTGTGCCAGCTTCACAGTGTTTGCCTGGTGAGAGTTTCCATTTTTCATTTTTCTCCCTTAAATACAAACCTTTCACAATAAACAAAGGAAATTCTATCACAGACACAAATAGGGTTCTGATTTAGCATGCCAACTTCCACTGATAAAGACAGGAAATTCAGCACTGAAAGCTAAAGTGTGTCCTAAACTAACCTCCCTGTGACCAAGCCACCCATAAGCCCCATGCTCTTGGGACACAGAAAAGGAGGTGTGGAGGCTGGGGCCCCTGGGTGGGTGAGAACCTGCCAGGGTGGGGGTAGTTTTGCTGTTAAAAACTGGCCCCTGGTTTCTGAATAGACTGGTGTTTTCCTTAAGGTGGGGAGAAGGAGCCCACAGCTCACTGCCCAGGGTACATGGCTCTCTCCTCTTGGACTCGCTCGTGCCTGCCGAAAACAATGGCAGTTTTTTGGGTTTTTTTTTTTAAGACAGCCTTTGAACACATTTTTGTTGAGCACCTTCTTGTATGACAGACACTGATCCAGGTGCTGGTGGCACATTAGAGGACGACAGAGGTCTCACTTTGCCCTGTGCATGGTGTGAATAAGTTACTGCCCACTATCCAGCTGGCTTCATACTTCTGTTCTGTTGTCTGTATACCCAAATGGCGTGCGTTTTTTGTCCAGACCTACCTTAGATGCTAAAATGCACCCTCATTGTGTCCACTATATACAACCTCAGAGAGGGCCACATGCGCAACAATGAACGCTTTTTGTTAATGCCAAAGGCTTCTTTGTCACTCATGGAATGATCATGGCCCCCATGCCCAGGGCCAGACAAAGCCAGGTGGATATCTGTACCGTAAGAACGAAGGCTCTAAAGTGAAGGAGGCAGAGCCTGAAAGATTGAGCTTCCTCTCTGCCACCTCTGCCTCTCAGTGGTGGCCCGATGACCAATGGTCCAACGCCACCTTCAGCCCCTGTGTGTGGACCAGTCTCCACAAGGTACTAAACACCCAGAGACGGACAAGCCCCAGGATGCCATCAGTGTTGTGGGGGGCATACAGTAACGTTACATGCCACACTACACCTCTCCTTGGAATAAGTCTGTTAGGCAGCGAGCTACCTTCCATGGAGGGGTGCTGCATCCCTTTTGGCCAGGCAGAACCCGAGCCAGGACACACCTCAGCTGAGCCAGGTCTTCCTAACCGAGCATGGTCATGCTTTCTGGGTTTGTGCCGATTCTCCCCTGCGGTACTTGAGTGTGAAGGCACAGAGGACGCTGCCCATCGAGGTTCATGTTTGCAAGGGACAGTGGAGTTGGGGACAGCACCCCATTTCTTCTGGGTTTGGTTTCTGACGTGTGGCATGCTGTGTGAACTTCCAGTAACAGGCCGGGGGGCCGACTCCGGGGAGGAATAGCAGAGGGCCGTGCAGAGGGGACCTCAGAGAGGACCGTCGCACCATGCAGGAAAGCTGCTCTCCGAGCCTCTTGATATAGGAAGTTTGCGCGTCTTAATGTTTGAAGTGGAGGAGATTTTGTTTTGTTTCACTGTCTTGTTTTTCCATTCTAGCGGGCAGCTTGTGCAAGCGAAAGACTCCAGAATGTGACAAAGAGACCTCCATCTGCACCGATCTGGACGGGGTTGCCCTGTGCCAGTGCAAGTCTGGCTACTTCCAGTTCAACAAGATGGATCACTCCTGCCGAGGTACCTGCAGGGTCTGGGGTCCTGTGGCCCGGGGGACGCGGAGGTGCTTTTCTCTGCCCGGGGCGCTTTCTCTGCTCTAGGTGTGACTGTTCTAGTCTGGGGCTAACCGGGTCTGGTTATTTTGCTCCCAGCAGGATTGAATACATTATTTCCTTGGAATAATAGCATTATCTCTGACTGGTGCACACTGGCCTGGCCAACCAGATTCAAAGGGAAAGAACAGAGAATGGAATGCTTGGGATGGCAAGTCCTTGTCCTCTTTCTTTCTTTCTTTCTTTCTTTCTTTCTTTCTTTCTTTCTTTCTTTCTTTCTTTCTTTCTTTCTTTCTTTCCTTCTTTCCTTCTTTCCTTCTTTCCTTCTTTCCTTCTTTCCTTCTTTCTTTCTTTCTTTCTCCCATCTTTTTTCTTTCTACTTACAGGAAGTTAGAAAAATTATTGTTTTAATTCCCAAAGTTTTATTCTTTTGTCCACTAATCTTCTAAAATGAAAATACCAGCATGGAGTCAGGGCTGAACCGTCTAGCAGCAGCTGGCCGCTCGGACACCTGAGTCAGAGCCCTTCTCTGCCTCGTCCTGTCTCATCTCGGGCAAGTCACTTCGCCTCCCTGAGCCTGAGTTTCCTCTTCTGTGAAATGGGTGCGGTGATATGTCATTGGACATTCTAAGAACCCGAGAGGGCAGTGGTTACGCAGGTACTTCCTAAGCCATTGACACTTGCTCTTGTGTTTTACTCAGGTTGCTGTTAAAGCAATGACTTCTGGTTTTAAAGAATCCTAACTCTGCTAACCTCTTAAATGAGGATTAAATTTATTCAGTTTGAGATGAAGGCTGCTCAGTGAGTGCACTGCAAGAATACTGCTTTAAAATAAAGTGAATTCAAGCCCAGGGCACTGGGTACCCTGACTTACGAAACACTGCTGCAATCTGGGATCACAGGAAAACTAGCAACATAAAGGCATCATGCAGCTTTAAGCCTCACATCACTTGAGAACCTGTATGGCCCAGTTTTCCTGCTCAGTCAACGCCTGCTGGTGACAGATGTCCTGGAATCTGAGTAAAAACCACGTCCTGGGGAGAGGTGACACGCCACATATTTGTCAGGACTTCCTGTTAGAGGAGGACTTGTTCTGTTAGGAGAGGATAAAAATACATCTCAGGGCAGTACTCTCCTCCTGAGCTTTGAAAGCCCGCAGGCCTGGGACGGGTGTGAAGCGGAGGGCGACTCGCTGGGGCAGCGGCCCTGCTGCGTGAGGCTCACAGCGCTCCTCAGCACCCGGTCCTTCTGTCGCTTTGATGCAGAGACGATACTTCTGAGTTTCTTCTCTTCTGGTTTGATGCAAAGTGTTCCTCGCCCATCTTAGAATCTGGGGCGTTGAGCCCCTGCACATGGGCCATCCGTGTGTGCTGGGGGCCTCCGCACTCTCGGGTGGCCTCACTAGCGGCCTTGCCCCTCTGCAGCCAGCTGGCCTGAGCCGCTTCCCTCTCTTTCCAAGTTAGCGATTTCATAACCGCCGCTTACAGATTAGCATTAGCACAGATTACCAGGTGCAGTGAGTGACACAGGCGCCGGCAGCCTTAGTTAAGCAATGACCTGAGAAGCAGCATAAGGAAACCATGGTTGCCTTTTGGGCTTGTGGCTGTGGCCCTCCTCAGCCCCGTTTCTGCAGCATCCTGTTGGTTAGATTTTCCTCTCTGGCCTAGAGCTCTGATGAATGGATCCCCTAGCTGCTTGGGCCACAGCCCTGTCGGCTGGGTTCTGGGGGGTTACAGTGACATCTTCTGGCCATTGGTGCTCGAGCACAAGGGTAGTTAAAAGGACACTTCAAATCCTGGGGTCAGTTCCCCGTATAAATGGAGAAACAGAGGAGAGGGGCCTGTGGGTATGTTTTTTAAATCTCTGCAATTCACAGCTATCCAGTAGCAAGTGCGTATTACTCTTTGTTGTGCACACACACACAGACACTTCTTTGTGTCTCATATAAAGTGTCTTTACCAGACTTTCAAAGCGTCATATAAAGTTAAAATAGGAGTCCCTCCCATAGGCACCTTAGCTCCCCTCCATCGTGCAGGCATTCTGATGAAGCCCAGCCATCTGTTTGCTGGTCTTCCTCTCTGAGTGCACTGCATACGCCTTGGAGGCCTGTCTCTAGAGTATGTTTGTGCGTTGTGGGGTGCCACAGACATCTGTGGGAGGAACAAATGGATGATGGCCAGCAAATATGACAGGACAAGATTGGCAGGTCTTGATTTGGTTTCCTGCAAGAGAAGAAAAGAGCCTCGGAAGACTCCACCACCTACTGATTTTACTTAAAAGGCCCAAAGGCTTGGATTTGCCTGTATTCCATATCATTAGGGGAAGCCCACTGTTCGCGTGTATGCTGGCCGTTGCCACCTCATTTCATCTTCAGTGCTCCATGGGTCAGGATCCCTCTAGGGTGTGGAGATGAGGATCTGGTCCTAAGGCGCACTGGGGTGCCCTGTGGCAAGTTTTCCCTCCAAGAGCCCCTGGAGCAGTGCCAGGCCCACCCTCAGTCTTTGATGAATGACTGACCGAGCTCATCTGAGATGAAGAAATAGCATTATACCAGGAAGTCAGGCCACTTCTGAAGCTACGTGCAAACAGCCCCACACATCAGCTCGCAGGCAGGACAACAGATGGACCTTACATCTGGCTGGATGACAGCCCCGGGGTGGAAAGCTTCCACCCAGCAGATGAGGGATGGGTGGGTAGAGCTGATGTAAAAACATTTCCGGGAAGAAGTGTTCAGAATAGAACAGACCGATGTGATGTCAGCCTGCCTCAGTGCTGAGATGGGTGGGGGTGAGTCCCCGGGATGCCAGCAGTCCCGGGGTAGCCGCCTTGCAGGCAGGGCTCTGGGTCAACCAGGGTCGGCTCCTCCCTCTCCCACGACCTGGCCATAGCACCGGGACTGGTGGGGCTCGGTGCTTTCCCTGCCAGGGAGGCAGCAGTGCTCAGCTGGTTCCTCAGACAAGGCCCCACCTGAGTGAGGCCAGCAGAGAACTCACAGGTCTCAAAAGATTTGGGAGAGGGGCCACCTTCCTCCTTCCCGAAATGGAATGTGATTATACTCTACCTTGTTGCAAAAAAGATTCAAAGCACCTAATGAAAATTCACTGTAACAAAATGAGATTTAATTTGAAAGGTAAATCAGGTTGAAGGAAGAATAAAACGACTGCTTTATTGAGGCTGGAAGGAAAGTGAATATGCAGAAAAATAGACCGTAAGTTCCCATGTGTTTGCTAAAGATAGACCTCTTGCTCAAGTTCTGAGCTTCCCAGCCACTGAAGCAGAGAGAATCGTGATTTTGAAATCAAGTGGGGACCATAAACTAGAGTTGTTCAGGACCATCCCCATCCTTGCAGGGCCTGGGACCCGGGAATAGTTTCTCTGGTGCGGCCTCATCACAAAGGTCCTGGTGGCACTGTGGCAGTGTGGTCTGTGATGGCCCGCCAGAAATACCACAGGGACTCCCCAGGGCTGCCGCTAATAATAGATGCCCTTAATGAAGAGAACGTAGCTCAGGAAAAGTGACTCCGTGGAGCCAGCACTGTGCAGTCCCGGTTCACAGCTCTAATGATCTGCCGTGAGAGACTTACAGATTATTTAGAACAGAATTTTCCAAACCATTCCACAAAACTCCAGCAATATGTTGATAGTCTGTGACAACAAAATAGATGCTAGAGACACCTGGTGTCTAACCTTAAAAAACAGAAGGAAGATATGTATTGTACAACACGGGAATATAGCCAGTATTTGTAGTAACTGTAAATGAAGTGTTACCTTTAAAAATTGTATAAAAACTAAATTTTTTTTTAAACCAAAAAAAAAAAAAATAGAAGGAAGAACAATGTTAAGCACATCTATGTAGTTAATATTATAACGCACCAACCCTTAACAGAGGATGCGGGCAGGCTGGGAGCCATCTCCCACTCTAGCCCGCAGGGCGTGCAGCCCCTGGGCCACGTGTGCTGCTGGCCTCTCGTGGCGCCGTCAGCATGTGTGGTGTCTGTCCAGGGATCGCTGTTCTATGCTAGGTGCCGTTTCTCACCTGTGATCGTGTATGCATCCTATATCATACATTAGTCATGAATCAAATTTCTATCATTCCTTGCAGCAGTGAATTTGTCTGTGAGGCCATTTTGTGTTGTCCGCTCTCATCCAGGCGTGCGTTACAGCTCATGGTGTGCTGTCAGCTTATTGTAGTGTTGAAAACCGTCCATGATCAGATAAACTCAGGAACTGCTGATGCAGGGGAATGGCTGGCCCACAGGCCTTTAGGGAAGCAGTGGTCCATGAGCAGCACTGCCAGAGGGCTCCGAGCTGTAGTCTTGAGTGACATAAGATTAGGGCTCATCTAGGCAAGTCCACAGTCACCTGCACAGACTGCAGGGTGAGCGTTCTCTTATGAAAACTGGGCACCCCCCCACCCTAGGACCATGGCTCTGAAGATGTTACAGCTCTCACTTCCTCAAGGAAGGGGGCTGGTGGAGCCAACAGCAGTTAAAGATTTGACTTATGTTAGAGAAGGTGGAGCATTTATCTTGTGTTGACGGAAGGATGTTACACAGGGGCCACAGAGCTTCCACAAAGAATTGTACTTGTTGGATAATAGTTACAACTGCAGACATTTCGTCAGTGGTTGCTGTGTGCCAGGTGCTGTGCTAAGTCATAGGCCTTATTCCTTAATCTTCTCCAGGGAACTATGAAGTAGATATTATTATCATCACCTCCACCATCATCATCATCCTTTTTTTATAGATGGGAAACTGAGAGCCACTAGGAGGTTAAGAAATGTTTTGGATAAAGCTAAGCTTTGAGCTGGCAGCAGTATTTGGGCCAGGTGGGAGATGATTCTAGAGCTAGTTGCAGCCTTCTGACTAGAATCTTCTTGAGGATGTTAGGGTGGTTGGTGTTTATTGACTGTCAGTTTGGGCCTAGGGAAGTCAGACACACTCATAGCTTTTCCTTTTCTCTTTCAGCGTGTGAAGATGGATACAGGCTTGAAAATGAAACCTGTATGAGGTAGGCTCTGTGCTCATTTCTTCCGATGAATTTGTTCCAAACCTTATTTAGACATTACTTAGGGAAATTGCCTCACCTATTTCTTTTGATAATCGAAACTAATTCTTGTTCTTTTTCTCTGTCGACTTGCAGTTGCCCGTTCGGCCTTGGTGGTCTCAACTGTGGGAACCGTAAGTGTGCAGAGTCTCAAGCTCCGTGTGGGCAGGGCGGGCACAGCTGTGGGCATGCAGGGTGGCTGTCCCCTCCCCTCGCCCTCAGCTTCAGTCCGCCGTCTTCTCCGCTCCCGTGCCAGGAGGAAAGCCAAGAGCTCTCTCCAGGGGCTGGAGGTCCTGGGGGAGATAAACCCGTGCCAGGAGGAAAGCCAAGAGCTCTCTCCAGGGGCTGGAGGTCCTGGGGGAGATAAACCCGTTCCGCAGTAGCCTGACGGGTGGAGTGTTAATCAGTACATTAGGCGTGGGGGCGGGGGGGGGGGACCACGCCCGAGGAGAAGAGAAGAACCTCCTGAGTGCTTCCTGGGGAGACTTTGACTGGCAGGTGAGGAGGGAGGAGGAATCCAGGCAGAGGGAACCACCTCAACAAAGGTCTTGGGGCAGCCTGGGCCTGAGGTTACCAGGGACAGTGTATAAGTGAGCGTGGCTGAGGACAGAAAGAGGCTGGCGGAGAGTAGGGGATCAAGTCGGCAGAGGTTGTGGGGGCCAAACTGTTGGGGTTTTGATGTCAACCTGAGAGTTTAGACTCTAATCAGTAGCCACCGTGGAACTAGCAAGTCCTTCCTTAGAGCGGGAGAGCAGTTTGATCAAGAAAATCAGGTCAAGCTGCAGTGAGGACAGACTGGATGCAGGAGAACCTGGGGCCCTTTAGACGAGCATCGCTACAGCGGGGTCTGGGCTGGACATAGACGGGGGTCCGCTGCTCCTAGCTGACGTTTACGCTCCTGAAGTACAGAGTGGCGGTGACTGTGCACAGGCCACATTTCACACTTGATTCAGTTCTTTAGGAAAAGTAGTTGGGATTCACTTAAGATCACTTTCACTGACATTCTCTTATATTGAGACCTAAGGAATTGAAGTCGCCCTCAAAATTGCTGAAAGAAGTTCTGGGATAAAGGACATAACAGGAATAATAACACTCGATACTTTATTTTAGGATAGCTTTGTCACTCATTCTGTAGACGAATGTGCCAACAGCCCATATTCTTAGTTTACTAGACCACGAGTAGGCATGATTTTATTTAACAGGAGATGCTCCTCTCACCCCACTACTCAGAAATCCCAAGGGTTTTACATGCTCTTATGCCAGAAACTGGGGGAGAAGGCTAGATAGATATTTCTCATTATGACACAATATCACAGGTGTCCTCGGTTTATTAGGAGCATGAGTGAGACCAGGTGATGAGCGTGGAGAAGTGGTCAGCGCGGGGGTGAGCCGGGGAGCAGGAGGTGAGAGATCCTATCAGCAAGTCCACTTACAGAATGAGCCAGTACCTCTAACCTGCTTTACTCAGACAGCTCCCTGATAAACAGCAAGTTCATACTGTATAGCACAGGGAACTATATTCAATATCTCGTAGTAACTTATGGTGAAAAAGAATATGAAAACAAATATATATATATGTTCACGTATGATTGAAGCATTATGCTGTACACCAGAAACTGACACATAGTAAACTGACTACACTTCAGTAAAAATATATATATACATTAAAAAAAAAAAAAACAGCTCCCTGAATAGGTTTTACTAGAAAATGCTGCGTATTTCTCAGTGAATGGAAGAAGGCAAACTGATATAGGGAAAAGCCCTAAAAAGGGTTGAAGGGGAGTGAGCTGCAGGGCATTGTTCTAAGAGGCAGTTAGCGATGTGTTTTTCAGAGATCACTGAGTACTGTATTTGTATGGAGATAAAATACCCCTACATCCTTTGACTGTTCTGTGGGCTCCTATGTCTCTGAGTTTTGTGGGTGGGGTCTTGGAAGTAGCAGGATTTCTCAGGGATCCGGAGACTTCTTTTCCTCCCCTTTTATTCGAGTCACCAGCATCACGTCCAGCAGAGGGCAGACTTCCCCTCGGATGGCTAGCTCCCGGCCACCTTCTATTGCTGACCGGTTAACTCCGATGGTGCAAATATCACTTTACGACTTTGATATCTGCATTGGTTTGAGTGCTGCAAAGCAGTTAGCAGTTGGTGATGATAAGTAGCACCTGACCCCTGCCTTTTTCTCTGTGGCCTCAGACCAGCCCTGGAGTGGGTTAAGGAATCGGGAACACCTGAGTCTCATCCCCATCTGTGCTGGTAACGCCCTGTGAAGCCTGTGGCTTGTCACTTGGTGTTTTGCGTCAAATAGTTCTGACCGCCCATCACTGTCACTTCTGCTGCCCCCAGCAGAGACAGTAAGTGCCTTCTTGGGGCTCTGGCTCAGGCTGGGTCTCTTGTAGGCTAGAAACGCTGCTCTCTGCAGACTTCTTGGGGCTCACACTCTGCCCAAGCCCCACGAGAAGGGGGCCCAGCTTTGCCCAGCCCAGCATGTGGTCTTGCGACTCCCTCACACCTACATTCCTGGGAGTCGTCCAGCTCTGAAGCATTCTGGCTGTAGGCATAACCTCTGGGCTGCCTCTCTAAAAGGCCCTATTGACTTCCTAGTTGTGCCCAGATTCTACTCGTGGCTCCTCACAGAGAATATCCTTCAAACTGGAGAGGGCAGGACAAGCCCTTCTCTCAAGTCCCTGCGTCCCTGAGGTAGTGCGGGCCAGCCGAGCTCCCATGTACACCCGGCAAGGCCGCCCAGGTCTGCTCCTGTCTTACCACTGCTCGCCTTTTCGTTTTCTTTGCGTGTAAAATATTCCAGTTTCTACCTCAGATTCCAACAATTCCGTCTTCTGTTACCACTTGTCCAGTGGCCCCAGAATTCTCTTCAAGACTTGTTGTCAAAATGTCCCTCACTTTCTCCCGGCCCCTCCACCCTTTTCTTAGGCGTGTGCATTTCCTCCTTCATTTGAATTTTATCGAGGCTCCTCCTCATGGTTTTATTATATCTCTCATGACATCACGGCTTGCTTCACCTTTTTTCTCTTTTTAAAATAAGTTCATTTCATTACATTACATAAAAACATTACATAAAAACAACACATGCCCATTAATTTTCCTTTTTTTTAACCCAAATTAATTAGAAAATATACTTAAGAGAAGAAGAAAACTAAAATAAACGGTCTTATGACCCATTAAACGTCGCTGTTCACAGCCTGGTGTGTGTCCTCGCCCCTGCGTGTGGTCCCTCTGACCTGCCGGAGCAGCATCTCCCAGGAGCTGGCTGCACGTGCAGAATTCCGGGCCTCTCCACTCCAGACCTGTTGCATCAGAATCTGAATTTTAAGCAGACCCCTAGACTTAGTGAATATACAGATTTGTATACATACCAGAGTTGAAGAAGCACTACACCGTTGTAAATAAAGGTGTTAGAACTTTTGTGTGTAGTTCTATACGTATGTATGTATTTTCACTTGTCTTATATTAGTAACTCAATGTACAATGCCCAAGTCATAGATAGGTGAATGTTTGACTTATGAAACTGCCAAGCTGTGACCTAAAATGGTTGTTTGCGTTTATATACCCACCAGGGGTATGTAAAATGCTTCCACAGTGTTGCCAATACTTAATAGGGTCAGTCTTCTGAATTTCCTTAAACTTTTAATTTAAGGAAGCAGTAGTTTTAATTGCATCCCCCTAAGGATTCATGACGTTGAGCATTTTTTTCATGTGTTTATTTGCCATCTGTGTATATTCTTAGTAAAATGTCTGTTCATACCTTTTGTCTATTTCTACTTTCATTAGCAAATAAATAGTTCATTTTTTACCCTCAAAAAAATACTCACAGAATATAGTGTTTTGTAACCTGCTTTTAAACCTAGTAAACTGTGCACTGTTTTCATTTACATGATCTTATAATGTCACTCTTGACAGTTCTGTGGAATTCTCCTCTCTGGAGATACCATAATTTACTTAACCATTCCCCTCTTATTATCAATTTAAGATCTTCTTTTATATTCTCATCCTCTACGCCATTCTTCTGTTTGTGGTTAATGTCACTTTGTGATTGTAGAACTCACATAATTCCTAGATTACCTCTCTCTGGCTGCAGACATTTTTATCCACCCCTCTTTCTTATCCACAACAGGTCCTTTTGTAGGTCATCTTTTCCATTCACATGCCCTACGTGTGCCCCGCGTCTCTCCAGTGGATACTTCTTCCCCGCCAGGCTCCCAGCATGGCCAGCGAGGATGTAGAGCCTGTTTTTCCCCATGTCTGGGTCTCTTCCTCCTCTTCCAGTGAAACTGGAACATTCAACCTAAAGATCTCTCTGCATTGTCCCCATCATCCCAACCCACAGTCAGGTGGCAGGTATATAAAGCATCCTCTAATAGTCTTCACCTTGTCGTTACATTGATCTTAAAAAGAACTCATTCCAGAGGCAATGCCATGTGTTAGCAGGAGTAACTCATAATAAACATTCAGAAAGATAGTGCTAAACTTAGGAGGAAGGAGAGTTCATTAGTTATCCAGAAGTCCACTGGAAGCCTCATACAGCTGAAAGCAGATACCTCACTCAGTCTTGACGGGCCTCACCTCATGTCAGAACTGAAAGGAAGTGGCCCGGGAGAGGCGCATGCTGCCCTGTATCTGCTCGTGAGTGCTATGGCCACATCGCAGCCTGTAGACAAATTTTGAAAGCTACAGAGGAAAAGAAAAAAGAATGCTTTCTGAGGGAAAGATGGTGCAAGGGGAGTGGAAAAATTTAAAAGGCAGAATTCTAACCACATGTAGCTAATGAGCTCAGTGAGGGGGAGATAGGGAGAACAAATGAACTTCAAAATAAAATCAATGTGGCGACCTAAAAAGGTCTGTAATGAGTGTAAGAGTTTTAAAGGAAGACATATGGATTGGTACAATTCTGACACCAATTCCGATGTGTGTTTTTTCCACATCACTAGGCCAATTAACTCAATTCTGACTCGATCTCCGGGTAGATCCCACAGGTTGGGGGCTCAGTCCACAAGACTTCCCTTCCCTGCTCCCCCATCAGATACCAGTCCCAAGGCCAGGTTGTTACCTGTGCGTTTGACCAGCCGGCTCCAGATTGGAGGTTCCAGTGACCCCACCCCCTTGGATTCAAGTAATTTGCTATACTGGGTCACAGAACTCAGGAACGTTTTACTTCCTAGGTTACCAGTTTATTATGAAAGGATTTAACTCAGAAACAGCCAGATGGGAGAGATGCCCAGGGCAAGGTTTGGGGAAAGGGCCCAGGACTACCATGCTGTCTCCCAGCCCGGCACTCTCCCCTCATCTCCACATGTTCACCAACCTGGATGCTTTCTGGACATCATCCTTTGGGTTTTTGTAGGGGCTTCAGTACACAGGCAGGATTGATTAAATCATTGGCCATTGGTGATTGAACTCAATCTTGAGCCCCTCTCCCCTTCCAGAAGTTCAAGGTGATGGGACTGAAAGTTCTAACCCTCTGCTCATTGGTTGGTCTCCCTGGCAACCAGCCTCCATCTATAGGTTACCTAACGGCTTTCCAGAAGTCACCTGATTGACTTAACAAAAGACACCTTTACTCCTCTCAAGCCTTAGGAAATCCCAGTTTTAGGAGCTGTACCAGGAACAAGGACAGAGACAGATATATCTTGCAGATCAGTGTCACAGATGGCCAAGGTTCTTCTGGAGTAAATACACCTAGCTAGCTTAAACAACCAAGACAGTTTATTGGCAGGATCCTGGGGTGAGTCATGGAATTCAGCATCAGGAGTGGCAAGCATCAGGGAACTGTGGGGAAGCACAGCAGCTGGAGGTTGGGGCCCTCTTCTCAGAGCACATGGTACCACGGCTCCGTCGTCCTCTCTCGCCTCCGCTCTTGCGGTGTGTCTGTGCACATGCTTTCTTCCTCACAAGACAACACAATGGCAGATAGGCTCGCCTAACAGCTTTGAGTGTAAGTCATTGGTTCAGTCCTTTTGAAAGAGAAGATTCTCTCTCTTTCCCACACTGAGATTCCTGGGAAGAAACTCATTGATCCAGTTTGGATCATGTGTTTACTCCCAGACTGATCCACTGTGGCTGGTGTGTCGTGGACAAGCACCCGTGCTGTACCCGGCATGTGGAGGTCCCAGAAGGGAGTTGGCTAAGCAGACAGTCCTGTAGATTCCATCCAAATAAGCATATAAGCAAAGACAACTACAGCGTATAGGAAAGGTGAAGGCCCAGACTGGGTTGGTTTAACGAAAAATGCCAGCAGCAATGACAGCAACATCAACCTGTGATTAAAGCACAAGAAGAATAAGGGAGGACAGAGCCCTTGCTTGGGAAAGACTGCGAAATGTAAACAAATGTCTAAGACAAAGTAAGACTGAGAATTCCAGGCTCATCATTCTGGAAGATCTCTTCAAGTAGGGAGGATAGGACAGACAAACCCAGGACAACACGCATTGCCTTCACTCTCATCTTAATTAGCAAACATTCAGGGAACCTGTGGGCCTAGTGAGCGTTACAGTAGGTGTTGATTTAAATCCCAGGCATTGTGCATCGTCATGTGACCTCATCGCAAATCTAAAGTCAGTCTTTAAGTGCAAACGATCGGTTGTAGTTCATGAGCTGACTTGACCACAGGTATGAGAAAAAAGTCCTGTGGGTTATATTGTCCATAAGCTTGTTACAAATACCCACTGACATGGCTTCCAAAGAACATCAAACAACTCTTTGAGCAATATATGTGTATAAAATAAATGATATGTATGTATACTGTTGACTGAAAAAAAATGTAGAACCTAAAAGTTGAGACATACATTTTATTTGGCAGACTTTCTGAGGACTTAAGCCTGAAAGACCGCCACCTCTCAGATCGCTCTGAGGGACTGCCCTCTAGAGGTAGGGGAGGAACCAGGATATATAGGAATTTTGCAACAAAAGCCAGTTAGTAGGAACATAAAAAGATTACTGTTAATTAAAGAAAACCAGACATCTCATTCCCTTGATGTGCCCCTGAGTGATCTAGGGCCTGGATCCTGCTTTTCTCCACCCTGGGTCCCCTCAGGGTGCACAGTTGGGGCGGCTGCAGTGACTTCTGGCTTGGTGGTCACAACTTCCTTTATTTACTGATACAGCAGGCAATACTCTTTGTCCACAATACACATACAATGTCTAGATATTTAGAGGAGGTTGTGTGTATATAAACACATGAATAAAATGTGGGAAACAGAGAGAAGCTTGGAGAAGAAAGCACAAAGCTGTCATCACCCGAGGCAGCACTAACATCTGAGTATTTTTGTGAATTCCCTCCTGGGCGCTTTCTCTGTGCTCCTCTCTACTGTATTTTACAAACTTATCGGTCCACAGTAGACTCCTTAAAAAAAAGGAGAGAAGGAAATTCAAGATAGCTGGTGCCTGGGGGAGAGATGAGAGGAGCAAGTGAGACTTTATTTTCTTTATGAGGTGTCACCTCACACCAGTCAGAATGGCCATCATTAAAAAGTCCATGAACAATAAATGCTGGAGAGGCTGTGGAAAAAAGGGAACCCTCCTACACTGTTGATGGGAAGATAAATTGCTGAAACCATTATGGAAAACAGTATGGAGACTCCTTAAAAAACTGAAAATACACTTACCCTATGATTCAGCAATCCCACTCCTGGGCATATATCCAGAGGAAACTCTAATTCAAACAAATACATGCACCCCAATGTTCATAGCAGCAACATTTACAATAGCAAAGACATGGAAACAAGCTAAAAATCCAGACAGATGACTGGATAAAGATATTGTGGTATCTTTGTACAATGGAATACTACTCAGCCGTAAAAAAGAATAAAATAATATCATTTGCAGCAACATGGATGGACCTGGAAATTGTCATTCTAAGTGAAGTAAGCCAGAAAGAGAAAAAAAAATCATATGATATCACTCATATGTGGAATCTAAAAAATGACACAAATGAATTTATTTGCAAACAGAAACAGACTCAGACATAGAAAACAAATGTATGGTTACCAGGAGGAAAAGGGGAGGCTGAAGGGATAAATTGGGAGTTTGGGATTTGCAGGTACTATCTGCTATATATAAAATTGATAAACAGGGTCCTACTGTATATTCAGTATCTTGTAATAGCCTATTATGAAAAAGAATATGAAAAGGAATTGTATATGTATAATTGAATAACTGTGCTATACACCAGAAATTAACGCAACATTGTAAACTGACTGTACTTGGGTAATTAAAAAAAAAATTTGTGGCCATGTGGAATCCCCCAAAATATCAAGTATATTGAAACTGAAATTCACAAACTTTCATTTATAAGAAAATAAAAATATTAAATTTGACTTTAATCAAAAAAAAAAAAAACCCACAAAAGCAATAAAATTAGAAGAACATCCAAAAGCACAAGCAGAGAAAAGCTCATCCCTGACCACAGGCCATTCGGGAAGCACTGGTCTACTGTCTTTGTTTCAGAGAGGAACCTGCCACTGCAAGGATCACTTCTACAACCAGCGCTCCTTTGTTTTGCTGAAGGGAGGAGACGTGACCTTGGTGTGGAGGGATAAGCAGGAGCCAGACTTTGCTCTCTGGCTGGGAACAAAGGGAGCCACTGTGGGGTTTTTAAAGCAGGGAAATGGTACCATCACAGCTGCTTTTTGAAATTAATGGGCAAAAACTTCATGCTGTACACCAGAAATGGACATAACATGATAAACTGACTATACTTCAATTTAAAAAAAGAAGAAAGAAAGAAATGAGTGGGCAAGACGTGGGCAGGAGGATGAGTTGGGAGGTGATTACAGTTGTCTGGTCAGGACTCGATGGGGGCCTTTGGTGGTGTTAGGGCGGTAAAGAGCAGTCCACAAATTTAAGGATGTCTTTTGTCGTTACTTTTTTTTTGAAAGTGCAGCTTGAATACATGTGTCAGGAGGTGAGGGAGAGAATTAACTCATTCGTTGGTTTGCTTTGTTTCTTGTGTATCTACATACTGATGGTTTCTCATAAAATCTGGTATCTGTGCTGCTTATTTCAAGAAAGGACAGGTAAATGGTTGCATGACTTGTGTTTGCTCTTATCTTACAATCTGTTCATAGTCAGCTCTGTGTATTACCCTTTGACTTTATCTGAATACCTACAGAGCGTGGTTCCAGCCAGATTTACCTGGTTATTGGCCCTTTTTCCATCTTGGACTTTACAACTGAGAACACAATTTTAATTATATTTCCACAACACAAAATCAATCTGAATATCTAATAGAACTTGGTGAAAAATATGATTTTTCCAGAAATACACAGGCATAAAACCAATTAATTAAAATTTTAATATTGTTTATTATACATGATACGTGCTCACTTATATGACTGCCAATTTCTGGTAATTAAATTCGATTTGTATGCATTGAGGCTACCCAGTGCCAGCCTGGATTATGCAGTGATTCCCAGGCTCTGGGTAATATGTCTTATAAAATTGGGGAATCTAGCCTAGGGTTGCCTCCTTTTTATTTTATTAAGTAAAAACCTAAAACCAAATTTTAAAAATTCATATCTATCCTCACCATCAATTCCAAAAAAATTTTAAACAATTATTTTCAAAAGTAGCCCAAAAAAGATTCTCTTTTTTCTCAATTACTTTTTAAAAACTAGCCTTATTGGAGGCGTAATTTACACATAATAAAGTGCATCTAGAGTAAGTAAGGAGACAAAGAAGGAAGGACCAACTCTTAGGCGGTATTAAAACTAGGGAAAAAAACAAGCGTAGTTTTGGAAAAATACATGCATCTCCTTTATTTTTCTCTTCTGTTGGTGGATTGGTGGCAGTGTCATCAGGCTGGTCTGCAAGTAGAACTTGGGACCCCCAACTCTAGGCATGGATAAGAAAGGGAAGCTCTTCTCAAAAAGTGTAGGGAAAGAAAAATCATTTTTCCTCTCCTTCCTAGGTTCTTGGCTGAGGCACATCCCCCCACCCTCTGCAGAAGCCAGACTAAGAGGAGAAAAACACAATTTTAATTATGTGCATACACATGGGAGCCCCCACAAAGATATGAGACTCAGGCAGCCAGATGATTGAGGCTCATATACCCTCCTGAGATGAGGAAAGGGCCGGGGGCCTGGGGCTGCAAATGGGAAAAGGCAGTTCACAGGGGAAAAGTGCGAAGAGGAAATGTTTGGGAAGCAAAGATTCCTGCCAGCAGATAAGTCTCTCAGGTGAACAGGTCATCTCTGGTGTTAGCTCTCTTCCTGGTACAAGCCTCCTTCTAATGTAAATTTCCCTTACCAAGGGGTAACTAGGACTCAGTTTTCAGAGCTTCTTCTGTGCCTGCAGAAATATCAGCTCTAAATAATAAATAGGTAAAGAGGCATATTTTGGGGTGACACGTTCTGCTCCCCTTCAGTAGAGAAAATGCAGAGCCAGCCTTTAGCCGCCCTTGCTGGGGGCCCAGGGAATGAAAGGTGGTCCCCAGCTGAGGTACTGGGGTGGCCTTGGGGTGGGGAGTGGGACCATTTTGGGGCATTCCTTCATTCCTTCATTACCTCTTACCGATCCACGTTTTCCTTTTCTCCTGAACCGTGTTTAGCCTATCAGCTTATCACCGTGGTGATCGCGGCCGCGGGAGGTGGGCTTCTCCTCATCCTGGGCATCGCACTGATTGTTACCTGTTGCCGGTGAGTGCCGGGCGTCCACATCCCAATTCTGTCCCTTTGCCTGTGCTAAACAAGGGTCCATTTTTATCCTCATAAAGAATGTCTGGGGTGGTGTACAGTATTAATGATAATCTATGACTGAACCATTAGAGAAAAAGAAAGGCAAATTTCTGACAGGCACTGCCATCAGGGAAAGAAAAGGAGAGCAAATGGGATTTTAGTGGAAAAAAAAGAATATTCAAAAGCACAAGCAACAAAAGAAAAAAGATAGATTGGACTTTATCAACATGAAAAACTCGGCTTCAAAGAACACTATCAAGAAACTGAAAAGATGAGGGGAGGGTATAGCTCAGTGGTAGAGCACGTGCTTAGCAGGAGGTCCTGGGTTCAGTCTCCCAGGACCTCCATTAAATAAATAAATAAGCCTAGTTACCCCTCCTCCCAAAAAAGTGAGAAGACAACCCACAGGAGGGGAGAAAATATTTGCAAATCAACATTCTAATAAAGGACTTGTGTCTACAACATATAAAGAATTCTTGCAACTCAGTAATAAAAAGGCAACCCCATTTAAAAGTGGGCAAAGAACTTAAATAGACATTTCTCCAAAGAAGATGTAAAATGGCCAGTAACATATGAAAAGATGCTCAAAGCCATTAACCATCAGAGAAATGCAATCAAAACCAACATCAGGGTAAAAAAACCCCAGTAACCCAACATTGGATACCACTTGAAACAAACAAACAAAAAACAGAAAATAGCAAATGTCGGTGAGAATGTGGGAGAATTAGGATGCTCATACACTGCTGCTGGAAACGTAAAATGGTGTAGCCACTTTGAAAAAACTGGCCATTCCTCAGAAAGTTAAGCAGAGTTGCCATTTGACCCAGCATTTCCACTCTTAGGTACAAACCAAGAGAAATGAAAATGATGTCCACACAGAAATATGGACATAAATTTTCATAGAGGACCAGTTCATAGTCACCAAAAGGTGAAAATAACCCCAATATCCATCAACTGATGGATGAACAAAATGCCATATCCATACAATGGAATATTATTCAGCCATAAAAAGGAACCAACTAAAGATACACGCTGTAATGTGCATAAACCTTGAAAACAGTATGCTGCATGAATTAAGCCAGTCACAAAAGACCACATATGTATGATTGCATTTATTGGAAATGTCCAAAATAGGCAAATTAAAGAGAGACAGAATGTAGATTAGTGGTTGCCTAGGGCTGGGTGGGCAGGGGCAGAATTGGGGGTAACAGCTAAGGAGTATGGGTTTCTTTCCAGGGTGATGAAATTGTGCTGGAATTGATTGTGATGATGGTTACACAACTCTGAATATACTACAAACCGTTGACTTGTACATTTTAAGTGGGAAAATGAAGAAACAAAAAGAGATGAAAGGGGTTCACTGAAGTCGTTAGCAGTGGCGAGGAGCAGACTTGGCTCTGGGCTGCTGGACACCAGTGGGATGGGTTTCTACTGGACAAAGAAGGAAAGAAGGGAGCTGGTCCCCTTCTCTGAGATTATTCAGATAAGGGAAAACTCAGACCTTTGGTTTGGATGGTAATAAACAGCAGGAATTATCCTGACATCACAGATGGAGGGAACTTACACAATAGCAAATTATCTTTTGGACCATTGATATGCAGGACAGTTTAAGATATCCTCTTCCTCCAGGGAGGCTGCAGAGAGCAAGCTGCTCCAACTGCCCATCCAGGGATTCAGGCCTCACGGTTCAGCCATTGCCTATAATTTACAATGTTGCTAGCAAAGCATCAGAGATAAACTATGTGAGTGGAAATAAAATTCTGGGAATGAGACTAGGAGCTAGAGAGACGAACCTCGAATGCTCCAGGGGTCGGCTAAGTGTCCCGGAGCAACCAGGTAGTGTGGAAGGAGAGCCTGTCTCTGCTGGCCCCTGGGAGGAGAAGGTCTTTGTGAATAATTAAGTCATTGTTTGAGACCGGATGCTCCACCCCCAGGGAGCAATAGAATTGCAAGTCTGTTCTGAACTTGTCAGGAGGGACAACGCCTAAGCCCCATGCTGGACATTTGGTTTTATGATCCCGAGTGATTTGGTGCTTTCCCCAGAAAGTTCATTTACAGGAAAGCTACGTAAAGGGAGGAAACTCCAGATTCTCTTACCCAGGGCAAGTATAACTAAACATGTCTGACCCTAGGCTGGGTGCACAAGGTGACTGACATATCCTCCAACCCTTTCCAGTCAGAGAACTCTCACAGGTAGAGAACTTGTCCTAGGGTTTCCTGCCCCCTGAAATGAGAATCTGTATGGGTATAAAGACAGCTGGGCATTTCTGCAAACAAAACATCGTATTTTTATGGTTCGTGAAGTAGCTTCACGCAGTAAAAGAAGACTGACCAGGGAGTTCGAAAGCCTGAATTCTAGCCCAGCCTTGCTAGTAGCAAACTGTGACCCCAGGACAAATCACATCCTCCACAAAGCCAGAGTTGCCCCAGCCCCGCAACTCCTCAAGCAGGTGGGAAACTGCTGGACTAAAGAACCTGTTGACATAAATAATCAATAAACAATCAGTAATAAGAATAGGAATGAATTTTTTCTAAGCCAGACTGCAGACTGGCCTGGGAGCCCACATCCCAGATTACTCTGAGGTGCTGCTTCAGAGAAGCTTGGCTTCCAGCCCGGTTTTATATCTTATCAGAACGAAGAAGCAGAACAAGTCAGGGATACATTTCTTCAAGGTTTCAAAAAAAAAAAAGAAAGAAAGAAAAGAAAAGAACAAACCAGCACGTACACAGTGAGTCAGTGTGGCCTTGGCTCCTGGGAAGGGAGTCTTATCAACAAGGGAGGACCAGCATTGGCGTCCTGGGAAGAGGGGCCTTTAATCTTTGTTTTTAACATGGACATTCTTTACTTCTGGTCAACGTGCCTTTTTCTTTAATAATTACAGCAGATAAACAATGTATGTTTGATAGGTCATAAACAGGCTATTTTAGTTAGCATAAAATTCAAATTCATAATTCATGTATGAGCCAGAGTGACTTCCCTATATCTCAATATGTGAAAATTTCTTTTATCAAACAGTAAAGGCCCTTCCGGCTTCAACATCCTGTGAATTTGACCCTTGTTTGCACCTGTTTCCCCCATGGTGCAGAGATCTCTGTCCCCCAGAAGAGTCTAAATCTGCTCCATTGGGGCTGTGTCCTCTCTGCCCCGGAAAACCTGGCCCTTTGGGTTCAAAGATTTTTTGGCTTTTTTTTTTTTCTTGCACCTAATTGCATTTTTACTTGTTTTAGGCAAATACTAAAAATAACAACAATAACACTTCTCAGTGGGCAGCTACAAAAAAATAGAGTGGTAGTGTTACAGAAACGACAGGCCAGTCAGGAAATTAGCACCACTCGGAGGGTTGGAGTACTCAGATGTATTACGCCGGAGAGCTCAGAGGGGCTTCTGCTCCGAAGCTCTGAGCACCTCCAAGACGTGAGCATGAGGTTTTATAGGGTAAAGTACAGGCTTGGGGTATTCAGCCAATAGGCATGGAACAGCTTTAGCAGCATTATCATCACAAAAGTGGAGGCAGGGAGGCAGCAAACCAACATTCCAAAGCCAGATATGTATCTTTGAAAACCCAGCTGGCTAGCAAAAAACATGAACAACAAAACAACACTGATTAACCTAGATTTACAAGTTAGTCTAGCAGAACTCAGATCAGTATTCCAGTACCTAGATTTGTGAGTTATCTTGTTAGCCCAGCCTCTCCTTCACATTCCTAGACTTGTGAGTTGTCTTGTTAGACCAGCCCGGTTTTTCCTTCACAGTAGCTTTAGGTCTAATTTGTAAGACACTAGACGGCGCTTTCATAGATACCGTTTCTTTACAGAACTTACTCATTTAAATGTTAAATTTTTTTTTACCCACAGAAAGAATAAAAATGACATAAGCAAACTCATCTTCAAAAGTGGCGATTTCCAAATGTCCCCATATGCTGAGTACCCCAAGAACCCTCGGTCCCAAGAATGGGGCCGGGAAGCTATCGAGATGCACGAGAACGGAAGTACCAAGAACCTCCTCCAGATGACGGACGTGTATCACTCGGTGCGTATGTCCGCCCCCGGGGGTCTCTGGGCTCCACTTTCCTCTGAGAATTCAAGGGCTTCCGTTTTGTGGTAGTCAGAGCACTCCAGCTAGTTAAGGGTTAAAGAGAATGGTGGCCTACGCCCATTATTCACATAATTTAATATTCAGTTTACTTACTATCTCTTTGCATGGTATTTATCAGTTTCGACACTGAGAGAAGAATTTTTCCACAGAGCGCAGCCTGTACTTTATGGGGTTGTAGCAATAACCCTCTTGTCACTGAAATTGCTTTTAAGTTACAGGATTGGAAACTAATAGATAAAGAATTTAATGACATTTAGCCTTTGGCCCATCCATTTTTATCTCATCAGCCATGCTTTACATCATGAGGTTGGGTAATTGAAACTGAGGGACGGGGAAAAGGTGTAGAGACAACATGCCATCCTCAACCAGCCCTTGTCAGAGGTTTTGCAGATTCAGTAGGTCTTTAGTAATTTTCTGTGCCCAGCCCTGGACTGCATCGTTTGGACAGATGAGAGACCACTTTTATCCCTGCTTCTTCTGTCCCACATTGAATAGCCCATGTCATATTCCAGTGCCCTGTCAGTTCATCTCAGGTTACACAGTATCAGCCATAAAGCAAACACAAGTGGAGATACCTGAGCTGAAAAATAAACAGCCATCAGGTGACTTCTCCTGCCCTGTGGAGCTGTTCTAGGTATAGCAATAAATATGAAACCTCGCCCAATGGGGACTTAATAGCTTTAAGCCACAGCCCCTCTGGTTGCTATGGGGATTAACCTGACGGTTCAGATTTTGGATGGGAGGGGCATTCATGCTAAGGAAGCTATAGTTTCAATGGACTGAAAAATGTGAACATGGCCTGGAGGAAGAACAGGATGAAATAAGGGGAAAGATAAATGCAGATACAAAGCTGGGTCTAGTTCGAATGTTCCTGTTGATATTTCTGCATAAGGGCTTTGCTTTTTCCTCTATTTGTCAGGGAAGTCCTTTTCCTCTGATAAGTGCAGCCGTAACTGAACAGGATCTCTCCCAGGGGTGCCAGCTCTCACCCATCACTAGGGGCTCCTCAGCCGACGGGTAGCACCAGGACAAAGCAACGACAGGACAGTGGCCTCACAGTGTTGTCGGTAGATGCAACCGACGTTCCAGGTTCTTGTCCCGTCCCAGAAAGAATTCAGAGACAAGACATAGAGGTTAAAAAAAGTAAAGTGAGGATTTATTAAAGGATGGTTAGTACACTCTCAAGGAGAGAGCTGGCAGGCTCAGGTGAGTGGCTGCCCTGTGTTTCTTTGGCAAGTTAATTACATAGGGTGTAAAAATGTTTAGGCAGAATATTCACTGGGGAGGGAAGGGTTTGGGGTCGTATTCCCTGATTATCATCCCAACTCCACCTTCCCAAAGGGAGGAGGGATTTTTGTCCTTATTTAGTCTGGATCGGAAGTGTCATGGCGTTGGTGCATGATAGGTACTTCTGATCTGCAAGGCTAGTTTTATTGAAATGAGGGCATAATGAGCAAAAGGTTACATCCAGACACTGGAAATTCGTGCCTTTTCTCACCTTTCTTTGCTCATCTCCAGGCAACTCATCACCCCAAAAGGTGTGATCCCTTATCAGCCCAAAGGTTCCTGCTTTTCTTTCTCTGCCTAGGGACCCCTAGTGCTTACATGATGTGTGGTTTCCTGCATTTGGCTTGTACCCTTCCTTTCTGCCCAATTCCTGCCATTAGGTTTGTGTCCCCCTTTCTCTGCTTATATTTAGCTATCTGCCTGCTCTAACAACAGGACACACCTTCGCCGCCAGTTCCCAGCCCTTAGCTGAAGAGTTGCCTTAGATAGAATTACAATGTAAAGGAACCCCATCTTCATTTCATACAAGGTGGGCTGAGCAGTCTGTAGACGCAGAGCCTAAGCCTAGGGTGGGAAGCTGTCACTCGAGGGAGGGAGCTGCCCCTCACAGTGTTCTCAGTTGCACACTGGGCTCTCCTGGGATCCACATTAGAATAAGCAGAATCTAGTGTTTTATTTCTACCAAGCCAGCATCACCCTCTCTGCCCCGTGCTGCTCCTCAAAGTAGCCAGGGCTTCCCCAAGGGGCTCCTTTGCTCCTTAGATAGGTAGTCATGACTGCTAAGCTGGGATCTGGTCAGAGATACCTGAGAATCAGCCAGCCTCCTGCTTTGGGGTCCTAACTCCACCTCCAGCCAGGGCTGCCATGATGTTGTCAAAGTCAGTCCCCCATTCGCAGCAGGGACACTAGCGTTCTGGTAAATGCCAGAGAGGATTTAAAGCCATTGTGTGCCACAGAGAAAGATACTCTTTTTTTAAGTCAAAATAATAATCAGATAATAATTAATCTCGATAATAATCAAGATAATATTCAACTCAGGCTTTTCCTCTGTTGGCCTGTGGGCTGCTCTTGATGATATAATGTTTCTAAAAATCCCCTTTTGAAATATGGGCAAAGGTGCCCCAGTTTCCACAGAGAGATGACCTGGCAGGTGTGATTTCCAGGTCAGGCCTTGTTCTGCGGGAACAGCTGCTTCCGCATTAAACTCATCGAAACGGAGCATTCATCGTCGTCGTCGTTGTTTTCAACAATTTAATTTAAACCCAAGAATCATAAATTGACTTTTCTTGTTCTCTCTTTGGCCACCAGCCCACCAGTGTAAGGAATCCTGAACTTGAACGGAACGGCCTCTACCCAGCCTACACTGGATTGCCAGGATCGCGGCATTCTTGCATTTTCCCCGGACAGTATAACCCATCTTTCATCAGTGATGAGAGCAGGAGGCGGGACTACTTCTAAGTGCAGACGGCGCAGGGGCCTCCATCACTCAGAGGACCGGACGGGGAGCAGCGCCCGGGGCCGCTCCCGGGGCTAGAGGAGCCACACCAGCGGAAGGGGCCGGGCGGAAGCGCCGCGACGACAGGGGAGGCGACAGCGGGAGCCCGTGGAACTGGAACTGCCGGCTGCTCTTCAGCACCTGCATTGTTACTGTGAATGTGAACACGGGCCAGTACCACGGGGTCCCCGCGTGCCTGCAGCAGGGCCACGGCTGGGGGATGACGTTCCTTAGGGCTGATCACTAGGCATCATTGCAAGGACCCAGGTTTTCCTTAGCTTGCACCTCGGTAGATGCAAAAGCAGGGAGGGAGGTCTCCTTTCAGGTGTTTTTCAAGACTGCTCCGGAAAGAAGGCCTCTTCCTCAGACACTTCCAGAGGCCTCAATTTGGTGATGCTTTGACAGCGAAATACTGCCTCCTCAGTTGTTTTCCTGCCCAGTAGCTCCGTGCTGAAGCACAGGTGCCGACGGGCCTACCACTAGTGTCTGGAGATGCCGCAGGTTAAGGCACAGGGTTTCCACGTGCTTCTAAGTCTTCTTGTGCTACGTTCGCCAGACAGGCCCCCCCCCCCCCCCAAACGAGGAGCTGAAGTGTGTGAGGCACAGCACACAACTCCAGTGTGCTTTCTTTAGTCCAGGTGACACGTTTATTTAAGGTTTTTTCCCTTTGCTGTCACAGCTCGCTTTTCCATACACGCCTGCATCAGGGCAAACAACTTGCACTTGGTTCTAATTAGAGGCTCCAGCTGCCCCACAGTGAGCCCAGCAGGCAGCAGCGGGCACGGGGTGAAGTTCCTGGTGGAAGGTCGACCCCCGAGGGCACCGTGTGGTGTGGGAGCTCTGAGCGCCTGCATTGAGGCCCAGGCTGCCACGTAGGGAGCAGAAGTGAAAAGCTGACTGCAGGTTGGGCCTGAGCTGCTATTTCACCACTAATGCAAAAGCAGCTGGATGTGGTTAGAGGAGCGGGATGGATAGGCGAGTTCGATTATCTGGAACGCCAGCCCTTTGGGAAGCCCTGCATATTGCTGGGGAAGGAGAGGGAGCTGAGGGGAGCCACACGTGAGTCTGCTTACCTAGTGCAGCACCTGTCCTAGAATTTCTGGTCTCGTCCACACCCAGTGTAGCTTGAGTGGTTCCACCAACCACTCAATGCTATTTATTCATTGAAGAAATAACTTATTTTCTCTCAGACAGTAATTTGTAACTCTTCATAGTATCACATAGTTCCCTCCAGAAGCATGGGTATAATTCAAGTTGGCTTTGGAGAACTAAGTCTCCTGGCCAGTTAGGGAGTTGAGCATTTGCCTTGGGGAAAGAAACAACCCTGTGTCTTATTTATTATGCCCATGACCTGGGTCCTGCGTGTGGAGGAGGGTCGGGGGGGGGGTGCATATCCACTGCGGTGTCTTTACTCCTTGTGGAATTGTGATCATTCTCATCATCTACTTTTGAACATCCTGGTTTGGGGTAAAGAGAACACAGAGGTAAAAAAAATTGTTCCCACCCTGAAGCTTGGAGCCCAATGGCACACTCGTTTCTGGAAATGGTGCGGCCTTTGGAGACAGTTCTGTCCTGGGCATGGTGGTTTCTTCAAGATTCTCTACTGTCTTCAGAATGTATCTAATCCTTAATCTTATGGAATTCTCATCCTAACAGCTTTAAGTGCAAACTCCTGTGTCCCATGGTCTCCACGAGCAGGAAGGCTGCTCAGATGCGATGCCACTTTTGCAGTTCAATTGCACTCATCTCATGAGATAGATACAAAGAGTCCTGTTTTTTGTCAGTGGGTGCCAACTTAAAATCTCAGAGCATCCCCTTTGAGAAATCTTGGGTCTTGCCTCTCCCCGTGGAACCAAACAGCCCTCTGAGTCTCACGGCCTCGCATCTAACTGGAGAGCTCGGAGCTCCTGCACTCAGCTCACCTGAGCCAACAGGCTGGGTCCCTCCTGAGGCAGCTGCTTCCTGCTCTAGACGCAGAGCCCTGCTCACCTCCAGGGCCCAGAGCACAGTGGGGGCTGTTCCCAGGCATACACGCCTGCTGCCTCCACTGGCAGATCATCTCCGATACCAGGGCCAGAAGCTGTATGCTCCCCCACATGGAGTGGTCTGTCCCCAAAGCATCCTGGAGCAGGATCCCAACGTCCAGAAAAGAGTGTGCTGTGAGTTCCAAGAATGCTTTCCTGTGAGTGGGTTTTGTGCATGTGAAATGGATTAAGAGTGTTGTCTTTTTCTTTTATCGTGAGTACTGTAGCACACCCCCGAAGGTTGAGTTCACAGTTCTGTGCAGTTTCTAGGAGGCTTCTGAGAGTGGAAAAGTGCATCTCCAGGGCGTCAGGGTCTAAGAAGGCATGAAAGCAGCCTGACTGTTCCTCAGGGCCGGCTGCCTGCCTGGGTGAGGAAGGGAGAGGCCAGCTTCACTCCTGCTTGGGGTGAATATGCCTCCAGAAGGGTCCCCCCTGAGCCAAGAAATTGTTTGTGGGGCAGCAGCCCTGGACTGAAGGGACAGGCTGGATGCACCCTGGGGGAGCAGAAGCCCTCAGTGTTAGTCCTCCCACCTGGGGTGTGCGTTTCCTGTGCACAGAAATGTCCCGGTCCTACATGGGGTCCCGGGACTAGAGGACAAAGGGAGGAAAGGAAAAGTGGCCCCTAGCAGCCTGGGAGATGCTGAGAGGGTAGGGAAGAGTGGGCTGAACAGAACCCCCGCATCCTGCAGCGTACCTGAGCCTGGGGACGCAGAGCAGGGCAGCGCTCACCTGGAGCCTCCCACATCTGTGGGTTTGGTTGTAGCTCCAGAGGTCCTATTTCTTGTGTCTCTTCCTCTTTGCCCCACGAGCCAGCCCAGGGCACTGGAGACAATTTAGGAAGTCTTAATAGTCCCAAGAGCATCTCTTGTGTTTCCAGCAGGGCCAGGATCTGTGCAGGATCCTTGCCCTCACCACACCCTGGTGAGGTGGACATGAGAGCACTCATTCTCGGATGTGGGAACCTTCAGAGAGGACAAGCCCCTGCCTTGGAGAGTCAGGATCCAAACCCTTTACGTGGCTTGCTCCTCCTGGCTGATGCCTCACCATCCAGTATTAAAGAGAGCATGAGAGAGTGGGCTGAGAATAAGTTTGGGTTTGTTTTGGTTTGGGTTTTTAGAACTTTGATATTATTAAACTGGAACTAAACTGATGACATGAAGTACAAAAACAAAATGTTGAAAAAGTCCTTTCAGGTCTGTTGTTACATGTATTTTTTGGACACCTGTGATGGTCATTAAGAAAGCTGTGGTCAGCTTGTGCTTAGCAAGAAGCACAGTGGTACATGGCTTTGGATGTAGGAGTGTACGGTGATGCTCTGGGTTTTGACAGACACAGCTAGACTTAGACATCCATCTGAGGGCTGCCTCACCTGGTTCCGTGGTAAGGCCGGATTTCCCACATATTGGAAGCAGATCTTTGTGAATGTTATCAGAGTCTGGAACTTACTCAGTTGAATGTCTTAAATGCTGACAAATTCCCCTCCTTTGACAGAAGTTTAATTTCAGAAGCAGCTAAGTCATTAAGAACCAACATTACTAAATGGATTGTGTTTTCAAGCTGGCTGATGGCATTTGAGGTCCAAAACAAAGCTGTAACAATTAAGTTCTTAAAGATGTTGTTCTTATAGTTGGTCCAAATGGGAGGGCAGCATCTTTGCAGTACGAGGCCGGATGGCTGCCCAAGGAAGTGTCTTTGAAGGATGCTATTTATTCAGATGTGAACCTGTCCCAGAGCAGACACGCCAGGGTCACGTGTCTCACGTGGCTGTTGGGGCCTCTGTTAAGCCCCCTTGCCCACGGGGGGTGGGAGGTGTGCCTGTAACTGTGTGAAGGCGGCTGACGAAGCCAGAGTGTTTCTCTCCTTGCTCCTGGATGAGTTTAGCTTAGCACACCCCACACCAGGGATTTGGGCCCGGGCTCTAAGATACTTACTCATATGGAAACTAGAACACTTCTTTGGAGAGAGGAAAAATGCAAAGTTTAGTGTTTCAGGATTTTGCATCTCATTGGAAAGTACCCTTAATATTAATATCAGAGATATTCTTTCTCTGTGAAAACTTTTGCGGGAATTAGAAGGGACGTTTCATTTTCTTCTTGTTGACAAATGTCATTCTGAGGTTCTCGTGTGCATTTTTGGAAACAGATATGTTCTGTAGAATTGGCAATGTGTTGCCAAAGCATGTGTTCTTTTTTCCTTTCTCAAATCCCCAGAGGAGGATCCTGGTTAATATACTAGAAAAATTAAAGTACTAAGTGTCACTTAACTTGTTGTGCTAAAGTATATTTTTAAGAGTGTTTTAATCTGTCCCATTTGGTGTAAACTGCTCACAGAAAGGCTGTGAAAACAAAGGAGACAATTGAGGTCTAAAAAGAGACAGATCTTTGACTCTGTCCTCTTGGCATTTTAATGAGGACGTTCTAAAGGGTTTGCCCATTGGATTCTGGCTTTGTCTTTTTCTAGGGGAAACAGAGTAGTACACTTCAGGTGCAGAGTCCTTGGGTAGGAAGGATGGGACTGGACAGGAATGAGATGGAACCAGTCTACCCGGGAAGCTACCCCAGGTTTCTGTGTTACCTTGGCCTGTTTCTTAGGGAAAAAAAACAACCTCTCATCATGGGTGGCTGTGAGTCTTGTTACTGTTTGTGTTGCTGGATTTATGGTTAAATGAAGCATGTAGCTGGCAAATGAACTTTCTGAGTTCTCACAGGGTCCCAGATTTCTTGTTGCAAAACTTTAAACCTTAGCCCCTGGTTGATTGTGTTAAACCCATTATGAGAATGTTATTTAAATTTGTATTATAATTGCAACCTCCACTAATTATTCTGTACTGTAGCAGCAATGTATTATTTGTAAGAATTTGATTATTTTTATACTATATCCACTATAAGTCTGGCGTTCTAGTCAGTAAAATGATGCAATAAAATAAATATCATTGTCACTGTGTTTTTCTCCTAATAACAAACAATCCAGACCAGAGTTCAGCAAGGTCTTTCTCATGAGGGCATCGCTTAAGCAATGGGGCTGTACATTGACCTCTTACATGGCACATGTAGGGACCGAGTTATCACTGTGTCCTCAGTGCTTGGCACCATGAGGAAATATGCTTTTGATGACTGATGGATGGGCAGATAGATCAACCTAAATGACTAAAAGCTTGATTCAGTATAACACTGGCTTTTGTTTATTTTTCTTTCTGAGAATTGGAGAGTCAATAAATAATTTTCAGACACTGAAAGCTTTCTCCTGAATGCCTCCCACCACCTCTCCATTTCCCATCTTCATGTCTTGGAGGAGGAGGGATAGTAAGCATGCCCAGGCTCTGTGGTGGGGAGAATCTTGAACTTGAAGATGGTGGCCGTGGGCCTTACACTTAACCGTGGCCTCCTGGTCGATAAATGTTCATTGATGAATTGCTTCCTTGAGTGCCTTTTGTGACAGGGATCAATGAGCCTCTCATATGCTTTATGACAGTGACCTTGGCCCTAGAAGGGGTCGGTAATGGCAGCTTGGGCCAGGAAGGTGACCTTTTGACACATGAGATCACAGTTGCAGCCCATCAGACATCTCTGAATGGAGATGAGCAGCAGTGCTCTCCTCTCCTGACTGGGTCCCTCCCACTCCCCTCTGCCCGCCACCAGTTAGCCCCCAGCTGAGACCTTACTTAGCATAACCCAGTACTGACCCCGTTCACCATCCTGCCCAGCTCAACCAGACACAGTAAACGTCACAGCATTTCCGTACCCACACTACCCTGGGAACTGTTCAGGACTGAGAATGGGAGGCCCTTCTGCTGTCCACCCACACGCTGGCCTGATGCTTGTCCTGCCTGTGTCTCCAACCCAGCAGTTTTGAGCCTCCACCTTAGGGTTTGATTTGCCAGTAAGTCAAGATCTAAACAGTACTTTCAGGCCCTTGGACTTAAAGGGCTTCAGCAATGCACACTCATATTCCAGTTGCTTGAGGGGTAATGAAGGTCAGGGGCACAATATATAGATTACACAGGCCAGAGTCCTTCTGTCTGGGATACTGAATGTCAGGACAGCTATAAACCCCCAGAGCTGGGCTGTGTGGACATGAAGCCACGTGATGCAGCATGAACGTCACATCAGAAAGATACTAGAGAGATGCCAGGAAACAGAAATGTAGGTGATTTTTAATGACCACATAAAAACTTACAGTAGGCCTGGGCTCTAACAGCTGGTACAAGACACTCCCTGACAGTTTCATGGCTGTTTTCTCAGATCATGTCATCAGGCCTAAGAGTCCGCTCAGCTCTCTGAGCCTCAGTGTCCTGATCAGGGAAATGGGGATAATAAGTATCGCCTCCCAGAGTTGTGAGGACTAAAAGGGGGGATTCAAATGAAGACACTCTGAAACTACAAACAAACAATGCAGATTGATTCTCTTCAATAGAGCCTTCCTGTCACCAAAAGAAAGACAAACAATTACAGGATTAATGTGTCATTCAATGCTGACTCACTAGTGACTGGTCCTGAAGACCTTGGACTTGCCCTCAAGTTGTTCCTGTCATTTCCCCCGCCTCCTTCTCCCACCTGCTCCCTGTACCATGAAGGAGTTAATGAGCTCAAAATCGTACGCTCTGTACAGCTAGGAACCAAGACTGTCCTGTTCAACCTGATACGCTCAGTGCCTGGCACCCCGCAGGCATCACTAAAACAAATAGGTGAGTAAGTGGGTGGACAAATCACCCAACAGAAGAAACAGATTGAAGTTAGAGTTCCTGGAGATCTACCCCGTCCAGAAGCTGCAGGCTGAGGACTAGCTGGGGGCGGGCAAATAGGTAGCTGCGACACGTACCTGAGCAGGGCCCTTAGCAAAGATCTCTTGTAGCAAAGCTCCAGCGGCACTTGTGGACTAAACACTTGAAGATGCAGCAGAAAGCCCCTCACCTGATGAACTGTGGAGCAACTATGCCATGAAACACCACTCAGCAAACAGGAGGCCCAAACGACCTCAACAGACAGCAACACGGACGTGTCTCAGAAGTGCTGTGCTGTGTGTAAAGAGCCAGCCCCAAACGCTGCAGACTGTGTCATTCCAATTGTATTTCATTCTGGAAAAGAGAAGATTATATATAGGGACAGAAAGCAGGGGAGTGCTTTCCCTGGAGGTCAGGAAGGGCTTTCTTCCTTCCAGGCGCATGGTAGCTGGGACTTCCCTACCCACGTTGACATATGGCCATGTGCCTTCCTTTGGCCAAAGAAATGTGAATAGAAGTGAAGTGTGTCACTTCTGGGAGACCCTTTAAGAGCTGTGTGTGGCCTTCATGTCTCCTGCTCAGCAATCGTGGAAATATGTGTTGAGATGGAGCCACTGTTGGCCTGGGACACCCAGTGACTAAGAGGAACATAGCCCCTTGCTGACTGGGCTTGGACGTGAATTGGACAAAAAGTGACACTGGTTACTACACTTCATGTGAATTACTTGATTCCTAGTTCAACGCCACACAACATTTATATCGTTATAATTCTTCAACTAAGCTAAGTTTGTTTGTTTTAGAAGAATTCAAATCAGAAACACTTACTGAGTGGCTAATATTTTCCAAGCCTGTGTTCTGAGGCTTTGTGATACGAATGAACCCCTGAACTAGAATAATCTAGATTTGAAATTTATCTCTATTGTGTAATAGCTGTGTGACCTTGATAAATTTCGTAACCGATCTGATCAAATGTTTCCTCCTCTATAAAATAGCAATAATAATCATTCTGAATTCAGAGGTGTTTTGGGAGACTAAGTGACAGGATGTCTCTAAAGTGTATCTCAGTGATGGGACATGTCTTTCCCAATCTTAGCAGTCATTGGTTTTTCCATTTTGAAGACCAGGTTAGTGTCAAGTATAAAAAGGAAGGCCCCTTCAAGTGGTTGAATCTGGCTGGTCTCAGACTGCCCCTCATAGCAACATGCAAAGCTTGGAGGCAGTGAAGCAATATTTATAAGGTTATTCTCTTAATCATGAAAGCAATAGGCAGAGATTGTCCAAAAGAAAAGATTTCAGGGAACCCAGCACCCAACGAAAACCACTCCATCGTGAAGTCCTGCCAAACAAGAGAGGAGGAGTCAAAACACTGAATTTGAAAATGGAGAAGCCATGAATGATACGTATTGGATCTGGTTCACTAAGATGTGGATTAAGATATGGAATTAAGAAATGAAAGAATTAAGACTTGAAAATGTTACAAATGTTACAGTACTTAACAAAGTTAGAATACGTAACAGAAACAGGAGGAATGGGAGAATAAGATGCTCTTTCCTGTATTTTTTATAGTGGGGTAGTTAATGTATACTGTTTAAAGTTAAATAATAAACTTTTTAAAATAGCATAGCTTATTATGGGTTTTCACAATATTTTTCTTTAACTTGGAGGCATGTCCTTGGAACTATTATCTCTTATGGCAAAGACACTTTTTTTTTTTTGAAGCTTAGGAATTGTTTTATTTTCACTTCAATTGATTTCTCTTCTGTTAAGTCAAATTAAAAACTAAATGTCTTTTGTGTTTGAAAAATAGTGTCTATGTTATGATCTCACACTTGTAAAATCACACCTACCCACTGTCTCCCTCCATCTATTCTCCCTCTCCCATTGTCAGGCTACACACACGGAGAGCGATGTCTCATGGGCTATGCTCTCAATGTTAACACTGATTACTGGATTGTGGTGGATTGTGGGTACTTTTCCTTTCTTTTTCTAGCCTTTCTATGTTCTTTGAATTTACTTTATCAAGTATGACCCAATTTAAGAAAAACAGTAAAATTATTAATTTAAAAAATAAAATGAGGACAACAATATGTAACTTTCAGATTGTTGAAAGAATGTGTGTGTGCCTAGTGATGTGTGTGTGTGTGAGGAAGTTACACCGCGCACAGTTCCTGGCATGTTGGCGGCGCTCAGTAGATGCTAGGTGCTCTTGTTACTGCTTTCTTGGGGAGAGATGAAGAGCCTTAAATCTCGACTGTAATATTCTCCTGTATTAACTGAGGTTCTTAGCTGCAGAGATGAGCATCCCCTCGGTTTGGTTTATTAAAGGATATCAGGTGGGTGACAGAATCTCCCAGAGGGGAGCAATGGCCTAATCACGCTGCGGGAGTGAGCACCCGGAAAGACAGCCCCTCTGCCGCACTGCTCCGCACGGACCCCACAGCTCCCACCGCTGGCCCCAGCACGATGCTGGCACCTCGTTTCTGCCTGTGATAGCCAGGAAAGTAGACTACATCTGGTGCTGCTTCTTCTAAATACCAGGTCAAAGGCCCCCTAACTTCACTGCTACTGCTTCCTGCATTTCTATTATTCCTAAGTTTCTATTATTAGCACCTTGGTTATCACCCACTAGACAGTGAACTCCTCAAAGGCAGGGACCGCAGTCTTATCTTTGCTCTGTGTCCATCTCTACTCCCTGTGACAAACATTCACATAGGGGATGTGTCACGGATATTTGGCTGTCATTTAGGCTGCTCCCCACTCCCTAAGCCTCGTTCTCTACCTTGTTTAGTCTGTGCATTTGTGAAATTGGCCTCTTTGTTTACCTGATTCATTCTTAAATGTCCCCGTGTCTGTGCCAATGAGTTGGCATTTCAGGGGTGCTATACTTATTAAAGGACTCTTGTGTCATGCCCCTTAAAGCAAGGTCAGAGTCCATGCTGCTCTGGGCCTATCAGCAGTAATCACTTTCCATAACTATTACTAACAGAGGGAGGTGGTAGTTTGTGGGTAATAAAACATGGTGGGGAATGAGTTGACTCATAGAAATTTAAAACTGGAGAAATTTAAAACAGGAAAGGGGGGTATCCCTCCACCCCCACTCTGATTTTATAAATAAGGAAACTGAGGCCCGGAGAGAGGACGTTTTTCCAAGGTAATATAGCTGGTTCATGAAAGGGTTGGGCTAGGGGTCCAGGTCTTATGAGTCCCAGGGCACATGTTGTCATCAAAATATGTGTCATAAGAGCATGTGAGGTACAGAAGGTACGTGAGACGGCGAGGCCAGCAGCCCAGCCGTGGTGACTGAGAGGCAGAGCTCCCTTACGGAGGCCGGAGTCACCAGGGATTCTGTGGGAAGGCCTGGAGGAGAGCAGGGGCAGGGATGTGGGGCAGGCCTGGAGAGGTGTCTGGATGAAATAAAAACAGAGTGATGTGGTGAGTCAAACATGGTCTTTGGAACTTGGAATTCTGGGCTGCCACAAATCCCCTTGTTACTTAACTTCTCTAAGATCCAAGTTTTTCATCTGTAAAAGCTTGCCCACAGCACTTTCAGAATTAAGTTAAAGGAGACAATGGATGTCTTGTAATTTCAGCTCAGCACCAGGAGATAACTCTGAAAGATGATGGTTGGTGACATCCTCATGGAGGATAAGTCTTGTGATCCTTCTAGGAGATTCAAAGTGAGCACCCATCCCTCTGTCCATCTTGAGAATTCTTTTGGACACAGACAAGCTCCTACCTTGGTGAGAGAGGACCTGTCCCCACTGGGCTGACTGCACTCGTGACCAAGTGCTGGCCAGCTACTTCCTGGGGCCACAGTCAGTCAGCTGCCAGTTTTTGTAGGACCCACAAGCTAAGAGTGATTTTTACATTTTAAAAAACCTAGAAAAAAATCAATAGAAGAATCATACTTTGTGAAATGTGTAAATCCTGTGGAATCCAAATTTCAGTGTCACAAATGATGTCTTATTGGGGCACAGCCACCGCATTTGATTGCATGTTGTCTACGGCTGCTTCCATGCTACAGTGGCAGGGTCGAGTATCATAATGGATTAGAGGTGACATGACATGACTCTCTCATCACTCAACACACCTCACACCACAGTGATACACTTGTAATTCAACAGTGTCTTTTGATTGGACAATTTAGTCTATTTATACTTGAAGTAATCATTGGTAGTTATGTACATATTACCAATTTGTTCATTGTTTTCTTGGGGGTTTTTTGTACCTTTTTTTTTTATTGTTGTTCTTCTTCTTTTGCTCTTTTCCCTTGTGATTTGATGACTATCTTCAGTGTTATGTTTGGATTCCTCTTTCTTTTTTGTGTGTCTAGCTATTGTAGATTTTTGATTTGCAGTGACCATGAGGTTCATGTATAACAGCATATTGTTTCTAAGTTGATGATCTCTTAGGTTCAAATGCATTCTAACATCTCTGCATTTTTCTCCCTGCCACAATGCTTAATTTTTTGACATCATATTTTGCATCTTTTTGTTTTGTATATCCCTCATCTACTTAGTGTGGATATAGATGATTTTACTACCTTTAACCCTCCTACTAGCTTTATAAGTAGTTGATCTACTTCCTTTACTATATGTAGGCCTTTACCAATAAGATTTTTCCTTTTGTAATTTTCATATTTCCATTGTGGCCATTTCTGCTTAGAGAAATCCTGTTAACATTTTCTGCAGAGCCAGCCTTGTGGTGCTAAACTCTTAGCTTTTACTTGACTGTAAAACTCTCTATCTCTTCTTCAAATCTGAATGATAGCCATGCCATGTAGAATATTCTTGGTTATAGGTTTTTTTCCTTTCATCACTTTGAATATACTTCCTTCTGGCCTACAAAATTTCTGCTGAAGTGTCAGCCTACTGTCTTATAGGAGTTCCCTTGTACATAACTAGTTGCTTTCTCTTGATAATTTTAAGATTTTCTCTTTAATTTTTCCATTTTGATCATAATGTGTGTTGATGTGGACCCGTTTGAGTTCATCTTGTTTGAGACTCTCTGTGCTCCTGAACCTGGATTTTTTTCCCCTTTCCCAGGTTAGGGAAATTTTCACCTAGTATTTATTCAGATAAGTTCTCTGCCCCTTTCACTCTCCCTTCTCCTTCTTAGATCCCTATAATGCAAATGTTAGTAGGCTTTATGATGTCCCAGAGATCTCAAACTTTCCTCATTTTTAAAAATTCTTTTTTCTGTTCAGCTGGGGTGTTTTCTACTACTGTTTCCAGTTCGCTGATCTGTTCCTCTCACCATCTGATCTACTGTTGATTCCTTCTTGTGTGTTTTTTCATTTCAGTTATCGTATTCTTCAGCTTTGTTTTTCTTCTTTACATCTTCTATCTGTTGAAATCGCACTGTGTTCATCCATTCATCTCCCAAGTTTGTTGAGCATCTTTGTGATCATTAGCTTGAACTCTTCAACAGGTAGATTACATATCTCCTCTTTGCTTAGTTCTTTTACTAAAGTTTTGTCTTGTTTCTTCATTCAGAACATATTCCCATGTCTCCTCATTTTGCCTAATTCTCTGTGTTTATTTGCATGTATTACATAGGCCAGTTATTTCCTGATCTTGGAGAAGTGACTTTATATAGGAGACATTCCATGAGGTCCAGCAGCACACTCCCCTCTGGTCTCCAGAGCTATATGCTCATATGTTGCCCCCTATGTGGGCTGGATGAGCCCTTCTCTTGTGCAGCCAGCTGCCACAGGCACATGATAGGCAGGCCTGGCCCCAGCCTGGTTGGCTGCTAGGCCTTGCCTCGTGTAGTGGCGGCTGGCCCACTGATGGGCAGGGCCAGGTCCTGGATCTGGTGCCCAACCATTAGTGAACGGATAAACCTGTGGTGCTAATAAGCTAGGGGGAGGACTCCAAAATGACACGTGCCAGCACCAGTGTCCTCATGGTAGAAGGAGTACCCCAAAATGGCTTCTTCCAGAATCTATGTCCCCAGGGGTTTCCCTTTGCTTCCTGCCTCTTGAGGAGGCACTCTAAGTTTAGCCAATGGGTCTGATCCAGGCTTCTTTCAATTTACTGCCTCTAAACTGGGACTCAGAGCATGAGATATTCTGTGAGCCCTTTAGGAGTGGAGTCTCTGTTTCCTACAGCCTTCTGGCTATCCTGAATGCAAGCCCCGCTGGTTTTCAAAGCCAGACATTCTGGGAGCTTGTCTTCCCAATGCAGATCCCCTGGGCCAGGTGGGGCCATTACCCCTCACACATTGGAAAGAACCTCTGCGGCTGTGATTATCCTCCTGTTTGTGGGTTGTGTCCCTGAGGGTGTAGATCTTGAGTATACT
Organism: Camelus dromedarius; assembly: GCF_036321535.1. NCBI lineage: Eukaryota > Metazoa > Chordata > Mammalia > Artiodactyla > Camelidae > Camelus > Camelus dromedarius. The sequence goes on from NC_087437.1 coordinate 62,369,212, forward strand.
CCATCCTAGCCCCTTTTCTTCATCTCATTATGGCTCCTTCTTATATCTTTAAGTGGTGGAAATCATTTCTGCTGTTGTTCAGGTTGTTCTAATTGATAGTTGCTTTGAAATGTTTGTAGATGGTGTGTAGTTGGAGAAGGTGAGCTCAAGGCTTTCCTACTCCACCATCTTGGCCACACTCAGCAGATTTTGTATTAGCAATGGGAAATGAATTTTGTGTCCCATCTCTAGCCTCTTAGGAAATGCCAATGCTTCAGTATTTTCTTTTTTAAATCAGCAATTCATATCAATCATTTCAAAACAAGAAGACAAAATGGACTTCAAAGATTATGTTTTAAATCCCAGTATGGGTTATTTTGTTATCAGATTTGACGGAAAAGCATTATTTATTAGGCAGTGACATTATAGGTGGATTAAAATAATAGATTATGTTTACATTTTCAGATTAAGGATATACCGCAATATTCCGAACTCACAGGAAAGCAACCATCAGGAAAAATAGAAAATTTTAAATGGAATATCTCATTACAGAAGAATTTCATCATAAAATTAAATAATGAAAATCAGGCTACAATCAAAGCAAGTTTCCAAGTGGCTCATTTGTTAGTCAAGCAAAAAAGCCATGTAGGCATGAATTAATTAAATTGTGTTTCCAGCAGCCAAAGAAATGTATCCAGAGGAAAGAAACTTGTTTAAAACTGTGTCAGCAAAATCAGTTGCTCCGAGAGTTGAGACTACAGGGAAGAGTGTCTTTGGTCAACTAATAAACAAGGCAAATAATTTTGAGTGATTTTCCTTGGCTCTTGATGATTTGATAGATGTCACCAGGACTACTCAGTTGTTCTTTTTTCAAGGAGTCAGTGACATGTTCGAAGTGACTGAAGAATTAGCCTCGATGAATAGCCTCTGTGGAACAACTATAGGAAAGAATATTTTCAAAATATAATTATACACTTTAAATGGGTGAGTTGCATGATAGGTGAATTAAGTCTCAAGAAAGCTGTTTTTTGAAAAAGGCTATTTTCAAAGAAGTTGAGAAAACAGTATTTCCGTTATAAACTGAAGTGGAATCTATTAAAATATGTTACAACTGAATGTTGTAGAAATATGTGTGGTGCAGAAAAAAACTATAGTTGGATTCATTTATAAAGTTGTAAAAATGTTAGACATTTAAAGGCTATGGTTGCTTCCATGTCTTGGCCATTGTAAATAGTGCTGCTGTGAACATTGGGGTGCATGTATATTTTTGAATTAGAGTTTCCTCTGGATATATGCCCAGGCATGGAATTACTGGATCATAGGCAAGTCTATTTTCAGTTTTTGAAGGATCTCTCCAATGTATTCCATAATGTCTGCACCAAACTACATTCCCACCAACAGTGCAGGAGTGTTCCCTTTTCTCCACACCCTCTCCAGCATTTATCATTTGTGGACTTTTAAATGATGGCCATTCTGACCAGTGTGAGATGATAACTCATTGTAGTTTTTATTTGCATTTCTCTAATAGCTAGAGATATCTAGCATTTTTTCATATGCCTATTGGCCATGTGTGTCTTTAATGGAGAACTGTTTTTTAGGTCTTCTGCCCATTTTTGGATTGGGGTTTTTTTTTTGAGAGGGGTGGTTTGTTTGTTTGTTATTGAGTTGTATGAGCTGTTTGTATATTCTGGAAATTAAGCCCTTGTCAGTTGCATTAGTTGTAAATATTTTCTCTCTTTTTATAAGTTGTATTTTCATTTTATTTATGTTTCCCTTTGCTGTGCAAAAGCTTATAAGTTTAATCTTAGGTCCCATTTGTTAATTTTTGCTTTTATTTCTATTGCCTTAGTAGACTGCCCTAGGAGAACATTGCTATGATTTATATCAAACAATGTTTTGCCTATGTTCTCTTTGAGGAGTTTTATGATGTCTTGTCTTATATTTAAGTCTTTAAGCCATTTTGAGTTTATTTTTGTGTATAGTGTGAGGGAGTGTTTTAATTTCATTGATTTACATGCTGCTATCCAGTTTTCCCAACACCACTTGTCAAAGAGACTATCTTTTCTCCATCGTATATTTTGCCTCCTTTGCCAAAGATTAATTGACTGTAGGTGTATAGATTTATTTATGGTGTCTCTGCTCTGATCCATTGATCCATATGTCTGTTTTTATGCCAATATCATGCTGTTTTGATTACTCTAGTATTGTCTGAAGTCTGGGAGGTTATTCTTCCAGCTTTGGGGTTTTTTTTTTCCTTCAGTATTACTTTGGAAATTTTGGGTATTTTGTGATTCTATATATATTTTAGGATTATTTGTTCTAGTTCTGTGAAAAATGTCCTGGGTAATTTGATAGGGATGGCATTAAATCTGTAGATTGCTTTGGGTAGTTGGCCATTTTAACAATATTAATTCTTCCAATCCAAGAGCATGGGATAGCTTTCCATTTCTTTAAATCATATTTAATTTCCTTAATCAATGTTTTATAGTTCTCTGCATATAAGCCTTTCACCTCCTTGGTCAAATTTATTCCTGAGTTTTTTTTTTTTTTTTTTTGGATATGATTTTAAAAGAGAATTTTTTTAAAACTTTCCTTTTCTGATATTTCATTGTTAATGTAAAGCAATGCAAGATTTCTGTATGTTAGTCTTGTGTCCTGACACCCTGCTAAATTCATTTATCAACTCTAGTAGTTTTTCCATGGATTCTTTAGGATAAAGAAGTTGTGAGATACACACACACACACACACACACACACACACACAAAATGGAATACTACTTAGCCGTGAAAAGAATAAAATAGTAACATTTTGCAGCAACATGGATGGACCTGGAGCTCATCATACTAAGTGAAGTAAGCCAGAAGGAGATAGAAAAATACCATATATCACTTATATGTGGAATATGAAAAATGACACAAATGAACTTATTTACAAAACAGAAACAGACTCATAGACATAAGAAACAAACTTATGGTTACCAGAGGGAGAAAGGGGTGGGGAGGGATAAACTGGGAGGTTGGGATTTATAGATGCTAGCCACTATATATAAAACAACTAAACAGTAAGTTATAGCACAGGGAACTACATTCAATAACTTTTAAAAGCCTATAATGTAAAAGAATAGGAAAAGGAATATATATATGTATAAATGAATCACTATACTGTACACTAGAAATTAACACAACATTGTAAATCAACTATACTTCAATTTTTAAAAATTCAAAAAGAGAAGCACAAACAAAAATTTGATCAGGAATATTACACAAGTAGGAGATTTTACTTGTGTTTAAAAGGAAAATTTTCTTCACTAATCAACTTTCTAAATAATTTAAAAATACTCCAATGAATATTTAGTATTTAAAACTAACAAATGTTAAGATATTACAGTCTATTCAGCAAATGGTGTTGGGAAAACTGGAGAGAAGCATGTAAAGCAATGAAGCTAGAACACTCCCTTACACCATACATAAAAATAAACTCAAAATGGATCAAAGACTTAAACATAAGACAAGATACAATAAACCTCCTAGAAGAAAATATAGGCAAAACATTATCCGACATACATCTCAAAAATGTTCTCCTAGAACAGTCTACTCAAGTCTACTCAAGCAATAGAAATAAAAGCAAGAATAAACAAATGGGACCTAATTAAACTTACAAGCTTCTGCACAGCAAAGGAAACCATAAGTAAAACAAAACGACAATCTATGGAATGGGAGAAAATTTTTGCAAATGAAACCGACAAAGGCTTGATCTCCAGAATATATATGCAGCATATATGACTTAATAAGAAAAAAACAAACAACCCAATCCAAAAATGGGTGGAAGACCTAAACAAGCAATTCTCCAAGGAAGACATACAATTGATCAATAGGCACATGAAAAAATGCTCAATATCACTAATTATCAGAGAAATGCAGATCAAAACTACAATGAGGTATCGCCTCACACCAGTCAGAATGGCCATCATTTCAAAGTCCACAAATGACAAATGTTATAGAGGCTGTGGAGAAAAGGGAACCCTCCTGTGCACTGCTGGTGGGAATGTACTTTGGTGCAGCCACTGTGGAAAACAGTGTGGAGATTCCTCAAAAGACTAGGAATAGACTTACCATATGACCCAGGAATCCTGCTCCTGGGCATAAATCCAGAAGGAACCCTACTTCAGGAAGACACCTGCACCCCAATGTTCATAGCAGCACTATTTACAATAGCCAAGACATGGAAACAGCCTAAATGTCCATCAACAGATGACTGAATAAAGAAGAAGTGGTATATTTATACGATGGAATACTATTCAGCCACAAAAACCGACAACATGACGCCATTTGCAACAACATGGATATTCCTGGAGAATGTCATTCTGAGTGAAGTGAGCCAGAGAGGAGAGAAAAATGCCATGTGAGATTGCTCACATGAGGAATCTTAAAAACAAACAAACAAACAAAAAAACCACACACACACACACACACAAACACATAAATACAAAACAGAAACAGACTCATAGACATAGAATACAAACTTGTGGTTGCCAAGGGGCAGGGGGTGGGACGGGATAGACTGGGATTTCAAAATGTAGAATAGATAAACAAGATTATACTGTATAGCACAGGGAAATATATACAAGATGTTATGGTAGCTGACAGAGAAAAAAAAGTGACAATGAATATATATATGTTCATGTATAACTGACAAATTGTGCTGTACACTGGAATTTGACACAACATTGTAAAATTATTGTAAATCAATAAGAAATGTCAGGAAAAAAGTTAAGATATTTCTTTTACTGTGTAGAAAAATGGCCATGAAAGTTTACAGGATAATTTTACTACTTTACATCAGAATGAATGCATTATGATTTGCCTAGTACGTATGTCTTTCAAAATATTTTAAAGACAATTATTTCTTTTTTTTAACTACAAACTTTATTAAAAGTAAATAAATGTAACATATAGTATGTACAGATGACACATGATGTCAATTTTATTTGCAGATACAGTTTTCCAAAGTTCACAGGGTACAATTTTGCCACATGTATTATTGGCCAATAATAAAGTCAAGTATTTCTAAATTAAATATTTAAGAGCATTTGAAATATGTGCTTCCTGAAGGACCCCTTGGGGAATCTTTTCACATGTTAAAAATTTTAAATAATCCTCTATATTCATCATTTGAATATTTTATATTTTACTTAAATTCTGACCCAGGCTAAATCTAATTCTGTCTTATTTTAGAAACATACACCACACACAAACCTATTTTTTTTAAAGCCTATTATTGTTCATTGTATTATTTATGAGTAAATATTTTGTGGAAGATATTTGTATACATCATATGTTGTGAGCTGGTACTGTAATTTCATTCACTATCAGTGGACTTCACCGTCACTGGTTTTGTGAATTTTAATCCAGTATAAAAGCTAGTATCTTGTCTTACCCTACTATAAAGCAGTTTGATGGCTTAGCAGTACTAAAGGTTTATTGCAAGTTTTTGAGCACAGGGCTAAGATTAAACTCTTTCTGAGTGAGAAGAACCTCTCATAACCACTACAGTCAAACAAGACTGGGGTTTGAAAGTATCTTTTGCTAAAGACTTGATAATGCTTCTTAAAGAACTCAACTTACATTTACAAGGCAAAGCAGGACTACATGCAAATTTTGTACGATGGAAACGTCATTTTAACAACAATCTAATAATGTGTAATTCACAAGAAATATCAAGCTACTATCTATGCTTCTCATGTGGTCAAAAGTTAAAATAAGAAAATCTTTCCCACACAAATTTGCAGCAGACGTATTTTCTGAACTTAAACCACAGTTCTGGCTCTGTTTTTTGAGTTCAATGCAAGTGCAAAGAAACTTTCTGTATTTCAAAATCTGTTTTACTATGCAATTGAGGAACAACTACCTAACATTCAATTGGAAATGATTAATTTGCAGTGTAATGGCTGCTAAAGGGCAACTACCAATAGAAGAATCTAGTAGATTCCTATAGCTGCCTTCCGAGCAGTGGATATACTTAATGAAAGTTACATGCTTGTGGGCTGATATCAGCATTTGGCATTATAGCCTCTGAGTGTGAAAAGACATTTTCAAAGATGAAATACATAAATTTCATTATAAATCAGCATTAACAGTTGAACTGAGGTGGGAAGCCCCACAAAAAAAGACCGGTAGGACCCCCAGGCAGGGCCACTACTCTCCTGCCAGCACCATCCAGTTCCCTGGCCCAGAGGCTCTATCTCACTTTTTGCCTCTGAAATGGCTTACTTCTAGGAAAGTGGAATTTACCCATAAAATGCTATTGATTCCCTGAGCTCACTCCTGATTGGTTATTTCTCTCACTCTTGATTGGTTATTTCTTTTACTCCTGATTGGTCCATTTCCCTCATTCATGACTGGTTATTTCTCTCCCTCCTGATTGGTCCATTTCTACAAAGCTTGTTCCTAATTAGTCAACTTTTGTTATACCTTATTTGCATATGATGTTGCAAAATGTAAACTGGCAGCCTATAAAAGCCTGTGTAAACCTACAGCAGGGTCCAGAATTTGGAGTGTTAACTCCTCTGGGGCCGCTGGCATAATAAACCCGAGTTCTCCAACTCTCTGAGTGCTGCTTGGTCTCTCGCCGGGATCCAGGTTGCTGTCACAACTGAGCTGTAACACTGAGCTGTAACACATTTTTCTGCAACAGAAAATTTGTGATCAGTTTTGATGACATAGTGAACCTAACTTCCTGAACTTCAATTAAGCGAAATATTAACCCCCTACCTCAGTAATTCTATTCTTTATTAGTAAACCAGTATTACCAAAAGTTATGCTCAATTAATCTATTTTACATTTCATCAATACATTTTTTTTTGGAAATTTGTTTTCTCTCTTGTTATATAAATGTCTACATAATATCCTCAGTTTTGTCTCTTGGATCACAAAGCCTGAAATATTTACTATCCAGCCCTTTACTGAAAAAATTTGCTACCCAGATCTGTCACAGTCTTCCCTGTGTTTCTGATTCTTAGCTGTAAATAAAAAATACTGCAAATAAAATCAGTAAACAAAGAATGCTGAAGCCATCAAATCATCAGCCACTGCACCACCCCCCACAGTGAAGACAGGCAGGCAGCCTGGCCTCTGCAGCCTCATGGGACTCAGAATAAGAAAGGATAGGATTCTGGCCCTAGACAGCTAGGTACTTGTCAAAGGAATGATTTCAATGAGCCCAAATGTTTGCTCCCTCCCATACATAGAAAAGCGCTAAATTGTTTAACTTGAGATGTCTTGTTTTCTTCAGTTAACAAGTAATCTTTCAATGTTCCAACTACCTGGTCGTTGTTGTAAAACTCCTGTATATCCTGGCTCCTCCCCTACCTCTTCAGAGCAGTCATTCAGAGCTACCTGGGAGGCTGTCATCCCGTGACTGAAGGAGTTTGAACCCTCAGAAATATCCACCAAATAAGACATAACTCTCAATATTTAGGCTATGCATATATTTGAGTCACCATGGCTAAAGCATGTGTGATATAATAGTAAATCACCTTCATGCCTTTGAGCTAAGAACTGTAAAGTATGTAGAATGATGGCACATGGTAGGTGCTTTTTAAGTGTAGGTTGTTAGGAACATAATAACTCTATTTCTATAGCTCTTCTGAGCTATACAGAGTTGTGATCATTACCAAGCTTGTCTGTAGGCAGAGGGAGGCCATTGGTGAAGAAAATTTTCCTTTAAGCCAGTCCTCTTTAAAATTGCCCTGGAGGGGTTTCCACCTAATCCATCCCAGCTTGCTTTTTTAAATTTTAGTTTTGAGGTAGCAGGTTTATTAAGATACGATTCATATATCATGCAATACACCCATTTAAATTCAATGCAGCACCACAACCAATTTTAGAACATTTCCGTCATCCCAGAAAGAAACCCATACTTCTTAGCCATCATCCCCTCATCCTCCCACCTCCCCCCTAGCCCTAGGGAACATATAATCCATTTTCTCTCTATATAGATTTGCCTATTCTGGACATTTGCTATAAATGGAATCACACAATATGTGGTCTTTTGGGACTGGTTTATCTCACCGAGCATATTATTCTCAAGCTTTATCCACACGGTAGCATGTATCAGTCCTTCATTCCTTTTCATGGTGGAACAGTGTTCCATTGACTAAATGTACTACATTTTGTTCATCCATTCATCAGTGATGAAGACTGGGTTCTTTCCGTCTTTTGGACATCATGAATAACAAACTCATGTACAAAATTTTGTGTGGACATTTTTTCCTTTCTCTTAGGAAGAAGTGGAATTGCTGGGTGACGTGGTAACTCTATGTCTAACTTTTTGAGGAACTGCCAGACTGTTGTCCAAAGTGGCTGCACCGTTTTACTCCCTACCAGCACTGTGTGAGGATTCCAGTTCTCCACATTCTCACCAACACTTGCAGTTACTGTCTTTTTGATCACAGCCATCCTGGTGACGAAAATGTGATACCCAGCTCACTTTTAATTCTCTGGGAGTGGGTACTGGGGAAAACCACTCTCCTCACCTCTCCACACTGGGACCCGTTGCGGACAACACCCTGGGAACCCAGCCCTGCAAGAGCACTGGAGTATTTCCACTAAAATTTAAGTTTTTCTCAGAGAAGAAAAGATTCTCAGAGATTGTGCCTCGGAGGTACCTAGTTTTTCCATTCATAAAACCCACACATTTATGCCACCCTCTGGGTAGGCATTATTGAGAGATCTGGAAATATTTTTCAAGGAACTCCACATAGTTACAGGGCAGATTATTACAGGGCATCTTGACTCAGCAGGAGCCAGGACAAGATGGCTTCCAGAGAGAAGTTCTGCAGACATTCCCTCCCAGCCCCACCTCCCACCACCCACTCCCCATCCCTGTGATTTACAGAGACACCAGGAACCTTCTGGGGAGAGGCCCAGGGCAGGTGGGAGAGCGTTTCCATAAAGGAAGGGAGGCAGACCCCGCATCATGGGAGGAGGTCAGAGGGGAGGGTGGTTTCTGGCCCTGCCCTGTGTGGCAGCTGCTGTCCAGGCTGGAGCAGAGATGGGGATATTGGCCCTCAAAGAAAGTCAGTCAGTCGAGGGCTCTGTATCGTGGGCCCCCGTTTGCTGGCCTCTGCTGGTGGTGATTCCTGGGTGCATTTTGCAGAGAGTGTTCCAGAGTGAGGACTTCCCACTGCTGCTCCCACCACACCTTCAGCATGTCCTTCACAGCCCTTTGCAGAGTTACCGCAGAGACGCTCGTTTCAGATTACCACTCCGTCCCCAGAGCCTGGGACAGCGTCTGGCACTTGTAGATGCTCAAGAGTATTTAGTGAATAAAGGAAAACATCAGAACCCGACACGGGCTGGTGGAACCCCAGCATAGCTCCTCATTGTATATACTGTTTTGTAATTATTCATACTTAGTAAACGCAGCATTGTTGAAAATTTCCTTTGTCATAATGACTACATTTGTCTTAACCGAGCTCCAGCTTTTGGATATTTGCATAGTTTCAAATATTTTCCTATGAAACATAATAGTGATACATCCTTGTAGCACTGTCTTTGAGCACATGTCTGGCTGCTTCCTTGGGATACATTCCTGGAATTGCTGGATCAAGCGATAAGTCCATGTTAAAGTTCTGGGATACATATTGCCAGATTTCCTTTCCCCCAAAGGCTGTGTACGAGGCCTGTTTCCCACACACCGTGGTCCACAGCAAGCAGTATCATTCTTTTCATCTTTGTCAGCAAAATAGGCCCACAGTCAGAGTATGTAATTGATTCCTGGTGCTTTGCCGCCTCCCAGGAAATCACTTACGAATGCATGACCAAGTTGTATTTCAAATTTGCTGTAAAGAAAACAGTTCCTGAGAAAGCCACACCAAAGATTCCTTCTTGGAAGAGACATTGTATAGGTGACGAGAAACGACGACAACCAAAAAGAATGTCTGGTTAAAGATTATTGGGCTAATTGCAAGTCGACATCGAGCCTTCAGTGTCAAGTTAAATGTCATTGCACTCTCCCCAGACTCACAGTCAGCAGGAGTGTGAAAGAGAAATAATAAAATGGCCGCTCTTAAGCTAATTCCTGGCCTTATACTTGCCTTTTGCTTTTAAAACAGTCGGCAAATCTGACTGACCAGACACTGCCCCAGCCTCAGGCCCATTGTCACAATTAGAGTTAGACTTACAGTTATTAATTTCCCTGTTGTTTTACCTCACTCTGGCAATTGAAATTTACAATCATGTTTGGATTCTGAGTCATTCCCCTAGAAAGGGAGTCCCTGGACAACAACCTCAGGAGTGTAACCAGACCCTCTGAAGTCCCTCCTGGTGCCTAATGAGTCTGATCAGATAATGAAGGTCATGGGCTGATGACCCTCCAGACCCCTGGACAGTCCCCTGATGCCGGACAGACTCGCCAAGATTTAGGAAGAAGCTTCACAGGAGACTCTTGCAGAGACTCCCCTTTTACTCTCCAATTTGTTCACTATATAATCACTAAGCCCCAACCCTAAGACGGGGTCACAGTTTTGAAGGCACCAGCCTGCTGGGAGTCCCCTTTGCCCTGCAAAATAATAAAGCTGCCTCTTTTCTTCTAGGCTCCAAGACCTGGTCTCTCAATTCTTTGCCTAGTCAGGGACAGAAGCCGATCTTTCGGCAAAGGTAGGGGGCGACTTCCCAGGAATAGGTGCTTATCTGAAAATAACCAAATTATTAGAAAATAACTCAGAGTTCAGCTCCAGTGCAGGCTTGGGTCAATGTTCTCTTTAACTAGTGTGATGTGATATTTTTCATGTTTTTCGTATTTCTTTTTTAGTTAATTTTCCTGTTTGCTTTTCCCAACCACCTACTTTTAAAGGCCCTCTTCTTCAACACCCATCCAGTGATGTGTCTTAGCATCGTGTTTCCACGCAGGATTCTTGAACAACCGTTTAAGGTCTCTACTCTTTCTTCCATAATCTTTTTCTTGAAATCAACTTATTTTTTTTAAGGCCTAAATGAATTCACTTTTAAAGTAAATTTTACATCATCACCTCAAATAAAAAATGAGTTTCCTTTTCCATGAATAGAATAGTAACCATAAAATAAATACAATAAAAATAAAATGTGATTGGATTATAGGTGGATATCTTTGTTTGCCAAAGGCTCTTTGAGCAGTTCCCTTCCTTATAATGGGAGATATGCAAGTGTTAGAGGACAATTAAACATATACTTGAAGTAAATAAGATTGTATAATCAGAATGACTGACTTAAATGTGAAAATGCAAATACCTTCCCTGTCTAAGTGAACCAATGTTCTCTAATGCTGTTTGCACGGATCACTTTTTCTTTTGTGCCACGGGCGCAGTGGCTCTCACGCCCGAGCGTGCAGCAGCGTTTTCTGGAGTCTTGTTAAAACACAGACGACTGATTCCGTAAGTCTGGGCTGGGCTTGAAACGTGCACCTCTCAGAAGTTCCCAAGCCCCGCTGGTGCTGCTGGCCCAGGGCACACACTCCGAAGGCACGCCCTCACTGCATGGCCTCTCACTTCAGGGAGAGCTGGCTGGGGAAGGCTGGCAGGTGCAAACCAGAAACAACTGCAACCCCCAACAGCTGCAAACCTTCTCCCGTCCGTTGTGGACCATCTTCCTCTCAACGGGCACAAGCCCAGGCCCAGCGCTGGCAGCCATGAGAGCAGCGCTATAATCTCTGGAACCGCTCTCTTCCTCCAGGAGGGAACCTGGATTGCAGTGTGTGGCCAAGAGACAGCTTTCTGCCCTTAGTAAACGTTCTTTATCATCTGCAAGCAGAGGAGGAAGTAGGTGAGAAGTCAAACTACTTCCTTGGGCAAACCCCTCCATACAACTTCTCCTAGAGCTGAATTTCCAGAAGAGAGGTCATCAGTTGGACTTAAGTCCATAAAACTTCCTATGATGAGAATTTTTTTTTTTTTTTTGAGAACTGCGTAAACTCAGTGAGGTGCGTGGATAAGCAACTGTGGAGTTTTACAAGCCAAGAATCCAAAAGCCAGTGCCTCCCCTTCTGAAGGCCGAGGTGGTTGGAATGCTGCTCCTGTGATGGAAAGTGCACATGTCAGGGTTTGAAGCACCTCAGAGCCCTTGACGTCTTTGTGTGTGAGAGAGAAAATCTCAAGAGGAGAGCTCACCCACAGTCCTGCCTCCCAACAAGTCAAAGCACATTAATTTGTCCATGTTTGCTTCCAGGGCCCATCTTTACAGAGGCACAGTGTTCACGCACTTGGCTGTATAGTCGGAACCCTGCCTTTTTCACATGCCTGAGTAGAATAAGCACCCTCTCCTACTGCTGCTTTCATCTTCACCCTGTGCGACGCTGGCATACGTTTCATCAAGGACAGTCACCGCATTTATTCCTCTGCTCTTGGGAATTAATAGTTGTTTTTAATTTTATAATACACATAATAGTGCAGCAAATGTACTTGTATGTATAATGTTCCCTTCGTTTGAAAATGTTTCCTTAGGCTAGAGTCCTAGAAGTGAATTTCTTGGTCAAAAGGTAAGAACATTTTTTATGGTTCTTAATGTCTGTTTCTGAATTGCCTTTTGAAGCAGACATAGCATTTGTAAGCATGTTAAATTATCTGCACCCCCCAGAAATGAACATTGTCAATGTGAACATTTCTAACAGCTGTAAAATATTATTTTACTCTTGTTTTTGTAGTAGCATGTCTTTAAAATGAATGAAAAGTCAAGTATGTTCCCCACATTTCTTTACTAATTTATTTTCTGTTTGTGAATTATTTGATTATGACAACCAACTTTGGGAAAATAAATTATCTAAATGCATGCTGAGTCTGAAGGCCCAGGATAATATCTTATTTACTTGGCATCCCTGCTCCCCACACCTGCAACAAACTGGATGATACTCGTCCATTCGTTCCTTTATTCCATAAATATTTACTGAGCACCTGCTTGTGCTGGGTGTTCTGGGTGCTGGGGGCAGAGGTGTGAATAAGACAGGGAAGCTGCAAATAGCATTATTTCATTCTTTTTTATGGCCAAGTAATATTCCGTTATATATATATCACAACTTTTTTATCCATTCATCTGTTGATGGACACTTGGGTTGTTTTCATGTATTGGCTATTGTAAATAGTGCTGCTATGTATGTTGGTGTGCACGAGTCTTTTTGAATTAGAGTTTTCCCTGGATATATGCCCAGGAGTAGGATCACTGGATCATATGGTATGTCTGTTTTTAGTTTTTTTAAGCCACCTGCATACTGTCCTCCATAGTGGCAGTCAGTCTCCTACTTAATATCAGGTCTCAGGTCAGATATCAGCTCCCGTGAGAATATTCTGCTTACCATCCCATATAAAGAAGCACCTTCTACCTCACGAATCTCTGTGCCATTGTGTTTTATTTTCTTCATAGCATTTATCACTCTCTGAAATTTTATTTGTTTGCAACCCATCCCTCAACACCCATAAGCCCCAGAAGAGTAGAAACTTCCATTATCTTGTCCACTGCTTCATATTCAGAGGCTGAGAGATGTACAGAGGTGCCTCAAGTATCCGATATCTGAAGAGCTGCCTGAATGTTATTCCTATAGCGTAACCATTTGGTGAAAAGTTAATTTCAGTAGATGTGAATGCCAGGATTGGACATGGTTCTGTCAAAGTGGCACCAGTTAAATACCTGAGTTGGGAAGATTGCTTTCCCACAAGCCATTTGTCTGAGAATGGTTTACTGCATTAGAGAGGAAAATAAATGATCAACTTCATTATTATCAAAATATGATATTGATAATTAGTATTAGTGAATCTGGAAAGACTATAGCATGGAAAATACTTACCAAGGGACTAGAATTAGTGAGAAGCAGTGAAGGGCAGTTAAAATTTCTTGCAACACTTGATTCTGTAGACAGAAAAAAATTTGGTGAGTCTTGTTATTTAATCTTGATAGCGATTTTTAGGTATCTAATGATCCTTCCAAAGCCTTGGAACCTTATGATAGTACCACCATATTACAGAATCAGAGTAGCTAAAGAGAGGCTCTTAACAGGTCAAATTCCAGTCCTAAATGGCTTTGACACAGCTCCCTTCTGTTTACCCTATGTTTGAGTAGTCAGATATAATTTTAGATTAATGGGCATGTCCTGTCCTTCTCTATAGTCAATAGGCCATTGATAAAGTCCCTGCTGACGAACATTGTGGTTACCAGGTAATTATGGGTAAATTTAGCTCTTTTTAGCTGATTCTGTGACAAAGTCACCTACATATAATGTTTCTACAGGAAAATGGAGTCTGTGTCCTCAACTTACAGATAAATATCTAGGATATAGCTGGTGAGGTGCTAGTTATTATCGCCCCTTTTCTTTGCCCAGGTTTTGAATGATGTGAGAAATAGGACAAAGAATATGGTAGACGGAGAGGAACTATCACTTTCAACAGGAGTTTACTTTGGAGAATGTGATTTAGGGCTTCCTAGTCCTGCATCCTTACCCTCCCAGCTACAATCAGCCTGAATACACAGGTTCGCCCCCCAGAAGGGAAAAGGCACATCAGAGGTGAGTTTTCCCAGTTTATTCTTCTGAAACAACTCACTACACCTCACGTAGGGCCAGTGAATAAAGGCACACGGAGAGGCCAGGAGCACGATGCTCACCGAGCTGCCTCCACGTGGAAGGAGACGTGGGCAGCTGGGAGAGCACGTCCCTGCTGAGAGATTCTGCATACATCGTCTCTCTGAGCCTGGGAAGTGGTGGACTGGGATGAAGGAGACCTAAGAAGGATGGCTGTGGAGTCACACTCTCAGGACTGACTGCCTGACCTTATTGCCCGTATTTCCCAGGGAAGGCCAGGGAAGCGTCAGGAAGGCAGGTGCTAGCAGACCTGCATCCCTCCCTGGTCACTCTTCCTGTGTCCTCAGCAGAGAAGTGGGACAAACCATGGTAGCATTGACCCTGCTACAATAGTATGGCATTAGTAGACACTGGCAGTAGAGCTCTGTGGATATTACTCTCCTGCTGTCTTGAAGCCAGTAGAGGATAGAGTGGTGGTCTCCTCCTGGTTCAGGAGACTCAGGATTTGAGTCCCTGCATTTGAGACTCTGCAGCCAATTATATGACCTCTGGCCAGTTTCTCCATTTTCCTCAATTCCTGGTTATTCCTTTTATAAAGTGGATGTAGTAGGTAGAAGTGTCATGGAAAAATCCAGAAAGGGAGAACATATTGCAACACATACATAAAGACCCCTGAACTCAAAAATAAGAAGACAAACAATTCTGCTTGAAACGGGCAAATGATTGAAACAAATATTTTTGAAAGAAGAGATATGAGTGGCTAATAAGCACATGAAAAGATGCTCAACATCATTTCCCATCTGGAAATACACATTAAAACCAAAGTGAGATGCCACTACATACCCTTTAGAATGGTTTGTATTATACAGACTGATATTGGCCGAGTGTTGACAGGGATGTGTAGAAACAGGAACTCATATACCACTGATGGGAATGAAACATGGTCCAACTTTGGAAGACACTTTGAGAGTCTGTTAAAAGTGAAATGTATAATGTACCATATGATGCAGCCATTCCACATACAAGTATTTACCCAAGAGAAATGAATGCATATATCCACACAAAGACTTGTACAGGAATATTCATGGCACTTTTATTTGTGAAAGTCAAAACCTAGAAATGACCCAAATGTTTATCAACAGATGAATAAACAAACCATGGTATGTCTGGCACAATCTATACAATGGAAAACTGTTCAGAAATAAGAAACAAACTACTAATATGCACAACAACATGAATGACTCTCAAAATAATGATACTAAGTCTAAGAAGCCTGACCAAAAAATAACCCCCCCAGCCCCCATCTGGATGACTCCATTTATATAAAATTCTGGGAAGTGCAAGCGAATCTATAGTGACAGAAAGCAGATCAGTGGTCAGCTCCGACTGGAGGTGTGGGAAGGATGAACACCAGAGCACTTCTAGGAATTATGAGAATGTTTGACCTCTTGATTATGGTGGTGGTTTCTTGGGTGTGAGCACACATCGAAGCTTTAAATATGTGCAGTGTACATAAATTGTACCTCCACGAACTTGTAAAAGAAAGGAAGGAAGGAAGGAAGCAGGAAAGAGGAAGAAGTGGTACACAGAAATGTGGATGAATTTCACAGTCATCGTGCTGAGGGAGAGCAGCTGGACATAAAATAGTGCATACTGCACGACTCCGTTTATACACAATTCTGGAAAAAGCAAACTAACCTCCAGTGACAGAACGCAGATCAGTGGTTGCCTGGGGTTGGACAAGGAGGAAAGAATGGACTGCAAATAGGCAAGAGGAAACTTTTGGATGTGATGGAAATGTTCTATATCTTGACTGTAATGGTGATTTCACATGTATATACATCCATCGTAACTCATTGAATTTTACACTTTCTATGAATTCATTTATTGAAGTAAATTACATCTACCTTAATAAAGTGAGTTTAAAAAGAAAAGAGAAAAGAACTTTAAGGCTTTGTTTAACTCCTGGTGCCAGGAATCGTTCAGGCTGAGAATAAGAGCAAGACACGTGGGCCTGGGAGGTGTCTTTGCTCGGGACAAAGATTTAAGTGGCTCTTCAGCTGTATACGAGCAAACCCCACAGCAAATCCCACAACTTATTCCTGAATGGAGACTTCTGGGACAATGGGGAACTCCTCTGCTATGTAATAGCATAAAATTTTTCATTTTTGCTAAGGTCAGAGTTAAAGCTCTGGCTAATATTCACAAGGTGTTATTGGCTGCATTCCTTTGCCTAGTGCTAAGGGCAGAGGGTTGGGGACCTGGGTTTTAAAGAAGGAGGACTGGATAGAGAAGACCCTCCTCCAGGTGATAAAGCTGCTTCCTGAAACATTGTGAGAGGTCAGGGGCTGAGGAGTGAGAGGTGAGGGGAGGAGCTGAGAGGGGGACATTCCAGTGAATGACCAGTAATGAGGAGATTAGTCATCTGTTTTAAGTCTTTCCTTGTCTGCACTGTATTTTCCCTTCCTTGACCTGTCACCCACAAGCTTTCAGGCCAGTTAGGGTAAATGCTACAATTTATATTAACTGCTTTTGAGGGCATTAATGGGGACCGAGTCCAGGTACAGAGATATGTGGAGAGCCGTGGATGCTTGGAGGCATGATGACAGAGTTGCTGGAAGTGACCATCAGAGAGGCCCATTGGTGTCCACAGCGAAAGGTGACAAAAGCTAAGCAACAAGCAGTTGGGGAAACACTAAGCACCCCTCAGGGGTTCTCAGATCTACAGCTGGAGGAAACTGGATTCCCCACACTCAAATGGAGTGAGTGAAACTACATAACTGGGTGTTTAAAGGAACAGTCACCTCCTAAAAGATGGTAGTTTGGGGACTTTGGAATATAAGGATATTAACTAACACCCCCATTTGCCCCCCAATCTTTAAGGATGTTTGGACTGTCCTGAGTTATCCTGGACTATGAAACAGAAAAATAATCTGTAAGGCCCAGTTCACCTTGATCTCAAAAGCTCAGGAGAGACTTACGCTGTGTGACCAAACCCTAACTAGTAATTGCCTTTGTCTGATTTGACGTCAGTTAATGATTGGACTTTGAACCTGAGAGAGAGTTAAAAGGAAAGACAGTGGGAGGGAAGTCATTTTCTCCCCGGATTACCCAGCAAGGACATAGAGAATGAAAGCCTTCAGTCACCTCATTCTGCCTGCCCTCCTTTTTCTAATCTCAGGTAAAGAACATTTAAACTTTTTGATTCTTTCAATCCTGTTTGTTGTCTTTGAGGGAAAATCCGTGGGCTTGTGCTGCCACAGCCCCACCAAGCGGGCTGTATTGTGGATGGAGTTTCCTTTTCAGCTGGGCTCGAAGACACAAGGCGTTTCAGTCTGTGATGAAGGCAGATTGAGCCGCAGAGAAAGAGGGCTCTGGACTGAGATGTGGGGTTCGGCAAGCCAGCAGTTTGTCCTTGAGAGTCCTGGGGCCAGACAAGAACAACTTCGTAGTTCAAGGGCCCAGTGCACTATGCCCCCTTCTCTTTAACCCCCAGATGTCATCTGAGTCCTACTGCAGAGCAGGGACCTGGTTTAATCCCTGATTCTGGCATCCAGAGCTTATTGCCCCTTACGCATGGGAATCGAAACTTACCTCTGGCCAATTCCTTAATACCTCTGAGTGTTGGTGGCATTTCTGTCAAATGTGGACGCTCACATCTATTCCATAGGCCCTGTTGGGCGCAGGGTCAGCCCCTGACAAAGGAGAGTAGTAGCCAGAGCAGGCGTAGCAGCAGCCCCGATGGCCAGCTGGGGAACTACTTTCTTGCCCCTGAAAAGCGGGTGCCTATGAAGGACTGCTTCAGGCAGGCCCTGTTCCAGGTGAGGAGCCAGATTCTGCACCAAAGCTTCCAGACCCAAGGGGGAGTCAGGTAGCATCTTCAGCAATTTTCTATGTCTGAAGGTTTAGGAATAGCTTCCTCACTAAAACCTTTTCTTTTAATAAGTTTTTTTAACCTACCATCACTGTCAGAGTTCTTAGAGACAGTGCAGTGTTCTAGAAAAGTGATGACTGGATCACTGAGAGTTTACTGCCCTCTGTGTCCAGGGGTTCCTAAGACTTGAAAAAAGGCAACTTTGATGATCCCCTAGCCATTAGGGCAAATATCATCTCTATTCATCTTACTCTTTAAAGGGTTTTGTGTCTAGAATTATGAATGAGTAAACATCACAAGAAAAAATTTGAAGCAAGTATAATACACAGTTAATTATATAGTTTTATTTCCTCATTCTTTAAACACTTCCCCTTTCCTACCACCCTTCAGCTAAAATGCCCCGTATTGGAAAATTGGGGCAAATGACTTAAGCTGTAAAGAGATCAAGGAGGCCACTTCCAGGTCATAACAGCGCCACCTGGTGGCATTTCCAGTGGTCAGAGAGAACTGCTCTGAGGAGTATTAAACTCACACTGATAGTTCTGCAACCGCAGGCATAAATGATGGATTCCATATTAATTATATGTCACATTACCATAATAGAATTAATACATAACTGAATAAGATACATATTAACTTTTGCAGTTTTGTCTGTTAAATTTTTTTGTTGTTTATTGAATTTTTTTTGTAATGTATTTTCATTGAAGTACAGTCAGTTTACAATATCGTGTCAGTTTCTGGCAAACAGCACAATTCTTCAGTCACATAGGAACATACATAGTTTTGTTCTCATATTCTTTTTCACCATAGGTTACAAGATATCGAATATGGTTCCCTGTGTTATACAGTATAAACTTGTTGTTTATCTATTTTATATATATTAGTGACGGCAAATCTCAAACTCCCAATTTACACCTTCCCACCCTCTTCCCGCCCCAGCAACCATAAGTTTGTTTTCTATGTCTGTGAGTCTGTTTCTGTTTCGTAAATAAGTTTGTTTCTTTTTTTTTTTTAGATTCCACATATAAGTGACATCATATGGTATTTTTCTTTCTCTTTCTTACTTATTTCACTTAAAAGGACATTCTCCAGTTTCATCCATATTGCTGCAAATAGCATTATTTCATTCTTTTTTACTGCCGAGTAGTATTCCATTGTATAAATATACCACAGCTTCTTTATCCAGCCATCTGTTGATGGACATTTGGGTTGTTTCCATGTCTTGGCTATTGTAAATAGTGCTGCTGTGAACATTGGGGTGCATGTGTCTCTTTGAATTAGAGTTTTCTCTGGATATTTGCCCAGGAGCAGGATTGCTGGATCATATGGTAAGTCTATTTTTAGTTTTTAAGGAATTTCCATACTGCCCCCCATAGTGGCTAAACCAATTTACATTCCCACCAACAGTGTAGGAGGGTTCCTTTTCTCCACACCTTCTCCAGCATTTATCATTTGTAGACTTCTTTTTTTTTTTTTTAACATTTTTTATTGATTTATAATCATTTTACAATGTTGTGTTCATTTGTAGACTTCTTGATGGCCATTCTGACCTGTGTGAGGTGATATCACACTGTAGTTTTGATTTGCATTTCTCTAACAATTGGTGATGTTGAGCATCTTTTCATGTGTTTGTTGGCCATCTGGATGTCTTCTTGGAGAGATGTCCGTTAGGTCTTCTGCCTATTTTTTTTTTAATTGGGTTGCTTGTTTTTTTGATATTAAGCTGTATGAGCTGTTCGTGTATTTTGGAAATTAGTCCCTTCTTGGTCACATCATTTACAAACATTTCCTCCCATTCTGTAGGTTATCTTTTCATTTTGTTGATGGTATCCTTGGCTGTGCAAAAGCTTTTAAGTTTAATTAGATCACATATGTTTATTTTTGCTTTTATTTCCATTACTCTAGGAGCTGGTTCAAAAAATACATTGCTGTAATTTATGTCCAAGAGTGTTCTGCCTGTGTTTTCCTCTAGGAGTTTTGTAGTATCTGGTCTTATATTTAGATCTTTAATCCATTCTGAGTTTATTTTTGTATATGGCATTAGAGATCTAATTTCAATCTTTTACAGGTAGTTGTCCAGTTTTCCCAGCACCACTTGTTGAAGAGACTATCTTTTCTCCATTGTGTATTCTTGTCTCCCTTGTTGTAGATTAATTGACCATAAGTGCGTGGGTTTATTTCTGGACTATCTATCATGTTCAATTGATCTATGTGTCTGTTTTTGTGCCAGTATCATACTGCTTTGATTACTGTAGCTTTGTAGTATAGCCTGAAGTCAGGGATGTGATTCCCTCAGCTCCATTCTTCCTTTTCAAGATTGTTTTGGCTATTTGGGGTCTTTTGTGTTTCCATACAAATTTTAACATTTTTTTGTCCCAGCTCTGTGAAAAATATCATTGGTAATTTGATAGGGATTGCATTGAATCTGTGTATTGCCTTGGGTAGTATGGCCATTTTAACAATGTTGATTCTTCCAATCCAAGAACATGGTATATCTTTCCATTTGTTTATGTCATCTTCAGTTTCTTTCATCAGTGTCATATTTTTCTGAGTCCAGATCTTTTACCTCCCTGAGTAGGTTTATTCCTAGGTATTTTATTCTTTTGGGTATGATGGCAAATGATAGTGTTTCCTTAATTCCTTTTTCTGCTATTTTGTTATTAGTGTATAGAAATGCAACTTATTTCTGTATATTAATTTTTTATCCTGCAACTTTACCAAATTCATTGAGGAGTTCTAGTAGTTTTCTGGTCACTTCTTTAGAGTTTTCTATGTATCGTATCATGTCATCTGCAAACAGTGACAGTTTTACATCTTCATTTCCAATTTGGATTCCTTTTATTTCTTTTTCTTCTCTGATTGTAAGTGCTAGGACTTCCAAAACTATGTTGAATCAAAGTGGTGAGAGGGGGCATCCTTGTCTTGTTCCTGATCCTAGAGGAAATGCTTTGAGCTTTTCCTATTAAGTATGATGTTAGCTGTGGGCTTGTCATATATGGCCTTTATTATGTTGAGGTATGCTTCATCTATGCCCACTTTCTGGAAAGTTTTCATTATAAATGGATGTGGAATTTTATTAAAAACTTTTTCTGCATCTATTGAGATGATCATATGGTTTTGATTCTTGAATTTGTTAATGTGGTGTATCATACTGATTGATTCACGGATATTGAAAAATCCTTGCATCCTTGGAATAAATCCCACTTGATCATGGTGTATGATCCTTTCAATGCATTATTGGAGATGATTTGCTAGTATTTTGTTCAGGGTTTTTGCATCTATCTTCATAAATGATATTGGCCTATAATTTTCTTTTTGTGTGATATCTTTGGTTTTGGTATCAGGGTGATGATGGCCTCATAGAATGAGTTTGGAAGTGTTCCTTCCTCTGCAATTTTTTGGAATAGTTTCAGAAGGATAGGTGTTAACTCTTCTCTAAATGTTTGGTAGAATTCACCTGTGAAGCCATCTGCTCCCAAACTTCTGTTTGTTGGGACTTTTTTAAATTGCTGATTCAATTTCAGAACTGATAATTGGTCTAGTTATATTTCTCATTTCTACTTGGTTCAGTCTTAGCAAATTGTACCTTTCTAGGAAATTATCCATTTCTTCTAGGTTGTCCTTTTTTGTTGGCATATAGTTGCTCATAGTAGCCTCTTTTGATCCCTTATATTTGTGTGTTGTCAATTGTAACTTCTCCTTTTTCATTTCTGATTTTGTTAATTTGGGCCCTTTCCCTTTTTTTCTTGATGAGTTTGACCAAAGGTTTATCAACTTCATTTATTTTTTCAAAGAACCATGTTTTAGTTTTATTGATCTTGTCTATTGTTTTTTTAGTCTCTATTTCATTTATTTCTGCTCTAATCTTTTTTCCTTCTACTAACTTTGAATTTTGTTTGTTCTTCTTTCTCTACCTGCTTTACGTGTAAGGTTCGGTTGTTTACTTGAGATTTTTCTTGTTTCCTGAGGTAAGCTTTTATCGCTATAAACTTCCTTCTTAGAACTACTTTTGCTGCATCCCAGAGGTTTTGGATCATTGTGTTTTCATTTTCATTTGTCTCAAGGTATTTTTTGTTTTCTCCTTTAATTTCTTCAGTGATCCATTGGTTGTTTAGTAGCATATTGTTTTCAGCCTCCACGTGTTTGCAGTTTTTGCAGGTTTTGGGTTTTTGGTTTTGTTTTTTTTTTTTTCTTATAGTTGATCTCTAACCTCATAGCATGGTGGTCGGAAAAGATGCTTGGTATGATTTCAGTTCTCTAAAATTTACCGAGGCTTGCTTTGTGGGCCAGCATGTGGTCAGTTCTGGAGAATGTTTCATGTGTGCTTGAGAAGAATGTATATCCTGTCGCTTTTGGATGGAATCCTCTACAGATAACAATTAAGTCCCTCTGGTCTAATGTGTCATTTAAGGCCCATATTTCCTTATTGATTTTCTATCTGGATGATCTGTCCACTGATGTAAGTGAGGTGGTAAGGTCCCCCACTATTGTTTTATTGCCAATTTCTCCTTTTATATCTGTTAATAGTTGCCTTAGATACTGAGGTGCTCCTATGTTGGGTGCATATGTATTTACAATTGTTATATCTTTTTCTTGGATTGATCCCTTGAGCATTATGTAGTACCCTTGTTTGTCTCTTGTAACAGTCTTTATTTTAAAATCTATTTTGTCTGATAGATGTATTGCTACTTGAGCTTTCTTTTGGTTTCCATTTGCATGGAATCTCTTTTTCCATTGCCTTTCAGCCTGCATGTGTCCTAGCTCTGAAGTGGGTCTCTTGTAGACAGCATATATATGGGTCTTGTTTTGTATCCACTCAGCCAGTCTATGTATTTTGGTTGGTGTGTTTAATCCATTTACAGTTAAGGTAGTTATTGATACGTATGTTCTTATTGCCATTTTGTTAATTGTTCTGGGTTTGTTTTTGTAGGTCCTTTTTCTTAGTTTCTTTCTTTCTTTCTTCTTTTTCTTCTTTTTCCTTGTGGGTTGATAACTAGAGAAATTCCTTTAACATTTGTTGTAAAGCTGGTTTGGTGGTGCTGAATTCTTTTAGCTTTTGTTTATCTGAGAAGGTTTTGATTTCTCCATAAAATCTGAATGAGAGCCCTGCTAGATAGAGTGTTCTTGGTTGTAAGTTTTCCCCTTTCATCACTTTAAATATATTGTGCCACTCCCTTCTGGCCTGTAGCATTTGTGCTGAAAAATCAGCTGATAACCTTATAGGAGTTCCCTTGTATGTTATTTGTTGCTTTTCCCTTGCTGATTTTAATTTTGTCAGTTTGATTGCTATGTGCCTTGGTGTGCTCCTCTTTGGATTAATTCTGTGTGGAACTCTCTGTGCTTCCTGGACTTGGCTAACAGTTTCCTTTCCCAAGTCAGGGAAGTTTGGGCCTATTATCTCTTGGAATATATTCTCAGATTCTTTATCTCTCTCTCATCTTTTTGGGACCCCCCATAATGTGAATATTAGTGCTCTTCATGTTGTCCTAGCCTTCTCTTAAACTATCATTTCTTTTCATTCTTTTTTTCTTTTTTCTGTTCTACAGTAGTGAATTCCACTAATCTGTCTTCTAGCTCACTGATTTGTTCTTCTAGTCTATTCTTGGTTCCTTCTAGTGTGTTATTCATTTCAGTGATTTTATTCTTCCACTCTCTTTGGGCATTCTTTATATTTTCTAACTCTTTGCTAAAAACTTCCCCCTGTGCATCTATACTCCTTCTAAGTTCTCTAAACATCTTCACCATCATTACTCTAAACTCTTTCTTGGATAGATTGTCTATCTCATCATCACTAATATCTTCTTCTGGAATTTTATTATCTTGTGTTTTAGCCTCAAAGATATTTCTCTGCTGCCTCATACTGTCTTTCTATTTGTATTTTTTGGTAGTTTAGTTATATTTTTTGACCTTGGAGAATTGGCTTTCTGTGGGAAATGTCCTATGCATCCCAGCAGTACACTCTTCTCTTGTCACCCAAGGGCCAGGGTCCAGCCAGTCCCAGGGTAGAATCTGGCCTGTGTTTGTGGATTCCTTCCACAGGCTTTGGGATTGTTGTTTTCTTATTTCTGATATCTTCTTCCCCCTGGTGGGTGAGGCTGGACTAGAGCCTTATGCAGGTTTCCTGGCAGGAGGAGTTAGTGCCTGTCCAATGCTGGGTGAGGCTTGGTCCTGGTCCTCTGTGGGTAGGGCCATCTCTAGGGTCGTGTCTAGAGGGGGGTTCAAGGCTCAGGAAGTCTGCTGATGGGTTGGGCTGTGTTCCCACCCAGTATGCTGTTTGGCCTGAGGCTTCCCAGCACTTAAGCCTTTAGGCTGTTTGCCGGGGCTAGGTCTTGGTGCTAATGTCCCAAGCAAGATGTCAGCCTCTGGGAAAGCTCACGTAGATGAGCACTCCCAGAATGTCTGCCACAAGATTTCATGGCCCCAGGGTGAGCCACAGCCATCCCCTATGTCCCCAGGAGACCCTCCAAACCAGTAGGCAGGTCTGGCCCAGGTTTGTATGAAATCACTGCCTCTGTTTCCCCCCGTCCTGTGGGGCTCCTGGAGCTAAGTCCTGCTAGTCTTCAAAACCAGATGTCCTGAGGTCTCCTCCTCCCAATGCCAGGACCTCAGGCTGGGGAGCCTGACATGGGGCTCAGAACTCTCACTCCTGTGGGAGGGGCCCTGCAACTTAATTGTTCTTCAGCTTGTAGGTCGCCCACCCCAGTGGGGCTTTGGCCCGATTACATTGTGATCACACCCTTCATGCCGTTCCACTGTGGTTCCATCTTTATGTTTCCAGTTGAAATATCTTTTTTGCTAGGTCCCAGTTTTTTTGTTTTGTTTTATTTTGTTTTGTTGGTTTATTTTTTTGATGGTTGTTTAGCAGACAGTTGTGGTTTTGTTGTAGTCAGGAGGAGAGGTGAGCTCTGGATCCTACTACTCCACCATCTTGACCTCTAACCTCCATATATTTTTTATTTTTAATGTAGTACACGATACTTATTTTTCAGAAAAGAATACATTAGGTACTAATTCGTTTTAAATAATAGCAGCTGCTATTATATATTCAATGTTTTGTCTTCTAAAACTTGATATCTTTGTTCCTCCAGCTAATAGACCTCCCACCATAATTGCTACAAGCCTCACCACATCAATCCCTCCTTCTTCCACAGTGGCTGCAGGCAATTCAATATCAAACACTCCTCCTTCTTCCACAGGGGCTGCCGGCACCACGGCATCGAGCCCTCCTCCTCCCACCACGGGGGCTGCCGGCACCACGGCATCGAGCCCTCCTCCTCCCATCACGGGGGCTGCGGGCACCACAGCATCGAGCCCTCCTACTCCCTCCACGGGGGCTCAGAGCACCACGGCGGCTACAGTCACGCCGGCATCGAGCCCACCTACACCCTCTACAGGTACTCAGAGCACCACTGCATCAAGCCCTCCTCCTTCCTCTACGGGCGCTCAGAGCACCACGGCGGCTGCAGGCACCACGGCATCAAGCTCTCCTACTCCCTCCACGGCGGCTCAGAGCACCACGGCAGCTGCAGCTACCACGGCATCGAGCCCTGCTACTCCCTCCACGGTGGCTCAGAGCACCACGGCGGCTGTAGGCACCACGGCATCGAGCCCTGCTTCTCCCTCCACGGTGGCTCAGAGCACCACTGCGGCTGTAGGCACCACGGCATCGAGCCCTGCTACTCCCTCCACGGTAGCTCAGAGCACCACGGTGGCTGTAGGCACCACGGCATCGAGCCCTCCTCCTCCCACCACGGCGGCTGCGGGCACCACGGCATCCAGCCCTCCTCCTCCCACCACGGGGGCTGCGGGCACCACGGCATCGAGCCCTCCTCCTCCCACCACGGGGGCTGCGGGCACCACTGTCACGAAAGGTAATTTCATAGGGACTCTTCCTTCAGTGACTTGGGGCAGCAGCACTTCATCAGAGACCAACAGCCCAAACCCTGGTCCCACAGGTTAAGAGCAATTCCAGGAAAGACTCCTCAGTGAGGAGTCACAGCACTGTGATGGATGGTAGGTAAGTGTGTTCTCATGTAGTAGGGAAGTGCTTGTGAAGTGACTCAAGGTTTCCTTGGATACGAAACTCTAGAGTTAAAAAGTCTGCAGTCACAAAGACTAAGAGCGATGGCAGAGATGCTACAAGGTTGCCTGTAGGTCTATTCTGTTTTCCTTTCCTCCAGCAATTTGCCAGATGGGGAATATTTTTATGAACTTGGACTTCAGAAAAGCTGCTTTTCCAGCTTCTGTCTTCCTAGGAGATTTTTGGAAATAGTTTCAGCTTCTCTGAGAAAGTCAGGTCCTAATAAGCACTGACTCTCCAGCCCCACTGGTCTAGATCCCTGGTCTCCTGAAGGAAGGAGTCAGTGCTACCCCGGTTCCTGACCAAGTGCTATTGAGAAATATGACATTGCAAAAGTAGCTGATCACAATTTGGAATTTGAGGGATAAAAAGCCAAACCACAGCAGTGCTCAGTCCTCGTCCTAGACGTGAGCAGAGCCATGGTCCAGAGGATGGGTGTTTGGGGGTACTAAGAGAGGACAATTGACCTCAAGCCAAAGTTACTGAAACAGAAACCACTTGCCTCATTTCCCAAAACTTGGTCTAGAGCAACGGTCAGCAAGTTTTATCAGTGAAGGCAAACTAGTAAATATTTTAGGTTTTGTGGGCCACAATGAGGTCTCTGTTACAGCCACTAAGCTCTACCATTTTAATATCAAAGCAGCTGTAGACAATATATAAATGAATGTGCCTGACTGTGTACCAATAAACCTTTAGAAGAAAAACAGAAGACTGGCCACTATTGGCTCCTGAGTGAGAGTTTGCCAGCCCCTGGTCTAAAAGAATCCTCAAACCTTTGCGTAAAGGGTCTAGATAAACTGTTATTCTCAGAAAGGGAAACTGAGGCCCAGTGAGGGCGGCAAGTTGCCCAAAGTCAAAAAACAATTGATGTCTCCCTACGCTTACTTCTTTGGCTTCCCTAATGTTCTTGGATAGATCTAAGATATGGATGATTAAGCAAATGGAGGCAGAGCATGTGTCACAACCAGATTCCCAGTCTTCTTTCATGACAGGAGGAGCCACTCTGAAGGCAGCTACACAAATCCCGTGATCAGGAAAAGCAGCTTTTCTATGCCATTTCTGCCCTCCCCCCCCCCCCCCCCGAGTAAGGCAATCTGTGTTCTGGCCCTACACTCACTAACTGTGGGGTGCAGGGCGAATCATTTCTCTCTTGGCCTCTACTTGCTCATCTGTAATCAGGTGTGATTGAACTAAATAGCCTCCCAAATCCCTTTCACACTGTAACATCATGTGACTTTATTCCCAGACACAGAAGAGCTAACAAGTCTGTCCTTTATTGCCAGGAAGAAAGCATGCAGGGAGTTGTCTGTCCAGTGTGTCCAGAAGGGAGCTGCACTCAGTTTCTTCCCTAGGATTTTCCAAATTATCCTTGCAGCATGGCTGAGGCTTATTTAAAAAGCTATTTACTTTCCTT
Organism: Camelus dromedarius; assembly: GCF_036321535.1. Classification (NCBI taxonomy): domain Eukaryota; kingdom Metazoa; phylum Chordata; class Mammalia; order Artiodactyla; family Camelidae; genus Camelus; species Camelus dromedarius. Next base: position 62,397,098 of record NC_087437.1, read on the forward strand.
AGAATATTGATTTACACCTGGTTGGAGGGGAGAGCCTTACATTGTTTATGAGACACTGCATTATGCCTCCTGTGTTGCATGGAGCCTGATTTTTCTTCACTCTTAAAAAAATTCTTTTTAGATAGACTTTACTTTTTAGAGCAGTTTTAGACTCACAGCCGAATTGAGAGGAAGGTACAGAGATTTCCTGTATTCCTTGCTCCTATGCCTGCATAGCCTCCCTCATTATTAACATCCCTCACCAGAGGGTACAGTTGTGACAACTGATGAATCTGCACTGACAAATCATAGTTGCCCCAAGTCCAGTTCACATGAGGGTTTACTGCTGGTGTTGTATATTCTATAGGTTTGGATGAATGTAGAAGATGTGTATCCATAATTATGGTTTCATAAAGGTTATGTTCATAAAGACTTTCCTAACAATCCCCTGTGCTCTGCCTATTCACCGCTCCCTTCCAGCTAACCCCTGGCAATCACTGGCCTTTTTTACTGTTGCCATAGTTTTTCCTTTTTCAGAGTGTCATGTAGTTGGATTCACACAGTATGTGGCCTTTTCAGATTGGCTTCTTTCACTGAATAATATGCATTTAACATTTCGCTATGTCTTTTCGAGACTGAACACTGAATAATTTTCCATTGTGTGGCTGTACCACAGTTTGTTTATCCACTCACCTACTAATGGACATCTTGGTTGCTTCCAAGTTGTGGTGATTTTGAATAAAACTGCTATCAGTGTACAGGTTTATGAGCGGATGTGAGTTGTGGTAAATACAAAGTTAATATTTAGTATTTACCTTGGGTGAGTACTAAGGTCGGCACTTGCTGGGTCACATGGTAAGAGTACATCTAGTTTGGTAAGAAACTGCCAACCTATCTTCCAAAGTGGCTGTACCATTTAACATTCCTGCCAATATAAGAGTTCCTCACCAGCACTATTTTATTTTTCATTTTTAAATAAAACTACATTAGGTCCAGAGTTATGGAAAAAGAAGCTTAAATTTAATTAAAGTAAAAGAATAAAAGTATATGCAGTAAAAATTAAATCTCCTTCCCATCTTAAACCCCTAGGATACAGGACCCCAGTTTCTTTCCCCAGAGGCAGCTTCTGTGGCCAGCTGCTTGTGTTTGGGCAAATACAAACATATACACTTGTATGTTTGTATGTAGTCCCCTCCTTTATCATAAAACAAAGCATGTTATTTCTAGATACATGCCCAGGAGTGGAATTGCTGAATCATATAGTTGTTCTGTTTTTAGTTTTACCATATGATCCAGCAATTCCCCTCCTGGGTATATAGCTGGAAAAAACAAAAACACTTATTCAAAAAGATGCAAGGACCCCAATATTCATAGCTGCATTATTTACAACAGCCAAGACATGGAAGCAACCCAAGTGCCCATCAACAGCTGATTGGATAAAGATGTGAGAGAGAGATATATACACACACATACACACATATATATATTTATAAAATGCATGATATAGATACATTATGTATTATACATATACATTATATATTTTATATATATACACATACACAATGGAATATTACTCAGCCATAAAAAGAATGAAATTCTGCCATTTGCAGCAATGTCGATGGACTTGGAGGGCATTATATTAAGTGAAATAAGTCAGACAGAGAAAGACAACTGCTGTATGATATCACTTATATGTGGAATCTAAAAAATAATGCAAATGATGCATATACAAAACAAAAACAAACTCACAGATATAGAAAACAAACTTGTGGTTAACAAAAGGGAGACGGACAAATTAGGGGTATGGGATTATCAGATGCAAACTACTATCTATAAAATAGATAAGCAACTAGGATATATGATATAGCATAGGGAATTATAGCCATTATCTTATAATAACTTATAATGTAGTATAATCTACAAAAATCCTGAATCACCGTAGTGTACATTTGAAATTATAATATTGTAAATCAACTGTACTTCAATAAGAAAAGAGACCATGTTGTACACATTGTAGCTTATACACAGCTTTTTCTTAAGAGCAGTGATTTTCACCTATAGGATCATGTGAATCTTAAGACAGCTCTGAAGGTTGTCAGTCACATGATCTATTCTGAAATCAAAGCTCAGAATCATTTCAGTGGACAGAGATGAAGAAAGTGGCTAGCCAAGACCACCGTTTGGCCAGTGACCTATCTTCCCTTCTCGGGTCCCATCAGTTCTACAGAGATAGGAAGGATGCTGCACCTGGCCTCGTCTTGGAGTCCTGGCCAGTGGTGCAGAGACCACTGTAACATTCTTCTCACCATTTATTCAGGTCATCCACTCAGAAAGCCAGAGGGTGGAGTGTCCCCGCATTGCTTGCTCTTGGAATGTTCACTGAGTTAATCCACATTGTTCCCTTACTATCCCTTTCCTTTCTTCCTGGGTCTGTATGCCATGATGCTAACCAGAATAGAATAGCTTCTTTTTGGAGCGTCCTGCCTGGTCTTCCCTGTAATTGAGCTATTCACATCTTCCTGAAAAAATACGATGCTTTCTCTAAAATGGTTGTGGGAGCCCTACCTAGTGCTGGAGGACCAGACGTCAAGGTTCTGGAGGATCCTTGAGGTCCAACATATTTCCGTACTCCTTGCAGTTAGAAGACTGCTACCCCTCTCTGAGCAGACTCTTACCCACCAAACTCTGACCTTTACTGTTGACAAGCGCTTGGCTCCAGAATTTTAGCAACAAACTTCCTAGAGACGTAAGAAAATATGTATTTGTTTCTAGCTGTTCTAAGAGGGTACCATGGAATAGCACAGCTAAGGAACAGAAAGTGCCTGGGAGGGAGGCATGAAGGTTTAAAAGTATGTTTCTGGGTGTTATTTGTTGTCAATCTATGGATTTTTAATCTCTTTCTACTCCATTGCAGGTCCCACCAACCCTTGCCAAGAGGATTCCTGTAAGGGTGGTTCTTCGTGTGTGAGTCTGAATGATACATTTTTCTGCCTGTGTCCAGAAGGGCAATACTATAACTCTTCCACATGCAGTAAAGGTGAGTGACAAGGGATGAACCATGTAGACCTGCACCTCAGACCTAAATGGAATAGAAAACTTAAGATGATGGTGAAAAGAGCCTCCAGAATTCTAAAGGTAGAGGCAAATTTGGAGGCCACAAAGCCCCACCAAGTAGAGAAAAGGCACCTGTCTTTATCTCACTGGGACCTAGTGGGAGAGGAAATGGACCGAGTCAGACCTGGGAGCTAGTCCTGAAGGTACAGGAGTGCATGTGTCCCTTCACCTCACAGTTCAAGGAACGGTGCCATGGGGTCAAAATGAGAATGAGAGGTGCTGAAGTCCCTGACAAAGTACAAAGGCTGCATAAACACAGGGTGGTGCTGCTCCGTGGCTGCTCTGATACAGAATAAGGCCGTATGCCTAAAACCACTCAGCCAGACAAGCCGGGCTACTTCGGCTCTGACCTTGGTCCTGTTCTGTGTTGTCTATAGGATTTGCTTCTTCCAAACACCAAACCCTATTTTTGGAGACTTAAGAGCTTCTCAGCTCTGGAAACGGACTTTAGGAGCAAATCAGCACTACACTTTTTTGGTTAGACCAGCTGACTGCTATGAAAGTCCAAGGCTGTTTACTGATTTATAAATGTGGATCTGTTTTCTGAATGAGAAATACCCTTCCTTCCCAGAGCAGACCAACTCTATAGGACATGAATGAACTGTACTGGCCACAGGGATTAGAGATATACCAAAACGCAGAAGGATGTCCTATCTTAAGCACTAATAATCTCATTTCTGAGGGTGCACTCTAAGTAAATGACCTCCAAAATAGAAAGCTCTGTATATGAAGACGTTCACTGCAAGCTTTTTTTCCCTTTTAAATAATTAAAAGCACTAAAAAAAATCAATGGAGGGAACATGTATTTCATAGAATACTATATAGCATTTAGAATGATAGTTACAAAGCCTAAGTAATAATTTGGAAAAATGTTTATTATGTAATAATAAGTAAAGAAGACTCATGATATATATTGGAGCTATAATGATGTAAACCAGGCACAGAAAAAAAACAGAGCTGGGAGAAATAGGGGGTAATGTTTTTCGTCTTCCCATACTTCCAGTAGTATCTTCATAAGTTTAGAATTTTTTTACAATAATCTATGTTTTAAACAAAATGGAAATGGCCCTTTTTACATTAAGTATCACAGAAATATTCTGCTTGAATTTCAGGAAAGATATTCCCTGGTACAATTACATTCAAAACATCAAATATAGAGGACTTGAAAGATGAAAATTCTGTGGCCTATCAAAAATTACATTTTGAAATTACTGAATTTGTAAGTATTTTCCAACTGTCTTTTCCATACAGATATTCTTTATTCTAACACTGACTATTCTCTCTCTAACTAGAGAATGACATTCAGGTGGTTCACATGGGTGTGGCTGTACCAGTGGTTCAAACAGAGAAATGCACCCTTATTGGCTGGTAAACAGTAACTGTCCCCAGCTCCTGGGTGTCACTGCTTCCTGGTTGCCCGGCTCCTCCTCTGGGGCCCTGGTCCCCGCACCCCTGCCCCTACACCTGGCAGCCATGCCATACTCATTCTTACAGAGGCTATTAAAATATTTTTAAATGGACAGATAAATGTAATGATGCTTTAAAATAAATTATTTTCATAGTCTTGAAGAGAAAAAAAATTAAAGATATTTTTCTTTTTACAATCAAATTTGCACATTTTCCTGTGCTTGTCTGGCTTTTTTAACATCTGGAAGAGGAACTCCATCTGACTTAACATCCGTTATTTCATTTTCCCATGTTCAAAAATGTCAAAATGAACAATAGCTTCGTTTCATTTTGATTACTGTGAGTAAGAATGTCAACATGGAGAGATGGAGATCTTCATTCTGGACCAGCTGCTGTCAGATCTGGAAGGTCTTAGGGCCTCCGGCCAGTATTTCTCAAAGTTTGGTTTTGAAGAAGAAAATGTTAGCTTGTAAATACATCTTAGAATTCTAGTAAGATGTTAAAAATTAAAATCTTACTCTATGTCAGTGTCTTTCAATTTGAAATTATATCATTACAAAGAGTTTTACGCAGCGCTCGACTGTAAACGTGAAAAATTATTATCCAAGTGATTTACAGATGGTACAGACAGAGTGAGTGCTTACAAGCAAACAGCCGGTGCCAGGCACTGTGAGCAATGCCCGGGTGCCCCGGGCTTGCCCTGCCCCTTTGCTGCACCACCTGTGCACCAGGGGCCAGCTGGCCGGACTTAGCCTCTCACCCTGGGTCTACATTCCAAATCCCCGCTTGCATGATACGTGCTACATTGAGGACAGTAACACCAGTGTGTTCCTGCTTCCAGGGAACCCCTGATGGTCTTGTGTGGCTTTACCAATCTCTGGCCACTGTGGCCACTGCACTTCCCAACTTGCTCTGAGTACGAGTGTCCAAAACCCCCTCTGGCTACAGGCCTAGGCCCCGGGCTTCAGAGTCTAGTTCAGTGACTTGATCTCAGGCAGGTCTCGATGATCCTGGGGAAGCAGGAAGGGCTAGAGCACTCTTGTAATTTCTAAGAGGCTATCAATCTGAAAGGGAAGCACCAAAACTCCTTTGCAACAACTAGAGGTGGGGAAAGAGAGACATTTACTTTCTTCCAGGTCCACTTAGCAGACTCTATAGCCAGGGCAGTGCCAGCTCAGGCCCTGAGACGTCTCCCAGGGTCCTTTTTGTCCCCAGATAGATTCAAAGGGACAGTCTGCACAGGGTTTTGAAGTTTCCCTACTGCTGCTGTACCTGGCATTTTATGCATAATATTTCTAGTTCTCAAAATCGCCACATGGGGGAGACGGTGCTGTGGAACTGTTCTGCAGGTGAGGTGGGTAGTCAAGGATCAGGAAGGCTGAGTAACTGGCTGAAGGTCGCCCAGCTGATGAGTGAGGACGGAGTTGGGGGATGTGAACCCAGACCTGCCTGACCACAGAGCTGCTTCTCCTTCCCTGCTGGCTCTGCTGTGCAGTGGAAGCCGGCAGGCCTGTTTGGATAACTCCTGCCCTCCTGCCCAGCCTTGCAGCCCTTCTGCTGAAGAGGTGCATATCCCCAAATCCTCAAAGGGTGGCATGAAGAGGGAAAAATGGAAACCCTTTTCCAATGGCAGATGCTAATTTTGCAATCTCTTCTTTGAGATTAAGGAAAACGAAATTAAATGGGCAGTGGTCAGTAGGGGAGATGATGGAAACTTGGAGGTCATTCAGTGAACTTTTTTCAAGTAGATACCTGGGGCCCTGATGGTTTACAGAAATACCAGCCCTTCCTAATATTTAAAAGAATTGAAAAGGAATCTGACATATTCCAGATATAAGGCTGCCCAGAATAAGGAGAGCATCAAATTTATTTGGATTTGACTAGAATGAAAGAGAAATGTTCTAACATCTTTCTAAGTGACATTGGTTGCCAAGATCTTTTAAAATGTAGGGCCCCCGTGGGAGAAAAATAATAAAATTCTTGGATTCTAAAACAGTTGCACCAACCTAGTTCAACACTCATGTAATAAACATGGAGACTGGGGCCCAAAAAGGAGAAGACACGTCCAAGGTCATGACTTTCACATTTAATTCCCTCAGTCATCAGTCAGCTGGTGTGGGTGTTTCCTGGGGGCTGCCTGGTGCTGGGCGCTGTGGGACGAGGATAGGGGTGAGCAGGCGGGAGGGGGGTTGTGTCATAAGAAAGAGAAAATGAATCTCATTTGTGTCATCAAAGAACTTATGTTCTAATTGGGACCCCCATCCCCTCACCCCTGCCAGAGTCCCAGCTTTACCTCTGGCCACGTCTGTATAAATTTCTAGAGTTGTCTCTGCTCCTGGGACACAACTCGAGCCTAGCAAGATCTACCTGTGCTGGAGCCCCTTCCAGCGCACAAAGCCACGATCCTTTACTCCCCCTCCTCGTCTACACCTGCGGCCTTGGGTGGTGGAAATTACTGCTATCTCACACTTCCCAGTCAGACAGCGAGGTTCAAAGAAAGCTGACAGGGGGAGAAAGGTGGCACTTGAGCCCACTCCGCTCTGAGCCCCGCCACCTCTGAAGGCCGGCCCGGGCTGCCGCTCCCTCTGCGCTGCCGCTCGCTCCGCGCCCTGGCCCCGCACCACCCGCTGAAGTGCTGGAAGGCTGCTCTCCTTTGTGCCGCTCGCTCTGCTTCTCTGCAGCCTGGAGGGAGTTTCTCTGAACGCCCAGGGTAGATCATACTCTCTGTGGTGCTCCCCTCACTCAAGTTCATGGTGTAGCCCCCATTGGCTCTCAGGCTGGTTCTGCCCACCTTGGTCATCTCCGTGTTCCTGGCCTGACGCCCTGGGAAGGCAGGCAATTATGTGTTCCTGGATAAATGATGAGTGTATGAAGTTTGCATACACGTAAGTGTAACAGACTTGCAGAACTTCACCGTGGCTTTGATAAGACAAAACTGAAGTTAGTCAGCTGATTTTTAAGAGAGTGATCATTGATTAGACTGAGTGCTTTAGGTTTCCTGCTTTTTCCTGGGTAGCTCTGAATTATATCAGAATCTTACTATTTCAAAGCAACACTTACTGAAAGGTGTTAGAGCGTATGTAAAGAATAAATAATTTGCTGTATTATTTGTATAAATGAGTTTAGAAATGGACTTATGCTAAAACATAGATACAATATCACATTTCCCCCCTCTTTGTAGTTATTAAATCTGTACTTTTCCTCCACAGTTTAAAAAGGCATTTAACAATTCTGATTACGGACAGACTGTAATTGTTAAAATAAGGTAAGTTTGCTGTGGACTGAAGGGGAACTTTGGAAGCAGGTGTGTGTATGCCTATCTTCCCATCTTCTCTGGCATTCCCCGTGAGGCACTGAGGCCCTAGGGTGGCGAGTCACATGTCAGGAAGAGCACTCACTGCAGAGGGCCCAGCCTCTGATGTCACACTGAGCCATGCCTGGGTGCGCAGGGTGTAGCCTGGGGACAGCAAGATGCTGCCTGTGATTGGCGACACAGCAGTGTGCACACGTGACATCACCAGTCATCAGTTTGTTTGGTTTGATCCCTTGGCTACAAACCATGTTCCTTCCAGGGGGCCAGGAGCAGAATGAGTGGCTCACGGCTGTCTCTTCCCTCATGGGGGGAATGAGCAGAGAGGAGTTCCCCAGGCACACACCTGGCCACTGAAGGGCCCGTCCTGAGCTCTTTCTTCAGGAAGAACAGGCATTCAGTGAGCATATGAATATTCAATGACCAGGGTTACGTGCTACTAAGGAACCCAAAGAGGCAGAGGAGCCTCAAAAAGTCAGTGATTCCATCTCGGCCTTCTCTGAAGCATGCTGACACACAAGTGCAGCAGGCCGGGGAAAGGCAGCTCTAAGGTGAACCGAGTCATGCAGAAAAAGCAGCCCTAATGTATTTGTATTTTATGGTTTTACTACCTCATCTATCTTTATAAGCTTTGTCAAATCCATACTGGAAAAATGTACAATATATACATTCATATATATAAATTCAGAGAAGACCTCCTAAAGCTGGTGCGTTTTGATCTTGGCGGTGAACAAGGGTCCCATGTGATTGGTGGCCAGGACAGCAGGCAGCCAATAGGAGGCCCAGGGCAAGTGGCAGGCAGGGAGCTGAGCCCCGATGTGGAGGCTCAAAGCTGGAGGTACAGCCACCAACTGTCAGGGCATTAGGTTTGGCTTAAGGGAAAACAAGGAGTTCGTGCATCGGGATGACTGGATAAAAACAGGATCAGTGCAGTGTGGTGGGGTCAGCTAAATCCACACTCGAATCCTGGCCTTGGCACCACTTGCTGTGTGACTAGGCAGGTGATTTAACCTCTCTAAATTTTTATTACTTCATCTGTACAACTGGGATAATCCAATCAACTTTTGAAACCCCGGGAGGAGCAAATGAGATACCCTTGGGAAGATTCCCTGTGCAAAGTGCCTGGAACAGAGTCAGTTTCAACACGTTAGTTCCCGTCTGTTGCCCGTCCAGAATAACAGGCCCTGCAAGTGTGAGGGAGAGCTGGCCCCACAAGGTCATCTGGGGGTTCCCTGATGCTCTGGCACTCCCGTCATTCCCAAGAAGTTACTGAAAGGGAGCCAGCGGTGTTTGGAGGCAACCCCTCACCTGTGAGCTCAGTGTCCTGGGGAGAAGTGACTCCCTTCAGCTCAGGGGCCCTGCCCAGCACGTGGACCTTGGTTTCACTTTCAAAGGCATTTCTTAGACTCCAGACCAGTGCCCTTGCCTCTGATTCCCCAAGATCTTTTTATTTCCTGCCTAAATGTTGGAATGAGAAGGATCCTCAGAGTTTCTCAAACACTCGAAGCTCTGTTTGGACAGAGGAGGACACTCAGGTTCAGGGAAGCTGGGACTGGTCTTGGGCCACAGAAGACGGTGTCCTGTCCATCCTGGGTCTCGATCCCTGGGTGCTTAACTGCAAGCCGCGCTGTAGTCCTGCATTCTGCACCTCTTGTCGCGTAAGTGCGCGGCTGCTCCAGTGTTTCCTGTAAATGTTCTGTGAGTGGGACGTCTTGCCTCCTGACTTGGGGTGTGTGCTAGTAGGTTCTCTGAATCAATGAATAATGGACGGCATTTCTTCCCTAGCCCCACTGCAGAATTACACCGTGGATCTCTGGGCATCTTTCAACCGATAAAGAATTGCTTGTGTCAAGTACCCCTTTCTCACTGCCCTGTTCCTTCCACTCCCGCCTTCAAATCCTACTATGAGCAAATTACTGTAGGAAACTTTTAATTAGAATTGGAAGCCCATTTTTCCTTTTGGAATCCCTTTTTATGGGATGATTCCTAAAAAGCAGAATTTGGTTCATGTTCGGTTTTTCTTGATTGTTCTGCAGAACCCACATGGCGGTGAACATTTCCCAAGCAGGCTGGCTATGTTTTCAAGCTTCTGTGTTTATTCAGATGTCAAAAGAGAATACAGGAAAATAATTAGACAGGAAAAATAGATCCTGAGTCTTAAAAAAAAACACGGACACTAATCAGAGAGGGAAGCAGGTTTTAACAGTCGTTTCTCTCTCTCTCTCTCTCTCAGTGGTTGTGTGACTTGATTCCTTTTGGATAATGAAACAGAACTTGGCACAGCTGTTCTTAGGGCCCCAAATTGCAGCGCTGATTCGAGAGAGAGGCCCTTACGATGTCCTGGTCGTAGGAGGACTTAGTGTCTGGGGATGTGATGTGGGGCTGTATGCTGATGCTTCCCCCAGCCCCACCCTCCTTGGGATCAGTTCTTCTCTGGGTCCTATGTGCCCAGGCCCAATCTGCATGCACTTTGAACTGCCTGCTGGCTTCCTGGGCCTTTTCTGGGAAAGACCCAGACTCTGTGTGGTGGATTACTGCTCTCTCTGTGCACAGGGAGGAACACACACCCATCTGTCTCTCTCAAAGCACAAGTCTGAGATTTTACAGGTTGTTAAGAAATGTACTCCTGATTTTCTGCAGAAAGTGACACTTTCCTATTTCAGATGCAACTTCTACTTCTGGTTCACTCCGGGCTCCTAGATGCTAAACAAGTTTGTCCACAATGTTTTTACGTACCTTCCAGCAGGACCTTATTGTAGCCATAGATTTCCTCTGAATGCACATCGAATAGAGATCTCTGGGCTATGAACTGCCATCTTACTGCAACCCCAGGTCTCCCTATGTGGGCCTCAACTGTGGATTTAGAACAGTGGGTCGGGACTAGTGCTGGGAGATTTGAGAGTCTGGGAGGTCTGAAGACCTATTTGTTGAAGCTTAAGTTCAATTCATCAAGTAATGATTTCATTTCAGTCTTAGGACATCTGCAGCAAGATCTGAATTGCGTGCTGGTGACAAGGATGTTGACGTAGAAGTAGTAAACATCTTTAAGGAAACTACAGAACTAAATGAGACTACAGTATCTAATGCAATTACAAAAGCAATTGAAGACAATGCAGATGTCTTTACAGGATATACTGGTAAGTATCAAATAATTTTATTCCACATTTACCTGAAGACCTATCTAGGTTTTCATAAACTTTGCTATTATTTGTGTGAAGGGGGCCAGAAGAACTGGGTAATTGAATCCACAGACATCTGTCCTTTGACGTCCACAGACGAGTTTCCTTTGCACCGTCCTTTCTTCCTCCCTCCCTTTCCTCTCTCACGTGGCTTCTGCTCCTTGCTAACCGTCTCCTAAGTCAAAAAATGGACTAGTTTGTCCCTCTGCTTGGAAGGTAGTCTTGGACAAATAGCCTCTGGACATGGAAAGATGAAGAAGGAGAAAAAAGAGGGCTCTCTACCAAGTTAGAGCTTTCCAAATGCTCACAGAAAGTTTTACTTATACTGGCTCTCCTCTAGGCAGACACACAAGCCCACAGCAGAGCTGTGACTGTTCATTTCTGCTGTGTTACAAACACCCCAAACTTAGTGGCCTAAAACAACCACCATTTATTTATTACCGCACCGTGATTCTCTGGGTCAGAATGTGGGCTGAGTTCAGCTGGGCACTTCTGCTGACCTAGGTGGAGCTTGGCTGCTCTCTGCTGGGCTATCTTAGGCATCTGCCGTTAGCTGCTGGGTGGGCCTCCTGGGGACCAGTTGATCTCAGATGATTCAGCGGGATGGTTAGTCTCTGCTCCACGTGGTCTCTCATCCCCCAGCAGGTTAGTCCCAAAGAGTTTCAAGAGCAGCAAGAGGGCAAGTTTCAATACACAGGTGTTTCTCACTTTCTGCTTATGTTAGATTTACAACTGTCCTCAGTTCACATGACCAAACACAGTGTGCCCGGTGCTGCTAGGGGCGTGGATACAGGAAGGCAGGAGTAAACTGGTACTATGACTGCAACCAGCACAGCCGTCCTCAGGAGGTCCTCCCCTCAGAGGGAGCTGTTAGGGCCGGCTGGCCTGCGGGAAGTTCTTTATAACTGGTTCTCCCTGTGGCAACCAAATCCAAAGGCTTCTGCTGAGGAACAATTTCGCTGACTTCTCTGTAGCCTCTGACACTGCTCCCTCCCTGTCCTGAAGTCCTTTTCTCTCTGGGCCTCCCCCCACCTTCCCTTGACCCCTGCCCGCCTCCCTCATCTTCATTTTTGATCCTTCCAAGACTCCTCTTTTCGTCTCTTGAATGTTTGCTTTTTGATGTTTGGAACCTCCATGGCCTAGTTTGCAAAATTTATTTCTCTTTTTGAAAATATAAAGAAATCCTGGTCATTGATCTTTTTCCGGCACCTTCTCTCTCTCTCTCTCTCTTATCTTTTTTTCAAGATTCCACAAAGATTCTCACTGTTCTCTCAGGACCTGGAATATAAATGCTCTGGAATAAAATACTTAAACTTTTGTCAGGAATGATGGGGGCTGCTCTGCTCTGTGTTCTTTCCGGGGACTTCAGTTCCCTTAGCCATGTCCATTCAACTCTTTTCCATCCAAGTATTACTTCCTGGTGGAAGAGACACACACCCCTTCACTGATTTACCCATTTTTCATGTTTAACCCTTTGCTCTGTGTCATTGGACTCTTGCTGTTGTTTTGGGTTTTGCTTGTGGCAAACTTGAGCTCATTTGGGACTCTAGACTGTGTCACATGTTTAATATTCCATCTTTGGTTCCAGGACCTTCTTTTCATATTTTGTTTCTGTCTCTCATCTGAGAGCTTCTGTGCAAACCATGCCAGTTTCTTAAGTTACAGACACTCTCCCACTGTATTTTTTTTCTAAATCTATTGGGATCACTTGCAGCTGCACAGTTACAATCACATTTTCAGAACTTCTTACCTTCTCTTCTACTTTCATCTTCCAGAGTCTCGTGCCGTGGACCTACACCTTGTCCTTTCTGAACATGTCAACATTTACTCTAAGTCACACTCCTCTTTCTGGCTGTCACGTGATCCTTGTCTTCCGAGAGACCCATCACTTCTGCCTGCCGATAAATTTCTCCTTGGGGTCAGAATTTGGCTGAGGGTAGCAATTCATGCAGTCAGAACCTCTCCCCCGGAAGGTGAAATTATCAGCAGGGCAAGACAGAACCTTATCCTACGCTCTGCTTTGGGCTAGATGAGATCTCCAGCAAGTGCGAGGAAGTTGAGGGTTCCCATCAGCATGGGGACTGACCGCTCAGAGTGGATACTAGATGAAAATAACCATTGTACCCTTCAGGACATAGTTGAGTACCCTTTGCCGTGCTCTCATTTGGTTCTACTTGGCTCTGAGCTCTGGCCAACTTCAAACCGTTCAGCCTCAGACTGAGAAATGCTCTTCTTTACCAGCTGCTCTCAGCATCTCCCCACTCTGAGACCAGGCACGTACTCTGAGATACATTAGCAAATACCACATGGTGCCAGCTCGAGGTGGCCACAGGAGCATGAACCGCCCAGCAAACGGACGTGAGAGTGCCAAACTTCTGGAGAAAAACAGCTTCTCCTGCTCTCTTGCTCCTGCTGCAAAGACAGATTCTTCTGTGTCAAAAGCTGTAGAATCTCTTTCTCTAAGCTTTTAATTGGAGGCATTTTCAAAGGGCAGGTGATGAAGGAAGGTCAGGTATGGATTTGGGGTGTTTAGAAGAGAGTGAGCACGTATCTGCTCTACCTGCTCCTATCCCCTCCCCATCATCCATCCTCACATTCCCCTGTTTATCCCTAATGCCTTCCGCTCTGCTTCTAGACTAACGTACTTACCAGATTGCTTCCTCCTGCCATGCTTCTGGTCAAAATCGACCAATGATTTTCAGGCTTATATGATAAACATCAATGTCCTTAGCCTTGTGTTCAAACCCTGCTCTACCTGTGAATGAACAAAACAACGATTATTTGCTGAGTGGACACTTGCATTTCCATGATCTCATTCAATTCTCGCAACAATCACACGAAACAAGAATCATTAGCCTTAGTTCATAGATGGAGGGAACGTGGACCCACCACCAATGAAATAATTGAACAGGAAGCCCACAGCCAATCAATGGCAGAGCTGAGAAATCCTGACGTTCCCTCCTCACCTCTCTGCCTCTCTTCTGCCCACGTACAACTCCGTCACTCCCGGACAACAATCCTTCACTTCTTTTCATGCCTCACTTACTGCACTTCGACAGATTTTGTCTCTCCTTTGACTGTTCATATCTTCCCCATCTTTCAGCACTTGGCCCAGTACCCACCTCCTCCACAATGTGACCTTTAGCTACCCGAGCCCCTGAGTTCCCACTGTTCCTAAGGCTGCTGCTGGATGTGACAGTCATGTAACTCTACAAAGATGGGGCCTGAAACTTACACAGCTACTGTGTCCCCTGTGGAATCCAGCAAAGAGCCAGGTGCAAAAGAGGTCTTGAAATTGAACATAACTGTACTGCACTGGATTGAATTAATTTGAATTGAGTAATATAGGATATAGATATAGAAGAAATGATTGGGGACTTGAATTTTAGAGTCTCAGGTCTTTATTTGTTAAATTCCAAACCTATTAAAAAGCAATTACCACAACAATTGAGTGAGTGCTTTACAAGTCACCTTATCCATACTGTCTTCCTAATTCATCTTTGAATTCTGTGTGCCTCTCAGAGCAAGACCGGTGTGACTACTATGGTTGTGAGAAGAAGAATGACCAGGACAACTGCTCCAGTGGTTTACTGTGTCAGTGCAAACAGGGGCTGGTGAGGCCCAACCCGCAGGTCCCCATGTGTGTCGGTAAGGGCTCCCTTGGTTCTAAATGTCCCTCTCCTCTCTCCTTATACATTTTCAAAATACAGACTGTCCTGCTCAAGTTCCCATGTGCATTTCAGAGTCTAAGGAGTGGGAATGTTGGCTGTAGACCTACGGACCTGGGTGGGGCCTTGGCTGAGAGCCGGTGAGGAGAGCCTTGTGCAGCTTCACAGGGGGCACATTACGTGCAGACCACTGAGCACTTCCTTTTACCTAGAAAGAGCAATGTGAAAAACACTGTATTCTGTGACATGTCACTTTGGATAGGAGGAGGTTGTGTCTGAAAATTACCCAGAAATCACTCTGTTTTGCAGCCTTCGGTCCAACCTGCGATGACACCTGCAACGCAGAGAACAAGCGGCAATGTTTAGTGAGGAGCAGCACGAGCGCGGACTGCGTGTGCCTGCCGGGCTACCGGGAGGACAGTCATGGGGCCTGTCAACCGTAAGAGAAGACACTGCTTTTTCATCTTGCCGTAGCTGAGGCTGAGCGAAAAGGATAGAGCTTGTAACAGATGTATGAGTTTAGGGTCAGGGTGTTGGCTCCTGCCAAAAGCTGGTAGGTACAGAGCATCATGACCATGACTGTCATCATCACTATCGTCATCATAACCATCGTCGTTACCACCACCACCACCAACCACCCAACACCACCTCTATCCCTGCCACCACTATC
Organism: Camelus dromedarius; assembly: GCF_036321535.1. Classification (NCBI taxonomy): domain Eukaryota; kingdom Metazoa; phylum Chordata; class Mammalia; order Artiodactyla; family Camelidae; genus Camelus; species Camelus dromedarius. The sequence continues at coordinate 62,412,425 of NC_087437.1, forward strand.
ACCACCACCACCATCATCACCACCATTACACCACCATCATCACCACCATCACCACCATCACCACCATCACCATCACAATCACCGCTACACTACCATCATCACCATCATCACCATCATCACCACTACCACCATCATCACCATCAGCAGCAGCAGCAGCAGCTTTTGAACATCCTCTGTGTGCTAGGAACCACACTAGGTAATTCTTCTCACACAACAGCACTGTGCCCATTTTCAGGTGAGGAACCCGAAGCTCAAAGAATATAAATAACGTGCCCCACCTCACCGGGCAGCAAATATTCAGCAGGGCCAGGTAGGCCCACAGCCCGAGGGGGTCCTGCTATGCTCCGTGCCTCTCAGGCTCAGCCTCCCCTGAATTGCTGAATCCTCCTGGCGCTCACAGCATGAGCATTGATGGTAGCAAATGGAAGCACGTGGGATTGTGTGCCCCCCTCAACCTTCCCGGTTTAACTGGGAAGACGGGGAGGGTAAGAAAGAAATGAAGAAAAGGAGATGGAACAGGGAGGATAAACAAAGAGATGCAAGGACCATACGGAGGTTGGGTGGGAGGTCTGGCCTGCTCCCACAAGGCTCTTTACCACGGTTTCCTGCTCCTTGTGTTTCAGGTGTGCATTTGGCTACAGCGGAGTCGGCTGTAAAGACAGTGAGTAGAAAAGTCTTGCTCTGTTATTCAATAACTGAGATACAAACCTTGACCACATTCAGAATCTGTCCAGTGCCCCAAGTCTCGGGCCTGTTTCTCAAAGACACAGAAAACCTGCCTGTGTTTGTCTTCTGGGTCAGGCCATCCCATGCCCACCCTTAGTCTCGGGCAGGGCCCCTCTGCTGTGGGAAATCAGAGAAGTCAGTCCAGCACGTGGGCTGCTGCCTCTGGACTTGCCCCAGGCCAAGAAGGGAGTCCCAACCTTATGTTTCCTTCCTACAGTAGCTTAAATACAACTTGTCTGCTGCTAGAAAGGATCCAAGGCCAGTGTTTTCCAAAAATGTGTGCTCATGGGAGAGCAGAACTAGAAAACAGACGTTAAATATTCAAATCTTTTCTGCCTGAGAGTGATTTCTTAGTTTGCATGTGTTGTTGCAAATTCAGTTGCTTAGTTCTTTCCCACCAGTTGGGGTCAATACTAACTTTATATGTTAAATGATTTTATATTTGAAATTGTATGTAATGAATTAAAAGATCAGTGATGAATGAAATACCCCTGTCAGTCTCTCAGCCAGCCACAAAGTTAGTGATGAGAAATGCTTTCAATTCCTACTATCTTTTGCTGTGAGGCTGGGTTTGCTAAATCATTTCTCCTTTCTGGGGTTTCTGTGTCCACACCTATAAAATGAGAGTTTCGGACCAGATCACCTTTGAGGGTTTTTTCCTAGACTTAATGGTTGATGGCCCCGTGAGTGAGGTTGGAGGTGATACGCAGGGCAGTCATGCAGAAGAAAAAATCCAAGTGGTTAGAGCAGCAGCGTCCAACAGACACAGCACATGAGCTGCAGAATTAATTTCAGATTTTCAAAGTGTTAAGTAAAATGTAAAAAGTAAAAAGAAATAGGTGAAAATGATTTTAATTATTTTATTTTGCTTGATATTGAACACATTATCATTTCAACAGGTTATTAATCTAGGAATTATTAATGAGATGGATTACATTTTTTTCATACTGTGTGTTTGGAATCCGCTGCACATGTTACACTTAAAGGCCAGCCCAAGGCCACTTTTCAAGGGCTCAGTAGTGCCAGACAGAGCAGATCTAGAGGAGGATGGGTGGTAATGAACTTCCAGGCTCTTCCCTCACCGGTTCCATCAGGCCATTTCCTGGATCCTCTGTTACTGGCACAGTTAACCCCCACCTGGTTCCCCTAATTTATCAGCAAGGTCAGCGATGGGCAGGCACAGGCAGCAGAGGCACGGAGGTGTGTGGACCTCAGATGAGATCCCACCCACCACGAAGCCCAACAAGGTCCTGCCACCATGGCCTCCTTTGTGTTTATGGTCTTGGTTTATCTCGCAAGGCTGTCTCTTCTGATTGAGTTCTGAAGACACAGATGGGGGTGGGTGGACAGAGGGTTAAAGGAGGTGGGCCACCCTCCATCCTGGCCCTGGAGGCATCAGAGACCACAGCCTGATTGTCCTCAGGGCCAGGACCCACTGGGAACGCATGCACCTGTGCAGTAGGCAGTGGAGGTGTGCTCGGGGGAGCCTCTCATACTCGGCTCTTTTCCCTTTCAGATATTTACCTGATCATCACCATTGTGGGCATCATTGCTGGCATCCTCATCCTCGGTTTGCTGATAGCATTGGTCATCTCAATGAGGTACAAAATGAAGTGTCCCTTTTCTGGGACACAGTGACACCGTCATTACACTCTGGTTTCCAAACTTCCAAACATGCCCAGACTTCCCTGGGCAAGAGCAGAAAAATACGGCGAGGCCTCTCTCACACCAATGACCTTTTTTTCTTACCTGAATTTTCTTCTGATTCTATAAGCTACACGTGATCATTGAAGAAAAGAGAGAAATGTGTACAGGAGCAGAATAAACACTCACCCACAAAACCTGACACCCTGCAGCCACCAACATTTTGACATACATTCTTCCAGGTTGTTTCTACCTTTTAAAATGACATACATAATTTTGTATTCTTTGTGTTTTAAAATTTTTTTCCTGAGGTTTGTTTTTGCTTAATACTGTACTGTGACAGAGCAGCCGCTCTCTGATGGCACTGAGACTCGTCTGTTAGCGTATTTGACTCCACTGATGTTGTCAGATCTAATTTTCATCAATCACTCCCCTGCCCAGGTCTTCGCACAAAAGCCAGACAACCTCAAGTGAGCCCCTGGGCTTTAGAAACATGATCTCCTCATGGCTGCTCCTCAGCGTGGTGTCTTAAGTGCTCTTCTTAAAACTTGAGTGGGGTCCATTCATTTCCAGAATGAGTAGAGAGCTCGAGTTCCCTCCATGAGCAGGGTGGAAAGCTGTTATCCAGTCCATTCTAAATGTGCCAAGTGAGGAGCCACTGTGGTAAAAAAAAACAAGCTGCTTTTTAAAAATGACATTATCTCGTATCATATTTTGGCAAAATAGGTACTTTTGCACTATAATAAGAGAGGACAAATAGAGTTTATGTTCCTAAAATATTTTTTTTTCTTCTATTCCATTTTGATACTAACTCTTCCCCAGAGACCTGCTTAACAGGATGCCAAGGTGGGAACTGAGAATAACTCCTTTTGCAGGGAGAGGGCCAGGACCCAGGGTTCTGGAGCCAGGCTGTCTCTCTCGGGACTGGCTCCTGCCCTGCGGGGCCATGGGGGGACGCTCGCCCCTGGGACAGTCCTGGTTCTCGGTTCTCCCTCCTAGTGCAGAGCCTGGCTTGCTCTTAGCTCAGCCTCAGTCTCGTGACTCTTGGGAGCAAGCCAGGAGTTATCATTTCTTGTCCATCTCAAGGGAAGGAAACCTCTCCTCCACGAATCACCTTAGACAGGAGGGCTGTCACAGGGCAGGAGCTGTACTGTGGGCTGGGCTGGCCATCACGGTCACCAGGGGGCTGGGTCTTCCTTTACGACATTCCCAGTGTCTGAGGCTCACCCTGGGATGGCCCTGTGGCCATCATAGGTGCCTCTGGCCCCACGACCCAATCTGAAGGGCAGGACTGTGTCTGGGGGCCAGAAGAAAGAAGGTCATGAGCCAGGTTCACTGGGAGCAGATGCCTCCCTCACCTGAAAGTACTTCCACTTGTCTTTGACCCCTTGAGGTCCCTGAGGGCCTGCAGCAGAACCTGGGAAACTTCGGTTCCTCCTCCTGAGACCTTTATACCTGGGACTCACTTTATTCACTGAGGTGCTTCCGTGGATAGTGACTTTGCCTGAATGAAAGTTTAGTCACAAATCATCTTTTTTCTTTGACTGTTATTATCATTTCCATAAAGAATTCAAAGACACACTTAACAATACTAACATTATTAGCAAATAGTAAATGGGATCAGTAGAATAAGACAGTAATGCTGGACCAGGATCAACGTTCTGGTTTTGATGGTTTCCTGGAGCTTATGAGTGGACTGAGGGGATCTGCATGGAATGAAGTAACGAGACACTACAGGTGACGGACATCAGGTCTGCAGCTTGTTCTTAAATGGCTCAGAAATATTAACAATGGGGGAATATGGGTGATAGATGTATGGGAGCTTCGTGTAATACTCTTTTCGTAACTTACATGTACATATGAAATTATGTCAGAATTTTTAAACATTTTTTAAAAAGAATATTAACATTTGCTTCACAGAACTTGCTACCATTGTCATATTCTAATTCCTGTTACCAATTACAGTTCAAAGAGCAAAAAGAAGAATGTGGAAGAACAGAACCTGATTGAGAACGACTTTCACAGTCTGAGACTTTATGAGACTACTGGCTTTAGCAACCTAGGAGCAGATGGGAACATCTTCCCTAAAGTCAGGGTGAACCTCCCAAAAGACGGTAGTGCTCGGAATCCCTATTCGAACTAGGGTTGTATACCCAACCCCGACTATTAGGTGAGCCTTGACGTGCTTTCTGTTTCCTTTGCTGAGTGAGATGCCCCAGGGACCTGGCTGTTGTATCATCACCAGCCCTGGCTGTCCTGTAGGCTTTTTTTTTTAATCCAAAGCTATTGTAAATAGCCACCACCTGGTCCCTAACACTGACCATGTATGTGACTTTAAACACATCGCTTAATTTCTCTGGCTGTCTATTTCCTCAGCTGTAAAAAGAGAAGCTTTAATTTAGATGCCTCTATGGTCTCTTTAAATCCGTTTCTACGGATATGACTCCAGTGGTTGTGATGACAGCTCCCAGACTGTTGCAGGAACTAGGACCTGGCTCAGGCCTAGGCAGCACTGCTGGATGTAAGCACGGTCCTGTTTACATGGACCCTTCCCATCCAGCCCACAGAAGGGCAAAGCTCCCCTCTCCTCCCCGCAGACCTCAAGGCAGCCAGATCAATTTCTGAGGCTGGTAATGCTTTATTTCCCATGGGAGGGCTTGCGATGAGACTAGCTCGTCCTCAGATGTGCATTAGATAAGCGCAGCTGGCACTGCTTAGTGCGACCCAGTGAAATGCTGAGAGGAGAAAGCCTGTCAGGGGACTCCTGCGGGGAAGAGGGACAGGACGGAAGGAAGGAGGGATGGCCCAGGAAGAGGAGGGAGCCAGAGAGGAGAGAAGACAGGGGAGGAGAGAAAGGATTTGTTTTCAAAAGGAAGAGTGGGGAGAAAGGGAAGGAGGGAGAAGTGGGGTGAGGCATCCCCAGGAGAGTAGAAAATAGGCTGAGAGAGGAGGAGACATGGGAGGTGGGGGAGGGGCTGGGGAGGGAGCACAGCACCGGACCCCCCCCCCCCCCCCCCCCCCGCCGAGGGCGATCACTTCTGCCGGCAGCCCTGGTGAGAGAGTCATCCTTTGAGGACCTTAATGCACTTTGAACATTCTGGGAAAACCTGACTTATTTTTATTATGAAATCGTATGGCTGATTTCACACATCAAGTTCCTTTTAATCATGGAAGTCCGGATGTCTCGTGTGTGCACCACGGGACGACTCCACAAAGTGCGCCACTTGGGGTCAGACACAGGTCTAGTCAGCAAGAGCCGGGGACGAACGTCCCATGGGCGCCCCTGTTGGTCCTACCTGAGGTGAACCTTAACCATCGAACTCATTTCAAACCTTTTCTCCACATCGCTGGAGCCCTTACCTCAAGTATAACCTCTGAAGAAAGCCCTTTGGTGGCTGAGTCGGTGTGGGATTTAAATCAGACACCTGGCTTCACAGCCTTGCCCTTCCTGCTACTAAGTCTGTGGTCTCGGGCTAGTTCCCTGACTTCTCTGGGTTTGTTTTCTCATCTGTGAAATGGACAAAAGGATGCCTCCCTCAAAGGATAAAGATCAAATAAGCTAATATGCATAAAGAACTCAGCACAATGATGGGTTCTAATTGGAACAGTAGTATTAAATAATGTTAATTAAAATTATAGTAATCCTTTATGAATCTAAATTGTCTCATACGTTTCTGTTGCAATACTTTTCTAAGAATTCCCCCCCACCTCTCTTTTTGTCTAGGATGGTAAAAGTTTGGGACCATTCATGGCCCTGAACCCAGCATATGAGCTTTTACTTCGAGTGTTTGGAAGACTGAAGGAGACGTGAGCAGCTGGGAAGCTCTGACGTTTGGGATTTCTCTTCCAACCAACACCTAGCCTCTCTGAATGGAAGTTGTGACAGTTTGCAGTGAATACAGCTTGTTTGCTAAGTACCTGTGAAATTAAATGCACACAGATGGGACCAGCACTTGTTAAGATAGTTGATTTGCTCCAGTCAGTACAGGGGTTGGGGTTTCTTTTACACGGTGGAGCAACAGTAACCATTTCCAATCTAGACGGAAGTGCCCCAGATGGTTCACTCCTGGAAGAGTCTACAAGAGTGTCACTTTGAGTTGACAGCCTGTGCATAAGTGACCTAATTCTGGGAGACTCCTACACATCAGCTGTGGAGGTCCCAGGGGATGGGAAGAGACACCATCCTTTAAGGTTCTTGGGTTCATTCTCGGGCAAGTGACTGTAAGGAAGCTGGACGGGGAGGCTGAGTCAGGGAGAAGATACCCAGGACCCACCTTCACCCTCAGAGTCCCCGCCTCGATGAGCGAATGGGCACTTCCTCTACTTCGTGTCCCACCCAAGACTCAGAACCTAGGAAAGGGTGTAAAGACAAAACTCCCAGCGCAAGAGGTTAAAGTCACTTCAAACTTGTAGGCCTTCTGTCCAGCTGATGGTGAGAGGCAGCTGTGCTCTGGATCCAGATGTTCAGCCTTGTGATGCAGATTCCAGAGGTACCTCACTGAAGCTCCAGCCTTCCCTGGGGACAGAGGCTTAACGGGGCCACCAACACACACACAGCCAAGAATGGTGGCAGTCACATCCAGTCATATCCAGTTTCTTTAATGTCAATTGTATCCTTGTTTATGTCTAGTCTCCTTGCAAGTCATTTTAATTTGCTTTTATTGTTAGTATTTGTTCTTGACTGTTAACAAATAAAGTATATTTAGTAGCTGGTGTCCTTCCTTGTGTTTGGGACTTTGGATGACACACATAGCAGTTACGTGTCACTTTCAATGGCAAACACGATACATGGCAAACCAAGGTGACTGACGTCTGCTGTCCTCATGAGGGCCTGTTGGAATACCCACGGTAATTTATTTTTTCATGGAGTAGATATTTTCGGCTGCTTCTCCATGCATACCCCACTACTCTTCCATTATGAAGCAACCAAATATTTTGGATGGGACTATCTGCCCGTCAGCTCAAATGCAGGAGCCCAAGTCATTCAGTGGAATCCTGTCCACCCTCCTTGCCACAGTCATTGACTTAGCACATGGCATAAATGGATGCAAATAGGACAAAGCTCAATTGTTGGTAGAAGGCTTGGAGGAAGAGAAACTCTTTGTTCTGGAGAATGGAATGTGAGGCCTTAAACTGCTTCAGTTTTGCTAAGCTGACACAAAAAGGAGGGGACAGCTGAAAGAACCATGCAAACCTGGAGCTGGTGCTCTGATCAGACTGTACCTGAAGTCCCTGGAATATACTGTTAGGCCAGTTTGAGCAGTTGTTTCTGATTTTGCAGGTGAAAGCATCCTCACTGATATAGCTTGTGTTTACTCTTTTGTTCTCAAGGCTAGTTAGTGAAGGGAATAAAAGAAACATTCTTATGAGCTATTAATGCCCACTGTAAAGACACTGGCCGTCCATCAATAGGTTAACACCAGCAGAATCAATGCAGACATAACTTTAAATTGGCTGACCACTGTAACTTGTCATCACAGATTCTATTTCTGACCTGTGTGCTACCTGCTTTACATCTGACGATAATTCTGGATTTAGTGCTAAACGTAGGCTATTTCTACCTCTTTACTAAAAAGTCCCACTTCTCTTGTGCCCCTCTGCACCAGACCATGCCAGTTTCCATCACTTCTCAAAGGCCCTGGGCCTGCAGAACTCTGGGCTTCATGGACCAGAGTACATCCATTCTTGGGAGACTTTCATTGCTATTGTTTGAATAAAAATCATGCTCTAAGTATGTATATGTGTAATGTTTATGTAAATGGCTTTAGCCTCCAAAGTTGTTTTTGATTCTTGAGTAATATGGCCTGTAATTCATTTGCTTCTGCTCATTGGGACCTTTGCAAAGGTTTTCTGATTGTCCTGCAACCTTGGAGGGCTGTCAGAATGAACTTTCGAAGATGTGAATCTGATCAGGACACTCCCTTGCTTAAGGCTTTCAGCGGTTCTCTATTGAGAGAATCAAGCCAGGCTGCTTGTGGCTCCACAGTCCTGCGGCTGCTGCCACCAGCTGCTCCAGCTTGGCCTCGCCTCCCCTCCCCTCCCCTCCCCTGCAGGGCACTAACACTGGCACACCTGCTGCTCCCTGAATGTCCACCTCCTCATACCTCCGTGTCTTTGCCTGTGCTGTGCCCTACACTTGAAATGCCCCTTTCCTTCAGCTGCCTAGTGAGCACCTCTGCCTCCTCTGACCAGCTTTTCCTAATTCTCTCTTCTCCACCCAGCACTCCCGAGTAGAAGTATCTAGTCCTTCAGATCCCAACGGGCTCCTGGAACTCACTCCCCCAGGAAAGAGGTTCCACACGGTGAGTCTGTTTCCTTCTTACCCAGCACAGTGCCTGGTGCAGAATATTAAACAGTTTGTGAGACAGTAGAAAACGGGACTCTTCCAGCTTGGTCTCCAAGGGGTATGTTGATTATCTTGATGGTGGTGAAGGTTCCCAGGTCTACCAAAACTGAAATCGTATGCTTCGTGTAAGTGCAGTTTATTGTACATCAAGTGTACCACAACAAAGCTTTTTTTTTTTTTCAAGTAGGGGGTGGCCGCTCATGCAGGGGCCTCTCTGACCTTGAGGGAGGCATCCTCTGATCACAGCCCTAAGACAGGGCAGGAGCACATACGTGTCATTCTGCTGATGTCCACTTCCGCCTGAAGGCTCTCTGAGGTCAGCCTTGGGTGAAGCCGGCCGGGGATGATGGGCTGCTGCCCCGACAGCAGCAGGTCTCAGCTTACATTCAAGTCACCTGAGAAGATTTAATAATCACTGATGCCTGGGTCCCATCCCAGAGCGCAGCGCTTCATTGGTCTAGGGCAGGCTTGTTAAGCTCCGCAGGTGACTCGAATGTGCAGGGGAGTTTGAGAACCACTTGCTCCTGGCAGTCAAGCCCCAGATCACATATCTCATCCCTTCCCCAGAGATTCTAGAAACCAAGAGTCCATTACACACAAGAAGCTTCAGAGGGCTCCAAGCCTCCTTGTGGAGGAGGAGGTCAGGCATCCAGGTGACACCAGCACCAGAAGAGCTTGAAACTTACATCTCTGGGGGCAGTTTTGCCCCACCTAACTACCCACCACCCTCTTGCCCCTTCCTAGCAGGTGGGGAAATTCCATGGCCAGTAGGTGGCGCTGTCTCCTATGGCTTGTAAACATCTGACTTCTGGGGGACAGCTCTTAAAAGGCTTGTTTGAAATCTTTCACTTTTTTTTGAATTGAAGTATAGTCAGTTATAATGGATCAATTTCTGGTTTACAGCACAATGTCACAATCATGCATGTACGTACATATATATATTCATTTTCTTTTTTTTTATTAAAGGTTATTACAAGATACTGAATATAGTTCCCTGTGCTATACAGCAGAAACTTGTTTGTTTGGGTTTTTTAAAATCTATTTTTATACATTGTGGCTAACATTTGGAAATCTTAAACTCCCAAATTTATTGCTTCTCACCCCTTCCCTCTGGTAACCATAAGATTGTTTACTATGTCTGTGAGTCTATTTCTGTCTTGTAGATGAGTTCAGTAGTATCCTCTTTTTTTCTTTTTCTTAGATTCCACATATGAGTGATATCATATTGTATTCTTCTTTCTCCTTCTGGCTTACTTCACTTAGAATGACAATCTCTAGGTCCATCCAAGTTGCTGCAAGTGGCATTATTTTATTATTTTTTATGGCTGAGTAGTATTCCATTGTATAAATATACCACAATTTCTTTATCCAGTAATCTGTCGATGGACATTTAGGTTGTTTTCACTTCTTGGCTATTGTATATAGTGCTGCTATGAACATTGGGGTGCATGTGTCTTTTTGAATTGAAGTTCCCTCCGGATATATACCCAGGAGTGGGATTGTTGGATCATATGATAAGTCTATTTTCAGTTTTTTGAGGACTCTCCATAGTGTTTTCCATAGCGGCTGTACCAAACTAGAGTCCTACCAAAAGTGTAGGAGAGTTCCCACTCCAGCATTTATCATTTGTGAACTTTTGAATGATGGCCATTCTGACTGATGTGAGGTGATACCTCATTGTAGTTTTGATTTGCATTTCTCTAATAGTTAGCAATATTGAGCATTTTTTCATGTATCTATTGGCCCTTCGTATGTCGTCATTGGAGAATTGCTTGTTTAGGTTTTCTTCCCATTTTTGGAATGGGTTGTTTGGTTTTTTTGTATGAGCTGTTTGTATATTATGGAAATTAAACCTTTGTCAGTCGCATTATTTGCAAATATTTTCTCCTATTTCGTAGGTTGTCATTTTGTTTTGCTTATGGTTTCCTTTGCTGTATGAAAGCTTATCAGTTTAATTAGGCCCCATTTGTTAATTCTTGCTTTTATTTCTATTGCCTAGGTAGACTGCCCTAGGAGAACACTGCTAAGATTTATGTCAGAGAATGTTTTGCCTATGTTCTCTTCGAGGAGGTTAATTGTGTCTTGTCTTATATTTAAATCTTTAAGCCATTTTGAGTTTATTTTTGTATAAGGTGTGAGGGAGTGTTCTAACTTCATTGATTTACATGCTGCTGTCCAGTTTTCCTAACACCACTTGCTGAAGAGGCTGTCTTTTCTGCATTGTATGTTCTTGCCTCCTTTGTCAAAGATTAATTGACCGTAGATCTGTGGGTTGAAATACTTCACTTTTAATTCAACAATCTTAATAATTCCCCCTTGATTTTTCCTTGATCTCTTCATTCCTTGTTCTTGTGCCAGGGGAACATGAATGTTATCAGTTCACTCTTGCATTATTTGCATAATTTTCACTGGAACATTAGAGATCATACATTGTTTCTCTTCAGTGGCCCTATAAAAGCTTAAGTATTGAAGTGATGTCATTGTTATCTTAATGGTGCATAATGTTTGGCACAATTATTCAGATAATCAATGTTTTCTTTGATGGTTTTCCCAAATACAAAAGGAGATAAATCCATTTTCACTGAAAAATCATTCATTCTAGAAAAAAAGAGAATACCATTAGTAGAAGGTTTCTGTCTTTCATCAGCTTTTATGAGGTGAGCAAGTTCTGGCTGAATTTTTTAGAGAATGAGGTTGAGAAGAACTCTGGGCACCATGTGGGGATCTTCTCTTTAGCCTCCAGGCTCTGACATGTGACCTGTGTGGTCTTTTACTCAAAGATGGAAGCTGGAGCAGATCATCAACAGCTTCCTAACTCCTGCAGGCTAAGTAACGTTCTCTGAGCCCACAGCCATGACATGTGGTCCAATTGAAGAATTCCTTCCTGCATTCAGATGAGGGAGCCAGTCTGAAAAACATCAAGAATAATAATAGTCCATATATTCTGGAGTACTTAATTTATGCCAGGCATAATTTCTTGGTGCTTCACGTGTGTTGATCCCTTTAATCATTTAATTCTTACCACAGGAAGAATAAAGACAGAGCCACTGCTTGGGAAAGACTGTGAAATGTCAACAAATGTCAAAGACAAAGTAAGACTAAGAATTCCAGGCTCATCATTCTGGAAGATCTCTTCAAATTAGGGAGGATAGGACAGATAAACCCAAGACAGCAAGCATTGCCTTCACTCTCATCTTAATGTCAACTGAAAAAAAAAAAAAGCACAGCCTAAAAGTTGAGAATTATGTTTTATTCGGCTGACTTTCTGAGGACTTATGCCTGAAAGACAGTCACCTCTCAGATCACTCTCAGGGACTGCGCCGAAGACTAGGGGAGGAACCAGGATACACAGGAGTTTTTGTAACAAAAACCAGGTAGTGGGAACATCAAAGAATTATTGTTAATTAAAGAAAAGCAGACATCTCCACTTAATGAATTTAGCTCTTTATTGTGTATGGGAAGATGCAAGAGTCTGGGCTCATGGAAATCATTCCCTTGATGTGCACCTTAGTGATCTAGGACCCGGATCCTGCTTTTCTCCACCCTGGGTCCCCGCAGGGTGCACAGTCAGGGCGGCTGCAGTGGCTGCTGGCTTGATGGTCACAACATCTTTTATTTACTGATATGACAGGCAACACTCTTTGTCCACAATACACATATAATGTCTAGATTTAGAGGAGGTTGTGTGTATGTAAACACATGAATAAAATGTGGGAAATAGAGAGAAGCTCGGAGAAGAAAGCACAAGACCCTTATCACTCAAGGCAGCGCTAACATCTGTATTTTTGTGAATTCCCTCCCCAGCGCTTTCTCTGTGCTCCTGTGCCCAGAGGTCTTCTGGCTTTTGGTCCATTGTTCATGCCTCTCCTATATAATCGAAGCCAGTGTCACTTAGGTGTGGTCTGCAGGCTGGCAGCATCTCCATCCCCTGGAACCTGCTGGAGATACAGCTTCTCAGGTCTAGCCCAGACTTACTGAATTAAGTCTCTTGGGCTGGGGACCAGGCATCTGAGTTTTCACAAGCCCCCTGGGTGACTGAGATGTGCAGGAAAAGTGTGAGAAGCACTAGTCTATCCCAGTGTGCTTTGTTTCCAGGGGGCAAATTATTCTCAGAGACTGCGATGGTCTTTGTCAATATTTTATTTAACACAGGTTGACTGCGGGAGCTATAATTTCACAAGCCAAGAGCACATAGGGTAATGTCTCTTAATAAGTCAATAAAGAAATAACAGAGTCCAGACCAATGACAGATTAATCACACTCTTGTTCCCAGCAAGGGGTCATGAAAGGAATAAAGTTCAAACTTAATTGAGGCGCACCTTTCGAGTTGGCTCTCAGAAAAGACGGTTTAGCTGATCTCCAGCTGCCAGTGCGAAAACCAAAGTCCTTGTTCCTAGAGCCCGTTGCTAGGGGACCAAGATGCCCGTGTTGGAGCCGCTGCACGGCTTTCCCACTGCCGGTAACAGAGTCCCCTTTCCCGTGGCAGGAGCTAATTCCCCTTGGTCTTCAGAGAGCTATTTAGGTCAGTAAAGGGTAGCCTTGTCCCAGTGGAACACTCTCGGATGGGCCTCACAAACTCTAAGTATTTAGAGCCTAAACACTCCCTCAGCCAACTTACTTCTTCTTAGGTTCTTAGAGATAAACCCCTAGCCGCACCCTGCAGCTGAGCTGGGTGATGTCGCAACCACAGATGTGGATGACGACATCCTGACACACAAGTTCACTTTTATATCAAAACAGTAACTTCATCCTTAAAAACAACTTCATTTTTGTCACAAACAAGGGGATTTGAATTCATATCAAACCAGCTCACAACACAGAGCACCTCAAAGTTTGGGGGCTGTGACCTCCTTTACAGTGACATGGCCATGACACCCAAGCATGGGGCAGGGTGTGAAAAAAAAAATCTCTATTGTATTTTACGGAAGTTTCGGTCCACAGTAGACCCCTTAAAAAAAAGGAAAGAAGGAGAGCTGGTACCTGTGGGGAGAGATGAGGGGAGCAAGTGAGACTTTATTTTCTTCATTTAAAAAGAACATCCAAAAGCACAGGCAGAGAAAAGCTCATCCTCGACCACAGGCCGTTCGGGAAGCACTGGTCTACTGTCTTTGTCTCTTTCAATGCTGGTTTCATAGAGGAACCTGCCACTGCAAGGATCGCTTCTACAACCAGTGCTCGTTTGTTTTGCTGAAGGGAGGAGACGTGACCTTGGTGTGGAGGGATAAGCAGGAGCCAGACTTTGCTCTCTGGCTGGGAACAAAGGGAGCCACTGTGGGGTTTTTAAAGCAGGGAAATGGCACCATCACAGCTGCTTTTTGAAATTAATGGGCAAAAACTTCATGCTGTACACCAGAATGGACATAACATGATAAACTGACTATACTTCAATTTAAAAAAAGAAGAAAGAAAGAAATGAGTGGGCAAGACGTGGGCAAGAGGATGAGTTGGGAGGTGATTACAGTTGTCTGGTCAGGACTCGATGGGGGCTTGGGGTGGTGTTAGGGTGGTAAAGAGCAGTCCACAAATTTAAGGATTTGTCTTTTGTCGTTACTTTTTTTTTTGAAAGTGAAGCTTGAATACATGTGTCAGGAGGTGAGGGAGAGAATTCTCTCATTCGTTGGTTTCTTTGTTTCTTGTGTATCTACATACTGATGGTTTCTCATAAAATCTGGTATCCGTGCTGCTTATTTCAAGAAAGGACAGGTAAATGGTTGCATGACTTGTGTTTGCTCTTATCTTACAATCTGTTCATAGTCAGCTCTGTGTATTACCCTTTGACTTTACCTGAATACCTACAGAGTGTGGTTCCAGCCAGATTTACCTGGTTTATTGGCCCTTTTTCCATCTTGGACTTTACAACCTGAGAACACAATTTTAATTATATTGCCACAGTACAAAATCAATCTGAATATCTAATGGAATTTGTTGAAAATATGATTTTTCCAGAAATACACAGGCATAAACCAATTAATTAAAATTTTAATATTGTTTATTATAAATGACTTATATATGACTTGTATGACTGCTAACTTCTGGACATTAAACTCAATCTGTATGTGTTGAGACTACCCAGTGCCAGCCTGGATTATGCAGTGATTCCCAGGCTCTGGGTAATATGTCTTATAAAATTGGGGAATCTGAAGTAAAATTTCAGAGCATCCCCTTTTTATTTTATGAAGTAAAAACCTAAAACCAAATTTTAAAAATTTGTATCTATCTTCACCATCAATTAAAAAAAATTAGAACAATTAATTTTAAAAGTAGCCAAAAAAGATTCTCTTTTTTCTCAATTACTTTTTAAAAACTAGCCTTATTGGAGGCATAATTTACACATAATAAAGTGCATCTAGAGTAAGTAAGGAGACAAAGAAGGAAGGACCAACTCTTAGGCAGTATTAAAACTAAGGAAAAAAACAAGCATAGTTTTGGAAAAATACATGCATCTCCTTTATTTTTCTCTTCTGTTGGTGGATTGGTGGCAGTGTCATCAGGCTGGTCTGCAAGTAGAACTTGGGACCCCCACTCTAGGCATGGATAAGAAAGGGAAGCTCTTCCCAAAAAGTGTAGGGAAAGAAAAATCATTTTTCTTCTCTTTCCTAGGTTCTTGGCTGAGACACATCCCCCCACCCTCTGCAGAAGCCAGACTAAGAGGAGAAAAACACAATTTTAATTATGTGCATACACATGGGAGCCCCCACAAAGATATGAGACTCAGGCAGCCAGATGATTGAGGCTCATATACCCTCCTGAGCTGAGGAAAGGGCCGGGGGCCTGGGGCTGCAAATGGGAAAAGGCAATTCACAGGGGAAAAGTGCGAAGAGGAAATGTTTGGGAAGCAAAGATTCCTGCCAGCAGATAAGTCTCTCAGGTGAACAGGTCATCTCTGGTGTTAGCTCTCTTCCTGGTACAAGCCTCCTTCTAATGTAAATTTCCCTTACCAAGGGGTAACTAGGACTCAGTTTTCAGAGCTTCTTCTGTGCCTGCAGAAATATCAGCTCTAAATAATAAATAGGTAAAGAGGCATATTTTGGGGTGACACGTTCTGCTCCCCTTCAGTAGAGAAAATGCAGAGCCAGCCTTTAGCCGCCCTTGCTGGGGGCCCAGGGAATGAAAGGTGGTCCCCAGCTGAGGTACTGGGGTGGCCTTGGGGTGGGGAGGGGGACCATTTTGGGGCATTCCTTCATTCATTCATTACCTCTTACCAATCCACGTTTTCCTTTTCTCCTGAACCGTGTTTAGCCTATCAGCTTATCACCGTGGTGATCGCGGCAGCGGGAGGTGGGCTTCTCCTCATCCTGGGCATCGCACTGATTGTTACCTGTTGCCGGTGAGTGCCGGGTGTCCACATCCCAATTCTGTCCCTTTGCCTGTGCTAAACAAGGGTCCATTTTTATCCTCATAAAGAATGTCTGGGGTGGTGTACAGTATTAATGATAATCTATGACTGAACCATTAGAGAAAAAGAAAGGCAAATTTCTGACAGGCACTGCCATCAGGGAAAGAAAAGGAGAGCAAATGGGATTTTAGTGGAAAAAAAAGAATATTCAAAAGCACAAGCAACAAAAGAAAAAAGATAGATTGGACTTCATCAACATGAAAAACTCGGCTTCAAAGAACACTGTCAAGAAACTGAAAAGATGAGGGGAGGGTATAGCTCAGTGGTAGAGCACGTGCTTAGCAGGAGGTCCTGGATTCAGTCTCCCAGGACCTCCATTAAACAAATAAATAAGCCTAGTTACCCCTCCTCCCAAAAAAGTGAGAAGACAACCCACAGGAGGGGAGAAAATATTTGTAAATCATCTGTCTAACAAGGGACATGTGTCTAGAACATATAAAGAATTCTTACAACTCAGTAATAAAAATGCAACCCAATTTAAAAGTGGGCAAAGAATTTGAATAGACATTTCTCCAAAGAAGATATGAAATTGCCAGTAACATATGAAAAGATGCTCAAAGTCATTAGCTATCAGAAAATGCAATCAAAACCAACATCGGGGGTGGGGGGGAACCCAAAAAACCGAAATTGGATACCACTTCACACCCAAAGATGACTATTGAAAACAAACAAAAAATAGAAAATAGCAAATGTCGGTGAGAATGTGGGAGAATTAGGATGCTCATACACTGCTGCTGGAAACGTAAAATGGTGTAGCCACTTTGAAAAAAAACTGGCCGTCCCTCAGAAAGTTAAGCAGAGTTGCCATTTGACCCAGCATTTCCACTCTTAGGTACAAACCAAGAGAAATGAAAATGATGCCCACACAGAAATATGGACATAAATTTTCATAGAGGACCAGTTCATAGTCACCAAAAGGTGAAAATAACCCCAATATCCATCAACTGATGGATGAACAAAATGCCATATCCATACAATGGAATATTATTCAGCCATGAAAAGGAACCAACTACTGATACATGCTGTAATGTGCATAAACCTTGAAAACAGTATGCTGCATGAATTAAGCCAGTCACAGAAGACCACATATGTATGACTGCATTTATTGGAAATGTCTAAAATAGGCAAGTCAAAGAGAGACAGAATGTAGATTAGCGGTTACCTAGGGCTGGGTAGGCAGGGGCAGAATGACGGGTAACAGCTAAGGAGTATGGGTTTCTTTCCAGGGTGATGAAATTGTGCTGGAATTGATTGTGATGATGGTTACACAGCTCTGAATATACTACAAACCATTGACTTGTACATTTTAAGTGGGAAAATGAAGAAACAAAAAGAGATGAAAGGGGTTCACTGAAGTCGTTAGCAGTGGCGAGGAGCAGATAGTAGTAAACTTGGCTCTGGGCTGCTGGACACCAGCGGGATGGGTTTCTACTGGAAAAGGAAGAGAAAGAACAGAGCTGGTCCCCTTCTCCTAGATTATTCAGATAAGAGAAAACTCAGACCTTTGGTTTGGATGGTAATAAACAGCAGGAATTATCCTGACATCACAGATGGAGGGAACTTACACAATAGCAAATTATCTTTTGGACCATTGATATGCAGGACAGTTTAAGATATCCTCTTCCTCCAGGGAGGCTGCAGAGAGCAAGCTGCTCCAACTGCCCATCCAGGGATTCAGGCCTCACGGTTCAGCCATTGCCTATAATTTACAATGTTGCTAGCAAAGCATCAGAGATAAACTATGTGAGTGGAAATAAAACACTGGGAATGAGACTAGGAGCTAGAGAGACGAACCTCGAATGCTTCAGGGGTCTGCTAAGTGTCCCGGAGCAACCAGGTAGTGTGGAAGGAGAGCCTGTCTCTGCTGGCCCCTGGGAGGAGAAGGTCTTTGTGAATAATTAAGTCATTGTTTGAGACCGGATGCTCCACCCCCAGGGAGCAATAGAATTGCAAGTCTGTTCTGAACTTGTCAGGAGGGACAACGCCTAAGCCCCATGCTGGACATTTGGTTTTATGATCCCGAGTGATTTGGTGCTTTCCCCAGAAAGTTCATTTACAGGAAAGCTACGTAAAGGGAGGAAACTCCAGATTCTCTTACCCAGGGCAAGTATAACTAAACATGTCTGACCCTAGGCTGGGTGCACAAGGTGACTGACATATCCTCCAACCCTTTCCAGTCAGAGAACTCTCACAGGTAGAGAACTTGTCCTAGGGTTTCCTGCCCCCTGAAATGAGAATCTGTATGGGTATAAAGACAGCTGGACATTTCTGCAAACAAAACATCATATTTTTACAGTTCGTGAAGTAGCTTCACGCAGTAAAAGAAGACTGACTAGAGAGTTCGAAAGCCTGAATTCTAGCCCAGCCTTGCTAGTAGCAAACTGTGACCCCAGGACAAATCACATCCTTCACAAAGCCAGAGTTGCCCCAGCCCCGCAACTCCTCAAGCAGGTGGGGAATAGCTGGGCTAAAGAACTCTAAAGGCCCTTCTGACTCCAACAGCTTGTGAATTTGAGCCTTATTTGCACCTGTTTCCCCCATGATTTAGAGATCTCTGTCCCCTAGAAGAGTCTAAATCCGCTCCACTGGGGCTGTGTCCTCTCTGCCCCCAAAAACCTGGCCCTTTGGGTTCAAAGATTTTTGGCTTTTTTTTTTTTTGCACCTAATTGCATTTTTACTTGTTTTAGGCAAATACTAAAATTAACAATAACATTCCTCAGTGGGCAGCTACAAAAAATAGTGGTAGCTTTAGTCTAATTTACCTTGTAAGTGACGAGATGGCACTTTCACAGATACCGTTTCTTTACAGAACTTATTCATTTAAATGTTAAATTTTTTTTCCCACAGAAAGAATAAAAATGACATAAGCAAACTCATCTTCAAAAGTGGCGATTTCCAAATGTCCCCATATGCTGAGTACCCCAAGAACCCTCGGTCCCAAGAATGGGGCCGGGAAGCTATCGAGATGCACGAGAACGGAAGTACCAAGAACCTCCTCCAGATGACGGACGTGTATCACTCGGTGCGTATGTCCGCCCCCGGGGGTCTCTGGGCTCCACTTTCCTCTGAGAATTCAAGGGCTTCCGTTTTGTGGTAGTCAGAGCACTCCAGCTAGTTAAGGGTTAAAGAGAATGGTGGCCTACGCCCATTATTCACATAATTTAATATTCAGTTTACTTACTATCTCTTTGCTTGGTATTTATTAGTTTTGACGTTGAGATAATATTTCCATGGAACACAGTCCATAATTTATGGGGTTGTAGCAATAAACCTCTTGTCGTTGAAATTGCCTTTAAGTTACAGGATTGGAAGCTAAAAGATACAGAAAGAATTTAATGATATTTAGCCTTTGGCCCATCCATTTTTATCTTGTTGGCCATGCTTTACGTCATAAGGTTGGGAAATTGAAACTGAGGGACGGGGAAAAGGTGTAGAGAGAACATGCTGTCCTCAACCAGCCCATGACAGAGGTTTCGCAGATTCAATAGGTCTTTAATAGTCAGTAGATCTTTAGTAATTTGCTATGTCCAAGAGAAAGACAAATATTATATCACTTACATGTAGAATCTAAAAAAAGATAGAAATTTTATTTACAAACCAGAAATAGACTCACAGACATAGAAAACAAACTATGGTCACCAAAGGAAAAAGGGGAGGGGAGGGACAAATTAGGAGTTTGGGATAAACAGATACACACTACTATTTATAAAATAGACAAACAAGAACCTACTGTATAGCACAGGGAAGTAGATTCAATTTCTTGTAATAAGCAATAATGGAAAAGAATCTGAAAATACATGTATGTACACGTATATGTGCATAACTGAATCTTTTTGCTGTATACCTGAAACTAATATTGTAAATCAACTACACTTCAATAAAAAAGATTTTTTTAATGTAAAAAAATAATAATTTTCTGTATCTGGCCGTGGACTGCATCAGTTGGACAAATGAGAGACCACCCTGAACCCTGCTTCTTCTGTCCCACATTGAATAGCGCATGTCATATTCCGGTGCCCTGTCAGTTCATCTCAGGTTACACGATATCAGCCATAAAGCAAACACGAGTGGAGATACCTGAGCTGAAAAATAAACAGCCATCAGGTGACTTCTCATGCCCTGTGGAGCTGTTTGAGGTATAGCTGCGTGTTTCTGGCCACTAGCTGAAAAGTTGCCTTTAATAGATAGAATTACAAACTTAGATGAACCCCATCTTCATTTCAGACATGGTAGGCTGAGCAGTGTGACAGGTGCTCAGATGATATTGCCAAGGTCAGTCCCCCATTCGCGGCAGGGATACTAGCGTTCTGGTAAATGCCAGAGAGGATTTAAAGCCATTGTGCTCCACAGAGAAAGATACTCTTTTTTTAAGTCAAAATAATAATCAGATAATAATTAATTTCGATAATAATCAAGATAATAATCAACTCAGGCTTTTCCTCTGTTGGCCTGTGGGCTGCTCTTGACGATGTAATACTTCTAAAAATCCCCTTTTGACATATGGGCAAAGGTGCCTCAGGTTCCACAGAGACGACCTGGCAGGTGTGACTTCCAAGTCAAGCCTTGCTCTGCGGGAATAGCTGCCTCCGCATAAATTCATCGAAATGGAGCATTCGTCATTGTCGTCGTCGTTGTTTTTAATTATTTAATTGAAACCCAAGAATCATAAACCGACTTCTCTTCTTCTCTCTTTGGCCACCAGCTCACCAGTATAAGGAATCCTGAACTTGAACGGAAAGGCCTCTACCC
Source organism: Camelus dromedarius (assembly GCF_036321535.1). Taxonomy (NCBI): domain Eukaryota; kingdom Metazoa; phylum Chordata; class Mammalia; order Artiodactyla; family Camelidae; genus Camelus; species Camelus dromedarius. Next base: position 62,433,286 of record NC_087437.1, read on the forward strand.
GACCTACACTGGATTGCCAGGATCGCGGCATTCTTGCGTTTTCCCCGGACAGTATAACCCAGTTTTCACCAGCGATGAGAGCAGGAGGAGGGACTACTTCTAAGTGCAGACAGCGCAGGGGCCTCCATCGCTCAGAGGACCGGACGGGGAGCAGCGCCCGGGGCCGCTCCCGGGGCTAGAGGAGCCACACCAGCGGAAGGGGCCGGGCGGAAGCGCCGTGAGGACAGGGGAGGCGACAGCGGGAGCCCGTGGAACTGGAACTGCCGGCTGCTCTTCAGCACCTGCATTGTTACTGTGAATGTGAACACGGGCCAGTACCACGGGGTCCCCGCGTGCCTGCAGCAGGGCCACGGCTGGGGGATGACGTTCCTTAGGGCTGATCACTAGGCATCATTGCAAGGACCCAGGTTTTCCTTAGCTTGCACCTCGGTAGATGCAAAAGCAGGGAGGGAGGTCTCCTTTCAGGTGTTTTTCAAGACTGCTCCGGAAAGAAGGCCTCTTCCTCAGATACTTCCAGAGGCCTCAATTTGGTGATGCTTTGACAGCGAAATACTGCCTCCTCAGTTGTTTTCCTGCCCAGTAGCTCCGTGCTGAAGCACAGGTGCCGACGGACCTACCACTAGTGTCTGGAGATGCCCCAGGTTAAGGCACAGGGTTTCCACATGCTTCTAAGTCTTCTTGTGCTACGTTGGCCAGACAGACCCCCCCCCCCCCCTCCAAACGAGGAGCTGAAATGTGTGAGGCACAGCACACAACTCCAGTGTGCTTTCTTTAGTCCAGGTGACACGTTTATTTAAGGTTTTTTCCCTTTGCTGTCACAGCTCGCTTTTCCATACACGCCTGCATCAGGGCAAACAACTTGCACTTGGTTCTAATTAGAGGCTCCAGCTGCCCCACAGTGAGCCCAGCAGGCAGCAGCGGGCACGGGGTGAAGTTCCTGGTGGAAGGTCGACCCCCGAGGGCACCGTGTGGTGTGGGGGCTCTGAGCGCCTGCTTTGAGGCCCAGGCTGCCACGTAGGGAGCAGAAGTGAAAAGCTGACTGCAGGTTGGGCCTGAGCTGCTATTTCACCACTAATGCAAAAGCAGCTGGATGTGGTTAGAGGAGCGGGATGGATAGGCGAGTTCGATTATCTGGAACGCCAGCCCTTTGGGAAGCCCTGCATATTGCTGGGGAAGGAGAGGGAGCTGAGGGGAGCCACACATGAGTCTGCTTACCTAGTGCAGCACCTGTCCTAGAATTTCTGGTCTTGTCCACACCCAGTGTAGCTTGAGTGGTTCCACCAACCACTCAAAGCTATTTATTCATTGAAGAAATAACTTATTTTCTCTCAGACAGTAATTTGTAACTCTTCATAGTATCACATAGTTCCCTCCAGAAGCATGGGTATAATTCAAGTTGGCTTTGGAGAACTAAGTCTCCTGGCCAGTTAGGGAGCTGAGCGTTTGCCTTGGGGAAAGAAACAACCCTGTGTCTTACTTATTATGCCCGTGACCTGGATCCTGTGTGCGGAGGAGGGTTGGGGGGTGGTGCATATCCAGTGTGGTGTCTTTACTCCTTGTGGAATTGTGATCATTCTCATCATCTACTTTTGAACATCCTGGTTTGGGGTAAAGAGAACACAGAGGTAAAAAAAATTGTTCCCACCCTGAAGCTTGGAGCCCAGTGGCACACTCATTTCTGGAAATGGTGCGGCCTTTGGAGACAGTTCTGTCCTGGGCATGGTGGTTTCTTCAAGATTCTCTACTGTCTTCAGAATGTATCTAATCCTTAATCTTATGGAATTCTCATTCTAACAGCTTTAAGTGCAAACTCCTGTGTCCCATGGTCTCCACGAGCAGGAAGGCTGCTCAGATGCGATGCCACTTTTGCAGTTCAGTTGCACTCATCTCATGAGATAGATACAGAGAGTCCTGTTTTTTGTCAGTGGGTGCCAACTTAAAATCTCAGAGCATCCCCTTTGAGAAATCTTGGGTCTTGCCTCTCCCCGTGGAACCAAACAGCCCTCTGAGTCTCACGGCCTCGCATCTAACTGGAGAGCTCGGAGCTCCTGCACTCAGCTCACCTGAGCCAACAGGCTGGGTCCCTCCTGAGGCAGCTGCTTCCTGCTCTAGACGCAGAGCCCTGCTCACCTCCAGGGCCCAGAGCACAGTGGGGGCTGTTCCCAGGCATACACGCCTGCTGCCTCCACTGGCAGATCATCTCCGATACCAGGGCCGGAAGCTGTATGCTCCCCCACATGGAGTGGTCTGTCCCCAAAGCATCCTGGAGCAGGATCCCAACGTCCAGAAAAGAGTGTGCTGTGAGTTCCAAGAATGCTTTCCTGTGAGTGGGTTTTGTGCATGTGAAATGGATTAAGAGTGTTGTCTTTTTCTTTTATCGTGAGTACTGTAGCACACCCCCGAAGGTTGAGTTCACAGTTCTGTGCAGTTTCTAGGAGGCTTCTGAGAGTGGAAAAGTGCATCTCCAGGGCGTCAGGGTCTAAGAAGGCATGAAAGCAGCCTGACTGTTCCTCAGGGCCGGCTGCCTGCCTGGGTGAGGAAGGGAGAGGCCAGCTTCACTCCTGCTTGGGGTGAATATGCCTCCAGAAGGGTCCCCCCTGAGCCAAGAAATTGCTTGTGGGGCAGCAGCCCTGGACTGAAGGGACAGGCTGGATGCACCCTGGGGGAGCAGAAGCCCTCAGTGTTAGTCCTCCCACCTGGGGTGTGCGTTTCCTGTGCACAGAAATGTCCCGGTCCTACATGGGGTCCCAGGACTAGAGGACAAAGGGAGGAAAGGAAAAGTGGCCCCTAGCAGCCCGGGAGATGCTGAGAGGGTAGGGAAGAGTGGGCTGAACAGAACCCCCGCATCCTGCAGTGTACCTGAGCCTGGGGACGCAGAGCAGGGCAGCGCTCACCTGGAGCCTCCCACATCTGTGGGTTTGGTTGTAGCTCCAGAGGTCCTATTTCTTGTGTCTCTTCCTCTTTGCCCCACGAGCCAGCCCAGGGCACTGGAGACAATTTAGGAAGTCTTAATAGTCCCAAGAGCATCTCTTGTGTTTCCAGCAGGGCCAGGATCTGTGCAGGATCCTTGCCCTCACCACACCCTGGTGAGGTGGACATGAGAGCACTCATTCTCGGATGTGGGAACCTTCAGAGAGGACAAGCCCCTGCCTTGGAGAGTCAGGATCCAAACCCTTTACGTGGCTTGCTCCTCCTGGCTGATGCCTCACCATCCAGTATTAAAGAGAGCATGAGAGAGTGGGCTGAGAATAAGTTTGGGTTTGTTTTGGTTTGGGTTTTTAGAACTTTGATATTATTAAACTGGAACTAAACTGATGACATGAAGTACAAAAACAAAATGTTGAAAAAGTCCTTTCAGGTCTGTTGTTACATGTATTTTTTGGACACCTGTGATGGTCATTAAGAAAGCTGTGGTCAGCTTGTGCTTAGCAAGAAGCACAGTGGTACATGGCTTTGGATGTAGGAGTGTACGGTGATGCTCTGGGTTTTGACAGACACAGCTAGACTTAGACATCCATCTGAGGGCTGCCTCACCTGGTTCCGTGGTAAGGCCGGATTTCCCACATATTGGAAGCAGATCTTTGTGAATGTTATCAGAGTCTGGAACTTATTCAGTTGAATGTCTTAAATGCTGACAAATTCCCCTCCTTTGACAGAAGTTTAATTTCAGAAGCAGCTAAGTCATTAAGAACCAACATTACTAAATGGATTGTGTTTTCAAGCTGGCTGATGGCATTTGAGGTCCAAAACAAAGCTGTAACAATTAAGTTCTTAAAGATGTTGTTCTTATAGTTGGTCCAAATGGGAGGGCAGCATCTTTGCAGTACGAGGCCGGATGGCTGCCCAAGGAAGTGTCTTTGAAGGATGCTATTTATTCAGATGTGAACCTGTCCCAGAGCAGACACGCCAGGGTCACGTGTCTCACGTGGCTGTTGGGGCCTCTGTTAAGCCCCCTTGCCCACGGTGGGTGGGAGGTGTGCCTGTAACTGTGTGAAGGCGGCTGACGAAGCCAGAGTGTTTCTCTCCTTGCTCCTGGATGAGTTTAGCTTAGCACACCCCACACCAGGGATTTGGGCCCGGGCTCTAAGATACTTACTCATATGGAAACTAGAACACTTCTTTGGAGAGAGGAAAAATGCAAAGTTTAGTGTTTCAGGATTTTGCATCTCATTGGAAAGTACCGTTAATATTAATATCAGAGATTTTTTTTCTGTGAAAACTTTTGTGGGAATTAGAAGGGACGTTTCATTTTCTTCTTGTTGACAAAGCGTCATTCTGTGGTTCTCGTGTGCATTTTTGGAAACAGATGTTCTGTAGAATTGGCTGTTAAGTGTGTTCTTTTTTCCTTTCTCAAATCCCCAGAGGAGGATCCTGGTTAATATACTAGAAAAATTAAAGTACTAAGTGTCACTTAACTTGTTGTGCTAAAGTATATTTTTAAGAGTGTTTTAATCTGTCCCATTTGGTATAAACTGCTCACAGAAAAGCCTGTGAAAACAAAGGGGCAACTGAGGTCAAAAAAGAGACAGATCTTTGACTCTGTCCTCTTGGCATTTTAATGAGGACGTTCTAAAGGGTTTGCCCATTGGATTCTGGCTTTGTGTTTTTCTAGGGGAAACACAGAAATACACCTCAGGTGCAGAGTCCTTGGGTAGGAAGGATGGGACTGGATAGGAATGAGATGGAACCAGTCTACCCGGGAAGCTACCCCAGGTTTCTGTGTTTCCTTGGCCTGTTTCTTAGGAAAAAAATGACCTCTCATCATGGGTGGCTGTGAGTCTTGTTACTGTTTGTGTTGCTGGATTTATGGTTAAATGAAGCATGTAGCTGGCAAACGAACTTTCTGAGTTCTCACAGGGTCCCAGATTTCTTGTTGCAAAACTTTAAACCTTAGCCCCTGGTTGATTGTGTTAAACCCATTATGAGAATGTTATTTAAATTTGTATTATAATTGCTACCTCCACTAATTATTCCGTACAGTGGCAGGAAAGTATTATTTGTAAGAATTTGATTATTTTTATACTCTATCCACTGTAAGTCTGGCGTTCTAGTCAGTAAAATGATGCAATAAAATAAATATCATTGTCACTGTGTTTTTCTCCTAGTAACAAACAATCCAGACCAGAGTTCAGCAAGGTCTTTCTCATGAGGGCATCGCTTAAGCAATGGGGCTGTACATTGACCTCTTACATGGCACATGTAGGGACCGAGTTATCACTGTGTCCTCAGTGCTCGACACCATGAGGAAATATGCTTTTGATGACAGATGGATGGGCAGAAAGGTCAACCTAAATGATGAAAAGCTTGATTCAGTATAACACTGGCTTTTGTTTATTTTTCTTTCTGAGAACTGGAGAGTCAATAACCAATTTTCAGACACTGAAAGCTTCCTCCTGAATGCCTCCCACCACCTCTCCATTTCCCATCTTCATGTCTTGGAGGAGGAGGGATAGTAAGCGTGCCCAGGCTTTGTGTTGGGGAGAATCTTGAACTTGAAGATGGTGGCCGTGGGCCTTACACTTAACCGTGGCCAATGAATGTGGCCTCCTGGTCGATATATGTTCGTTGATGAATTGCTTCCTTGAGTGCCTTTCGTGACAGGGATCAATGAGCCTCTCATATGCTTTATGACAGTGACCTTGGCCCTAGGAGGGGTTGGTAATGGCAGCTTGGGCCAGGAAGGTGACCTTTTGACACATGAGATCACAGTTGCAGCCCATCAGACATCTCTGAATGGAGATGAGCAGCAGTGCTCTCCTCTTCTTACCGGGTCCCTCCCACTCCCCTCTCCCCGCCACCAGTTAGCCCCCAGCTGAGACCTTACTTAGCATAACCCAGTACTGACCCCGTTCACCATCCTGCCTAGCTCAGCCAGACACGGTAAACATCACAGCATTTCCATACCCACACTACCCTGGGAACTGTTCAGGACTGAGAATGGGAGGCCCTTCTGCTGTCCACCCACACGCTGGCCTGATGCTTGTCCTGCCTGTGTCTCCGAACTCAAAACTGTCCAGCAGTTTTGAGCCTCCACCTTAGGGTTTGATTTGCCAGTAAGTCAAGATCTAAACAGTACTTTTAGGCCCTTGGACTTAAAGGGCTTCAGCAATGCACACTCATATTCCAGTTGCTTGAGGGGTAATGAAAGTCAGGGGCACAATATATAGATTACACAGGCCAGAGTCCTTCTGTCTGGGATATTGAATGTCAGGACAGCTATAAACCCCCAGAGCTGGGCTGTGTGGACGTGAAGCCACGTGATGCAGCATGAACGTCACATCAGAAAGATACTAGAGAGATGCCAGGAAACAGAAATGTAGGTGATTTTTAATGACCACATAAAAACTCACAGTAGGCCTGGGCTCTAACAGCTGGTACAAGACACTCCCTGACAGTTTCATGGCTGTTTTCTCAGATCATGTCGTCAGGCCTAAGAGTCCGCTCAGCTCTCTGAGCCTCAGTGTCCTGATCAGGGAAATGGGGATAATAAGTATCGCCTCCCAGAGTTGTGAGGACTAAAAGGGGGGATTCAAATGAAGACACTCTGAAACTACAAACAAACAATGCAGATTGATTCTCTTCAATAGAGCCTTCCTGTCACCAAAAGAAAGACAAACAGTTAACAGGATTAATATGCCATTTCAATGCTGTCTCATAGTGACTGGTCCTGAAGACCTCAGACTTGCCCTCAAATTGTTCCTGTCATTTCCCCCGCCTCCTTCTCCCACCTGCTCCCTGTACCGTGAAGGAGTTAATGAGCTCAAAATCGTACGCTCTGTACAGCTAGGAACCAAGACTGTCCTGTTCAACCTGATACGCTCAGTGCCTGGCACCTCGCAGGCATCACTAAAACAAATAGGTGAGTAAGTGGGTGGACAAATCACCCAACAGAAGAAACAGATTGAAGTTAGAGTTCCTGGAGATCTACCCCGTCCAGAAGCTGCAGGCTGAGGACTAGCTGGGGGCGGGCAAATAGGTAGCTGCGACACGTACCTGAGCAGGGCCCTTAGCAAAGATCTCTTGTAGCAAAGCTCCAGCGGCACTTGTGGACTAAACACTTGAAGATGCAGCAGAAAGCCCCTCACCTGATGAACTGTGGAGCAACTATGCCATGAAACACCACTCAGCAAACAGGAGGCCCAAACGACCTCAACAGACAGCAACACGGACGTGTCTCAGAAGTGCTGTGCTGTGTGTAAAGAGCCAGCCCCAAACGCTGCAGACTGTGTCATTCCAATTGTATTTCATTCTGGAAAAGAGAAGATTATATATAGGGACAGAAAGCAGGGGAGTGCTTTCCCTGGAGGTCAGGAAGGGCTTTCTTCCTTCCAGGCGCATGGTAGCTGGGACTTCCCTACCCACGTTGACATATGGCCATGTGACTTCCTTTGGCCAAAGAAATGTGAATAGAAGTGAAGTGTGTCACTTCTGGGAGACCCTTTAAGAGCTGTGTGTGGCCTTCATGTCTCCTGTTCAGCAATCGTGGAAATATGTGTTGAGATGGAGCCACTGTTGGCCTGGGACACCCAGTGACTAAGAGGAACATAGCCCCTTGCTGACTGGGCTTGGACGTGAATTGGACAAAAAGTGACACTGGTTACTACACTTTATGTGAATTGTCTGATTCCTAGTTCAATGCCATAGAGCATTTTTATCATTAAAATTCTTCAACTAAGCTGTTTTAAGTTTGTTTGTTTTATGAGAACTCAAATCAGAAACATTTATTGATGGCGAATATTTTCCAAGCCTGAGGTGTGAGGATTTGTGATGTAAATGAGCTTTTGAACTAGAATGTCCTAGATTTGAAACCTAGATTTATTAGCTATGTGACCTTGATAAATTTCTTAGTCAGTCTGATCATGAGTTTTCTCCTCTATAAAATAGCAATAATGATCATTCCTAGTTCAGAGGTGTGTTGAGAGATTAAATGATAGGATGTCTCTAAAGTGTATCTCAGTGGTGGGATACATCATTTAGCTCTGGGCCTTGGACAAAGCAGGCACTGAATATATGTGTGTTAGGCCCCATGGTGGGCATACTTAAAGCAGCTTTTTTGTTGTTGATATAAAGCTACAATTTTAATTCCTCTGCCGTTCCTTCCTGCTTACTTCATTGTTGTTGTCAAATTTTATTGTAAGGCGTTATCACAATGATTCTAGTACCATCAATAAGATGAAGGTTGTCTGGGGAAATATGCTGTGATTTTATAATCCACGTAAAACTTGATCTGTATTTAGCTCAGTGATAACTAGATTAATTGAGAACAAGGTCCATCTTTCCTGTCTCTCCACACCCATCAGCTTCACTGTGGAATATCTTGTCCCTCACTTCCTTATTAATTGGTTCACATTTCACATTGACGCTAATTCCTTTCTAAAGACCAAGGGACTGGAATAGTCATCCTAACCTGGGAAAATCAGGACAGGTTTCACCATTACTCAGTATCATAGAAAATGTGAGACCAGGAAAGATTTTCAGTGAGGTCATCTAGGCAACAGTTTACAAATCTTGCCCTTGGAGAGTGACTGGTCCAGAAGAGGCCATTACTGGGCTGAGGCCAAATGTATGAAGTATGTGGAGAGTTTTTCAAAAAACTAAATTGAGTCCATTTAAATACAATCTCATTATTATGAGATAATGTGCTTTCTACTCTTTTTAGTTAAAAAAATGTCCCTTATTTTACAAAACAATAGTAATAGCAGGTGGCAGTTTTCTTTATTTTTTTAATACCAATGATGCTTTGTCAGCAAGCACCTCTGGGTCAGGCCCTTCCACATCATTAGTTTGGGACACATCACTAGCTTTGTAAAATCTGTAAGTCTGGGAACCACTAGCATGGTCCAGTCCTGGATCTTACAAAAGAGAAAACTGAGGCCCACGGAGGATGAAGGCTGTTACTTTTCCCAAAATTTCCCAGTGTCACTGGTTGTACTTTGCCAGACAGAAGCATTGTCGTGCAGTGGGATAAAAGAGGGCAGGTTTTAGAGACAGATTTGGATACAAGTCCAGGGCCCCAGTGAATTGCTCACTAGGATAGAGCCTTGACAAATTATGCCATCCCTAAATCTTGTTAGTCGTTGGTTTTTTCCCCATTTTGAAGACGAGGTTTGTGTCAAGTATAAAAAGGAAGGCCCCTTCAAGTGGTTGAATCTGGCTGGTCTCAGACTGCCCCTCATAGCAACATGCAAAGCTTGGAGGCAGTGAAGCAATATTTATAAGGTTATTCTCTTAATCATGAAAGCAATAGGCAGAGATTGTTCAAAAGAAAAGATTTCAAGGAACCCAGCACCCAAGAAAAACCACTCCATGGTGAAGTCCTGCCAACCAAGAGGAGGAATCAAAACACTGAATTTGGAAATGGAGAAGCCATGAACGATATGTATTGGATCTGATTAGACAGAGAATTAAGATATAGAATTAAGAAAATGAAAGAATTAAGACCTGGAAATAGAATATAAATGTTACAAAACCCTGACAAACTAGAAATAAGAAAAACAGGAGGAGTGGGAGAATAAGATGCTCTTTCTCTTGTTTTCATAATGGCTAGATCAATCCATAGTTTAAAGTTAGTAAGTCTTTTAAAACAGCATAGCTTATTATAGTTTTCACAATATTTTTTTCTTCATCTTGGAGAAGTGTCCTTGGAACTATTATCTCTTGTATAAAAACACATTTTCTCAAAGTTCAGCAATCATTTCGTTTTCACTTCAATTGATTTTTTCCTTAAGTCAAATTAAAAACTAAATGTCATATGCAATTGAAAAGGTGTCTATATTATGACCTCACACTTGTAAAATCACACCTACCCACTGTCTCCCTCCATCTATTCTCTCTCTCCCACTGTCAGTCTACACACACGGAGAGCAATGTCTCACGGGGTGTCCTCTAAATGATAACACTGGTTACTGGACTGTGGGTACTTTTCCTTTCTTCTTCATGCTTTTCCATGTTGCTTAAATTTATTTTAACAAGCATGACTCATTTAATAAAAACAATAAAATTATTAATTTAAAAAATAAAATGAGGACATCAATGTGTAACTTTCAGATTGTTGAAAGAAAGTGTGTGTGTGTGTGTGTGTGTGTGTAGTGGTGTATGTGTGTGTGAGGAAGTTACGCCGCGCACAGTTCCTGGCATGTTGGCGGCGCTCAGTAGATGCTAGGTGCTGTTGTTACTGCTTTCTTGGGGAGAGATGAAGAGCCTTAAATCTCGACTGTAATATTCTCCTGTATTAGCTGAGGTTCTTAGCTGCAGAGATGAGCATCCCTTCGGTTTGGTTTATTAAATGATATCAGGTGACTCACAGAATCTCCCAGGGGGGAGCAATGGCCTAATCACACTGCAGGAGTGAGCATCCGGAAAGACAGCCCCTCTGCCACACTGCTCCGCACGGACCCCACAGCTCCCACCGCTGGCCCCAGCACGATGCTGGCACCTTGTTTCTGCCCGTGACAGCCAGGAAAGTAGACTTCACCTGGTGCTGCCTCCATTAATTTCCTCTTCTAAATACCAGGTCTGTATAGGTAACTGTGGTTTATGGTGCAGAGTCACAGACCTACACCCCAGAGACAAGAGAGGCTGCGAAAGCAAGGTCTTGGCTTCTCCCTTGGAGAGGCAGGCCTCGCGGGGAGATCCCTGGTGCAGGAAGGGTGGTCCAAGAAGCTGAGCCGCCTCACACAGGGCATCACTATCAACTGCACCATCTGAGTATCCCTTACAAAGCATGGTGATCCAAAGGCCAAAAGATTTCAAGAGCACTTGAAAGTTATTGTAAATTGGCTCCTTACTCATTCAAAAGTTTTCCCAATTCATTGAAATATATTTATGTACAAGAGGCCCTTTGTATCCATGGATTCCATATCTGGGAATTCAACCCACTGTGGATCAAATATGTTAAAAAAGAAAAATTTCCAGAAAGTTCCAAAGAGTAAAACTTGAATTTGCCACTCACTAACAACTATTTGCGTGGCACTTACATTGTATTTACAGCTATTTTCATAGTGTTTACATTGTATTAGGTATTATAAGTAACGTAGAGGTGATTTGAAGTATATGGGAGGTTATGCAAATACTACTTTCTTTTATATAAGGAACTTGTGCATTCTAGGACTTTGGTACCTGTGGGGGATGGGGGGGAGTCTCACACACTCCCCCCCCCCCAGGTACCAGGGGACCACTATAAAATTCTAAAAACTCAGAGAAGGGACCCCTTATCCAATGTAAATGGTGTTATCAGAGACCTCTCAATTCTTAGGTGAAAAATTGATAGATTTGTTATAAAAATATAAGCTGTGTATAAAGAAAATATTAAAAAGCAAACAATAAACTAAGAATTTACAGCAGATATGACAGAAGGAAAGTTAATATATCTTGATGTTCCAAAACTCATACAAATTAATTTAAAAAATAATCCCACTGAGAACCCAAGAGATACATGGGCAGAGAACATGCACAGATGATTGACAAGGGAGAAGGTACAAAAAGACACATGGGATGAAAGATACTAATGCTCACTCATGGCTGGAGAGGAAGGGAGACTACCACTGCCGGGGTGGGGGAGGGGGCGGCAAGCATCCCACATGCATTTTTATTTCATCCTCACAACCACGGTCACATTAGGTACCATAATTTCCATGTTATAAATGAGGAAACTTGAGGTTCTGAAGGGTGGGATAGCTTGTTGATCAATGTCAACTGGCAAAGCTGAAGCTGAACCCACGACTGTCAGTCTTCAAGGACCAGTGTCGTTCCACTCCTCAAGCTGCCTCTCTAGTGATTGGTGTGATTTTTTGCCTATTAAGTTATCAAGACCCAGTGCTGATGAAAGTGTAGTGGAAGAGTCCAGCTCATGAGAGGTTATGGGTGGGTGAGTAAATAAATAAAACCCTTTAAAATCTGTCAAGACTTAACTAAGAGCCATAAAAATGCTGATTTCCATTGATCCAGTCATTCCACATTGAGGGAATCTTGTCTTAGGGAATAATTCAGTATATGGAAAGAGTTATTGGCAAAAAGATTTTGTCAAGGATTTATGAGTAAACAATTGGAAACAAACTAAATGTCCAGAAATTGTCTACTTGATAAATGTTTATTTTCCAATTAATAGAACATTACATAGCTAATATAAATATTTGTTATAAATATTAGGAAGTAAAACGGGAAAAATTATTTCATACAGTTTTTAAAATAAACCTGATCCCCCTTGATATCAGGATAAGAAGTGGAAAAATGAAGGAGGTTTCACTTTTTATATTTCTGTATTCTTGGAAATTTTTTCAAACATTTTATAATTTAAAAAAATAAGGAAAAGTATATAGGATAAAAATTTTAAAATAAATATACCAAAATATCAACAATAGTAGGGTAGAAGGACAATGGAGGTTTTCCCTCCTTATTTTATTTTCAAACTTTCTTTTTAATATATTACTAATGCTATAGTTTTATATTAGAAAAATATATCATTCTGAAATTAAAACATGATTCCAACAAGAAAAATAACCATACTTGCCATTTATTGTCTCTGGAAGGAGGTCATTGTCTCTCTATCACACGTGAATAAACTGAACCTCCAGGAGGCTGAGTAATTTGCCGGCCACTCAGAGTTGAGCCTTGAATTAAGCCTTGACCTGTCTGACTCCTACCTTTGTGTGCTTTCAGTCTGCACTCAGGGCCCACATCAGTGGAGCTCTGGGCCTGAAGGAAGCCCTTGAGTGATGAAGACCTATAATTCAGCTTCCTGGAAATAGATGACATGGGGTGATGGAGGAAGAATTATCAAAATTGGTATTGACCTGGACATGAAAGAAAAATAATATGTCAGAAATGAGAGGAAGTAGGGTATTCAGGATTTTTGAAGCAGGTGGTTATCATAGGAGAAGGAAGATCTAGGGGAACTTCTCCAAATGAAGCGGATGTGTCCAGTGGCGTCCTTCTTTGTGGTAATTATCAGTACTAAAGTAGAACAAATACAGCTGGATAACAGAGATGTTTCAGGACATCAGAGAGGAGATCTTTTGCTTTAAAAAAATATTAAATACGAATTAAAACAGTGCTAGGAAATGCAAAATATAGAATCCCAGAATCTCAGGTTTGGAAGAGATTTTAGCCATTGTGAATTCCAGTTAAATTCCCTCTCATCTGAGTAGATGTACCAGGAACAGGGAGCACATGTGTTTGAGGAAGCCCTCTGCATATCTCAATAACTCCAATTGTTAGAAAGTTCCTCCTGACTTTCACCCCATTTACTTCCCTCTTCTTGGATGAGAGAGACCTCTTGGGAGTGGCAAGGGGCTTGGAAGGGTGGAGGAACTGGATTTAGGTTAGGGCTGTATGGGGACAGATTTGAGCAAAGCTGAGCAGCAGAGAGGAGAGAGGTGAGGCTGGTGGGGGGAGTCTGAAGGCAGGGTGGGCTCCAGGTGCAGAGACACCAGGGGACACAGGCTCTTCTGCTCTGCCTGAGTCATAGCCAACACCCGGGAAGACCTGGGAAATGTGTGAGGAGGAAGAGGCTCCTGCTCACCTCTGCAGCCTTCTCTGCAGCCATCCTTGCAGGAGTGGTGAGGGGAGGGCAGAGGCTGACGAGATAGTGGGACAGGGGAGATGACCCTGGCCACTCATGCAGACTTCCTGGGTTCACATCCCCACTTACTAGCTCTGTGACCAAGTTATTTTTTTTTAATTGAAGTAGATTTACAATGTTGTGTTAGTTTCAAGTCCTGGACAATTATTTTTAATTGCTCTATGCTTTAGTTTCCTCAGGTAGAATAATAACACTCTACCTCTTAGAGTTGTCTTGAGAATTAAATGGGTCAGTATCTATAAAACACACTAGTAATTTACACAGAGTAACTTCAGTGTAAGTGTTTGTGAAACGTAAGACATTTTGGAATTGAAACTGAAAATTTCTGTGAAACCATGATTTGGATTTCACAATTTATATAGCTGACTTCCTTGTTACTTTTTAAAAATATTCCTGATAATCTCTTAAATTATGAAAGAAGTTGAGAGTCACATAATGAGAGAGGCATTCTAATATAAAGATGTTAAGAGGGTAAATCTTCAAAGTTCTCATCCCGAGAAAAAAAATATTCTTTTGGAGCTATATGTGGTGACAGATATTAACTAAATTTATTGTAATAATCATCTGACAATATAAAAATATATCAAATCATTATGTTGTATACCAAAAACTAAAACAATGTTACATGTCAATTATGTCTCAATTGGAAAGAGAAAACACAAGTTCTTCTCCTGAAAGAGAAAGAAAGAGTGTGGTGGGGTTGAACAGCAGGGAGGAGAAAAAAAACCGGGAATTAGCTATTTGGGAACGTGGGAAGAAGCTGATTCAGGACATGGAGTATGTTGGACAGAGGCTGAGAACGGTGGGCTTGTGGTAGCAGCAACCCCGACATAAGATAATTGTCTTCCAGCAGGACTCAGTAGTAGGTATTAGAGCAGAGAAGGGGGCCAGACTTGAGGTTTTGGCAGGTGCACCAGGTGGGAGGAAACTGGCTGGAGGACTTTACTCAGAGTGATGCCTGTGGGTTTGGACTGAGAAGAAGGAAGGGCTGGGTGACGATGAAAGGTCGACAAATATTAATATCTTTAATCCATAAGATAGATGAATAACTCATACACTTTCATTAGAACATGATGAATAAACTTTCCCTTGAAACAGTAGATAAGAATCATGAACAGGAATTACACATAACCGAACAAATATATCGAGAATGCTCTATCTCATTAGTAGTCAAAGAAATGAGAATTTAAATCCTGGGCTATCATTTCTCACCTATCATTGTGGCAAAAAAGCTCTACTTTTTAAAAACGAAAATACTTTATGCCAATGGATGAAAGGAAAACCACAGAGGAGTAAATTAATATGAATCTTTAAGAAGATAACTTAGCAACAATTTCTAGAAGCCTTAAAATGTTTACCCTTTGAATTAGTAATTTTACTTCCCTGAATTTATACTAAGGAAAGAATACAAAACAAAACCAAAAAACAAGAGAGGCACAGCCTTCTCCCTCCCCTGCCCCCCAGCACTAGGCTTATATCTAAGGAACTAAGTCAGTTAACCTTCAGGATAATGGAATTTTGAGGCTATTAATGTCCTCTGAAGCTCTCTGTCCCCTGATTGAGGGATGTACAATAAAGCAAGCTTAGTCAGCCTACTTCTCTACAGAGGCAGGTAGGTCAAATCCTCCTAATTTCACTGCTACTGCTTCCTGCATTTCTATTATTCCTAAGTTTTTATTATTAGCACCTTGGTTATCACCCACTAGACTGTGAACTCCTCAAGGGCGGGACCACAGTCTTATCTTTGCTCTGTGTCCATCTCTACTCCCTGAGACAAACATTCACATAGGGGATGTGTCACGGATATTTGGCTGTCATTTAGGCTGCTCCCCACTCCCTAAGCCTCATTCTCTACCTTGTTTAGTCTGTGCATTTGTGAAATTGGCCTCTTTGTTTACCTGATTTATTCTTAAATGTCCCCGAGTCTGTGCCAACTAGTTGGCATTTCAGGGGTGCTATACTTATTAAAGGACTCTTGTGTCATGTCCCTTAAAGCAAAGTTCAGAGTCCATGCCACTCTGGGCCTATCAGCAGTATCTTTCCATAACTATTACTAACAGAGGGAGGTGGTAGTTTGTGGGTAATAAAACATGGTGGGGAATGAGTTGACTCATAGAAATTTAAAACTGGAGAGGAGCTCAGGAAAGGGGGGTATCCCTCCACCCCCACTCTGATTTTATAAATAAGGAAACTGAGGCCCAGAGAGAGGACATTTTTCCAAGGTGATGTAGCTGGTTCATGAAAGGGTTGGGCTAGGGGTCCAGGTCTTATGAGTCCCAGGGCACATGTTGTCATCAAAATATGTGTCATAAGAGCATGTGAGGTACAGAAGGTACGTGAGACGGCGAGGCCAGCAGCCCAGCCGTGGTGACTGAGAGGCAGAGCTCCCTTACAGAGGCCGGAGTCACCAGGGATTCTGTGGGAAGGCCTGGAGGAGAGCAGGGGCAGGGATGTGGGGCAGGCCTGGAGAGGTGTCTGGATGAAATAAAAACAGAGTGATGTGGTGAGTCAAACATGGTCTTTGGAACTTGGAATTCAGTCCCTGGGCTACCACAAATCCCCTTGTTACTTAACTTCTCTAAGATCCAAGTTTTTCATCTGTAAAAGCTTGCCCACAGCACTGACTTTCAGAATTGAGTTAAAGGAGATAATGGATGTGTTGTAATTTCAGCTCAGCACCAGGAGATAACTCTGAAAGATGATGGTTGGTGACATCCTCATGGAGGTCAAGTCTTGTGGTCCTTCTAGGAGATTCAAAGTGAGCACCCATCCCTCTGTCTGTCTTGAGAATTCTTTTGGACACAGACAAGCTCCTACCTTGGTGAGAGAGGACCTGTCCCCACTGGGCTGACTGCACTCATGACCAGTTGCTGGCCAACTACATCCCAGGGCCACAGTCAGTCAGCTGCCAGTTTTTGTAGGACCCACAAGCTAAGAGTGATTTTTACATTTAAAAAAACCTAGAAAAAAATCAATAGAAGAATCGTATTTTGTGAAATGTGTAAATCCTGTGGAATCCAAATTTCAGTGTCACAAATGACGTCTTATTGGGGCACAGCCACCCCATTTGATTGCACGTTGTCTACGGCTGCTTCCATGCTACAGTGGCAGGGTCGAGTATCATAACGGATTAGAGGTGACATGACATGACTCTCTCATCACTTCACACTGCTGCTCAGCACACCTCACACCACAGTGATACACTTGTAACTCAACAGTGTTTCAAATGCCATGTGTAGTTATCCCATGACATTTTGTGAAATATAGTTAATGTACAGCATTCTGTTAGTTTCGGGTGTACCGCATAATGATTTAACATTTATATACATTAGAAAATGATCACCATGATAGGTCTAGCAATCATCTGTCCTCATACAGTGTTATTACAGTGTTATTGGCTGTATTCCTTATGCTGTATGTTACAGTCTTGTGACATCTTAAAGAACTGGAGTTTTGTACCTCTTAATCCCTTTATCTATTTCCTTCAGCCCCATCCCACTCCCTTTTAGAAACCACCAGTTTATTCTCTGTATCTATGAGTCTGTTTTCATTTTATTTTTTGAATGCTTTGCTTTCTAGATTCCATGCAGGATTTGTCTTTCTCTATCTGGATTTTTCACTTAGCATAATACCCTCCAGACCCATCCATGTTGTCACAAATGGCAACATTTCTTTTTTATGGCTGAGTAATATTCTATTGTGTAAATATATCATATCTTCTTTGTCTATTCATCTATCAACTGGACACTTAGTTTGCTTCTATATCTTGGCTATTGTATAATGCTGCAATGAAATTTTCTTGTTCCTACCCAATTTAGCCAGACATTGTAAACATCACAGCATTTCTGTACTCGGCTCCCCTGGGAACTGTTCAGGAATGAGAATGGGAGGCCCTTCTGCTGTCCACACACACGCTGGCCTGATGCTTGTCCTGCCTGTGTCTCCGACCCAGCAGTTTTGAGCCTCCACCTTAGGATTTGATTTGCCAGTAAGTCAAGATCTAAACAGTACTTTCAGGCCCTTGGACTTAAAGGGCTTCAGCAATGCACACTCATATTCCAGTTGCTTGAGGGGTAATGAAAGTCAGGGGCACAATATATAGATTACACAGGCCAGAGTCCTTCTGTCTGGGATATTGAATGTCAGGACAGCTATAAACCCCCAGAGCTGGGCTGTGTGGACGTGAAGCCACGTGATGCAGCATGAACGTCACATCAGAAAGATACTAGAGAGATGCCAGGAAACAGAAATGTAGGTGATTTTTAATGACCACATAAAAACTCACAGTAGGCCTGGGCTCTAACAGCTGGTACAAGACACTCCCTGACAGTTTCATGGCTGTTTTCTCAGATCATGTCGTCAGGCCTAAGAGTCCGCTCAGCTCTCTGAGCCTCAGTGTCCTGATCAGGGAAATGGGGATAATAAGTATCGCCTCCCAGAGTTGTGAGGACTAAAAGGGGGAATTCAAATGAAGACACTCTGAAACTACAAAGGAACAACACAAATCAGTTCTCTTCAATAGGGCCCTGTTGTCACCAAAACAAAGACAAACAATTACAGGATTAATGTGTCATTTCAATGCTGACTCACTAGTGACTGGTCCTGAAGATCTTGGACTTGCCCTTAAAGTGTTCCTGTCATTTCCCCTCCCATCCTTCTCCAGCCTGCACCCCATATCATGAAGGAGTTAATGAGCTCAAAATCGTATGCTCTTTATAGCTAGGAACCAAGACTGTCCTGTTCAACCTGATACGCTCAGTGCCTGGCAACTAGCAGGCATCACTAAAACAAAGAATAGGTGAGTAAGTGGGTGGACAAATCACCCAACAGAAGAAATGATTGAAGTTAAAGTTCCTGGAGATCTACCCCATCCAGTAGCTGAAGGCTGAGGACCAGCTGGGGGTGGATAAATAGGTAGTTATGACATGTACCCGAACAGGGACCCTTAGCAAAGATCTCTTGTAGCAAAGCTCCAGCAGGCATTTGTGGACTAAACACTTTAAAGATGCCCAGAAAGCCTTTCACCTGGTGAATTATGGGACCATTATACAATGAAATACCACTTAGCAAATAAAAGGAAGAAAACCAACAAATTTCTGTATACTAATTTTGTATCCTGCAACTTTACTGAATTATTTTTACTGGTTCTAATCATTTTTTACTGGTGATGATAGGATTTTCTTGTATATTATCATGTCATCTGCAAAGTGACAATTTTACTTCTTCTTTTCCAATTTGGGTTCATTTTATTTCTTTTTCTTGTCTGATTGCTGTGGCTAAGATTGCCAGTGTTGAATAAAAGTGGAGAGAGTAAGCATCTTTGTCTTACTCCTGAATTTAGAGGAGATGCTTTCAGCTTTTCACCATTGAGTACGATGTTGATTTTAGTTTCGAAAAATACAGCTTTTATCATGTTGAGTTATGATCCCTCTAAAACTACTTGGTTGGGAGCTTTTATCATGAATGGATGTTGAATTTTATAAAAAGTTTTTTCTGCATCTATTGAGATGATCATATGTTTTGTATTCTTCAATTTGTTAATGTAGTGTATCACATTGATTTGTGGATATTGAACCGTCCTTGCATTCCTTGATAAATCCCATTTGATCATGGTGTATGATCCTTTTAAAGTATTGTCAGAGTCAGTTTGCTAATATTTTGTTGAGGACTTTTGCATCTATATTCAGCAGTGATATTCGTCTGTAATTTTCCTTTTTTGTGATATCTTTGTCTGATTTTAGCAGTAGGGTGATACTGACCTCATAGAATGAGTTCAGAAGTGTTCCTTCCACTGCAGTTTTTTGGAATAGTTTGAGAAGGATAGGTGCCAAGTCTTTAAATGTTTGGTAGGATTCACCTGGGAAGCCATCTGGCCCTGGACTTTTGCTTATTGGGAGTTTTCTTTTTTTTAAATTGTAGATGCAATACCATTACTGGAATTGATCTGTTCATTGTTCCTATTTCTTCCTTAGGAGATTGTACATTTCTAGGAACTTGTCCATTTCCTCTAAGTTTTCATTTTATTGGCATATAGTTTTCCACAGTAATCTCTAATGATCCTTTGCATTTCTGAAGTGTCAGTTGTAACTTCTCCTTTTTCATTTCTGATTTTATTGATTTGGGCCCTCTCCTTTTTTGATGAGTCCTACTAAAATTTAATCAATTTTGTTAATCTTTACAGAGAACCAGCTATTAGTTTCATTGACCTTTTCTACTGTCTTTTATGTCTCCATATCATTTATTTCCACTCTGATCTTTATTATTTCTTTCCTTGTATTAAACTTGAGTTTTGTTTGTTCTTCTTTTTCTGTTGCTTTAGGTGTAAGGTTAGATTGTTTGAGATCTTTTTTCTGAGGTGGGCTTGTATCACTATTAATTTCCCCCTTAGAACTGCTTTTCCTATTTCCATAGATTTTGGATCATTGTGTTTCCATTTTCATTTGTCTCCAGGTATTTTTTATTTCCTCTTTGATTTCTTCAGTTACCCAATGGTTATTTAGTAGCACATTGTTTAGGCTCCATGTGTTTATGAGTTTTGCAGTCTTTTTCTTACAGTTGATTTCTAGTCTAATACTCTTGTGGTTAAAAATATGCTTAATATGATTTTAATCCTCAGTTAATTGGCATTTGTTTTGTGGCCTAGTGTATATATAAAGTCCATCTGGTCTAATGTGTCATTTAAAGCTAGTGTTTTTTTATTGATTTTCTGTCTAGATCATTTGTCCATTGATGTAAATGTGTTGTTAAAGTTCCCCCACTACTACTGTGTTACTGTAAATTTCTCTCTTTGAGTTTTTTAATGATTGCTTTATATATTTAGGTACTCCTAGGTTGGGTGCACATATATTTACAATTGTTGTATCTTCTTGTTAGGTTGGTCACTTTATCATTATGTAATGTTCTTCTTTGCCTCTTGTTATATATATTTTTTTGAAGTCTATAAGTATCGCTACCCCAGATTTCTTTTTGGTTCCATTTGTATGGAATACCTTTTCCATCCCCTTAATTTGTGTGTGTCTTTGAATCTGAAGAGAGTCACTTGTAGGCAGCATATACACAGATTTTTTTTTCATCCAGTTAGCCACTCTTTGTCTTTTGATTGGAGCACTTAGTCTATTTACATTTAAAGTAATCATTGATAGGTATGTACTTATTGCCATTTTGTTCATTGTTTTCTTGTTGTTTTGTAGAGGTTTTTTGTTTGTTTGTTTCTTCTTTTGCTCTTTCCCCTTGTGATGTGAGACTATCTTTAGTGTTATGTGTCAATTCCTATCTTTTTTTGTGTGTAAATTATCCATTATAGAGTTTTAGTTTGTGATTACCATGAGGTTTATTATTATTATTATTATTATTATTATTATTATTATTATTATTATTATTACTATTACTACTACTACTACTACTACTACTACTACTACTACTACTACTACTACTACTACTAGTATTAAGTTGATGATCTCTTAGGTTCAGATACATTCTAACAACCCTGTGTTCTTACCCTGCTACCACAATGTGTAATTTTTTGGCATCATATTTTACATCTTCTTGTTTTGTGTATCCCTTAACTAATTAGTGTGGATATAGATGATTTTAGTACTTTTAACCCTCTTATTAGCTTTACATGTAGTTGATTTACTTCCTTTACTGTCTGTTTGCCTTTACCAATTAGATTTTTCCTTTCATAATTTTCATATTTCCAGTTGTGGCCTTTGCTTTTCTGCTTAGAGAAGTCCCTTCAACATTTCCTGCAAAGTCAGCTTAGTGGTGCTGAACTCTTTTACCTTTTGCTTAACTGTAAAACTCTCTATTTCTCCTTCAAATCTAAATGATAGCCATGCCATGTAGAATATTCTTGATTATAGGTTTTCTTTCTTTTACCACATTGAATATATTGTGCCACTTCCTTCTGGCCTACAAAATTTCTGCTGAAAAGTCACCCTATTGTCTTATGGGAGTTCCCATATACGTAACTAGTTGCTTTTCTCTTGCAAGTTTTAAGAGTTTCTCTTTTTCTTTAATTTTTGTCGTTTTAATTAATGTGTGTTGGTGTGGACCCTTTGGGTTCATCTTGCTTGGAACTCTCTGTTTCCTGAACCTGGATTTTTTTTTTTTTTTCCTTTCCCAGGTTAGGGAAGTTTTCAGCTATTATTTCTTCAAATAAATCATCTGCCCCTTTTTCTCTCTCTTCTCCTTCTGGGGCCCCTATAATCCAAATATAGTATGCTTTATGTTGTCCCAGAGATCTCTTAAACTTTCCTCATTTTTTAAAATTCTTTTTTCTTTCTTCTGTTTAGCTTTGGTGATTTCCACTACTCTGTTTTTCAGTTTGCTGACCTGTTCCTCTGTATCATCTAATCTACTGTTGATTCCTTCTAGGGTATTTTTTATTTCAGTTGTTGTGTTCTCCAGCTCTGTTTCTTACTTATGTCTTCTCTTTGTTGAAATCTCATTATATTCATCCATTCTTATTCTGAGTTTATTGAGCATCTTTATGATCATTAGCTTGAACTCTTTATCAGATAGATTGGTTATCTTCTCCTTGTTTAGTTCTTTTTCTGAGGTTTTATCTTGTTTCTTCATTTGTTAATACCCCTGTCTCGTCATTTTACCTAATTCTCTGCATGTATTTGTATGTATTATGTAGGTCAATTATGTTTCCTGATCTTGGAGAAGTGACTTTATGTAGGAGACATCCTATGGGGCCCAGCAGCATACTCTCCTCTGGTCACCAGAACTATATGCTCATATGATGCCCCCTATATGGGCTGCATGAGCCCTTCTGTTCTGGCAGGGCCAACTGCTATGGACACATGGTAGGCAGGCCCAGTCCCCAGCCAGGTAGGCTGCCACGTCTTGCCTCATGCAGTGATTACTAGCCCACTGGTAGTTGGGGCTGAGTCCTAGGGAAGCTGGCTGCAAGGTCCAGGGATCCCCAGAGCTAGTCCTGGCCTGCTGATGGGCAAGGCTGGGTCTCATGGCATGTGTTAGTCCACTGGTAAGCAGATAAATCCCTAGTGCTAATAAGCTAAGGGGAGGACTCCAAAATGGCACTTTCCAACACCAGTGCCCTTATAGTAGCAGGGGCTCCCCAAAATAGCTTCTGCCAATGTCTGTGACCCTAGGGGGATTTCCCAATTGCATCCTCCTCTTTGGGAGGTGCTTCAAGATCAACAAGTGGGTCTGACTCAGGTTCCTTTCAATTTACTGTCTCTCAGTTGGGACTCAGACCTATGAGATTTTGCCTGAGCTCTATAGGAGTGGATTCTCTGTTTCCTACAGCCTTCTGGCTCTCCTGAATGCAAGCCCTGCTGGCCTAAAAATCCAGACATTCTGAGGACTCATCTCTCCCAGTGCAGAACCCCTGGGCTGGGGAGTCCAATGTGAGTCTCAGAACCCTCGCTTCTTGGGAAGAACCTCTGCAATTGTGATTACCCTCCAATTCGTGGGTCTCCTCCCTGAGGGTGTGGGTGTTAAAATATACTGCATCCTGGTCCCACCTACCCATCTCGCTGTGGTTCCTTCTTTATATCTTTAGTGATGGAAAATCATTTCTGCTGGTCTTCAGATTGTTCTAACTGACAGTTACTTTGTAAATGGTTGTGATTTTGGTGTGTCCATGGGAGGAGGTAAGCTCAAGACTTTCCCACTCCATCATTTGGCCGCACCCAATAGCAGACTTTATATTAGCAATAGGAAGGAGTTTTGTGTCCTGTCTCTAGTCTCTTAGGAAATGCCAATGCTTCATCACTTTATTTTTAAAATACCAATGCAACACATCATATCAAAATAAGAAGACAAAAATGGACTTTCAAGTATCATGCTTTTGAATCCAACATGGATTAGTTACTAAATTTGATGGCAAAGCATTATTTATTAGGCAGTGACACTATAGGTAGGGCTAAAATAATAGATTATGTTAACATTTCCATACCAAGGATTTATCACAATATTCCCAACTCACAGGAAAGCAGCCATCAGGAAAAACAGAAATTTTTAAATGGAATATCTCATTACAGAAGAATTCCATCATAAAATTAAATAATGAAAATAAGCCTATAATCAAAGAAAGTTTCCATGTGGCTCATTTATTAGCCAAGCAAAGGAAGCCATGTAGGGATGAGTTAAATTGTATTTGTTTACAGCAGCCAAGGAGATATGTCTAGAAATAAAGAAATGTGCTTAAGACTCTTTCAGCCAGAACAGTTGCTCAGAAAGTTGAGAACATTGGGAACAGTGTCAATGGCCAATTAATAAACAAGGAAAATAATTCTGAGTGGTTTTCCTTGGCTCTTGATGAGCTGACAGATGTCACCAGGACTACTCAGTTGTTGTTTATTCAAGGAGTCAGTGACAAGTTTGAAGTAACTGAAGAATTAGATTCTATGGGCAGCCTCTGTGGAACAACTATAGGAAACAATATTTTCAAAACGGAATTATACACATTGAGTGAGTTGCATGATATGTGAATTTAATCTCAATAAAGCTCTTGTTTGAAAGAGGATATTTTCAAAAATTTGAGAAAACTCTATTTTCAGAATAAACTGAAGTAGAATCTGCTAAGATATATAACAACTAAAGGTGGTAGAAATATGTGTAAAGCAGAAAAAGCTATAGTTGGACTCATTTATAAAGTTTGTGAAAATGTTAGGCATTTAAAGCCTATGGTTATTCATTGTATTAGTTATAAATAAGTATTTTGTGGAAAATATTTGTATACATCATATATTGTAAGCTGGTAGTGTAACTTCATTCACTATCAGTGGACTTAACCATCACTGTTTCCGTGAATTTTTAATCCAGTACAGAAGATAATATCCTGATTTAATCTACTATAAAGCAGTTGGATGGCTTAATATTAGCAAACTTTTATTGCAAGTTTTTGAGCAAAGGGCAAAAATTTGAATCTGAATGAGAAGAACCACTCTCAACCACTATCATCAAACAAGAATGACTTTTGAAGGTATCTTCTGCTAAAGACTTGATCATGCTTCTTAATGAATTCAACTTATAGTTAAAACCCAAAAAAGCAATACATGCAAATTTTATACTGTGGAAAAGTCATTTTTATAGCAATCTAATAATTTTATGTAATTCACAAGTAATATCAAGCTAAATTCTATACTTCACATGTAGTCTAAAATTAAAATGAGAAGCAAGATATTCCTTCCCACACATGTTTGCAGCAGACATATATTCTGAATTTAAACCACAGTTCCAGCTCTGCTTTTTGATTTCAATGCAAGTGCAAAGAAACTTTCTGTATTTCAAAATCTGTTTTACTATGCAATTGAGGAGCATCTACCTAACATTCAATTGGAAATGATTAATTTGCAATGTAATGGCTGCTAAAGGGCAACTACCAATAGAAGAATCTAATAGATTCCTATAGCTGCCTTCTGAGCAGTGGATATACTTAATGAAAATTACATGCTGGTGGGCAAATATCAGCATTTGGCACTATAGCCTCTGAGTATGAAAAGACATTTTTGAAGATGAAATACATGAATTTCATTATAAATCAGCATTAACAGTTGAACATTTGTGATCAGTTTTAATGACATAGGGAACCTAATTCTGAACGTCAGTTAAGCAAACTAACCCCCCCTACCAAAATGATTCTATTCTCTATTAGTAAACCAGTATTAACAAAAGTTGTGCTCAGTTATTATTCTATTTTAAATTTCATCAATATATTTTTTTGAAATTTGTTTTCTCTCTTGTTATATAAATGTCTACATAATAATCTCAGTTTTGCCTCTTGGCCCACAAAGCCTAAAATACTATCCAGCCCTTTATTGGAAAAGGTTGCTAACCCAGATCTAAGTTAAAGTCTCACCTGTGCTCCTGATTCCTAGCTAAAATATGTGTGTTATAATAGTAAGTCACCTTCATGGTTTTGAGCTAAGAAGTGTAAACTATGTACAATGGTGACATGTGGTAGGTGCTTTTTAAGTTGTTATGAACATTAATAAACTCTATTTCTATAACTCTTCTGAGCTATACAGAGTTGTGATCATTACCAAGCTTGTCTGTAGGCAGAGGGAGGCCATTGGTGAAGAAAATTTTCCTTTAAGCCAGTCCTCTTTAAAATTGCCCTGGAGGGGTTTCCACCTAATCCATCCCAGCTTGCTTTTTTAAATTTTAGTTTTGAGGTAGCAGGTTTATTAAGATACGATTCATATATCATGCAATACACCCATTTAAATTCAATGCAGCACCACAACCAATTTTAGAACATTTCCGTCATCCCAGAAAGAAACCCATACTTCTTAGCCATCATCCCCTCATCCTCCCACCTCCCCCCTAGCCCTAGGGAACATATAATCCATTTTCTCTCTCTATAGATTTGCCTATCCTGGACATTTGCTATAAATGGAATCACACAATATGTGGTCTTTTGGGACTGGTTTATCTCACCGAGCATATTATTCTCAAGCTTTATCCACACGGTAGCATGTATCAGTCCTTCATTCCTTTTCATGGTGGAACAGTGTTCCATTGACTAAATGTACTACATTTTGTTCATCCATTCATCAGTGATGAAGACTGGGTTCTTTCCGTCTTTTGGACATCATGAATAACAAACTCATGTACAAAATTTTGTGTGGACATTTTTTCCTTTCTCTTAGGAAGAAGTGGAATTGCTGGGTGACGTGGTAACTCTATGTCTAACTTTTTGAGGAACTGCCAGACTGTTGTCCAAAGTGGCTGCACCGTTTTACTCCCTACCAGCACTGTGTGAGGATTCCAGTTCTCCACATTCTCACCAACACTTGCAGTTACTGTCTTTTTGATCACAGCCATCCTGGTGATGAAAATGTGATACCCAGCTCACTTTTAATTCTCTGGGAGTGGGTACTGGGGAAAACCACTCTCCTCACCTCTCCACACTGGGACCCGTTGCGGACAACACCCTGGGAACCCAGCCCTGCAAGAGCACTGGAGTATTTCCACTAAAATTTAAGTTTTTCTCAGAGAAGAAAAGATTCTCAGAGATTGTGCCTCGGAGGTACCTAGTTTTTCCATTCATAAAACCCACACATTTATGCCACCCTCTGGGTAGGCATTATTGAGAGATCTGGAAATATTTTTCAAGGAACTCCACATAGTTACAGGGCAGATTATTACAGGGCATCTTGACTCAGCAGGAGCCAGGACAAGATGGCTTCCAGAGAGAAGTTCTGCAGACATTCCCTCCCAGCCCCACCTCCCACCACCCACTCCCCATCCCTGTGATTTACAGAGACACCAGGAACCTTCTGGGGAGAGACCCAGGGCAGGTGGGAGAGCGTTTCCATAAAGGAAGGGAGGCAGACCCCGCATCATGGGAGGAGGTCAGAGGGGAGGGTGGTTTCTGGCCCTGCCCTGTGTGGCAGCTGCTGTCCAGGCTGGAGCAGAGATGGGGATATTGGCCCTCAAAGAAAGTCAGTCAGTTGAGGGCTCTGTATCGTGGGCCCCCGTTTGCTGGCCTCTGCTGGTGGTGATTCCTGGGTGCATTTTGCAGAGTGTTCCAGAGTGAGGACTTCCCACTGCTGCTCCCTCCACACCTTCAGCATGTCCTTCACAGCCCTTTGCAGAGTTACCGCAGAGACGCTCGTTTCAGATTACCACTCCATCCCCAGAGCCTGGGACAGCGTCTGGCACTTGTAGATGCTCAAGAGTATTTAGTGAATAAAGGAAAACATCAGAACCCGACACGGGCTGGTGGAACCCCAGCATAGCTCCTCATTGTATATACTGTTTTGTAATTATTCATACTTAGTAAACGCAGCATTGTTGAAAATTTCCTTTGTCATAATGACTACATTTGTCTTAACCGAGCTCCAGCTTTTGGATATTTGCATAGTTTCAAATATTTTCCTATGAAACATAATAGTGATACATCCTTGTAGCACTGTCTTTGAGCACATGTCTGGCTGCTTCCTTGGGATACATTCCTGGAATTGCTGGATCAAGCGTTAAGTCCATGTTAAAGTTCTGGGATACATATTGACAGATTTCCTTTCCCCCAAAGGCTGTGTACGAGGCCTGTTTCCCACACACCGTGGTCCACAGCAAGCAGTATCATTCTTTTCATCTTTGTCAGCAAAATAGGCCCACAGTCAGAATATCTAATTGATTCCTGGTGCTTTGCCGCCTCCCAGGAAATAGCTTACGAATGGGTGCCCAAGTTTGAAGCACCTCAGAGCCCTTGACGTCTTTGTGTGTGAGAGAGAAAATCTCAAGAGGAGAGCTCACCCACAGTCCTGCCTCCCAACAAGTCAAAGCACATTAATTTGTCCATGTTTGCTTCCAGGGCCCATCTTTACAGAGGCACAGTGTTCACGCACTTGGCTGTATAGTCGGAACCCTGCCTTTTTCACATGCCTGAGTAGAATAAGCACCCTCCCCTACTGCTGCTTTCATCTTCACCCTGTGCGACGCTGGCATACGTTTCATCAAGGACAGTCACCGCATTTATTCCTCTGCTCTTGGGAATTAATAGTTGTTTCTAATTTTATAATACACATAATAGTGCAGCACATGAACTTGTATGTATAATTTTCCCTTCATTTGAAAATGTTTCCTTCGGCTAGAGTCCTAGAGGTGAGTTTCTCGGTCAAAAGGTAAGAATATTTTTTATGGTTCTTAATGTCTGTTTCTGAATCGCCTTTTGAAGCAGACATAGCATTTGTAAGCATGTTAAATTATCTACACCCCCCAGAACTGAACATTGTCAATGTGAACATTTCTAACAGCTGTAAAATGTTATTTTACTCTTGTTTTTGTAGTAGCATGTCTTTAAAATGAATGAAAAGTCAAGTATGTTCCCCACATTTCTTTACTAATTTATTTTCTGTTTGTGAATTATTTGATTATGACAACCAACTTTGGGAAAATAAATTATCCAAATGCATGTTGAGTCTGAAGACCCAGGACAATATCTATTTACTTGGCATCCCTGCTCCCTGCACCTGCAACAGACTGGATGATACTCGTCCATTCTTTCCTTTATTCCATAAATATTTACTGAGCACCTGCTTGTGCCGGGTGTTCTGGGTGCTGGGGGCAGAGGCATGAACAAGACAGGGAAGCTCTGCTGGGAGACGAGGCACGAGACAGGGCTCTCACGGGCAGCAGACAACTGAACCAGCAAAAAGAAAAATAGTTTCATCCTGTAATGAGGCCACAGAGGAAATGAACTGGGGATCGATAGTCAGGTGGCTCTTTTACAGGAGACCACCAAGGAGAACACTCCTGTCATTCTTCTGCTCACTCTCTATTTAATTATTTTCTGTCTACCCCTCCGCCCCTATAAACCCCAAGAGAGTAGAGACCTCCATTATCTTGTCCACTGCTTCATATTCAGAGGCTGAGAGATGTACAGAGGTGCCTCAAGTATCCGATATCAATTGAAGAGCTGCCTGAATGTTATTCCTGTAGAGTATCCATTTGGTGAAAGTTAATTTCAGTAGATGTGAATGCCAGGATTGGACATGGTTCTGTCAAAGTGGCACCAATTAAACACCTGAGTTGGGAAGATTGCTTTCCCACAAGCCATTTCTGTGGGAATGGTTTACTGCATTAGAGAGGAAAATAAATGATCAACTTCATTGTTATCAAAATATGATATTGACAATTAGTATTAGTGAATCTGGAAAGACTATAGCATGGAAAATACTTACCAAGGGACTAGAATTAGCGAGAAGCAGTGAAGGGCAGTTAAAATTTCTTGCAACACTTGATTCTGTAGACAGAAAAAATTTGGTGAGTCTTGTTATTTAATCTTGATAGCAATTTTTAGGTATCTAATGATCCTTCCAAAGCCTTAGAACCTTATGATAGTACCACCATGTTACAGAACGAGAGTAGCTGAAGAGGGGTCCTTGACAGATCAAATTCCAGTCCTAAATGGCTTTGACACAGCTCCCTTCTGTTTACCCTATGTTTGAGTAGTCAGATATAATTTTAGATTAATGGGCATGTCCTGTCCTTCTCCATAGTCAATAGGCCATTGATAAAGTCCCTGCTGACAAACAGTTCTGTGGTTACCAGGTAATTATGGGTAAATTTAGCTCTTTTTAGCTGATTCTGTGACAAAGTCACCTACATATAATGTTTCTACAGGAAAATGGAGTCTGTGTCCTCAACTTACAGATAAATATCTAGGATATAGCTGGTGAGGTGCTAATTAATATCGCCCCTTTACTTTGCCCAGGTTTTGAATGATGTGAGAAATAGGACAAAGAATATGGTAGACGGAGAGGAACTATCACTTTCAACAGGAGTTTATTTTGGAGAATGTGATTTAGGGCTTCCTAGTCCTGCATCCTTACCCTCCCAGCTACAACCAGCCTGAATACCCAGGTTTGCCCCCCAGAAGGGAAAAGGCACATCAGAGGTGAGTTTTCCCAGTTTATTCTTCTGAAACAACTCACTACACCTCACGCAGGGCCAGTGAATAAAGGCACGCAGAGAGGCCAGGAGCATGATGCTCACCGAGCTGCCTCCACGTGGAAGGAGACGTGGGCAGGAGGGAGAGCACGTCCCTGCTGAGAGGCTCTGCGTACATCATCTCTCTGAGCCTGGGAAGTGGTGGACTGGGATGAAGGAGACTGAGAAGGATGGCTGTGGAGTCACACTCTCAGGACTGACTGCCTGACCTTGTTGCCCATGTTTCCCGGGGAAGGCCAGGGAAGCGTCAGGAAGGCAGGTGCTAGCAGACCTGCATCCCTCCCTGGTCACTCTTCCTGTGTCCTCAGCAGAGAAGTGGGACAAACCATGGTAGCATCGACCCTGCTACAATAGTATGGCATTAGTAGACACTGGCAGTAGAGCTCTGTGGATATTACTCTCTTGCTGTCTTGAAGCCAGAAGAGGATAGAGCGGTGGGCTCCTCCTGGTTCAGGAGACAGGATTTGAGTCCCTACATCTGAGACTCTGCAGCCAATTATATGACCTCTGGCCACTTTCTCCATTTTCTTAAATTCCTGGTTAGCCTTTTATAAAGTGGATGTAGTAGGCAGAAGTGTCATGGAAAAATCCAGAAAGGGAGAACATATTGCAACACATACATAAAGACCCCTGACAACTCAAAAATAAGACAAACAATTCCATTTGAAATTGGCAAATGGTAGAACAAAATATCTTTGAAAAGAAGAGATATGAATGGCTAATAAGCACTTGAAAAGATGCTCAGCATCATTTGTCATTGGGAGATACACCTTAAAACCAAAGTGAGATGCCACTACATACCCTTTAGAATGATTGATATTATTTTTTTAATTGAAGTATAGTTAGTTACAATGTGTCAATTTCTGTTGTACAGCATAATGTCCCAGTCACGCATGTACATACATATATTTGTTTTCATATTCTTTTTCATTAAAGGTTATTACAAGGTATTGAATATAGTTCTCTGTGCTATACAGAAGAAATTTGTTTATATCTATTTTTATATATTGTAGTTAACATTTGTGAATCTCAAACTCCCAAATTTATCCCTTCCCACCCCTTTTCCCCCAGTAACCATAACATTATTTACTATGTCTGTGAGTTTGTTTCTGTTTTATAGATGAGTTCATTAGGGTCCTCTTTTTTTCTTTTTCTTTTTTTTGAAATTCCACATATGAATGATATCCTATGGTATTGTTCTTTCTCTTTCCGGTTTACTTCACTTGGAATGACCATCTCCAGGTCCATCCATGTTGCTGCAAATGGCATTATTTTATTTGTTTTTATCATTGAGCAGTATTCCATTGTATAAATATACCACAACTTTTTTTTTAACATTTTTTAATTGAGTAATAGTCATTTTACAATGTTGTGTCAAATTCCACTGTAGAGCACAATTCTTCAGTCATACATGAACATACGTATATTCATTGTCACATTTTTTTTTTCACTGTGAGCTACCACAAGATCTTGTATATATTTCCCTGTGCTATACAGTATGATCTTATTTATCTATTCTACATTTTAAAATCCCACTCTGTCCCTTCCCATCCTCCACCCCCTTGGCAACCACAAGTTTGTATTCTATGTCTATGAGTCTGTTTCTGTTTTGTATTTTTTTTTTTTTTTTTTTTTTTTAGATTCCACATATGAGCGATCTCATATGGTATTTTTCTTTCTCTTTCTGGCTTACTTCACTTAGAATGACATTCTCCAGGAACGTCCATGTTGCTGCAAATGGCATTATGTTTTTACGGCTGAACAGTATTCCATCATATAAATATACCACCTCTTCTTTATACAGTCATCTTTTGATGGACATTTAGGCTGTTTCCATGTCTTGGCTATTGTAAATAGTGCTGCTATGAACATTGGGGTGCGGGTGTCATTTTGAAGTAGGGTTCCTTCTGGATATATGCCCAGGAGTGGGATTCCTGGGTCATATGGTAAGTCTATTCCTAGTCTTTTGAGGAATCTCCATACTGTTTTCCACAGTGGCTTTCCTTGCTTCTCTCTCCCACTCTTAATGATTTAGATGTCTTCTTTTACATTTTTGTGTTTATTCTATTTGGAATTCATGGTAGTTATCACCTTTCTAGTTATGAGTTTCTCATTTTTGTAGCATCCTGCTTCTTTTCTATTTAGAGTAGACCTGTCAATATTTCTTTTAGGTTTAGGGTTGCTAAACTCTTTTAGTTTTTGCTTGTCTGTGAAGTTCTTTATCTCTTTCTGTTCTAAAGGCTAGCCTTGCTGGATTGAGTATCCTAGGCTGCATCTTTTTTTCATGCAGAACTTTGAGTATATCTTGCCACTCCCTTCTGGCCTATAGTGTTTGTGTAGAGAAATCAGCTGAGAGCCTTATGGGGGTTCCCTTGTAACTCACTCTTTGTTTTTCTCTTGCTGCCTTTAGGATCATTTCTTTATCCTTGACTCTGGCCATCTTGATTATGGTATGTCTTGGTGTGGGTCTGTTTGGGTTCTTCCTGTTTGGGGCCCTCTGATTCTCCTGTACTTGGATATCTGATTCCTTCTTTAGGTTTGGGAAGTTTTCAGTCATGATATCTTCAAATACCTTTTCAATCCCCTTTGTTCTTTCTCCCCCTTCTGGAACCCCTATTATGTGTAGATTGGCATACTTTATATTATCCCATAGGTTCCTTATATTGTTTTCATTGTTTTTTATTTGTTTTTCTCTCAGCTGTTCTGATTGGGTGCTTTCTGTTGGCCTGTCTTCTAGGTCACTTATTCGTTCCTCTGCATTATCTAGCCTGCTTTGTACAGCCTTTAGGTCAGCTCTCATCTCAGCAAATGAGTTTACTAATTCTACTTGGTTCTTCTTTATAGCTTCTATTTCATTTTTGACATATTTTATATCTAAACACTATTTCTTTTAGTTCCTTCAGTACTTTGATCAGTCCTTTTTTGAAATCTTGATCTAGTAGACCATCAATATCTATTTCCTTGATCGTGCTTTCAGGGGATTTCTCTTGATCTTTTAATTGGGAGTGGTTCCTCTGCTTCTTCATATTGCTCATATCTCTCTGGCACCAGTGGGTGGGCAGGCAGGTCACTCCCCATCCCGATGTCGCAGTCAGATGCTGATCTCAGGTGAGGCAGGTGGGTGCATTGTGCCCCCTCCCAGCACCGTGGTCAGGTGCTGCATTACTGCCAGGAAGGCAGGTGGCCACCTGCCCTCTCCCAGCTCCAATCGCTCCACTGCTCTGAGCAGCTGCCTGCTCCGCCTTGGGTCAGCACTCTGAAGATGGGCTCAGGGAAGACCATGGAACCACCCTGCCCCTGCTCCATGCCAAATCTCAGCTCCTTGTTTGTCTTGGTGCCGCGAGTTCTCTGAGGTGCCAGGGCAGAAAAAGCCTATCTGTCGTGGGCTGTAAACAAGTCTCAGTCCTGCCTAGGAGGTTGCAGAGCCCCCTGGGTGTGGATTCAGGTCTCGGCCCTGCCCCTGCCCGGGCACTGCACACAGGAGGATATGGTGGCTGTGGCTGCGCCCTGCCTCTCTTCTCGTGAGAAGCTCCAATAATGGTGCTGTGGGTCTGAGGAGACAAAGGCTACACACCCCTGCCCCCAGGGCACACCAGCTGTGTTGCTTTGCTTTTTTCGCAATTTATGGGAGACCGAGGTTGTTCTGCTCCATATCCCCTCCCAGCCAGGGGGCGCAGCACCCTGCAGTCCCCTGGGGCTACCTAGTGCAGCTGCCCCAGTCCTCCACCCAGCTCAGGCAGCCTGGCCCGGCCCCAGCTGCCAGATCGTGTCTCAGGCTGGGTGTTGCGGGGACCCTTTGTGCCCCTTTAACTTAGTTCTGTCAGTCAAGGGGTGCTCCAGGCAGATCTGAGCCTCAGAGGCTCCCCCTCCAACCTGCTGGCCTCTCCTTTGAGAGGGGGAGACCCAGAGAACGAGCACTAGTCCTCCCTTGCCAGTCCCTCCCTGCAGGACCACTCCTGCACTGCTTTGCTTTTTCTTCTTTCTTTTTTCCTTTTCTCCTACCAGATTTTTGGTGTCTTTGTCTTTTGAAGAGGGCAATGTTCTGTCAGAGTTCAGCAGGTTAGTTGGCTCTGGTTGGCTGAGTGGGTCCATAGATGTGAGTTTTGGTGTATTTGTGGGAGAGGGTGAGCTACAAGCGTCCTTCAACTCTGCCATCTTGCTTCTCCCACGCTCACAACTTCTTTATCCAGTCATCTGTCGATGGACAATTAGATTGTTTCCATGTCTTGGCTATTGTATATAGTGCTGCTGTGAACACTGGGGGTGCTGCTATGAACATATATCTTTTCACATTAGAGTTCCCTCGGGTTATATGCCCAGGAGTGGGATTGCTGGATCATATGGTAAGTCTGTTTTTAGTTTTTTGAGAAATCACCATACTGTTTTCCATAATGGCTGCATCAAACTACATTCCCATAGAATGGTTTATATTATACAGACTGATAATAGCCAGGTGTTGGCATGGATTGGTAACAACTGGAACTCATATATCCTGATGGGAATGTAAAATAGTCCAACTTTGGAAGACAGTTAGAGAGTGTGTTAAAAGTGAAACATATTCATACCATATAATGCAGCCATTCCACAGGTAACTATTTACCCAAGAGAAATAAAAGTGTATGTCCACACAAAGACTTGTACGGTAATATTCACGGCACTTTTATTTGTAAAAATTAAAACCTGGAAATGATCCAAATATTTATCAACAGATGAATAAACAAACCATGGTATGTCTAGCACATCTATACAGTGGAATACTGTTCATAAATAAGAAAAAAACAAACTATTAATATGCATAACAACATGAATGACTCAAAATAATGATGCTAAGTCAAAGAAGCCTGACCAAAAAATAACCCCCCAAACCCCCATCTGGATGACTCCATTTATATAAAATTCTGAAAAGTGCAAACAAATCTATAGTGACAGAAAGAATATCGGTGGTTACCTCTGACTGGAGGTGTGGGAAGGATGAATATGAGAAAACTTGGGAATTATGAAAATGTTTCAGATCTCGATTATGTTAATGGTTTCTTGGGTGAGCACACGTTGAAATTTAAATATGTGCAGTGTACATAAATTATACCGCCATGAACTTATAAAAGAAAGAAAGGAAAGAAGGAAGCGGGAAAGAGGAAGAAGTGGTACACAGTAATGTGGATGAATTTCACAGTCATCGTGCTGAGGGAGAGCAGCCGGACATAAAATAGTGCATACTGCATGACTCCGTTTATACGCAATTCTGGAAAAAGCAAACTAACCTCCAGTGACAGAACGCAGATCAGTGGTTGCCTGGGGTTGGACAAGGAGGAAAGAATGGACTGCAAATAGGCAAGAGGAAACTTTTGGATGTGATGGAAATGTTCTATATCTTGACTGTAATGGTGATTTCACATGTATATACATCCATCGTAACTCATTGAATTTTACACTTTCTATGAATTCATTTACTGAAGTAAATTACATCTACCTTGATAAAGTGAGTTTAAAAAGAAAAAAGAACTTTAAGGCTTTGTTTAATTCCTGGTGCCAGGAATCATTCAGGCTGAGAATAAGAGCAAGACACGTGGGCCTGGGAGGTGTCTTTGCTCGGGACAAAGATTTAAGTCGCTTCTCAGCTGTATACGAGCAAACCCCCAAACCTATTTCTGAATGGAGACTTTTGGTACAACAGGGAACTCCTCTGCCATGTAATAACATAAAAAATTTCATTTTCACTAAGGTCAGAGTTAAAGCTCTGTCTAACACTCACAAGGTGTTATTGGCTGCATTCCTCTGCCTGGGGCTAAATGCAGGGGGTTGAAGGCCTGGGTGTTAAAGAGGGAGGACTAAATGGAGAAGACCCTCCTCCAGGTGATAAAGCTACTTCCTGAAACGTGGTGAGAGGTCAGGGGCTGGGGAGTGAGAGGTGAGGGGAGGACCTGAGAGGGGGACATTCCAGTGAATGACCAGGAGTGAGGAGATCAAATCATCTGTTTTAAGTCTTTTCTTGTCTGCACTATATTTTCCCTTCCTTGACCTGTCACCCACAAGCTTTCAGGCCAGTTAGGGTAAATGCTACAATTTGATATTAACTGCTGTTGAGGGCATTAATGGGGACCGAGTCCAGATACAGAGATATGTGGAGAGCCGTGGACGCTTGGAGGCATGATGACAGAGCTGCTGGAAGTGACCATCAGAGAGGCCCGGTGGTGTCCACAGCGAAAGGTGACAAAAGCTAAGCAACAAGCAGTTGGGGAAACACTAAGCACCCCTCAGGGGTTCTCAGATCTACAGCTGGAGGAAACTGGATTCCCCGCACTCAAATGGAGTGAGTGAAACTACATAACTGGGTGTTTAAAGGAATGGTCACCTCCTAAAAGATGGTAGTTTGGGGACTTTGGAATATAAGGATATTAACTAACACCCCCGTTTGCCCCCCAATCTTTAAGGATGTTTGGACTGTTCTGAGTTATCCTGGACTATGAAACAGAAAAATAATCCGTAAGGCCCAGTTCACCTCCTTGATCTCAAAAGCTCAGGAGAGACCTACACTATATGACCAAACCCTAACTAGTAATTGCCTTTGTCTGGATTGACATCAGTTAATGATTGGACTTTGAACCTGAGAGAGAGTTAAAAGGAAAGACAGTAGGAGGGAAGTCATTTTCTCCCCGGATTACCCAGCAAGAACATAGAGAATGAAAGCCTTCAGTCACCTCACTCTGCCTGCCCTCCTTTTTGTAATCTCAGGTAAGGAACATTTAAACTTTTTGATTCTTTCAATCCTGTTTGTTGTCTTTGAGGGAGAATCCGCGGGCTTGTGCTGCCACAGCCCCACCAGGTGGACTGTATTGTGGATGGAGTTTCCCCTCCAACTGGCCTGAAGACACAAGGCGTTTCAGTCTGTGATGAAGGCAGATTGAGCCGCAGAGAAAGAGGGCTCTGGACTGAGATGTGGGGTTCGGCAAGCCAGCAGTTTGTCCTTGAGAGTCCTGGGGCCAGACAAGAACAACTTTGTAGTTCAAGGGCCCAGTGCCCTGCGCCCCTTTCTCTTTAACCCCCAGATGTGATCTGAGTCCTACTACAGAGCAGGGACCTGGTTTAATTCCTGATTCTGGCATCCAGAGCTTATTGCCCCTTATGCATGGGAATCGAAGCTTACTCTGGGCAAATCCCTTAATCCCTCTGAGTGTTGGTGGCATTTCTGTCAAATGTGGATGCTCACATGTATTCCATAGGCCCTGTTGGGCACAGGGTCAGCCCCTGACAAAGGAGGGTAGTAGCCGGAGCAGGGGTAGCAGCAGCCCAGATGGCCAGCTGGGGAACTACTTTCTTGCTCCTGAAAAGCAGGTGCCTACAAAGAACTGCTTCAGGCAGGCCCTGTTCAAGGTGAAGAGCCAGATTCTGCACCAAAGCTTCCAGACACGAGGGGGAGTCAGGTAGCATCTTCAGCAGTTTTCTATGTTTGAAGGTTTAGGAATAGCTTCTTCACTAAAATCTTTTCCTTTAATAATATTTTTAAACCAATTGTCATTGTCAGAGTTCTTAGAGACAATGAAGTGTTCTAGAAAAATGATTACTGGGTCACTAAGAGTTTACTGACCAGGGGTTTCTAAGTGTTGAAAAAAGGTAACTTTATTGATCCCCTAGCCCTTAGGGCAATAATGATCATCTCTATTCATCTTAGTCTTTAAGAGTCCATGTGCCTAGAAACCTGAATGGGTATACAGCACTAGAAAAGTTTTTGAAAGAAGTTGAATACACACATAATGATGTATTTTTATGTCATCATTTTTTAAACACACACCCTCAATACCACCCCTAAAATTTCTGTCATGGAAATTGGGCAAATGCCTTAAACTACAATAGGCCACTTCCAGGTAGTAACATCGCCACCTGGTGGCACCTTCAGTTATTTTCACTGAGAACGGCCCTGAGGAGTATTAAACTCAGACTGATCTGCACTATAGGCAGTTACTACTTCTTCTAGTAATATAGTATGTTACACTAATATAGAAATACTATATTACTTATGTTATATTTATGTATTGTAACTAATGATTAATATATGATTAATACTATAATGAATGATATTAAATGTTCATATTTTTCTAATCTGATGAGCTAACAGTACAGGTTACATAATATTTTTCAATAACATTTCCAGCATTTGTGTTTTTATTAATTTTTGAGTTGTGCAGTTTTGTAGAAGGAGTCATGTATTTTATTTTTAATGCAGTTCTCTATATTTATTATTCAGAAAAAAAGTTGAGGGGGTAGAATTACTATTAAATAATAGTCACTGCCTTTACATCCTCAGTGTCTTCTCCTCGAAACATAATACATGGTTCGAGAGCCTCTAGTCAAACCATTTCAACAAACTAACCTCTTCATCCACAGATGTTATCATAATTCCTACCATGACTGATAATTGTCCTACCACTGAAGCTACAACACAAACTGCCACGGTTTCTGGGAAGACAATAATCAGTACTTCGAGCATAAAACACTACAATCAACCCTCACACACTACATATGAAACCACCACTGAAATTACATTAAGACACAACTACATACCCACTTCAACTGCTGTGGATTGTACCACAACAACCACTGAGAAGCCTCCTTCGCACTCAGCTCCCACAGATCCACACACTAACAATGAGTCTACTAATGCCGCCTCAGATGACACAATTCCTCCTACGACCAGGGAAAACCCTCTTCCCTCCTCAGCTACCACAGTTTTTCTAAAAACCACGGAAAAGCCTACTCCATCCTCAGCCACAATGGCTCCACCGACAACGACGGGGCCACCTACTACCTCCTCAGATGTAATAATGCCTCTTACCACCACAGGGAAGCCTACAGCCACCTCAGCTAACACAGATCCTCCTACAACCACAGTGGAGCCTATAGCCTCCTCAGCTTCCACAGCTCCACCCACTACCACTGAGCCTCCTGCACTCTCCTCAGCTGCCACAATTACTTCTATCGCCACAGGGAAGCCTACAGCCTCCTCAGATACCACAGTTCCTCCTACAACCACAGTGGAGCCTATAGCCTCCTCAGGTTCCACAGCTCCACCCACTACCACTGAGCCTCCTACAGCCTCCTCATCTGCCACAGCTCCTACCATTACCACTGAGTCTCCTGCAGTCTCCTCAGCTGCCACAATTACTTCTGTCACCACAGGGAAGCCTACAGCCTCCTCAGCTACCACACTTCCTCTTACGACCACAGAAAAGCCTACTCCATCCTCAGCCACAATGGCTCCACCGTCAACGACGGGGCCACCTACTACCTCCTCAGATGTAACAATGCCTCCTATCACCACAGGGAAGCCTACAGCCACCTCAGCTACCACAGTTCCTCCTACAACCACAGTGGAGCCTATAGCCTCCTCAGCTTCCACAGCTCCACCCACTACCACTGTGCCTCCTACCGCCTCCTCAGCTGCCACAATTACTTCTACCACCACAGAAAAGCCTACAGCCTCCTCATCTACCACAGTTCCACCCACAGCCACTGAGATGCCTACACCCTCCTCATCTACCACAGTTCCTCCCACTACCACTGAGCCTCCTGCAGTCTCCTCAGCTGCCACAATTACTTCTATCACCACAAGGAAGCCTACAGCCACCTCAGCCTCCACAGTTCCTCCTACAACCACAGAGGAGCCTGAAGCCTCAGCTTCCACATCTCCACCCACTACCACTGAGCCTCCTACCACCTACTCAGCTGCCACAGTTTCTCCTGCCACCACAGAGAAGCCTACAGCATCCTCAGCTGCCACACTTCCTCCTTTGACCACAGAGGAGCCTACAGCCTCTTCAGCTTCCACAGCTCCACCCATTACCACCGAGCCTCCTACAGTCTCCTCAGCTAACACAGTTCGTCCTACCACCACTGAGAAGCCGACTCTGTCCTCAGCTACCACAGTTTCACCCATAACCACTGGGCTGCCTACACCCTCCTCATCTACCACAGCTCCTACCATTACCACTGAGTCTCCTTCAGTCTCCTCAGCTGCCACAATTACTTCTATCACCACAGGGAAGCCTACAGCCTCCTCAGCTACCACACTTCCTCTTACGACCACAGAAAAGCCTACTCCATCCTCAGCCTCAATGGCTCCACCATCAACGACGGGGCCACCTACTACCTCCTCAGATGTAACAATGCCTCCTATCACCACAGGGAAGCCTACAGCCACCTCAGCTACCACAGTTCCTCCTACAACCACAGTGGAGCCTATAGCCTCCTCAGCTTCCACAGCTCCACCCACTACCAGTGAGCCTCCTGCAGTCTCCTCAGCTGCCACAATTACTTCTATCACCACAGGGAAGCCTACAGCCTCCTCAGATACCACACTTCCTCTTACGACCACAGAAAAGCCTACTCCATCCTCAGCCACAATGGCTCCACCGTCAACGACGGGGCCACCTACTACCTCCTCAGATGTAACAATGTCTCCTACCACCACAGGGAAGCCTACAGCCACCTCAGCTACCACAGTTCCTCCTACAACCACAGTGGAGCCTATAGCCTCCTCAGCTTCCACAGCTCCACCCACTACCACTGAGCCTCCTACCGCCTCCTCAGCTGCCACAATTACTTCTACCACCACAGAGAAGCCTACAGCCTCCTCATCTCCCACAGTTCCACCCACAGCCACTGAGATGCCTACACCCTCCTCATCTACCACAGTTCCTCCCACTACCACTGAGCCTCCTGCAGTCTCCTCAGCTGCCACAATTACTTCTATCACCACAGGGAAGCCTACAGCCACCTCAGCCTCCACAGTTCCTCCTACAACCACAGAGGAGCCTGAAGCCTCAGCTTCCACATCTCCACCCACTACCACTGAGCCTCCTACCACCTCCTCAGCTGCCACAGTTTCTCCTGCCACCACAGAGAAGCCTACAGCATCCTCAGCTGCCACACTTCCTCCTTTGACCACAGAGGAGCCTACAGCCTCTTCAGCTTCCACAGCTCCACCCATTACCACCGAGCCTCCTACAGTCTCCTCAGCTAACACAGTTCGTCCTACCACCACTGAGAAGCCGACTCTGTCCTCAGCTACCACAGTTTCACCCATAACCACTGGGCTGCCTACACCCTCCTCATCTACCACAGCTCCTACCATTACCACTGAGTCTCCTGCAGTCTCCTCAGCTGCCACAATTACTTCTGTCACCACAGGGAAGCCTACAGCCTCCTCAGATACCACACTTCCTCTTACGACCACAGAAAAGCCTACC
The DNA here is from genome assembly GCF_036321535.1 of Camelus dromedarius. NCBI lineage: Eukaryota > Metazoa > Chordata > Mammalia > Artiodactyla > Camelidae > Camelus > Camelus dromedarius. The sequence continues at coordinate 62,474,542 of NC_087437.1, forward strand.
CCATCCTCAGCCACAATGGCTCCACCGACAAAGACGGGGCCACCTACTACCTCCTCAGATGTAACAATGTCTCCTATCACCACAGGGAAGCCTACAGCCACCTCAGCTACCACACTTCCTCCTACAACCACAGTGGAGCCTATAGCCTCCTCAGCTTCCACAGCTCCACCCACTACCACTGAGCCTCCTACCGCCTCCTCAGCTGCCACAATTACTTCAACCACCACAGAGAAGCCTGCAGCCTCCTCATCTACCACAGTTCCACCCACAGCCACTGAGATGCCTACACCCTCCTCATCTACCACAGCTCCTCCCACTACCACTGAGCCTCCTGCAGTCTCCTCAGCTGCCACAATTACTTCTATCACCACAGGGAAGCCTACAGCCACCTCAGCCTCCACAGTTCCTCCTACAACCTCAGAGGAGCCTGTAGCCTCCTCAGCTTCCACATCTCCACCCACTACCACTGAGCCTCCTACCACCTCCTCAGCTGCCACAGTTTCTCCTGCCACCACAGAGAAGCCTACAGCATCCTCAGCTGCCACACTTCCTCCTATGACCACAGAGGAGCCTACAGCCTCTTCAGCTTCCACAGCTCCACCCATTACCACCGAGCCTCCTACAGTCTCCTCAGCTACCACAGTTCGTCCTACCACCACTGAGAATCCGACTCTGTCCTCAGCTACCACAGTTTCACCCATAACCACTGGGCTGCCTACACCCTCCTCATCTACCACAGCTCCTCCCACTACCACTGAGCCTCCTGCAGTCTCCTCAGCTGCCACAATTACTTCTATCACCACAGGGAAGCCTACAGCCACCTCAGCCTCCACAGTTCCTCCTACAACCACAGAGGAGCCTGTAGCCTCCTCAGCTTCCACATCTCCACCCACTACCACTGAGCCTCCTACCACCTCCTCAGCTGCCACAGTTTCTCCTGCCACCACAGAGAAGCCTACAGCATCCTCAGCTGCCACAGTTCCTCCTATGACCACAGAGGAGCCTACAGCCTCTTCAGCTTCCACAGCTCCACCCATTACTACCGAACCTCCTACAGTCTCCTCAGCTACCACAGTTCGTCCTACCACCACTGAAAAGCCGACTCTGTCCTCAGCTACCACAGTTTCACCCATAACCACTGGGCTGCCTACAACCTCTTCAGATGCCAGTATGCCTCCTACCACCTCTGAGAGGCCTACACCCTCCTCATCTACCACAGTTCCTACCATTACCAGTGAGCCTCCTGCAGTCTCCTCATCTGCCACAATTACTTCTACCACAACAGACAAGCCTACAGCCTCCTCAGCTACCACATTTCCACCCACAACCACTGAGATGCCTACACCCTCCTCATCTACCACAGCTCCTCCCACTACCACTGAGCCTCCTACCACCTCCTCAGCTGCCACAGTTTCTCCTGCCACCACAGAGAAGCCTACAGCATCCTCAGCTGCCACACTTCCTCCTATGACCACAGAGGAGCCTACAGCCTCTTCAGCTTCCACAGCTCCACCCATTACCACCGAGCCTCCTACAGTCTCCTCAGCTACCACAGTTCGTCCTACCACCACTGAGAAGCCGACTCTGTCCTCAGCTACCACAGTTTCACCCATAACCACTGGGCTGCCTACACCCTCCTCATCTACCACAGCTCCTACCATTACCACTGAGTCTCCTGCAGTCTCCTCAGCTGCCACAATTACTTCTGTCACCACAGGGAAGCCTACAGCCTCCTCAGCTACCACACTTCCTCTTACGACCACAGAAAAGCCTACTCCATCCTCAGCCACAATGGCTCCACCGTCAACGACGGGGCCACCTACTACCTCCTCAGATGTAACAATGTCTCCTACCACCACAGGGAAGCCTACAGCCACCTCAGCTACCACAGTTCCTCCTACAACCACAGTGGAGCCTATAGCCTCCTCAGCTTCCACAGCTCCACCCACTACCACTGAGCCTCCTACCGCCTCCTCAGCTGCCACAATTACTTCTACCACCACAGAGAAGCCTACAGCCTCCTCATCTCCCACAGTTCCACCCACAGCCACTGAGATGCCTACACCCTCCTCATCTACCCCAGTTCCTCCCACTACCACTGAGCCTCCTGCAGTCTCCTCAGCTGCCACAATTACTTCTATCACCACAGGGAAGCCTACAGCCACCTCAGCCTCCACAGTTCCTCCTACAACCACAGAGGAGCCTGAAGCCTCAGCTTCCACATCTCCACCCACTACCACTGAGCCTCCTACCACCTCCTCAGCTGCCACAGTTTCTCCTGCCACCACAGAGAAGCCTACAGCATCCTCAGCTGCCACACTTCCTCCTTTGACCACAGAGGAGCCTACAGCCTCTTCAGCTTCCACAGCTCCACCCATTACCACCGAGCCTCCTACAGTCTCCTCAGCTACCACAGTTCGTCCTACCACCACTGAGAAGCCGACTCTGTCCTCAGCTACCACAGTTTCACCCATAACCACTGGGCTGCCTACACCCTCCTCATCTACCACAGCTCCTACCATTACCACTGAGTCTCCTGCAGTCTCCTCAGCTGCCACAATTACTTCTGTCACCACAGGGAAGCCTACAGCCTCCTCAGATACCACACTTCCTCTTACGACCACAGAAAAGCCTACCCCATCCTCAGCCACAATGGCTCCACCGACAAAGACGGGGCCACCTACTACCTCCTCAGATGTAACAATGTCTCCTATCACCACAGGGAAGCCTACAGCCACCTCAGCTACCACACTTCCTCCTACAACCACAGTGGAGCCTATAGCCTCCTCAGCTTCCACAGCTCCACCCACTACCACTGAGCCTCCTACCGCCTCCTCAGCTGCCACAATTACTTCAACCACCACAGAGAAGCCTGCAGCCTCCTCATCTACCACAGTTCCACCCACAGCCACTGAGATGCCTACACCCTCCTCATCTACCACAGCTCCTCCCACTACCACTGAGCCTCCTGCAGTCTCCTCAGCTGCCACAATTACTTCTATCACCACAGGGAAGCCTACAGCCACCTCAGCCTCCACAGTTCCTCCTACAACCTCAGAGGAGCCTGTAGCCTCCTCAGCTTCCACATCTCCACCCACTACCACTGAGCCTCCTACCACCTCCTCAGCTGCCACAGTTTCTCCTGCCACCACAGAGAAGCCTACAGCATCCTCAGCTGCCACACTTCCTCCTATGACCACAGAGGAGCCTACAGCCTCTTCAGCTTCCACAGCTCCACCCATTACCACCGAGCCTCCTACAGTCTCCTCAGCTACCACAGTTCGTCCTACCACCACTGAGAATCCGACTCTGTCCTCAGCTACCACAGTTTCACCCATAACCACTGGGCTGCCTACACCCTCCTCATCTACCACAGCTCCTACCATTACCACTGAGTCTCCTGCAGTCTCCTCAGCTGCCACAATTACTTCTATCACCACAGGGAAGCCTACAGCCTCCTCAGATACCACACTTCCTCTTACGACCACAGAAAAGCCTACTCCATCCTCAGCCACAATGGCTCCACCGTCAACGACGGGGCCACCTACTACCTCCTCAGATGTAACAATGCCTCCTATCACCACAGGGAAGCCTTCAGCCACCTCAGCTACCACAGTTCCTCCTACAACCACAGTGGAGCCTATAGCCTCCTCAGCTTCCACAGCTCCACCCACTACCACTGAGCCTCCTACCGCCTCCTCAGCTGCCACAATTACTTCAACCACCACAGAGAAGCCTGCAGCCTCCTCATCTACCACAGTTCCACCCACAGCCACTGAGATGCCTACACCCTCCTCATCTACCACAGCTCCTCCCACTACCACTGAGCCTCCTGCAGTCTCCTCAGCTGCCACAATTACTTCTATCACCACAGGGAAGCCTACAGCCACCTCAGCCTCCACAGTTCCTCCTACAACCACAGAGGAGCCTGTAGCCTCCTCAGCTTCCACATCTCCACCCACTACCACTGAGCCTCCTACCACCTCCTCAGCTGCCACAGTTTCTCCTGCCACCACAGAGAAGCCTACAGCATCCTCAGCTGCCACAGTTCCTCCTATGACCACAGAGGAGCCTACAGCCTCTTCAGCTTCCACAGCTCCACCCATTACTACCGAACCTCCTACAGTCTCCTCAGCTACCACAGTTCGTCCTACCACCACTGAAAAGCCGACTCTGTCCTCAGCTACCACAGTTTCACCCATAACCACTGGGCTGCCTACAACCTCTTCAGATGCCAGTATGCCTCCTACCACCTCTGAGAGGCCTACACCCTCCTCATCTACCACAGTTCCTACCATTACCAGTGAGCCTCCTGCAGTCTCCTCATCTGCCACAATTACTTCTACCACAACAGAGAAGCCTACAGCCTCCTCAGCTACCACATTTCCACCCACAACCACTGAGATGCCTACACCCTCCTCATCTACCACAGCTCCTCCCACTACCACTGAGCCTCCTACCACCTCCTCAGCTGCCACAGTTTCTCCTGCCACCACAGAGAAGCCTACAGCATCCTCAGCTGCCACACTTCCTCCTATGACCACAGAGGAGCCTACAGCCTCTTCAGCTTCCACAGCTCCACCCATTACCACCGAGCCTCCTACAGTCTCCTCAGCTACCACAGTTCGTCCTACCACCACTGAGAAGCCGACTCTGTCCTCAGCTACCACAGTTTCACCCATAACCACTGGGCTGCCTACACCCTCCTCATCTACCACAGCTCCTACCATTACCACTGAGTCTCCTGCAGTCTCCTCAGCTGCCACAATTACTTCTGTCACCACAGGGAAGCCTACAGCCTCCTCAGCTACCACACTTCCTCTTACGACCACAGAAAAGCCTACTCCATCCTCAGCCACAATGGCTCCACCGTCAACGACGGGGCCACCTACTACCTCCTCAGATGTAACAATGCCTCCTATCACCACAGGGAAGCCTACAGCCACCTCAGCTACCACAGTTCCTCCTACAACCACAGTGGAGCCTATAGCCTCCTCAGCTTCCACAGCTCCACCCACTACCACTGAGCCTCCTACCGCCTCCTCAGCTGCCACAATTACTTCAACCACCACAGAGAAGCCTGCAGCCTCCTCATCTACCACAGTTCCACCCACAGCCACTGAGATGCCTACACCCTCCTCATCTACCACAGCTCCTCCCACTACCACTGAGCCTCCTGCAGTCTCCTCAGCTGCCACAATTACTTCTATCACCACAGGGAAGCCTACAGCCACCTCAGCCTCCACAGTTCCTCCTACAACCACAGAGGAGCCTGTAGCCTCCTCAGCTTCCACATCTCCACCCACTACCACTGAGCCTCCTACCACCTCCTCAGCTGCCACAGTTTCTCCTGCCACCACAGAGAAGCCTACAGCATCCTCAGCTGCCACACTTCCTCCTTTGACCACAGAGGAGCCTACAGCCTCTTCAGCTTCCACAGCTCCACCCATTACCACCGAGCCTCCTACAGTCTCCTCAGCTACCACAGTTCGTCCTACCACCACTGAAAAGCCGACTCTTTCCTCAGCTACCACAGTTTCACCCATAACCACTGGGCTGCCTACACCCTCCTCATCTACCACAGCTCCTACCATTACCACTGAGTCTCCTGCAGTCTCCTCAGCTGCCACAATTACTTCTGTCACCACAGGGAAGCCTACAGCCTCCTCAGATACCACACTTCCTCTTACGACCACAGAAAAGCCTACTCCATCCTCAGCCACAATGGCTCCACCGTCAACGACGGGGCCACCTACTACCTCCTCAGATGTAACAATGCCTCCTATCACCACAGGGAAGCCTACAGCCACCTCAGCTACCACAGTTCCTCCTACAACCACAGTGGAGCCTATAGCCTCCTCAGCTTCCACAGCTCCACCCACTACCACTGAGCCTCCTACCGCCTCCTCAGCTGCCACAATTACTTCTACCACCACAGAAAAGCCTACAGCCTCCTCATCTACCACAGTTCCACCCACAGCCACTGAGATGCCTACACCCTCCTCATCTACCCCAGTTCCTCCCACTACCACTGAGCCTCCTGCAGTCTCCTCAGCTGCCACAATTACTTCTATCACCACAGGGAAGCCTACAGCCACCTCAGCCTCCACAGTTCCTCCTACAACCACAGAGGAGCCTGTAGCCTCCTCAGCTTCCACATCTCCACCCACTACCACTGAGCCTCCTACCACCTCCTCAGCTGCCACAGTTTCTCCTGCCACCACAGAGAAGCCTACAGCGTCCTCAGCTGCCACAGTTCCTCCTATGACCACAGAGGAGCCTACAGCCTCTTCAGCTTCCACAGCTCCACCCATTACTACCGAACCTCCTACAGTCTCCTCAGCTACCACAGTTCGTCCTACCACCACTGAAAAGCCGACTCTGTCCTCAGCTACCACAGTTTCACCCATAACCACTGGGCTGCCTACAACCTCTTCAGATGCCACTATGCCTCCTACCACCTCTGAGAGGGCTACACCCTCCTCATCTACCACAGCTCCTACCATTACCACTGAGCCTCCTGCAGTCTCCTCAGCTGCCACAATTACTTCTATCACCACAGGGAAGCCTACAGCCTCCTCAGCTACCACACTTCCTCTTACGACCACAGAAAAGCCTACTCCATCCTCAGCCACAATGGCTCCACCGACAAAGACGGGGCCACCTACTACCTCCTCAGATGTAACAATGTCTCCTATCACCACAGGGAAGCCTACAGCCACCTCAGCCACCACAGTTCCTCCTACAACCACAGTGGAGCCTATAGCCTCCTCAGCTTCCACAGCTCCACCCACTACCACTGAGCCTCCTACCGCCTCCTCAGCTGCCACAATTACTTCTACCACCACAGAAAAGCCTACAGCCTCCTCATCTCCCACAGTTCCACCCACAGCCACTGAGATGCCTACACCCTCCTCATCTACCACAGCTCCTCCCACTACCACTGAGCCTCCTGCAGTCTCCTCAGCTGCCACAATTACTTCTATCACCACAGGGAAGCCTACAGCCACCTCAGCCTCCACAGTTCCTCCTACAACCACAGAGGAGCCTGTAGCCTCCTCAGCTTCCACATCTCCACCCACTACCACTGAGCCTCCTACCACCTCCTCAGCTGCCACAGTTTCTCCTGCCACCACAGAGAAGCCTACAGCGTCCTCAGCTGCCACAGTTCCTCCTATGACCACAGAGGAGCCTACAGCCTCTTCAGCTTCCACAGCTCCACCCATTACCACCGAGCCTCCTACAGTCTCCTCAGCTACCACAGTTCGTCCTACCACCACTGAAAAGCCGACTCTGTCCTCAGCTACCACAGTTTCACCCATAACCACTGAGATGCCTACAACCTCTTCAGATGCCACGATGCCTCCTACCACCTCTGAGAAGCCTACACCCTCCTCATCTACCACAGCTCCTACCATTACCACTGAGCCTCCTGCAGTCTCCTCATCTGCCACAATTACTTCTACCACCACAGAGAAGCCTACAGCCTCCTCAGCTACCACATTTCCACCCACAACCACTGAGATGCCTACACCGTCCTCATCTACCACAGCTCCTCCCACTACCACTGAGCCTCCTACCACCTCCTCAGCTGCCACAGTTTCTCCTACCACCACAGAGAAGCCTGCAGCCTCCTCAGCTACCACAGTTCCTCATACTACCATGGAAAACCCTCCTCCCTCTTCAGCTACCACAGTTCATCCTACATCCACGGAGGAGCTTACACCCTCCTCAGCCTCCACAGTTCCTCTCACTACCACTGAGCCTCCTGCAGTCTCCTCAGCTGCCACAATTCCTCCTACAGAGAAGCCTACAGCCTCCTCAGCTACAACAGTTCCACCCACAACCAGTGAGAAGTCTACTCCCTCATCATCTACCACAGCTCCTCCTACTACCACTGAGAAACTTACAACCTCCTCAGCTGCCACAATTAATCCGACCACCACAGAGAAGCCTATAACCTCCTCAGATGCCACAATGCCTCCAACCACCACTGAGAAGCCTTCTCCCACCTCAGGTGCCACAGATCTTCCTACCACCACCATTAAGCCTATTGCCTCCCCAGCGACTACAGTTCCTTCCACCACGTCAAAGAATCCTACACCACAGTCAGTTACCACAGCTTCTACGATAACCACCGAGAAGCCTACTGACTCCTCAGAGTCTACGGTTCCTGCCACCTCCACAAAGAAACCTGCTCCCTCTTCAGCTACCACAATTCCTACTACTACCATGAAGATTTCTTCTCCCACCTCAGGTATGACATCTCCTCCCACCACCACAGAGAAGCCTACTCCCCCCTCAGCTACTTTGAGCAGTGGTACTTGACCAGAAACCAACAGCCCAAATCCTGGTCCCACAGGTAAGAGCTATATCCTCAAAGACTCCTTATTGAGGAGTTCAGCGTGATGAATGATGGTAAGTAACTGTGTTCTGTTGTAGTAGGAATGAGCATATAAAGAGAACCAAGGTTTCCTTGAATGCAAACCTCTGGAGTTAAAAACCTGAGTCACAAAGCCTGATGGTGATGACAGAGATGCTACAAGATTGCCTGTAGTTCCATTCTGTTCTCCTTTCCTCCAGCTATTTGCCAGATGGGGAATATTTTTTTGAACTTGGACTTCAGAAAAGCTGCTTTTCCAGATTCTTTCTCCCTAGGAGTTTTTTGGAAATACTTTTAGATTCTCTGAGAAGATTAGGTCTGAGTAAGTACACTGACTCTCCAGCCCCACTGGTCTAGATCCCTGGTCTCCTGAAGGAAGGAGTCAGTGCTACCCCAATTCCTGACCAAGTGCTATTGAGAAATATGACATTGCAAAAGTAGCTGATCGCAATTTGGAATTTGAGGGATAAAAAGCCAAACCACAGCAGTGCTCAGTCCTCGTCCTAGACGTGAGCAGAGCCATGGTCCAGAGGATGGGTGTTTGGGGGTACTAAGAGAGGACAATTGACCTCAAGCCAAAGTTACTGAAACAGAAACCACTTGCCTCATTTCCCAAAACTTGGTCTAGAGCAACGGTCAGCAAGTTTTATCAGTGAAGGCAAACTAGTAAATATTTTAGGTTTTGTGGGCCACAATGAGGTCTCTGTTACAACCACTATGCTCTACCATTTTAATATCAAAGCAGCTGTAGACAATATATAAATGAATATGCCTGACTGTGTACCAATAAAACTTTATTTACAAAAACAGAAGACTGCCCAGAATTGGCTCCTGAGTGAGAGTTTGCCAACCCCTGGTCTAAAAGAATACTCAAACCTAGACTTAAAGGGTCTAGATAAACTCTGTTATTCTCAGAAAGGGAAACTGAGGCCCAGCAAGGGCAGCAAGTTGCCCAAAGTCAAAAAACAATTGATGTCTCCCTACGCTTACTTCTTTGGCTTCCCTAATGTTCTTGGATAGATCTGAGATACAGATGATTAAGCAAATGGAGGCAGAGCATGTGTCACAACCGGATTCCCAGTCTTCTTTCATGACAGGAGGAGCCACTCTGAAGGCAGCTACACAAATCAGTTCTCCTGTAATCAGGAAAAGGAGCTTTTCTAAGCCTTTCTGCCCTCCAGACACTCACAGAGTAAGGCAGTCTTGTTGTGTTCTGGCCCTACACTCACTAACTGTGGGGTGCAGGGCAAATCACTTTTATCTTGGCTTCCACTTGCTCATCTGTAATAAGGCGTGATTGAACTAAATAGCCACCCAAATCCCTTTTACGCTGTAACATCATTTGACTTCATTCCCGGATGCAGAAGTCTGTCCTTTATTGCAAGGGAGAAAGCATGCAGGGAGTTATCTGTCCGGTGTGTCCAGAATGGAGCTGCACTCAGTTTCTTCCACAGGATTTTCCAAATCATCCTTGCAGTGTGGCTGAGGCTTTTTTTTAAAATCCATTTACTTTACTTAGAATACTGGTTTATACCTTGTTGGAGGGGTGATCCTTACTGTTGCTTATGAAATACTGTACTGTGCCTCCTGTGTATCACATAGCCTGGTTTTATTTTTTTTCCACTCTTAAAAAAAATGAAATCACACAGTATATAGCTTTTTCAGATTAGCTTCTTTCATTTAATAATGTGCATTTAAAATTTCTCTATGTCTTTTCAAGTCTTGAACACTGAAATATTCCATTGTGTGGCTGTACCACAGTTTGTTTATTCACTCACCTACTGAAGGACATCTTGGTTACTTCCAAGTTTGGGCGATTATGAATAAAACTGCTATAAGTATTCGTGTGTAGGTTTTTGAGTGGATCCAAGTTAGTATATACTTAGTATTTTTATTGAGTAAATACTACAGTGGACGCTTGTTGAATCACATGGTAAGAGTATGGTTAGTTTTGTAAAAATCTGCCAATCTGTCGTCTCAAGTGGCTGTACCATTTTACATTCCAAGCAGTATGAGAGTTCCACACCAGTACCATTTTATTTTTTATTTTTTAATAAAAGTAATTAGGTCTATATTTAGGGGGAAAAGTTTAACAGGGCAAAAGTATATGCAGTAAAAACTAAGTCTCCTTCCCATCCTAAACCCCTAGGACCCAGACCCCCAGGTTCCTTCCTCAAAGGCAACTTCTGTGGCCAGCTGTTTGTGTTTGGGCAAATACAAACATACACACTTGTATGTTTGTATGTGGTCCCCTCCTTTATCATAAAACAGAGCATGTTATTACTAGATACATGCCCAGGAGTGGAATTGCTGAATCATATAGTAGTTCTGTTTTTAGTTTTACCATATGATCCAGCAATTCCACTCCTGGGTATATATCCAGAAAAAAAAAAACACTAATTCAAAAAGATATATGCACCTCAGTGTTCACAGCAGCTTTATTTACAATGCCCAGGACATGGAAGCAACACAACTGTTCATCAACAGAGATTGGATAAAGAAAATATTATATTTTTATTATATTTATTATATTTTTATACACACACACACACACAATGGAATATTACTCAGCCAAGAGAAGAATGAAATAATGCCATTTGTAGCAACATGAATGGACTTAGAGGGCATTATGCTAAGTGAAATAAGTCAGACAAAGAAAGGCAAATACTGTATGGTATCACTTACATATGGACTCTAAAAAATAATACAAATGAAAATATATGCAAAAAAAAACAGACTCACAGATATAGAAAACAAACTTGTGGTTACTAAAGGTGAGAGGGACAAATTGGAGGTATGGGATTATTAGATACAAACTTCTATGTATAAAGTAGATAAGCAACTAGGATATATTATATAGCATAGGGAATTACAGCCATTACTATATAATAATTTATAGTATAATCTGCAAAAACACTGAATCCCTATGCTGTACACTTGAAACTAATATAACATTGTAAATCAACTATACTTCAATAAGAAAAGAGACTATGTTATACACATTGTAGCTTATACACAGCTTTTTCTCAAGAGCAGTGATTTTCACCTATAGGATCATGTGAATCTTAAGACAACTCTGAAGGTTGTCAGTCACATGATCTATTCTGAAATCAAAGCTCAGAATCATTTCAGTGGACAGAGATGAAGAAAGTGGCCAGCCAAGACCACTGTTTGGCCAGTGACCTATCTTCCCTTCTCAGATCCCAACAGTTCTACAGAGATAGGAAGGATGCTGCACCTGGCCTCGTCTTGGAGTCCTGGCCAGTGGTGCAGAGACCACTGTAACATTCTTCTCACCATTTATTCACGTCATCCACTCAGAAAGCCAGAGGGTAGAGTGTCCCCGCATTGCTTGCTCTTGGAATGTTCACTGAGTTAATCCACATTGTTCCCTTACTATCCCTTTCCTTTCTTCCTGGGTCTGTATGCCATGATGCTAACCAGAATAGAATATCTAGGTTCTTTTTGGAGCGTCCTGCCTGGTCTTCCCTGTAATTGAGCTATTCACATCTTCCTGAAAAAATATGATGCTTTCTCTAAAATGGTTGTGGGAGCCCTACCTAGTGTTGGAGGACCAGACGTCAAGGTTCTGGAGGATCCTTGAGGTCCAACATATTTCCATACTCCTTGCAGTTAGAAGACTGCTATCCCTCTCTGAGCAGACTCTTACCCACCAAACTCTGACCTTTACTGTTGACAAGCGCTTGGCTCCAGAATTTTAGCAACAGACTTCCTAGAGACGTAAGAAAATATGTATTTGTTTCTAGCTGTTCTAAGAGGGTACCATGGAATAGCACAGCTAAGGAACAGAAAGTGCCTGGGAGGGAGGCATGAAGGTTTAAAAGTATGTTTCTGGGTGTTATTTGTTGTCAATCTATGGATTTTTTAATCTCTTTCTACTCCATTGCAGGTCCCACCAACCCTTGCCAAGAGGATTCCTGTAAGGGTGGTTCTTCGTGTGTGAGTCTGAATGATACATTTTTCTGCCTGTGTCCAGAAGGGCAATACTATAACTCTTCCACATGCAGTAAAGGTGAGTGACAAGGGATGAACCATGTAGACCTGCACCTCAGACCTAAAGTGGAATAGAAAACTTAAAATGATGGTGAAAAGAGCCTCCAGAATTCTAAAGGTAGAGGCAAATTTGGAGGCCACAAAGCCCCACCAAGTAGAGAAAAGGCACCTGTCTTTATCTCACTGGGACCTAGTGGGAGAGGAAATGGACCGAGTCAGACCTGGGAGCTAGTCCTGAAGGTACAGGAGTGCATGTGTCCCTTCACCTCACCAGTTCAAGGAAAGGTGCCATGGGGTCAAAATGAGAATGAGAGGTGCTGAAGTCCCTGACAAAGTACAAAGGCTGCATAAACACAGGGTGGTGCTGCTCCGTGGCTGCTCTGATACAGAATAAGGCCGTATGCCTAAAACCACTCAGCCAGACAAGCCGGGCTACTTCGGCTCTGACCTTGGTCCTGTTCTGTGTTGTCATAGGATTTGCTTCTTCCAAACACCAAACCCTATTTTTGGAGACTTAAGAGCTTCTCAGCTCTGGAAACGGACTTTAGGAGCAAATCAGCACGACACTTTTTTGGTTAGACCAGCTGACTGCTAATGAAAGTCCAAAGCTGTTTACTGATTTATAAATGTGGATCTGTTTTCTGAATGAGAAATACCCTTCCTTCCCAGAGCAGACCAACTCTATAGGACATGAATGAACTGTACTGGCCACAGGGATTAGAGATATACCAAAACGCAGAAGGATGTCCTATCTTAAGCACTAATAATCTCATTTCTGAGGGTGCACTCTAAGTAAATGACCTCCAAAATAGAAAGCTCTGTGTATGAAGACGTTCACTGCAAGCTTTTTTTCCCTTTTAAATAATTAAAAGCACTAAAAAAAATCAATGGAGGGAACATGTATTTCATAGAATACTATATAGTATTTAGAATGATAGTTATGAAGCCTAAGTAATAATTTGGAAAAATGTTTATTATGTAATAATAAGTAAAGAAGACTCGTGATATATATTGGAGCTATAACGATGTAAACCAGGCACTGAAAAAAAACAGAGCTGGGAGAAACAGGGGGTAATGTTTTTCGTATTCCTATACTACCAGTAGTATCTTCATAAGTTTAGAATTTTTTTACAATAATCTATGTTTTAAACAAAATGGAAATGGCCCTTTTTACATTAAGTATCACAGAAATATTCTGCTTGAATTTCAGGAAAGATATTCCCTGGTACAATTACATTCAAAACATCAAATATAGAGGACTTGAAAGATGAAAATTCTGTGGCCTATCAAAAATTACATTTTGAAATTACTGAATTTGTAAGTATTTTCCAACTGTCTTTTCCATACAGATATTCTTTATTCTAACACTGACTTGTAGACTAGAGACTGACATTCAGGTGGTTCACATGGGTATGGCTGTACCAGTGGTTCAAACAGAGAAATGCACCCTTATTGGCTGGTAAACAGTAACTGTCCCCAGCTCCTGGGTGTCACTGCTTCCTGGTTGCCCGGCTCCTCCTCTGGGGCCCTGGTCCCCGCACCCCTGCCCCTACACCTGGCGGCCATGCCATACTCGTTCTTACAGAGGCTATTAAAATATTTTTAAATGGAGAGATAAATGTAATGATGCTTTAAAATAAATTATTTTCATAGTCTTGAAGAGAAAAAAAATTAAAGATGTTTTTCTTTTTACAATCAAATTTGCACATTTTCCTGTGCTTGTCTGGCTTTTTTAACATCTGGAAGAGGAACTCCATCTGAATTAACATCCGTTATTTCATTTTCCCATGTTCAAAAATGTCAAAATGAACAATAGCTTCGTTTCATTTTGATTACTGTGAGTAAGAATGTCAACATGGAGAGATGGAGATCTTCATTCTGGACCAGCTGCTGTCAGATCTGGAAGGTCTTAGGGCCTCCGGCCAGTATTTCTCAAAGTTTGGTTTTGAAGAAGAAAATGTTAGCTTGTAAATACATCTTAGAATTCTAGTAAGATGTTAAAAATTAAAACCTTACTCTATGTCAGTGTCTTTCAATTTGAAATTATATCATTACAAAAGAGTTTTGTTATTATAATTTGTTAAACGTGAAAAATTATTATCCAAGTGATTTACAGACAGTATAGAGAGAGTGAGGGCTCACTAGCAAACAGCTGGTGCCAGGCACTGTGAGCAGTGCCCGGGTGCCCCGGGCTTGCCCTGCCCCTTTGCTGCACCACCTGTGCACCAGGGGCCAGCTGGACGGACTTAGCCTCTCACCCTGGGTCTACATTCCAAATCCCCGCTTGCATGATACGTGCTACATTGAGGACAGTAACACCAGTGTGTTCCTGCTTCCAGGGAACCCCTGATGGTCTTGTGTGGCTTTACCAATCTCTGGCCACTGTGGCCACTGCACTTCCCAACTTGCTCTGAGTACGAGTGTCCAAAACCCCCTCTGGCTACAGGCCTAGGCCCCGGGCTTCAGAGTCTAGTTCAGTGACTTGATCTCAGGCAGGTCTTGATGGTCCCGGGGAACCAGGAGGGTATAGAGCACTCTTGTAATTTCTAAGAGGCTATCAATCTGAAAGGGAAGCACCAGAACTCCTTTGCAACAAAAAGAGGCGGGGAAAGAGAGACATTTACTTTCTTCCAGGTCCACTTAGCAGACTCTATAGCCAGGGCAGTGCCAGCTCAGGCCCTGAGACGTCTCCCAGGGTCCTTTTTGTCCCCAGATAGATTCAAAGGGACAGTCTGCACAGGGTTTTGAAGTTTCCCTACTGCTGCTGTACCTGGCATTTTATGCATAATATTTCTAGTTCTCAAAATCGCCACATGGGGGAGACGGTGCTGTGGAACTGTTCTGCAGGTGAGGTAGGCAGTCAAGGATCAGGAAGGCTGAGTAACTGGCTGAAGGTCGCCCAGCTGATGAGTGAGGACGGGGTGGGGGGATGTGAACCCAGACCTGCCTGACCACGGAGCTGCTTCTCCTTCCTTGCTGTCTCTGCTGTGCAGTGGAAGCCGGCAGGCCTGTTTGGATAACTCCTGCCCTCCTGCCCAGCCTTGCAGCACTTCCGCTGAAGAGGTGCATATCCCCAAATCCTCAAAGGGTGGCAGGAAGAGGGAAAAATGGAAACCTTTTTCCAATGGCAGATGCTAATTCTGCAATCTCTTCTTTGAGATTAAGGAAATTAAATGGGCAGTGGTCAGTAGGGGAGATGATGGAAACTTGGAGGTCATTCAGCAAACTTTTTTCAAGTAGACACCTGGGGCCCTGATGGTTTACAGAAATACCAGCCCTTCCTAATATTTAAAAGAATTGAAAAGGAATCTGACATATTCCAGATATAAGGCTGCCCAGAATAAGGAGAGCATCAAATTTATTTGAATTTGACTAGAATGAAAGAGAAATGTTCTAACATCTTTCTAAGTGACATTGGTTGCCAAGATCTTTTAAAATGTAGGGCCCCCATGGGAGAAAAATAATAAAATTCTTGGATTCTAAAACAGTTGCACCAACCCAGTTCAACACTCATGTAATAAACATGGAGACTGGGGCCCAAAAAGGAGAAGACACGTCCAAGGTCATGACTTTCACATTTAATTCCCTCAGTCATCAGTCAGCTGGTGTGGGTGTTTCCTGGGGGCTGCCTGGTGCTGGACGCTGTGGGACGAGGATAGGGGTGAGCAGGCGGGAGGGGGGTTGTGTCATAAGAAAGAGAAAATGAATCTCATTTGTGTCATCAAAGAACTTACGTTCTAATTGGGACCCCCCATCCCCTCACCCCTGCCAGAGTCCCAGCTTTACCTCTGGCCACGTCTGTATAAATTTCTAGAGTTGTCTCTGCTCCTGGGACACAACTCGAGCCTAGCAAGATCTACCTGTGCTGGAGCCCCTTCCAACGCACAAAGCCACGATCCTTTACTCCCCCTCCTCGTCTACACCTGCGGCCTTGGGTGGTGGAAATTACTGCTATCTCACACTTCCCAGTCAGACAGCGAGGTTCAAAGAAAGCTGACAGGGGGAGAAAGGTGGCACTTGAGCCTGCTCAGCTCTGAGCCCTGCCACCTCTGAAGGCCGGCCCGGGCTGCCGCTCCCTCCGCGCTGCCGCTCGCTCCACGCCCTGGCCCCGCACCACCCGCTGAAGTGCTGGAAGGCTGCTCTCCTTTGTGCCGCTCGCTCTGCTTCTCTGCAGCCTGGAGGGAGTTTCTCTGAACGCCCAGGGTAGATCATACTCTCTGTGGTGCTCCCCTCACTCAAGTTCATGGTGTAGCCCCCATTGGCTCTCAGGCTGGTTCTGCCCACCTTGGTCATCTCCGTGTTCCTGGCCTGACGCCCTGGGAAGGCAGGCAATTATGTGTTCCTGGATAAATGATGAGTGTATGAAGTTTGCATACAGGTAAGTGTAACAGACTTGCAGAACTTCACCGTGGCTTTGATAAGACAAAACTGAAGTTAGTCAGCTGATTTTTAAGAGAGTGATCATTGATTAGACTGAGTGCTTTAGGTTTCCTGCTTTTTCCTGGGTAGCTCTGAATTATATCAGAATCTTACTATTTCAAAGCAACACTTACTGAAAGGTGTTAGAGCGTATGTAAAGAATAAATAATTTGCTGTATTATTTGTATAAATGAGTTTAGAAATGGACTTATGCTAAAACATAGATACAATATCACATTTCCCCCCTCTTTGTAGTTATTAAATCTGTACTTTTCCTCCACAGTTTAAAAAGGCATTTAACAATTCTGATTACGGACAGACTGTAATTGTTAAAATAAGGTAAGTTTGCTGTGGACTGAAGGGGAACTTTGGAAGCAGGTGTGTGTATGCCTATCTTCCCATCTTCTCTGGCATTCCCCGTGAGGCACTGAGGCCCTAGGGTGGCGAGTCACATGTCAGGAAGAGCACTCACTGCAGAGGGCCCAGCCTCTGATGTCACACTGAGCCATGCCTGGGTGCGCAGGGTGTAGCCTGGGGACAGCAAGATGCTGCCTGTGATTGGCGACACAGCAGTGTGCACACGTGACATCACCAGTCATCAGTTTGTTTGGTTTGATCCCTTGGCTACAAACCATGTTCCTTCCAGGGGGCCAGGAGCAGAATGAGTGGCTCACGGCTGTCTCTTCCCTCATGGGGGGAATGAGCAGAGAGGAGTTCCCCAGGCACACACCTGGCCACTGAAGGGCCCGTCCTGAGCTCTTTCTTCAGGAAGAACAGGCATTCAGTGAGCATATGAATATTCAATGACCAGGGTTACGTGCTACTAAGGAACCCAAAAAGGCAGAGGAGCCTCAAAAAGTCAGTGATTCCATCTCGGCCTTCTCTGAAGCATGCTGACACACAAGTGCAGCAGGCCGGGGAAAGGCAGCTCTAAGGTGAACGGAGTCATGCAGAAAAAGCAGCCCTAATGTATTTGTATTTTATGGTTTTACTACCTCATCTATCTTTATAAGCTTTGTCAAATCCATACTGGAAAAATGTACAATATATACATTCATATATATAAATTCAGAGAAGACCTCCTAAAGCTGGTGCGTTTTGATCTTGGCGGTGAACAAGGGTCCCATATGATTGGTGGCCAGGACAGCAGGCAGCCAATAGGAGGCCCAGGGCAAGCGGCAGGCAGGGAGCTGAGCCCCGATGTGGAGGCTCAAAGCTGGAGGTACAGCCACCAACTGTCAGGGCATTAGGTTTGGCTTAAGGGAAAACAAGGAGTTCGTGCATCGGGATGACTGGATAAAAACAGGATCAGTGCAGTGTGGTGGGGTCAGCTAAATCCACACTCGAATCCTGGCCTTGGCACCACTTGCTGTGTGACTAGGCAGGTGATTTAACCTCTCTAAATTTTTATTACTTCATCTGTACAACTGGGATAATCCAATCAACTTTTGAAACCCCGGGAGGAGCAAATGAGATACCCTTGGGAAGATTCCCTGTGCAAAGTGCCTGGAACAGAGTCAGTTTCAAAACATGTTAGTTCCTGTCTGTTTCCCGTCCAGAATAACAGACCCTGCAAGTGTGAGGGAGAGCTGGCCCCACAAGGTCATCTGGGGGTTCCCTGATGCTCTGGCACTCCTGTCATTCCTAAGAAGTTACTGAAAGGGAGCCAGCGGTGTTTGGAGGCAACCCCTCACCTGTGAGCTCAGTGTCCTGGGGAGGAGTGACTCCCTTCAGCTCAGGGGCCCTGCCCGGCACGTGGACCTTGGTTTCACTTTCAAAGGCATTTCTTAGACTCCAGACCAGTGCCCTTGCCTCTGATTCCCCAAGATCTTTTTATTTCCTGCCTAAATGTTGGAATGAGAAGGATCCTCAGAGTTTCTCAAACACTCGAAGCTCTGTTTGGACAGAGGAGGACACTCAGGTTCAGGGAAGCTGGGACTGGTCTTGGGCCACAGAAGACGGTGTCCTGTCCATCCTGGGTCTCGATCCCTGGGTGCTTAACTGCAAGCCGCGCTGTAGTCCTGCATTCTGCACCTCTTGTCGCGTAAGTGCGCGGCTGCTCCAGTGTTTCCTGTAAATGTTCTGTGAGTGGGACGTCTTGCCTCCTGACTTGGGGTGTGTGCTAGTAGGTTCTCTGAATCAATGAATAATGGACGGCATTTCTTCCCTAGCCCCACTGCAGAGTTACACCGTGGATCTCTGGGCATCTTTCAACCGATAAAGAATTGCTTGTGTCAAGTACCCCTTTCTCACTGCCCTGTTCCTTCCACTCCCGCCTTCAAATCCTACTATGAGCAAATTACTGTAGGAAACTTTTAATTAGAATTGGAAGCCCATTTTTCCTTTTGGAATCCCTTTTTATGGGATGATTCCTAAAAAGCAGAATTTGGTTCATGTTTGGTTTTTCTTGATTGTTCTGCAGAACCCACATGGCGGTGAACATTTCCCAAGCAGGCTGGCTATGTTTTCAAGTTTCTGTGTTTATTCAGATGTCAAAAGAGAATACAGGAAAATAATTAGACAGGAAAAATAGATCCTGAGTCTTAAAAAAAAACACGGACACTAATCAGAGAGGGAAGCAGGTTTTAACAGTCGTTTTTCTCTCTCTCTCTCAGTGGTTGTGTGACTTGATTCCTTTTGGATAATGAAACAGAACTTGGCACAGCTGTTCTTAGGGCCCCAAATTGCAGCGCTGATTCGAGAGAGAGGCCCTTACGATGTCCTGGTCGTAGGAGGACTTAGTGTCTGGGGATGTGATGTGGGGCTGTATGCTGATGCTTCCCCCAGCCCCACCCTCCTTGGGATCAGTTCTTCTCTGGGTCCTATGTGCCCAGGCCCAATCTGCATGCACTTTGAACTGCCTGCTGGCTTCCTGGGCCTTTTCTGGGAATGACCCAGACTCTGTGTGGTGGATTACTGCTCTCTCTGTGCACAGGGAGGAACACACACCCATCTGTCTCTCTCAAAGCACAAGTCTGAGATTTTACATGTTGTTAAGAAATGTACTTCTGATTTTCTGCAGAAAGTGACACTTTCCTATTTCAGATGCAACTTCTACTTCTGGTTCACTCCGGGCTCCTAGATGCTAAACAAGTTTGTCCACAATGTTTTTACGTACCTTCCAGCAGGACCTTATTGTAGCCATAGATTTCCTCTGAATGCACATCGAATAGAGATCTCTGGGCTATGAACTGCCATCTTACTGCAACCCCAGGTCTCCCTATGTGGGCCTCAACTGTGGATTTAGAACAGTGGGTCGGGACTAGTGCTGGGAGATTTGAGAGTCTGGGAGGTCTGAAGACCTATTTGTTGAAGCTTAAGTTCAATTCATCAAGTAATGATTTCATTTCAGTCTTAGGACATCTGCAGCAAGATCTGAATTGCGTGCTGGTGACAAGGATGTTGACGTAGAAGTAGTAAACATCTTTAAGGAAACTACAGAACTAAATGAGACTACAGTATCTAATGCAATTACAAAAGCAATTGAAGACAATGCAGATGTCTTTACAGGATATACTGGTAAGTATCAAATAATTTTATTCCACATTTACCTGAAGACCTATCTAGGTTTTCATAAACTTTGCTATTATTTGTGTGAAGGGGGCCAGAAGAACTGGGTAATTGAATCCACAGACATCTGTCCTTTGACGTCCACAGACGAGTTTCCTTTGCACCGTCCTTTCTTCCTCCCTCCCTTTCCTCTCTCACGTGGCTTCTGCTCCTTCCTAACTGTCTCCTAAGTCAAAAAATGGACTAGTTTGTCCCTCTGCTTGGAAGGTAGTCTTGGACAAATAGCCTCTGGACATGGAAAGATGAAGAAGGAGAAAAAAGAGGGCTCTCTACCAAGTTAGAGCTTTCCAAATGCTCACAGAAAGTTTTACTTATACTGTCTCTCCTCTAGGCAGACACACAAGCCCACAGCAGAGCTGTGACTGTTCATTTCTGCTGTGTTACAAACACCCCAAACTTAGTGGCCTAAAACAACCACCATTTATTTATTACCGCACCGTGATTCTCTGGGTCAGAATGTGGGCTGAGCTCAGCTGGGCACTTCTGCTGACCTAGGTGGAGCTTGGCTGCTCTCTGCTGGGCTCACTTAGGCATCTGCCGTTAGCTGCTGGGTGGGCCTCCTGGGGACCAGTTGATCTCAGATGATTCAGCGGGACGGTTAGTCTCTGCTCCACGTGGTCTCTCATCCCCCAGCAGGTTAGTCCCAAAGAGTTTCAAGAGCAGCAAGAGGGCAAGTTTCAATACACAGGTGTTTCTCACTTTCTGCTTATGTTAGAGTTACAACTGTCCTCAGTTCACATGACCAAACACAGTGTGCCCGGTGCTGCTAGGGGCGTGGATACAGGAAGGCAGGAGTAAACTGGTACTATGACTGCAACCAGCACAGCCGTCCTCAGGAGGTCCTCCCCTCAGAGGGAGCTGTTAGGGCCGGCTGGCCTGCGGGAAGTTCTTTATAACTGGTTCTTCCCGTGGCAACCAAATCCAAAGGCTTCTGCTGAGGAACAATTTCTCTGACTTCTCTGTAGCCTCTGACACTGGTGCCCTCCCCGTCCTGAAGTCGTCTTCTCTCTGGGCCTCCCCCCACCTTCCCCTGACCCCTGCCCGACTCCCTCATCCTCATTTTTGATCCTTCCAAGACTCCTCTTTTTGTCTCTTGAATGTTTGCTTTTTGATGTTTGGAACCTCCATGGCCTAGTTTGCAAAATTTATTTCTCTTTTTGAAAATATAAAGAAATCCTGGTCATCGATCGTTTTCCGGCACCTTCTCTCTCTCTCTTTTATCTTTTTTTCAAGATTCCACAAAGATTCTCACTGTTCTCTCAGGACCTGGAATATAAATGCTCTAGAATAAAATACTTAAACTTTTGTCAGGAATGATGGGGGCTGCTCTGCTCTGTGTTCTTTCCGGGGACTTCAGTTCCCTTAGCCATGTCCATTCAACTCTTTTCCATCCAAGTATTATTCCTGGTGGAAGAGACACACACCCCTTCACTAATTTACCCATTTTTCATGTTTAACCCTTTACTCTGTGTCATTGGACTCTTGCTGCTGTTTTGGGTTTTGCTTGTGGCAAACTTGAACTCATTTGGGACTCTAGACTGTGTCACATGTTTAATATTCCATCTTTGGTTCCAGGACCTTCTTTTCATATTTTGTTTCTGTCTCTCATCTGAGAGCTTCTGTGCAAACCATGCCAGTTTCTTAAGTTACAGACACTCTCCCACTGTATTTTTTTTCTACATCTATTGGGATCATTTGCAGCTGCACAGTTATAATCACATTTTCAGAGCTTCTTACCTTCTCTTCTACATTCATCTTCCAGAGTCTCGTGCCGTGGACCTACACCTTGTCCTTTCTGAACATGTCAACATTTACTCTAAGTCACACTCCTCTTTCTGGCTGTCACGTGATCCTTGTCTTCCGGGAGACCCATCACTTCTGCCTGCCGATAAATTTCTCCTTGGGGTCAGAATTTGGCTGAGGGTAGCAATTCATGCAGTCAGAACCTCTCCCCCGGAAGGTGAAATTGTCAGCAGGGCAAGACAGAACCTTATCCTACGCTCTGCTTTGGGCTAGATGAGATCTCCAGCAAGTGCGAGGAAGTTGAGGGTTCCCATCAGCATGGGGACTGACCGCTCAGAGTGGATACTAGATGAAAATAACCATTGTACCCTTCAGGACATAGTTGAGTACCCTTTGCCGTGCTCTCATTTGGTTCTACTTGGCTCTGAGCTCTGGCCAACTTGAAACCGTTCAGCCTCAGACTGAGAAATGCTCTTCTTTACCAGCTTCTCTCAGCATCTCCCCACTCTGAGACCACTCACGTACTCTGAGATACATTAGCAAATACCACATGCTGCCAGCTCGAGGTGGCCACAGGAGCATGAACCGCCCAGCAAATGGACGTGAGAGTGCCAAACTTCTGGAGAAAAACAGCTTCTCCTGCTCTCTTGCTCCTGCTGCAAAGACAGATTCTTCTGTGTCAAAAGCTATAGAATCTCTTTCTCTAAGCTTTTAATTGGAGGCATTTTGAAAGGGCAGGTGATGAAGGAAGGTCAGGTATGGATTTGGGGTGTTTAGAAGAGAGTGAGCACGTATCTGCTCTACCTGCTCCTATCCCCTCCCCATCATCCATCCTCACATTGCCCCATTTATCCCTAATGCCTTCCGCTCTGCTTCTAGACTAACGTACTTACCAGATTGCTTCCTCCTGCCATGCTTCTGGTCAAAATCGACCAATGATTTTCAGGCTTATATGATAAACATCAATGTCCTTAGCCTTGTGTTCAAACCCTGCTCTACCTGTGAATGAACAAAACAACGATTATTTGCTGAGTGGACACTTGCATTTCCATGATCTCATTCAATTCTCGCAACAATCACACGAAACAAGAATCATTAGCCTTAGTTCATAGATGGAGGGAATGTGGACCCACCACCAATGAAATAATTGAACAGGAAGCCCACAGCCAATCAACGGCAGAGCTGAGAAATCCTGACGTTCCCTCCTCACCTCTCTGCCTCTCTTCTGCTCACGTACAACTCCGTCACTCCCGGACAACAATCCTTCACTTCTTTTCATGCCTCACTTACTGCACTTCGACAGATTTTGTCTCTCCTTTGACTGTTCATATCTTCCCCATCTTTCAGCACTTGGCCCAGTACCCACCTCCTCCACAATGTGACCTTTAGCTACCCGAGCCCCTGAGTTCCCACTGTTCCTAAGGCTGCTGCTGGATGTGACAGTCATGTAACTCTACAAAGATGGGGCCTGAAACTTACACAGCTACTGTGTCCCCTGTGGAATCCAGCAAAGAGCCAGGTGCAAAAGAGGTCTTGAAATTGAACATAACTGTACTGCACTGGATTGAATTAATTTGAATTGAGTAATATAGGATATAGATATAGAAGAAATGATTGGGGACTTGAATTTTAGAGTCTCAGGTCTTTATTTGTTAAATTCCAAACCTATTAAAAAGCAATTACCACAACAATTGAGTGAGTGCTTTACAAGTCACCTTATCCATACTGTCTTCCTAATTCATCTTTGAATTCTGTGTGCCTCTCAGAGCAAGACCGGTGTGACTACTATGGTTGTGAGAAGAAGAATGACCAGGACAACTGCTCCAGTGGTTTACTGTGTCAGTGCAAACAGGGGCTGGTGAGGCCCAACCCGCAGATCCCCATGTGTGTCGGTAAGGGCTCCCTTGGTTCTAAATGTCCCTTTCCTCTCTCCTTATACATTTTCAAAATACAGACTGTCCTGCTCAAGTTCCCATGTGCATTTCAGAGTCTAAGGAGTGGGAATGTTGGCTGTAGACCTACGGACCTGGGTGGGGCCTTGGCTGAGAGCCGGTGAGGAGAGCCTTGTGCAGCTTCACAGGGGGCACATTACGTGCAGACCACTGAGCACTTCCTTTTACCTAGAAAGAGCAATGTGAAAAACACTGTATTCTGTGACATGTCACTTTGGATAGGAGGAGGTTGTGTCTGAAAATTACCCAGAAATCACTCTGTTTTGCAGCCTTCGGTCCAACCTGCGATGACACCTGCAACGCAGAGAACAAGCGGCAATGTTTAGTGAGGAGCAGCACGAGCGTGGACTGCGTGTGCCTGCCGGGCTACCGGGAGGACAGTCACGGGGCCTGTCAACCGTAAGAGAAGACACTGCTTTTTCATCTTGCCGTAGCTGAGGCTGAGCGAAAAGGATAGAGCTTGTAACAGATGTATGAGTTTAGGGTCAGGGTGTTGGCTCCTGCCAAAAGCTGGTAGGTACAGAGCATCATGACCATGACTGTCATCATCACTATCGTCATCATAACCATCGTCGTTACCACCACCACCACCAACCACCCAACACCACCTCTATCCCTGCCACCACTATCACCACCACCACCATCATCACCACCATTACACCACCATCATCACCACCATCACCACCATCACCACCATCACCATCACAATCACCGCTACACTACCATCATCACCATCATCACCATCATCACCACTACCACCATCATCACCATCAGCAGCAGCAGCAGCAGCTTTTGAACATCCTCTGTGTGCTAGGAACCACACTAGGTAATTCTTCTCACACAACAGCACTGTGCCCATTTTCAGGTGAGGAACCCGAAGCTCAAAGAATATAAATAACGTGCCCCACCTCACCGGGCAGCAAATATTCAGCAGGGCCAGGTAGGCCCACAGCCCGAGGGGGTCCTGCTATGCTCCGTGCCTCTCAGGCTCAGCCTCCCCTGAATTGCTGAATCCTCCTGGTGCTCACAGCATGAGCATTCATGGTAGCAAATGGAAGCATGTGGGATTGTGTGCCCCCCTCAACCTTCCAGGTTTAGCCAGGAAGATGGGGAGGGTAAGAAAGAAATGACGAAAAGAAGATGGAACAGGGAGGATAAAGAAAGAGATGCAAGGACCATACGGAGGTTGGGTGGGAGGTCTGGCCTGCTCCCACAAGGCTCTTTACCACGGTTTCCTGCTCCTTGTGTTTCAGGTGTGCATTTGGCTACAGCGGAGTTGGCTGTAAAGACAGTGAGTAGAAAAGTCTTGCTCTGTTATTCAATAACTGAGATACAAACCTTGACCACATTCAGAATCTGTCCAGTGCCCCAAGTCTCGGGCCTGTTTCTCAAAGACACAGAAAACCTGCCTGTGTTTGTCTTCTGGGTCAGGCCATCCCATGCCCACCCTTAGTCTCGGGCAGGGCCCCTCTGCTGTGAGAAATCAGAGAAGTCAGTCCAGCACGTGGGCTGCTGCCTCTGGACTTGCCCCAGGCCAAGAAGGGAGTCCCAACCTTATGTTTCCTTCCTACAGTAGCTTAAATACACCTTGTCTGCTGCTAGAAAGGATCCAAGGCCAGTGTTTTCCAAAAATGTGTGGTCATGGGAGAGCAGAACTAGAAAACAGACGTTAAATATTCAAATCTTTTCTGCCTGAGAGTGATTTCTTAGTTTGCATGTGTTGTTGCAAATTCAGTTGCTTAGTTCTTTCCCACCAGTTGGGGTCAATACTAACTTTATATGTTAAATGATTTTATATTTGAAATTGTATGTAATGAATTAAAAGATCAGTGATGAATGAAATACCCCTGTCAGTCTCTCAGCCAGCCACAAAGTTAGTGATGAGAGATGCTTTCAATTCCTACTATCTTTTGCTGTGAGGCTGGGTTTGCTAAATCATTTCTCCTTTCTGGGGTTTCTGTGTCCACACCTATAAAATGAGAGTTTCGGACCAGATCACCTTTGAGGGTTTTTTCCTAGACTTAATGGTTGATGGCCCCGTGAGTGAGGTTGGAGGTGATACGCAGGGCAGTCATGCAGAAGAAAAAATCCAAGTGGTTAGAGCAGCAGCGTCCAACAGACACAGCACATGAGCTGCAGAATTAATTTCAGATTTTCAAAGTGTTAAGTAAAATGTAAAAAGTAAAAAGAAATAGGTGAAAATGATTTTAATTATTTTATTTTGCTTGATATTGAACACATTATCATTTCAACAGGTTATTAATCTAGGAATTATTAATGAGATGGATTACATTTTTTTCATACTGTGTGTTTGGAATCCGCTGCACATGTTACACTTAAAGGCCAGCCCAAGGCCACTTTTCAAGGGCTCAGTAGTGCCAGACAGAGCAGATCTAGAGGAGGATGGGTGGTAATGAACTTCCAGGCTCTTCCCTCACCGGTTCCATCAGGCCATTTCCTGGATCCTCTGTTACTGGCACAGTTAACCCCCACCTGGTTCCCCTAGTTTATCAGCAAGGTCAGCGATGGGCAGGCACAGGCAGCAGAGGCACGGAGGTGTGTGGACCTCAGATGAGATCCCACCCACCACGAAGCCCAACAAGGTCCTGCCACCATGGCCTCCTTTGTGTTTATGGTCTTGGTTTATCTCGCAAGGCTGTCTCTTCTGATTGAGTTCTGAAGACACAGATGGGGGTGGGTGGACAGAGGGTTAAAGGAGGTGGGCCACCCTCCATCCTGGCCCTGGAGGCATCAGAGACCACAGCCTGATTGTCCTCAGGGCCAGGACCCACTGGGAACGCATGCACCTGTGCAGTAGGCAGTGGAGGTGTGCTCGGGGGAGCCTCTCCTACTCAGCTCTTTTCTCTTTCAGATTTTCAGCTGATCCTCACCATCGTGGGTACCATTGCTGGCATCCTCATCCTCGGTGTAGTGACTGCATTCATCTTCTCGATAAGGTATAGGATGAAGTGTCCCTTTTGGGGGACACAGTGATACCATCATTACACTCTGGTTTCCAAACTTCCAGACGTGCCCAGACTTCCCTGGGCAAGAGCTGAAAAATACGGCGAGGCCTCTCTCACACCAATGACCTTTTTTTCTTACCTGAATTTTCTTCTGATTCTATAAGCTACACATGATCATTGAAGAAAAGAGAGAAATGTGTACAGGAGCAGAATAAACACTCACCCACAAAACCTGACACCCTGCAGTCACCAACATTTTGAAATACATTCTTCCAGGTTGTTTCTACCTTTTAAAATGACATAGATAATTTTGTATTCTTTGTGTTTTAAAATTTTTTTCCTGAGGTTTGTTTTTGCTTAATACTGTACTGTGACAGAGCAGCCGCTCTCTGATGGCACTGAGACTCGTCTGTTAGCGTATTTGACTCCACTGATGTTGTCAGATCTAATTTTCATCAATCACTCCCCTGCCCAGGTCTTCACACAAATAGCCAGACAACCTCAAGTGAGCCCCTGGGCTTTAGAAACATGATCTCCTCATGGCTGCTCCTCAGCGTGGTGTCTTAAGTGCTCTTCTTAAAACTTGAGTGGGGTCCATTCATTTCCTGAACGAATAGTTAGATATCTTGAGTTCCCTCCATGAGCAGGGTGGAAAGCTGTTATCCAGTCCATTCTAAATGTGCCAAGTGAGGAGCCACTGTGGTAAAACCAAGCTACTTAAAAATAACATTTATCTGCTATCAAATTTTGGCAAAATAGGTATTTTTGCACTGTAACAAGAGAGGACAAATAGAGTTTACTTTTCTAAAATTTTATTTGTCTTCTATTCCATTTTGATATTAACTCTTCCCCAGAGACTTGCTTGCCAGGATGCCAAGCTGGGAACTGAGAATGACTCCTTTTGCAGGGAGAGGGCCAGGACCCAGGGTTCTGGAGCCAGGCTGTCTCTCTCGGGACTGGCTCCTGCCCTGCGGGGCCGTGGGGGGACGCTCGCCCCTGGGACAGCCCTGGTTCTCGGTTCTCCCTCCTAGTGCAGAGCCTGGCTTGCTCTTAGCTCAGCCTCAGTCTCGTGACTCTTGGGAGCAAGCCAGGAGTTATCATTTCTTGTCCATTTCAAGGGAAGGAAACCTCTCCTCCGTCACCTTAGACAGGAGGGCTGTCACAGGGCAGGAGCTGTACTGTGGGCTGGGCTGGCCATCACGGTCACCAGGGGGCTGGGTCTTCCTTTACAACATTCCCAGTGTCTGAGGCTCACCCTGGGACTGCCCTGTGGCCATCATAGGTGCCTCTGGCCCCACGACCCACTCTGAAGGGCAGGACCATGGCTGGGGTTTGAGGTTCACTTGGGGCAGATGCCTCCTTCACCTGCAAATACTTCCATTTGGCTTTGACCCTTTGAGATCCCTGAGGGCCTGCAGCAGAACCTGGGAAACTTTGGTTCCTCCTCCTGAGACCTTTATACCTGGGACTCACTTTATTCACTGAGGTGCTTCTGTGGATAGTGACTCTGCCTGAATGAAAGTTTTGTCACAAATCATCTTTTTTCTTTGACCTTTATTATCATTTCCATAAAGAATTCAAAGACACACTTAACAATACTAACATTATTAGCAAATAGTAAATGGGATCAGTAGAATGAGACAGTAATGCTAGATCAGGATTAACGTTCTGGTTTTGATGGTTTCCTGGAACTTATGAATGGACTGAGGGAATCTGCATGGAATGAAGTAATGAGACACTATGGGTGGTGGACATCAGGTCTGCAGCTTGTTCTTAAATAGCTCAGAAATATTAACAACGGGGAATCTGGGTGATAGATGTATGGGAGCTTCGTGTAATACTGTTTTTTGTAACTTATACGTAAATTTGAAATTACTCAAAATGTTAAATCTTTTTTAAATAAAATATTAATATTCGCTTCAAGGAACTTGCCACCATTGTCAGATTCTAATTCCTGTTACTGATTACAGATTAAAGATCAAAGGCAAGAATATGGAAGAACAGAACTTGGTTGAGAATGAATTTCAAAATCTGAGACTACAGGAGATGACCGGCTTTAGCAATCTCGGAGCAGATGGGAGCATCTTCCCTAAAGTCAGTCTGAACCTCTCTGAAGACAGTCAGCCACAGGGTCCCTATGCAAACCTCAATCTCAGAGCACATGGGAGCATCTTCCCCAGAGTCAGGCTGAACCTCTCCGAAGACAGTCAGCCACAGGGTCCCTATGGAAACCTCAATCTCGGAGCACATGGGAGCATCTTCCCTAGAGTCAAGCTGAACCTCTCCGAAGACAGTCAGCCACAGAGTCTCTATACAGACCAGGCTAGTACACCACGGCCCAACTATTAGGTGAGTCTTGACGTGCTTTCTGTTTCCTTTGCTGAGTGAGATGCCCCAGGGACCTGGCTGTTGTATCATCACCAGCCTTGGCTGTCCTGTAGGCTTTTTTTTTCAATCCAAAGCTATTGTAAATAGCCACCACCTGGTCCCTAACACTGACCATGTATGTGACTTTAAACACATCGCTTAATTTCTCTGGCTGTCTATTTCCTCAGCTGTAAAAAGAGAAGCTTTAATTTAGATGCCTCTATGGTCTCTTTAAATCCGTTTCTACGGATATGACTCCAGTGGTTGTGATGACAGCTCCCAGACTGTTGCAGGAACTAGGACCTGGCTCAGGCCTAGGCAGCACTGCTGGATGTAAGCACGGTCCTGTTTACGTGGACCCTTCCCATCCAGCCCACAGAAGGACAAAGCTCCCCTCTCCTCCCCGCAGACCTCAAGGCAGCCAGATCAATTTCTGAGGCTGGTAATGCTTTATTTCCCATGGGAGGGCTTGCGATGTGACTAGCTCGTCCTCAGATGTGCATTAGATAAGCGCAGCTGGCACTGCTTAGTGCAACCCAGTGAAATGCTGAGAGGAGAAAGCCTTCAGGGGACTCCTGCGGGGAAGAGGGACAGGACAGAAGGAAGGAGGGATGGCCCAGGAAGAGGAGGGAGCCAGAGAGGAGAGAAGACAGGAGAGGAGAGAAAGGATTTGTTTTCAAAAGGAAGAGTGAGGAGAAAGGGATGGAGGGAGAGGTGGGGTGAGGCATCCCCAGGAGAGTAGAAAATAGGCTGAGAGAGGAGGAGACATGGGAGGTGGGGGAGGGGCTTGGGAGGGAGCACAGCACTGGACCCCCCACTCCCATCCCCACCCCCGAGTGCGATCACTTCTGCGGGCGGCCCAGGTGAAAGTCCCGTGGGCGCCCCTGTTGGTCCTACCTGAGGTGAACCTTAACCATCGAACTCATTTCAAACCTTTTCTCCACATCGCTGGAGCCCTTACCTCAAGTATAACCTCTGAAGAAAGCCCTTTGGTGGCTGAGTCGGTGTGGGATTTAAATCAGACACCTGGCTTCACAGCCTTGCCCTTCCTGCTACTAAGTCTGTGGTCTCGGGCTAGTTCCCTGACTTCTCTGGGTTTGTTTTCTCATCTGTGAAATGGACAAAAGGATGCCTCCCTCAAAGGATAAAGATCAAATAAGCTAATATGCATAAAGAACTCAGCACAATGATGGGTTCTAATTGGAACAGTAGTATTAAATAATGTTAATTAAAATTATAGTAATCCTTTATGAATCTAAATTGTCTCATACGTTTCTGTTGCAATACTTTTCTAAGAATTCCCCCCCACCTCTCTTTTTGTCTAGGATGGTAAAAGTTTGGGACCATTCATGGCCCTGAACCCAGCATATGAGCTTTTACTTCGAGTGTTTGGAAGACTGAAGGAGACGTGAGCAGCTGGGAAGCTCTGACGTTTGGGATTTCTCTTCCAACCAACACCTAGCCTCTCTGAATGGAAGTTGTGACAGTTTGCAGTGAATACAGCTTGTTTGCTAAGTACCTGTGAAATTAAATGCACACAGATGGGACCAGCACTTGTTAAGATAGTTGATTTGCTCCAGTCAGTACAGGGGTTGGGGTTTCTTTTACACGGTGGAGCAACAGTAACCATTTCCAATCTAGACGGAAGTGCCCCAGATGGTTCACTCCTGGAAGAGTCTACAAGAGTGTCACTTTGAGTTGACAGCCTGTGCATAAGTGACCTAATTCTGGGAGACTCCTACACATCAGCTGTGGAGGTCCCAGGGGATGGGAAGAGACACCATCCTTTAAGGTTCTTGGGTTCATTCTCGGGCAAGTGACTGTAAGGAAGCTGGACGGGGAGGCTGAGTCAGGGAGAAGATACCCAGGACCCACCTTCACCCTCAGAGTCCCCGCCTCGATGAGCGAATGGGCACTTCCTCTACTTCGTGTCCCACCCAAGACTCAGAACCTAGGAAAGGGTGTAAAGACAAAACTCCCAGCGCAAGAGGTTAAAGTCACTTCAAACTTGTAGGCCTTCTGTCCAGCTGATGGTGAGAGGCAGCTGTGCTCTGGATCCAGATGTTCAGCCTTGTGATGCAGATTCCGGGTCTTTTTTTTTTTTTTTTTTTTTTTGAGGGGGAGGTAATTAGGTTTATTTATTTTTAAATGGAAGTACTGGGGATTGAACCCAGGACCTTGTGCATGCTAAACACATACCCTCCCTCGTGATGCAGATTCTGGAGCCTCACTAAAGAACAGAGGCCTTCCCTGGGGACAGAGGCTTAGCAGGGGCTACCAACACACATACAGCCAAGAAAGGGGGAAGCTACATCCAGCACAGTCTTTCTTTAATGATAATAGTATCCTTGTTTATGTCTAATGTCTGGTCTCCTTGGGCAAGTCATTTTTATTTGTTATTGTTATTATTTGTTCTTGACTGTTAACAAATAAAGTGTCTTTAGTAGCTGGTGTCCATCCTTGTATTTGGGACTTTGGATGACGCACATAGCAGTTACGTGTCACTTTCAATGGCAAACACGATACATGGCAAACCAAGGTGATTGACGTCTGCTGTCCTCATGAGGGCCTGCTGGAATACCCACGGTAATTTATTTTATCATGGAGTAGATATTTTTGGCTGCTTCCCCAAGCATACCTCATAGCTCTTCCGTTATGAAGCAATCAAGCATTTTGGGTGGGACTGATCCCATCCCCAGCTCCAAATGTAGGCCCTGATTGGCCCAAGTTGACTGTATCCACCCTCCTTGCCACAGTGATTGACTTAATAAGCACGTGGCATAAGTGGATGCAATTGGAGTAAAGCTCAAATGTTGGTAGGAGGCTTGGAGGAAGAGAGACTCTCCTGGAGGGTTGGGTTGAGGATGTAATGCCTTGAACTCCTTCAGTATTGCTGCTCTGACACAGAGATGAGGGCAAAGCTGATCAGACTATACCTGAAGTCTCTACACTTTACTGTTAGGCCAGTTTGAGCAATTGTTTCTGTTTTTGCAGGTGAAAGCATCCTCACTGACACATCTCTTGTGTTCTCAAGGCTAGCTAGTGAAGGTGTAATAGAGGAGAACAAATCTGACTCTACATTGGATCTGTTCCTTTAGTTTTAACCACTGTGCTCTGTTTCCTAGGCTTAGTCTTGCTAGCTCTGCACCCTTTGTGAAACAGTGTTGCCTTTGGCCTGGAATATACAGGACAGCCTATTCTCCGGGCTCTGACCTTTAAGGATGTTAGCACTCGTGCGCTTACGTAGAGATGGCAAGTTGCAAAATAGAGAATAACGTTTGTTTAGTTGGAGGTTTACAGGGACACCGTGGCCTGACCCAAGTGGACGGCTGCAAGAACACAGAATTCCTACAGCAGGAAGTTTGCAACAACCAGCCACACCCCCTCCCCTGTTTTTTTTGTGTGTAAAAGAAGCCTGTATCCTGACTGGATAGGATGGTTCTCCAAGACATTAGTCGGCCATCCTCTCGGTCTGCTGGCTTTCTGAATAAAGTTGCTATTTGTTGCCCCAACACCTTGTCTCCCGATTTATAGGCCTGTCATGCGGCGAGCAGAACAAATTTGGACTCGGTAACAAAAGGAATAAAAGAAACACTTTTATGAGCTATTAATGCCCACTGTAAAGACACTGGCCATCCATCAATAGGTTAACACCAGCAGAATCAATGCAGACATAACTTTAAATTGGCTGGCCACTGTAACTTGTCATCACAGATTCTATTTCTGACCTGTGTGCTACCTGCTTTACATCTGACGATAATTCTGGATTTAGTGCTAAACGTAGGCTATTTCTACCTCTTTACTAAAAAGTCCCACTTCTCTTGTGCCCCTCTGCACCAGACCATGCCAGTTTCCATCACTTCTCAAAGGCCCTGGGCCTGCAGAACTCTGGGCTTCATGGACCAGAGTACATCCATTCTTGGGAGACTTTCATTGCTATTGTTTGAATAAAAATCATGCTCTAAGTATGTGTATGTGTAATGTTTATGTAGATGGCTTTAGCCTCCAAAGTTGCTTTTGATTCTTGCATAATATGGCCTGTAATTCATTTGCTTCTGCTCATTGGGACCTTTGCAAAGGTTTTCTGATTGTCCTGCAACCTTGGAGGGCTGTCAGAGTGAACTTTCGAAGATGTGAATCTGATCAGGACACTCCCTTGCTTAAGGTTTTCAGCGGTTCTCTATTGAGAGAATCAAGCTCAGAGAATCAAGCCAGGCTGCTTGTGGCTCCTCAGTCCTGCGGCTGCTGCCACCAGCTGCTCCAGCTTGGCCTCGCCTCCCCTCCCCTCCCCTCCCCTGCAGGGCACTAACACTGGCACACCTGCTGCTCCCTGAATGTCCACCTCCTCATACTTCCGTGTCTTTGCCTGTGCTGTGCCCTACACTTGAAATGCCCCTTTCCTTCAGCTGCCTAGTGAGCACCTCTGCCTCCTCTGACCAGCTTTCCCTAATTCTCCTCTTCTCCACCCGGCACTCCCGAGTAGAAGTATCTAGTCCTTCAGATCCCAACGGGCTCCTGGAACTCACTCCCCCAGGAAAGAGGTTCCACACGGTGAGTCTGTTTCCTTCTTACCCAGCACAGTGCCTGGTGCAGAATATTAAACAGTTTGTGAGACAGTAGAAAACGGGACTCTTCCAGCTTGGTCTCCAAGGGGTATGTTGATTATCTTGATGGTGGTGAAGGTTCCCAGGTCTACCAAAACTGAAATCGTATGCTTCGTGTAAGTGCAGTTTATTGTACATCAAGTGTACCACAACAAAGCTTTTTTTTTTTTTCAAGTAGGGGGTGGCCGCTCATGCAGGGGCCTCTCTGACCTTGAGGGAGGCATCCTCTGATCACAGCCCTAAGACAGGGCAGGAGCACATACGTGTCATTCTGCTGATGTCCACTTCCGCCTGAAGGCTCTCTGAGGTCAGCCTTGGGTGAAGCCGGCCGGGGATGATGGGCTGCTGCCCCGACAGCAGCAGGTCTCAGCTTACATTCAAGTCACCTGAGAAGATTTAATAATCACTGATGCCTGGGTCCCATCCCAGAGCGCAGCGCTTCATTGGTCTAGGGCAGGCTTGTTAAGCTCCGCAGGTGACTCGAATGTGCAGGGGAGTTTGAGAACCACTTGCTCCTGGCAGTCAAGCCCCAGATCACATATCTCATCCCTTTCCCAGAGATTCTAGAAACCAAGAGTCCACTACACACAAGAAGCTTCAGAGGGCTCCGAGCCTCCTTGTGGAGGAGGAGGTCAGGCATCCAGGTGACACCAGCACCAGAAGAGCTTGAAACTTACATCTCTGGGGGCAGTTTTGCCCCACCTAACTACCCACCACCCTCTTGCCCCTTCCTAGCAGGTGGGGAAATTCCATGGCCAGTAGGTGGCGCTGTCTCCTATGGCTTGCCAACACCGGGCTTCTGGGGGACAGCTCTTTTAAAAGGTTTGTTTGAAATCTTTCACTTTTAAGGCAACAATTCTAAATAATTCCCCTTTGATTTCTCTTGGTCTCTTCTGTCCTCACTGTTGTGTCAGGGAAATATGAATGTTATCAGTTCACTGTTGTTGCACTATTTGCATAATTGTTACTGGATCGCTAGAGATAGTACGTTTCTTTTTAGTGGTCCAATAAAGATTAGTATTGAAGTCATGTTAATGTCATCTTAATGGTGTGTATAGTTTGGTAGAATTATTCAGGTAACATTTTATTTAATGGTTTTCCAAAATAAAAAAGGAGATATATCCATTTTCATGGAACAATTCTTCATTTTAAATTAAAAAAAAAAAATGCCACCAGTGAGAGGTTTCTGTCTTTCATCAGTTTTTATGAGGTGAGCAAGGTGTAGCTGGGCTTTTAGAGAATGAGGTCAAGAAGAACCCTGGGGCACAGTGTGGGGATCTTCTCTTCAACCTCCAAGTTGTGACGTGTGTTCTTTTATTCAAAGACAGAACCTTGGAGGAGACCATCAAAGGCTTCATAATTCCTATAGGCTCAATAATATTTTGTTGAGCCCACAATCATGACATGTGCTCTAATAAAAGGTTTCTCTCCTGCTCCTAGATGAGAGCACCAGTTTGACAAACAACAATAATAATCACAGTAATATAGCATGGAATATTTAATGCATGCCAGGCACAATTCCTAGTGCTTTACATATATTACATATGCTTTAATGTGTTGCATATGCTTTACATATATTTACATATATTAACCCTTTTCCGTTCTCACAGTCATGAAGTAGATGCTATTATTATCCTTGTTCAACAGTTGGGGAAACAGAGGTAAGAAATTTGCTCAAAGTCCCATAGGTAGTAAGCAATACAGCTGGGATTCGAACCCATGCAGTCTGACCCCAGAGCCTACGTCTCTGGCATTTAATGCCAAAATATTGACATATGTAGGATATTTCAGTGGTCAGTAGAGACAATGAGACATACATTTGAAACTGAGAGTGTCCTATATTGACTAGGCCTGGTGCCGGACACAAACAGAGCTTCCTGGAGCTTGTAGGTTTACGGGTCTTTATTACCAAAAGTGAAACATTTTGTCTTTATGCAATTGTTCAAATTTCAGAAAGTATTCTCTCCATTGAAGTAAATCAGCTAAAATCATCTGCAAAATGCCTGCTGTGTATGACTGCCACCTGCAGCTCTGGCTTCCTCTGTTTGGGGTCAGGGCACGGTTCCAGCTTCTCTCTCTCTAGTGAGAAGTCGCTCCATTCTCGAATCTTTGAGGCTTCTTTCCATTTGCTGGAAACAATAACCTCCTGACAGAGTCCAGGCTGGAAGTGACCCCCCCCCCCCCCCCGTTGGGCTGACATCCTCATTCCCCCTTAATACTACCTTTATCAGCCAGCCCTTCTCTGCTCCTGAGCTTCCGGAGAAAAGCCCTCTGTCTCATTTCTCTGGTATGTAGAAGGTCCTCAAAAAAATTCACTGAATGATAGAAAGAAGGCCCTATTTCAATGAAGTAACATCCTAGAGCAAAAAATAATCTGGATTATGGAAGCAAATCAATAGAATTAGGGCAAAACAAGAGAAGTCTCTGGATTATAATGGAGTCGATTGTCCAAATGTCTATTTGCATTGACACTTTTGAAGTATGTTTTTTAAAAAGGCTTAGGCCACAACAGAAAGACTCTCTTACCCAGCCCTGACTAAGCGTCTTTTCCATTTTCTTGAAAAGAGTTAACTTATATAATATCTTCAAAATGGTACATAATTCTCATTCTGTAATAGAACATCTATATTTTAACTAATCTTTTAAATGTTTCCATTATTATTCTAAGTCTCAAACTTTCAGAAAACACACACACACCTCAAAAGTGTCAATACAAATAAACTTTTGGACAGTGGACCCCCTTATAATCCAGAGACGTCTATTCTTGCTCCTGGGTGTTCCTGATGAGCCCTCTGCTCTCCTCTAAGTGGTGATCCAGGCTCCCTCTTGCTATGATTTCCTCACTAGGAACATGTTTCTCAAGGTCACACTGCACTCATCTGCATCAATCTAGTGGAAGAGGAAAGAGTGCGGAGGACCATGCAAGAGAGATTTTTTTGGGGGTCACGTCTGGTGTTAATACATCTCCTTTCTCCCCACATCACATTGGCTTAGAGCTCAGTCATATAACCACACCTAACACACCAGGGGAGGCAGAGGAATAAAGCAGAGCTATATGTCCAGGAAGATGAAGAAATGGGTGCTCTGTGAACAGCTATCCCGTCTCTCTCTCTCCCTCCTTTTACCTTACAGCATTTTCTCATCATTCAAGATTCTGCATAAATACCACTATTCCATCCCTAACCTAGAACAGTATCTGGCACAGAGTATACACTCCGTAAATATTTGTTAAATAAATGAGTCATGCCACAAATACTCTTTAAGTGCCTATTCTCTTAATTCTCAGTTAAGTCAGAGAGTCAGTCACAACGTAAGTAAGTAATTTCGAATTCAGCTCATGTGATGGAGCAAGGACCAAGCCCTTTGAGAACAAGGAGGAAAAGAGTCTGTGAACATCAGCTCTGGAAGGCTTGAGCTGGGTATGGAAAGATGAGTCAGTTTACCAACTGGAAAGATCAGGGATAGGGCCTTCTAAGGAGAAGAAACACGGTGTGCAAAGGTGAGAATGTGTTTGTGAGGGTGGGGGTCGGGGCCAGGCTGTGATGGGCCTCGTGTGTTGCATAATCATCTGATTTCCTGGTCTACTGACCTTTCAATTACACCAAGTGTGTGCCTGCCTGCTTTTTCTGATGAGAAGGCTGAACAACTAAACTTGGTAAGGCATTTACTCAAGTCCTGTCTTCTTGCATGGAGAAACTTGCAGTGCCCTCCCTGGTCTCTTTGGAGGGAGGGAGCCCAGCTGGCTCAAGTTATAACTTGTGGGCATCCTGCCTTGGGCCTGGCTGGGCTTTGTCCTTCGGCTGCATTTGGAAAACAGTGATTCGCATGGCTTGCAAATCTCCACAGCTAACTACACTTCAGCTTATTGACCTGAGGGTAAAAGGCCCTGTGTTTGCTGTTAATTGTGGTCTGGGGATGAGGATAGCTATAAAGCATGGAGCTCCTTGTAATGAAAGGCCCGCTGTGACCCCGGATGGCCCCCCTGTGTAATATGACTTGGAAGACTAGTGGGTCAAAACTCTCTCCCTGAGAAATCATGTGGGTCCACCTCCCAATTCAGGAAGCACATGACTATGCAATGAACATTCAATGAATGCCTGTGTGACAGGTATTTCCAGATGTATTTGCTGATTTATGTAAATATTTCCTGCATATAAATATGTTCTGAAATAATCACAGATAAGACCCACTGTTAGGTGGGATTGCACTTCAGAAAATTTGAAGCTGTATTTCTTTTAAGTACAAATTATATTAAGACTATGTCATAGTCACAGTGAAGATCAAAATTTCCATTCGAAATGAGGCAGCTGTGGTAGAACAGAAAGGACAGTGGACCTTGGAGTCAGGAGATGTTGACTCTAAGCTTGTTATTACTTCTCTAAGCGTCAGAGTCCAAATGGGAAGAGTGGGGTATGTTTTATAGCAATGATTGATACTGTAACTACCTGATCGAACTACAAATACCTGCTGGGCACCATTCTTTGGGCCATTCTGAGTGTCGTGGCTTTTTGAACGGGCTTGTCTTTGTGAGGAACCTGGAGACTATACCCCTGGAGTTATTACAAAATATAATGGCTTCTAAGACAGGGAGGCACCTATGCCTGTGCAACAGAGACCTTATCTCCTTGCACCTGAGATGACTGCTATGCAAGACTGGACTAGGGCACCCATGAGACGAACTCTTGATGCTGCCATGCTGGTCAATTGTGGTTCCTCCCTACATCTTTCTGACTAAAGCCAAGTGTGGCCTCTGGAAGGCTCATGAGTCTGAATATTTAGTTGAACTTAGGAGGAACCACTGGTGGGCACTGCAGGCATCATGTTTCATTTTATGGCCTCTGAAATGTTAGAGCAGACAATGACCTATCTCCACGGAGGCTGAGGAAGAGGAAGCTACCAAAGAAGGAACTTGGGTTACACAGAATGAAGAACCTACTGTGACTGATGATTAAATAATCAGAGCAGATTAGCCGGGGAGCTGATGGAGGCTCCTTGGAACATCCCTCAAAGAAGTGAAGTGCTCATTTTCAGAGTCCGTTCTCAGGCCCTCACGATCTTCCCATGAAGAGAAAGTGTTCGACCAGGTCCTGCAACCTGTTAAAAGGCGGTGGTTTTCTGAAGGACAGTTTTTAGTTGGTAGAACAGGTTATGTAAACCAGAGCCTACTGCCAAGTGCCAAACACATCTGACTTCACAGGTAATAATTACAGAGCCAGCTCTGGCATGGACTGGATCTTTTGCTTTCCAAGTGAGCAAGCTGAGACTGAGAAAGGGGCAGGCAATTGCATGGTTGCTCAGCTAGTTGATGGCACTGAGGAACGGGACTGAATTCTTCTGATTCCGAGCCCAGATTTATAGTTTTCCTCCGTTAGCAATTAAATATGAAGAGCTATATTCTATGAAAGGGGCAGTAGCCCCTGTCCACAGGCCAAAGTTGGGTCCCAAGCTAGAGGCTTGATGCCTTCTTGCAGGGCTGTTGGCCCTTGACTTCTGCAGACCTGGTCCTTGAGCAGCTGCACAGACTCCACCCCCACTGCAGCCCCAAACCTGGCCCCTAGAAAGGGGTAGGGGGTCGAGGCTTGTCATACCTTTTGAAAAGCTGCTGAGTGCCTAGCTAAGCATTATCTTCAGGACCACTGATAGCAAGAAGACAAGGCAGAAGAGAAAGGCAAGAAAGAAGTCGGGGGTGGCAAGGACAAAAGTGTGGGTGAAAAGGAGGATTAAAAAAATGGTACTCAAGTGGCCGAGGCAGAATGCTGGCTCAGCTTTACAGCACATTCCCAAGGTACCTGCTCATTCCTTCCAGTCTTCAGCTATCTCCTCCTTGCCCATGTTTGTGGTGTTTACTGCCCTCTGTCCATCCCCCCTTTCTGTGGCATTTCTCCCCAGGCCACATCTGCATGGATCATATCAGTCCTGTGCCCCTTCCCCATTCCCTTCTCACTCCTTTTTCCCTGACATTTACTCCAGAAGTCTCTAGACATGTTTAATTTAAAAGGGGGATGTGTGTGTGTATGTGTGTGTGTGTGTACTTGTCCTCATTCATTGTAGTTTTCATTTAAATAACTAGAAAAGAGTTTGTGTTCTTTAGGTGGTATGAGATAACTTCTAGAAAAAGAAACAAATTGTGATGGCTTTGCTAAATTGGAAAAGGGGCATTTAGAGAAAGACTCCAGCAGTCTCCTCTGGGTCTAAGCTCTGCAGACAATTTTAAAGAAAAGTGTTCTAAAAAAGGAAACAGACACGCCAAAATTAATTGAAAACTATCACAACTTTTACTGTAATTTTATTAATGGATATTGTTTTAAAATATTTCAGTTCATGAAGGCTGGAAAACATACATTCTCTCTGGAATATGTAATTTTAAAAATATGTTCAAAACTAATCTTTGAAAAATTGCTATCAGAAAGATATAGTAATGAATGAGCCCTTTCAGAATTGATAATTCTATGAACAGAGAGGTTGAAGACACATGACTTCTTTATCAAGGATGTGCTAGCTGCTCTGTAAATAAGTTTGAATGTGCTTCTCAACAGCTTCAGAGGAATGTGGCATTTCTGTGATTTACAACTACATTGGTATATCAAAAGCAACAATGAACAGAAACACCTTTCCTTGTTGAAAATTTCCATCAAGATGTTTTCTGTATTCCATTTCTCAATATGAAATTCTACCCATCTCAGTCTTGGCATAACCGCAGTGTGCATGCTTAACTCCAAATAAACCACCAATTCTTACTGAAGGATCTACTATATGCCAGTTCACCTAGTAGGCTATTTTCACCAAAATGGAACCTGGTATGCTCACTCTGGCCTGTCATCTGCCTCTCTCCTTGTTTGTCCTTTATCTGCACCATGCCTTTAGATCTGTCCTTGGCAGTCCCAGATGGGCAGCAAACCTCTGAGGGCTGGCATGGGGATTATGGTTTCCTAACCGGGACCGAGTACTGTAGGGAGACAAAAACCTATATAGAACATTTTCCTATAAAAAGGAATATAATTTGGTATTTTTAAAATGACAACTTAATATTAACCTTAAAGAAAAGTTTATACATGTTTCATTGCCCCATCAATTGCTGCAAACATTTTTTGTAATATTCTGTCACTGGAATCATTCATTCTTTCCACTGTGACAATACCAGAAATTACTATTAAAAGTAAAGTAAATGAAGGGGGAGGGTATAGCTCAAGTGGAAGAGCACATGCTTAACATGCATGAGGTCCTGGGTTCAATCCCTAATACCTCCTCTAAAAAGAAATAAGCCTAATTACCTCCCCTCCCCCCACCTGCCAAAATAAAATAATAAATAAAATATTTTAAAAAACAAAAAGTAAAGTAAATGAAGCATATTACCCAAACTCAGGTGACTACTGTAGGCTTGTTGTCTTTTGCTGCTCCAACTTTCTTCCCTGCATATTAAATGGCAACTGTTTATCAGTAAAATATTTTTGACCTGGATTATAAATTGAATTGCACAATATGACAACTCTGTGGGAGAGAGTTAGCATGTAAATCTGAATTGTGAAATAGGAAACTTAACTAATCTGATTTCAGGCAGTTTAAAAAAAAATTATGGTAAAATATACATAACATAAAATTGATCATTTTAGTCATTTTTAAGTGTACATTCACTGGCCTTAAGTATATTTACAATGTTGTGCAACCATCACCATGATCCATTTCCAGAACTTTTCCATTATCCCAAACTGAAACTCTGTGCCCATTAATTAATAACTCCCCATGACCTCTCTCTAGCCCCTGGAAACCTCTGTTATACTCTTTGACTCTATGAATTTGCTTATTCTAGGTCCCACATATAAGTAGAATCATACAGTACTTTTTCTTTTGTGTCTCACTAATTTACCTAGCTTAATGTTTTCAAGGTGCATCTGTGTTGTAACACATATCAGTATTTAATTCCTTTTTAAGGCGAATAATCCATTGTATGTCGATACTACATTTTATTTATCCATTCATCTGTTGATGGATGTTTGAGTTGTTTCCACCTTTCAGCGATTGTGAATAATGCCATTATGAACATGGGCGTACAAGTATCTGTCTGAGGCCCTGCTTTCAATTTTTTGGGGACTTGAGAGTTCGAGTTGCTGGATCAAATGTTAATTCTATATTTAACTTTTTGAGGAACTAATCTTATTTTTAAAGTAATAAGAAACATAAAATTTCTCTGGGTTATTCATGCTCAAGCCTTGAGACTCAAACTCAATCCAACCAGCAGCCTCCTTTGGGCCCAGAAGCTCAGAAAGGATCAGAAATAAGGCGTTCCTGAGGCAGCCACAAAGGTTGTTTCAGGAAGTACTGCCTTGTCTCTCTCCTGAGGGGGACCCCCCAAATTTGCTTATCAGAGGAAGGCAAAGCATTTAAAGGGCACTTCCACCCTCCAGCTTAATAAAAGGAAGGGAGGATGCTTGGGTAAGAAAAAGCTACAAACCAGAAAGCAAAGGCTTGGGAGGAATTAGAAGAGGCATCTCCAAACCAGTTCTGAGATAATGGAGCATAAAAGAATGTTGTCATCACTTGGGATTCAGCGGTTTACGGCAGGTCTGGGCAGGTTGGGAACCACGAGGTGGGACAGGAGGAAGGCAGATTTGACTGCAGTGTACTTTCCAGGTGCAGTCCAGGTAAACAGGGGTCTGTGTTGGGTCTGAATAGTGAAGCACAATGCTGGAGTGGGGAAGGTGATGCACAGATCAGACGCCACAGGGCCTAAACTTAAAGGATGCTCGATAAATGCAAGCTGCTATTGTACATGTCAATGCAATATTTACCTAGTTTCTGCAACTTAACTTTCCTTCCATCTAATCCATCCTTCACATCCCTACCAGACAAATCTTTTAAAATCACCACTCAGCACATAACAGCTCCCAGTTCAAACTCTTTCACTGGCTGCCCATTATTTATAATCATTGCCTCTCAAGCATGGATAAGAGTAGCCCCAAGGTCACTCCAGTGAGGCAGAAAGACCCAAGATAAACCTGGGGCAGCCTCTGCAGCACCAATTTTACTGGAAAATGTTTAGGGACAAGAATGACTCTTACATTAGAACAAACATGGGAGTATTTAGAGTATGATGATATTTGCATGTAGTCTAAGGATGAAACACTGGCCTTCAAGTGGAATTTGGAGCTTGGCCTCTGTGTACACTATACCACAAGAGTATGTTTACTTCCTCTGGCATCAGGCACTGCCTTGGTAGAGTCACGAGTGGAGGTGTACAATTAAAGATTAAACTCCAAATTCCCTAATCTGAGTGGTTAGAACTTTCCCCTGCCTGCCTCCTGGGAGCCATCTATCCAACTGCTTCCTGATTTACAAAAGTCAGATCACTTTGCTCTTTACTCCTTATTGCTTCTGCTTTCAGTAAAGGCACTCTAGACTTCTGGACAATGCATCCAGCTCCTGCATTTCTGCAAGTTAAGCCTTTTGTGCCTCAGTTTTCTTATCTGGATAACAGGAGAGTTGTGGGGAGGATTACGGGAGTTAAGGCAGTATTTTTACATTACAGTGCCTGGCTAGCAGTATGCTTTTTGTTCATGTTGGGCATCCTATTATTATTTCCTTCTACATGGAAGCCGCCTCCTCTCTTCTTGCCTATAAACTATTTCAGTCTTAACCCATTCAACCTGGCCCAGCCTAATCCCACCTGGTCCTTTGCACGTGCTGTCACGGGAAGCTCCCCACACCCACTCTTAACTGGCAACTTCAGAACCGGCTCAGATGTAAAGGATAAGGTGAAAGCCTGAACATCTGTTTTTTTAGTTTATCAGTTTGACTTCACGGAAACCGCCAGTGTATCGAGATAAGGAAAACGCAGAATAGCGACATACTGGCTAGTCTCGAATCCGCGAAAGGAGCAAAATTTACTGAGGTTAACGTGGGTTTTCTGTGTGCCTCCACGCCCCACGTGCCCTCTCTTCCCCACGGAGCGCGTCGCCTCGCAGTGACATGAGAGGGGCCTCCACCCCTTGGGCGAGCGCGGCTTTAGGAGGACGAGATGGCCACCGCATGATTCCCCCTCCCCGAACCCCACTCCTGAAGTCTAGAAACCCCAAGTAAGCTCGTCTTGCCTGTGGAGCGTGCCCCGCCCCCTTCCAGTATGGCCCAGCTGCTAGGAAAGCCCAGCCAGGCCCTACCCCGAGATTTTGATCACCGTCCCCGCCCCTAGGTGCGCCGGAAGCGACTTCCACCTGGACGCCCTCGGCCTCCGGTCCCGGGCCCGCCGCCGCGCGGGGCGGAGATCGCCCCGCCCCGCCTCGCCGTAAACTGACCGTGTGGCAGCCGGGCGGGGGCCGGGAAGGGGAAAGAAGGGGAGGAGTAAGGAGAGGAGGAAAGTAGAGTCTGGCGGGCCGGAGGGAGGAAGGGAAGGGGCGGAGGCGACTGCAGAGTGTGGCGGCGTGTTGGGGAGCCTCAGCGCGGACAGCGTCCCGGAGCCGAAGTCGCGGCCGCTGCTCAGAAGCCAGCCGTCCCCTCTGCCCGGAGCCGCCCGCCGGGGCTGTCCCTAGCGGCGACACCCCGAGCGTCCTGGCCGGCGAGTCGGCGCAGCGGCGGCCCGGGGACTCGGCGGCGAGCGCTGCGGGAGGGATGGTGGCGGCGGGGCGCGGGCCAGCGCAGCTGCCCCCGCCTCCCGCCCGGCCGCGGTCCCCGGCCCTCCGCCCCCGCGCCGTCCGCCGCTCGCGCCGCCGCTGAGCTGGGCGCCCCACCATGCCGCGGGCCCCCGCTCCCCTGTACGCCTGCCTCCTCGGGCTCTGCGCGCTCGTGCCCCGGCTCTCAGGTAAGCCGCGCCACC
The DNA here is from genome assembly GCF_036321535.1 of Camelus dromedarius. Taxonomy (NCBI): domain Eukaryota; kingdom Metazoa; phylum Chordata; class Mammalia; order Artiodactyla; family Camelidae; genus Camelus; species Camelus dromedarius. The sequence goes on from NC_087437.1 coordinate 62,519,364, forward strand.
CGCCGTGCGGAAAGAAACTTTGTGGAGCACCCAGCGGCCCGCAGGCATCTCGGAGGGGCTGGGGCAGGGGATGTTATCTGAAGGTGGAAGGCGTCCCCCGGGGACTCCCAGGTGGGCGAGCCGCGGGGAACTGCCGGGTAAGGGCTTCCGAACTGCGTGCGCCACCCCGCGCGCGGCCCGCTGCATTCCCGCCCGGCTGTCGTCCGCCTCCGGTCGCCTCCCGGGCGAGGAGGAGCCTTCCTGTGTAAACAGCCCTGCCCGTCTGCTGACCCAGCCCGCGAGCACCCGCGCCCTGTGCGCGGGGAGGGCCGCCGCCAGCCCCGCGTTGGGGACGGGTCTCTGCATTCCCCGGCACAAAGCGGCCCTTGTGGCCGGCCTGGGGCTGTCGAGCTGCTGGCAGGCGCTGAGTGATGCAGCCGGTGCCCTGGCCTCGGGGAGGCGAAGGGCCGCTGGAAGCGCGTGACACGGAATCTTCGCTGGAGCCAAAGTGTGGGGGCCACCGCTACTCCTCAGGGCTCGTCTCCTGGGAGTATGGGTGCTCAGGGCCCAGTGGCTAATCCCTAGAATTTGACCGCGCCGAGGCCAGCTGCCTTCTTCCAGCTTCCTCTCCCGAGCCCCGCAAACTCGAGGGGAGACCCGCATCCCAAACCACAGCCCCACCTGGGACATCCGGATCTGATTCCTTTCTGCCTGGTTTTATCCCGCGGTTTACAGACACTCCGTCCCGCACACTCCTCTTAACTGTGGACGATTCCGGAGCAAAGGGCAGGGATTATGCGACTGCACTCGCGCGACACTGCCTTGGGCTGCCGGCTGTGTGAGGAGCCCTCGCTTACCTGCTTTAAGTTTTTGTCATTAGGAGAGGGCTAGTTGTGGCAGTTGGGAGGCCCCAGAGAGAGGATGTTCTATTGGGCGTTAGGGCTGCCAGGCACATGAGCTACCCCCACCCTGCCCCCCAAAAGCAGGAGGCTCCAAACTTTCTCCTTTCCCGTAGGGGACAGTTGTGTTGGAGTGCTTGCTCCATTCAACTTTCAAGCCCGAGATACTTGATTGCTCTTGTGAACCAAGAGTCTGGCTGCCGACAGAGGGAAGGAGTGTCCCCTTACTGTGTCTCATTTGCATGAAGGCAGTAGAGGTTTCCGTCTGAGAGAAGTCTGGGCAAACAAAAACTTCCTTCAAGCCCTAATTCATACTTATTACTGTAGCAAGACTTCTTTTATCACTCCAGAGCTTGGAGTAGATCAGAGGTTTCCAAACACCCATCTGGCAACCAGTGCTCATCGCTGATGTTTTCATGGGTCCCCAGGGAAATACAAAGAGAAAGGTGTAGCCTGTGTCACACATAGAAGTGTGTGACATTGCCAACAGTCCCCTGCTTCACAAGACTATCCTTTAATTTGAAATTATGTCTTTTTTTATTTTTTGGTAGGAAAACTTCTTTTAATAATTTGTAGTGATAATAGAGGGTAGATTTTCATTTTGGGCAACATTAAAAAATCGGGCAGTCCTATGTAAATTTCACCTTCTCTTTTTCTGTGTTTTTTCTTTTTAAATTTTAATGATGTGCGAAATCCAAAAATTTGGGAGCTACTGAAGGAGGTGACTTCTTAGTTCCCTTACAGCTTGATGTTCTGTGATTCTAATAAAAACTTAAATACTTCCAGTTGCAAGTAATTCTTTCAATACATCATTTTCCGCTTACATTGTGATTTCTGTTTTTCAGAGCTCACATGCATCCTCACAACGATCTCCATTTTTCGGGTGGGCCCAAAAGGATTATTTGCCCATCCTCCTTGTCCATCGACCCCATAGGTTTTTGGTCCAGTATCCTCTGTCCGACCTGAAGCAGCTTAGGGAGGGAAAAAAAGCATTGAGCCGCAGTGGTTTATTTCCGACTCCTGCGATGCTCTCTTTTCTCCTGCCATTGCTTTAGAGCTCAGCCAGCCCTCCATGGATGAGCAGAGCAGTGGTAGAGCAAACCCATCTCTGGCCTCCAGTCCTGGCCACTTCCCTCTTAGTGCTCTGGAGCGTCTTAAGGTTAGAAGGGGTGACACACATCTGTGTAATTTTTCCTTGTTTCCCTATGTAGCTGAGCAAACTGCAAGCATAGTTTGAAACAGTTTTTCTTTTCCTTCCCTTTTCTTCTTTTTTTTCATGATGCACTGAGGTACTTTATCCAGAGTTTGTCTGTCTTGCTACTAGGAACATGATTTGAAAGAAAACTCTTCATTACCTAGTAAAAGGAAAAGGTGATCTGCAGGGTCATGCCTGCCTGGGGGTCCCTAGATCAGTGGCCAAGTCACCCGTCTGTTGCTTACACCACACTTTCATCTGTATGCTTAATCCAGCAGGAAATAGACTTAATTTAAGGGGACTCACTTCAAACAAGTCCCTGGCAGGCTGATCACCCCTGCCACCCTCCCCCCCCATCCCAGGGTTATCTCCTGCTTTCCTTATTATCCCCTGGCCAAGGGCCTCTAGACAGGACCCAAGGGCGTGGTATTCCCAGGAAACCAGCGAAGGGTTTCTCTGGGGTGAGGCCGTTTGTCTCTACACAGTAGGAGGGAGGAATGTGGCATTGATTTGGCTGCAGGACTGGAGTCATGTTTGCTATCATAGTTTATTAAAAAGAAAAAATTCAAATGTTCTCTTAGCAAATGCCCTGCACGTTACAATGCTCTAAATCCTAAGAGAACCCTTTATCCTATTTACTGTACTCCTGTTGGCAGCACTTCCCGCCACCACGTTTTCGGTCTGTGAGGGGACTGCTGGAAAGTGGCCTTGGCTTTGCAGCTCTCAGGTAACCAGGCAAAGGTTTACAAAGGACGGGACAATGAAACGCAAACAGGGGCTTGGTGTGTCGGCCGCTGTTTACCCGAGGTGTTTACACTTTAGCGCCACCATCCTTGAATTAGGGGGGCTTTTAATAAAGGAGATTGAGGCAGAAGAGGGCAGGGTCTAATTAGCTCTAATTAGTATTCCTCTCCTGCTTGTTCTCCATGCTTATTTAGCTACTGAGGCAACGGAGAATTAAAGTATCTGAGTGGTTGGCAAAGGCCCTTTGTGCCTGCCTACCCTGGTAACTGCTACTTCAGCCAGCTCAGGGAAGTGTTCTGAGAAGTTCTAACGACATCAGTAATGTGCGATGATGACACAGAACGTCATGGACAGCGAGTGCCCCTTTCACGTGTGGTGTGCAGACCGGTTAATTGCGGGGGGGGGCTCTTCGCAGGTGTTTTCCACTGGCTGTGGCTGAGGGCTTTGTTTCCTTTTTTTAAAGGTAAAAAATTTTTTTTTTACTTTATTTTTTGAGGGGGGAGGTAGGAGGGCTTTGTTTTCTTTCTAGTTGGAATGGGATTAATGGCCTTTATAAACGTAAAGGAACTCTTCACAGGCCTGTTTGTGAGGCCTCTTCTTGTTTCTACTGAAGGCAGAGCTTGATTCCGGGGCCACGTGGTGCCAAGTTTGCTCCCAGGCAGGCCCTGACACCTCCCCTATGGCCCGCGCTTGGAGGGGGCTGTGGCGTGGCCCGCACTCCGTACTGGAGTCCCTCCCCTACCCCACGAGAGATTTTCAGAGGTGGTTGCTTGTCCCTTGTAGGGTCTCAACTCTCACTCAGAGTGATCTGTTAAAACTCAAGTTAGAGGCTGTCAATCTGCTTGAAACCCTCCAGTGGCTTCCAGAAGTCCTGACTGTGCCCTGCTAGGCTCTCCATGAAATCCCACTGCCCCCTGACTTTCTCACCACTTCCCCTTGCCCACTTCACTCCAGCACCGGCACCGCTGGCCACACTGTTCTTCCAGCTCCGGCTGCAGCCCTCCACTCTCCTGCTCCAGGTCTCTGCATGGAGAGCTTCCTCCACCCTGCAGCCTTTTCTCTCCCCACCCACGCTGCAGCCTCCCGGCCCATGTTCTTCCTACCTCCTCTCCTTTCTTAGCATTTATCACCATCTAATGTACCATCATCTGGTTTATTGTCCATCTCCCCCTACGAGGATTCCACCCCCACAACCAGGATGTAAGCTCCCTGAAGGCAGGGAGTTTTGTTGTTTTTATTTATCACTGTATCCTCTGTGCCTAGAACAGTGCCTGACTCATAGTTGCTGAATGAATGGATGAACACAAGTCTTGGTTGTGGGTCTTTGTGTGTGTGTGTGTGTATTGGAAGGGGAGTGTCCCACCCACCTCCTTGCCACCTTCTCCAACTAGCTTTGAGGTCAGTGACTGCATGTAGTTTATGAGGAAGAAACATTCTGGGTCGGGCTGGGGAGAGAATCCTTTTGAATGTGTTGAGATTTTTTTTTTTGAGCTGGAATCTCTGATAGAGGCCATTTAGTCTACCCCCCTGAATTGTTTGCATGAGGATGCTGAGGCCAGGAAAGGTTAAGTGACTTGCCCAAGGTCATGTCACCAATAAGTGACAGAACAAGTCCTTGAATCTGTTGTGCCAGGATATCCCCTCATCCCATGGCTCCAGCCCAGATGTCCTGTCCTCTGTGAAGTCTTGTCTGCATCCCTCAGATGGAGCAGAATTGGCCTTTCCTTCCCTTGTTCTCATAGCATCTTCTGTCTGGGGCTGGGAGGGATCTGCCTCACCCGCTGCATGGTGAATTGCCCCGGTCTTGTTTACCTTCTGGTCCCTGATACAGACTGATGATTGGTACTCAGTTGATTTCTCACCCCCACCCCCACCATGGTTTCAATGACCTTTAAAAGAAAACCCTCAACTTTTTAAACAGGTAAAACTATTCTAGATTTACAGAAAATTTGAGACGAGAGTACAGAGAGTTCCCATACGCCCACTTCCAGTTTTGCGTATTACTTACATCTTATATTCTTATGGTATTTTGTTACAATTACTGAACCACATCAACATGTTATTATTAACTAAAGTCCATGCTTTCTGCAGATTTCTTTAGTTCTTCCCTGATGTCCCTTTTCTGTCTTAGGATCCTGTACCGGATACCACGTTACGTTGAGCTGTCCTGCCTCTGTAGGCTCCTCTTGGCTGTGACAGTTTTTCAGTCTTTTTTGCTTTTGATGACCTTGACGGTTTTGAGGAGATATTTTGTAGACTGACCCTCTACTGGAATTTGTCTGATGTTTTTCCTTGTGATTAGATTGGAGTTATGGATTTTTGGAGGAAGACCGTAGAGGTAATCAGTCGCCTTTTAAAAATAGGTAATCTATTCACCTAGTTTTTTTAAGCATAACAAATGTAGGATGAGAGATTTCTCTTCTTTTCTGTTCTTTTTGCCCATCAGTCCAGGATGTTTGCCCTGACCCCCTCCCCTGCTCAGATCATGCCTGTCAGGTTTTTATGTATCTGGAGTATTTTCTGTACACGTTATAAATTTCCCTCCCCTGTTTTTATTGAAAGGCAGCACTAAACGCACTGTTCTGCATCATGCCTTTTATGTTAACTCTGTGGTAAATCTGTCAGGGTGAGCTTCATTTCTTCCGTACATGGGGAATAGGGAACGTGCACATTCTTTTTTAAAGCTGCATAGTATTCTAATGGATGAATTGGTGTTTAAAAAAAAACAAGTCATATCTGTAAAGCTGGCATTGTCGGGTGATCTGATGTCTGGTGTTCAGAAAGTCTAAGATTGGAACTGAGACAAATCCTTCCTAGAGCTCGTGTTTACACTTCATGGTAACATCTTTAGACCGATGACTATTTAATTGCTAGATTCAGTAGTGGAAATACTTTGTTGTGTGACACATGTGCAGGATGTGGTTCAGGGTTCAGGGCATCGGGAGAAGCACTTACCACCTTGTTTCTCCAAACAAGAATAATGAAATGTTTTTATTTTCTGTTGTGAAAACAGTGACTAAAATATGATTCAGGATTCTGTTTCTCTTGCCTGGCTTTTCACTCGTATGAAGGTGGACGCACAGACATCAACTGTTCCAAGTATCGTGGTCTGTTCTTGTTCGTGTGCTTTCTAGGGTGGGTGCATATCCTATATACTCATTAAGCGTTTCCCACTGTCCCGACTGAGGAGTGCCGTGTCTCCTCTCCCCCTGCCAGCAGGGCCGTTCCTGCTTGGTACTCGCCTCTGTCATCCCATTGCATGTTTTGGATCAGAAAATTCCAGCAGTTGAAGGTGTGTGTCAGTCGGTGCTATGTGACCTTGGCCACATGGGATGACAGAAGTGGGGAGAGGCTGAGTGGAGGGAGGCCAGCGGGAGGGGAGGGCTACTGCAGAAGTCTGCCGAGACCTGGCTGGGGCTGTGTAGGGCTGGAGGTGGCAGGCAGGAAAGGTTGGATTTAGGAGAAACATTTCATATGTCTTGCAGGAAGGATCGGCCGGACGTGGAGGCTGCCTGACTATGACTGATAAAGGGAGGGATGAGTCAATGAGTTTCAGAAGACCATATTTTCAGATGATGGTTTGCAGTAAACCCCTGGCTTCAGAGACATTAAGGGCTGCAGGCCACTGACGTCGAGCTGGGAATAGTCATGGTGCAAACAGCAACCAAGAAAAGTTGTGGCCACCGGCTGGGCTGCTCGTGCCTATTTCCATGACCTAGACACAATACTCTGACATTTGTGAACTCTGGCTGTTTAGCTTTTCTGTTCATTGCTTCCTTCCTTTCAAAATGCTATTGGTGCCGAGTGACTCATCCAGCCAAATCCAGCCTCTCTGAAGTGTTAATAGGGGGAGAGAGGAGAGATGCCAAAGGGAGTAACGCTGGCACAGGGGCACCGGTCAGCGCGGCCTGTGCTCTTGGTTCCGGAGTGCCTGGCTGCTGCCTGGTACCCACCGACCATGTGCTCCCAGGGAGCAAGGCCTGGGTCAATCCTCTCTGTATCTCCAGCGTCCCCGGGCCCAGTGCTTGGCGTTTAGGACATGCTTAGAGCAGGGTTTCTTGAATTTGAATTTGTCCCAACAGCAACCTAATTTTAGAGGAATTATCTTGAGTACAGTGAAACTCCTTTACTATTGCTTGTGAATATGTAATAGTTACAGAAACAATTAAGAATGCAGTGTGACAGATATTTTGCAGTTGTTTAATAGGTTTTCATGCCAGATGCCTGCCACATCCTTGGAGGCTCTTCAGGATTATGTCCAAGGTCTTTTAGGCTGACACAGAGGAAGACCAGAGCCCAGTCTGATGTGGGTCAGAATGGAGGAGCCCTTAGTGCCGTGAGCCGGAGACCCCGGTCCAAGGTCCCAGGGCTCAGTGATGAGGCCCTGGTAATTGGAAAGTGGTGTTGGTGAATTTATGTGGGCTGGGACAGAGACATACATGAGACATCCAACCTCAGATTCCTTCCTGACTAGGGTCTGTTGGACATCTCCTCCAGAGGACTCCAGAGCTTTCTGGTCACATGGCCCTGAGTCTAGGGTGGGGCAGGGACCCCCAGGTAGGTACTCCAGACAGGCACTGACTGGCCACTGCTCCTTCTGAACTCACTTGTAGGCTGAGCTCCTTGTTTTGGGTCACTCTTTTGTTTTCTCACGTTTTCATCTATAAAATGAGGTGACTTGATTAGCTCATCCTAAAGCACTTCCAGCTCCAAGGTTCAGCAATTCCAAAATTTCATGGAAATAGTTTTATACATCAAAGCAAATGACATGCCACAGGGCCTGCACTTCTCTCTGATAAGGTTGAGGAGAGCAGGAGAGTCATTTTCATTCTAGATTTGATCCCCACCCTCCAGGTAGTGGTTTCTGACCACTAAGGATATTTGACCAAAAAATGGATCTGGCATCTTGACTCTTTTCTTGCACTCATTGTTTTTTTAAAAGTCTCAAGTGCCTATTTGAAAGTCACCAAGTGAATGGATTCATATTAAAATGAGAAAGGAGTTTGTCGATACAAGCAGGAGGCAGGCAGGCTCAACTTCCCGGTGGGCTGGATTGTAAGACCTTGGTCAGTGTTTGGCCCTAGGAAGGGCTCTTCCTGCTGAAAGGAGGCATGCACCGTGGTTGGTCTCAGCTTGTTCCTCCTGGAAAATGGGTTCTGAGTCCAGCGTTGCACCCTGGAGGTCCTGCTGCAGGCCTGGCAGTGAGATTGGGGTCCCCCAGCTCTGGGGGTGTAAGGCAGGAGTCCCAACAGGGCGACCACTGGTGGAGGTGAGGGGCCCAGGGTTCCAGGTGGGGTCTCTGGTGGGGAAAACCATCTTTCTCACCCCCATGGGTCCCCAAAGCTGCCTTTCCTTTCTTCCCTGCACCTCAGGTCTTGCCAATTTCTCACCCGTCTATCCCAGTTGCCATTCTTATCCCAAATGGTATTTGTTCCTGCTAGTGCCTCTCAGAATGACACAGTGCAGCTCCGAGTCACTCAATTTCTGTGGGTTTTTACTGCCAGTGACAGAGAAGAAGCAGGGAGTTCAAATTAGCAAGTGAGGGAAATATTACAGGTTTAAGATGTCTCACAACCAGTGTTGTTATGGTGTTTAGCAGAGCTAGGGAACAGTCTCCACATCCCTGTGTTTTCTCCACTCTCCCTTGTTAATCTCCTTGACTCTTTTTCTCCCCTTTGTGGTCTAAGCCCTTCTTCTAGGGCTGGTGGCCCTGGGTTTTCCTTTTTTTTCCATTTATCCAGTGTGCCCCTAGGCAACGATCAGAAGAGACCAGTGGGTCTTTTAGGGCTGTGAGGACCAAATAAAGTTATTTCTATTCAAGGAAAACCAACTAGTTCTGCTCTTGTTCAAAAGAAATCTATCCTGGATGTTTGAGAGAGGAAGGAAAAGAAGGCTGATAAATTTCACCAAAGATGCCTGTGCAGTTGCAGGGTGGGATTTGGAGGAGGAAATGGGGTTGGGTAGAGGGGTGGGGGAGGGAAAGGAGTGGGGGACAGTGGATTTAACCTCAATACCACAGTTGCTCCTGCCTCCAGAGACCCCTCCCCACATTAATGGGACAGGGACAGGGGGTGGGAGGGCTGGCCTGGGTTTGAAATAAGTGACTTTTATAAAAAGAAGTTTTCCTCTACTCTTAAGTTTCTGATTTTTTTAAAAATCAGGGATGGGTTTTGAATTTGATCAGATGCCTTTGTATCACCTTCTGAGGTGATATATCGTTTCTTACTTGACCTACTAATACATGTATTGTTTGTTTGTTTTTTAATTTTTTTGTGGTGGGGAGGCGATTAGATTTATTTACTATTTTATGAAGAGGTACTGGGGATTGAACCCAGGACCTTGTGCATGCTAAGCATGCGCTTTACCACTTGAGCTATATCCTCCCCCCTTTTTAATTTTTATTTATTTATTTTTTTAATTTAAAAAAATTAAAAAAGAAATTGGGGGGGGGGGATTTGTTTATTTATTTTTCTAGTGGAGGTGCTGGGGATTGAACCCAGGACCTAGTGCATGCTTGGCCTGCACTCTACCATTAAGCTATACCCTCCCCCCTACTAATACATGTATTGAGTTAATGGAGTTGCATTATCTTAATCTAGCATTGTCTTCCCAGGGTACATTCTCCTCTGTGGGCTGTGCTGGCTTCTTTCGGTACACTGTGGATTTGGGACGACAGGACCCGATTTAGGTTTTTCTGATGTCTGAAGAAGACCTATCTGTTCTTTTTTCTTTCTTTTTTTTTGTCCTTTGTATTTTTGTCTTTTCAGCTGGACTAAGTGTACAGGGCCTTGTGCCCCCTCAGTGAGGGAGGGCCTGCTGTGTTACGGGAGAAGGCAGTGGAAATCCAAGTGGGCGCAGCAGAAGAAACGGGAGCTGCTAACACAAGGGTGCACGGTTGATGGGGGCTTCAGAAACCGTCAGTGAGAAACTGCAGTTAGCACAGGGGCTGCACCCTTCGGCCTCACGGAGGCCCCCTGTCACAAAAGGAAGTGACTCCTCCTCCCACCCCACTCAAAAGCCTCATCAGTAGGGTTTATGGCCAGAAACTAATTGGTGCGTCTGTATCTTTTTTTTGAAGGTCTGAACATATGCACTAGTGGAAGTGCCACCTCGTGTGAAGAATGTCTGCTGATCCACCCAAAATGTGCCTGGTGCTCCAAAGAGGTATGTGGGCGAGGGTGGGTGGGCTGCACTACCACACACACGTTGACTGTGCAGAGAAAGTGTGTTCAGATGCTGCAGACTACCTCTTCCTGCCAGGACAGTGGTGAAAGAGAAGCTGCTTTTTTATAACATGAATTGGGTCTCAGGTAGTGCTGAATGTTTCAGTCCTGCTTTAGGGAAGCAAGGCCTTCCTTCCCTTTTGTAGGGGAACCAGTCACAACTCTTGTATAGTTTTCTGCTATTTGGTAAAAGACCTGAGCTTGTGAAGTGACTCTGTCGCATAACAATTTAAAACATGCCTGGGTGGGTGGCCGTTGGTAGACACCAGTCATCTTAGAGTGGCTTATCTGAGGATGGATGTTAGGAATTGGCCTTTATGAAATGATTTTATTTGAAAAGAATGGCTGCTGTTTCATCAAGTCCTATAGGAGGGGCTGTAAGTTTGGGGTGGTGACAGGCATATTGCTGTCATAAAGCAGTACGATCAGCAGTGCTTGGCGGGCTAGTCGGGACATGGTAACTTCTAAAGCTCTCGTCTTGGGGGAGATTTCTGGGTCACTTTTCTAAACTGTTGTTAGAACCATGGGGCACAAACCCTCTTTGCACTGGTGCACCATTAAGGCTATTTTTAAAAGAACCCAGGACTTGCCGTTTTAGACTGGCTCAGCCGCTGCTTACAGTGTGTGCTGTGCAGGAGGCCCAAGGGATGGCTCCTGGCGGGCCAGGCCTCTTCGCCGTGATGCTGCCCCAGAGGTCTAGGGGTTCCTTCTGCCTGTGGTGGCTAAAAATGATCCTGTGGGGACCCCTACTTGATGCCACACTCTTTGTACATCTTGTCTCTAATCCTCACAACAGCTCTGTGTGGTGGGTGGTAATACACCTGTTTTATTGATGCAAGTCTGAGTCTCAGAGAGATTAAGTGACTGTTTCAAGGCCACACTGTGTTCCAAGGCTAGGGTTTGAGTCTGGCTTCTGGGACTTCTGAGCACAGGCCCTTTCCTCTAGGCTGCACTGCCTGTTACATGTGACTGTTCTAGAATGTTTTCTAGTAGAGTGAGATTCCTAACCAAGCCGCTTTGAGAGAGAATTCTTCCCAATACATGAACTCTTGGTTGTATTTGTGCTTAATTGTAGTCTTTGTTATGAACTTTCTCTAAACCTGCCAGTGGTTCCTTCCTGACCTGCATGACAAATCCAGGTTCCATGGCCCCTGCCTCCCCACCTTCATCCTTTGCTTGCCTCCAGCGCTTCAGCCCCAGGGAATGACCTGAAGGTCCCCAGAGAGCCCAGACTGATGAGCACCCTTGTGGTTTTCCCTGTGATGCTGCTTCTCCTGGGGGCCTTCCCCCTCCTTCCCCTGACCAACACCTTGCCTTCCAGTTTTCAAGAATCAGTTCAAGACTCATGTACTCTATGAAGACTTTTGTGGTTCCCCCCAGACTCATCTGTCTGTCTGCCCAACCACCTATCCGTCCGTCCATCTATCCATCCATCTCAAATGAGAATGTAAGCCCCTTTCACCAGAAGGTCAGGGCAGGGGTTTTATCTGTTTTCTTCACTGCTGGACACCCCCACACTCAGAATGATGCCTGGCAGATAGTTGTCGCTTAGTAATATTGATGGAAGGCCTTTGTTGGGCGGCTGTTCATTACGTGTCTGCATGAACACACCATGACCACCTCTCTGTCTCCCCATAGTCTGTCCTCCTTCCATAGCACCTGCAACTTCTTATTCTATGCATTTGTTTTCACGCTTGTTACCAATTAAAACATCATCTTCTTGAGTCTCTAAACTATGTCTTATTCATCTTCAGATCTAGCCAAGAATCTGGCATGAATTCCTATTTGGTAAGGTCTGCTAAAAAGACATGGAGTTAGACAACCAAAGTTTGTCTCAGTTTTACCATGACTTACTCCCAGTTTCTTGATAGGTCAAATGAAGGTGGCAGTCCCCACCCTCCAGCATTACTGGGGGCACAAAATGAGGTCAGTTCATGAGAGGGCTTGTGCTTGGGGCTGCTGATTAGCCAGGCCTCCTGAACCTTGTCATCGGTAGGTATTTTCTAGTGAAATGTGGGCAGGGGAGCTGGAAGCCGTCTGAACTGTCCACTTGAGGTTCCTTCCTTTCCTGTGCTGGCACTTCACAGGTCTGACGGCCTGATACTGGTGGTGACTGACCTCATCCCAAGGAGCTGACCACTGTCCTCGCCCACAGCTGGGCCGCCCTGCCGCCCACTGGGCTCCCCCCGTGCTTAGGAAGAGCCTCAGTCTTGGCTGTAGGACCTCCTGTGCTGCCTGCTTGGGAATGAGGCTTCCCATCCTCTTTGGAGTGAGCTGCCCCCAGGGCCTGAGTGTGTTCCAGGGAGCTGAGTTAGGGGAGTTCAGGAATGGTTTTGATCAACCTCTACCCCTAGCAGGACAGGGTGAGTGTGGCTGAGTGCCTTAACCATACTTCCTGGGATGCCATCAGAGAAGTAAGGTATGTGCCAAGAGCACATGACGTGTGTGCACAGAGGGCTGGTACTGAGTGGACAGCCAGGGAGGGCCGAGTCCCTAACCAGTGGGTTCTTGGGGATTCTGATATGCCTGCCCACCCTGTGGCTGCATACCACCCCGGATTAACCCCAGAACACATTCCACTGGGGCTCCCCTGTTCCAGATCCCACAATGGCTACCTTATTTACTTGAGGTGGGGGTGGGAACTCCTTACTCTGAATTAAACACCACTTGTGACCCAATTCCACCTCCTCTCTCCAGTCCCCCTCCTGTTACCGTGTGCTCCCACAGGGGTGGAGTTTGAGTCCGCCGGTGCCCTCACCGCCCCCTGCACAGCACTTCACGCTGGTTCTGTCTACCTCGTCCTGCTGCATGGCCTGTTAACCTGGCTCACCTGTCCTCATTTCCTAACTGGTTTCCTTGGCTTCAGACCTGACCCTCTGGCTCCAAGACCAGAGTTGCCAGACTCTCCCCTACCCCGAATCGAGGATGTGTGGGGTGAGGGCTGCCTGTCTGCACCACACAGCTCAGCCCCTGTCCCTCGTCCTTGGTCATGGCCCTGTGCTGTTCCGGGCCGGCTTGAACACTCCCGGTCCTGTTTGTACCACACAGCATAAAACGGATGACAAGCTCTGATGGGTTAGTATCTATTTTGCCCCTCACTTTTTAAAGTAGAAGTTTGCCTCTACTCTGAGAGAGTGGGTTTCACAGCCCAGCGAGCTGTGAAGAGGTGTGTGTGGGGAGAATGTGTGGATGCTTGTATGGCAAAGCCTGGGGGCAGCCCGCGTTATTTCCACTTACATTTTCTCTCTGAAACTGGCGCTTCGCTGTGCCTAAGTGCAGCAGGAGCTGGGAGACTTCATTTAGCTGTGTGCCCAGGGGGAAAGGGGCAGGGGCTTCTTGCTATAGGCCAAGAGGGCAGCGGGTGTGATGCAGGACAGTGTTTTGGGAGGAGTGGGTGGGGCTGAGGGACCGATGTTCCCCCAGGACAGAAAGCAGGGTTGTGAGAGCTGGGAGCCTGGAGCCAGAGGAGACAGGCAGGCAGGGTGATTGCTCTCAGGGCTGGGGGAGAGGGGAGCCTGTTGGTGTGAAAGGGGGACACCTTGAGGTGATCTGGCCTTGGGCAGTCCAGGCTTCTATGAAACCAGAAGGACCAGGCAGGCAAGGCTGCCCTGTGGAAGCTGGAGTCCCGCAGGGATGAGAACAGGAGGCCTGTGGCACTTGGATCGTGGATGTAGGATGCGGCATGGGAGACTAGGGGAGCCTGGGCTGCGGTGGAGGGTCTTTGCCTCGGAGTGGACGTGGGAAAGGAATGAAGGGATCGAGAGGGCTGGAGGCAGGAATGGGAGGGCTGGAAGCAGGAACAGGAGGAAGGGAACAGATCAGGGGCTGGGAAGCAAGACCAACCCGACTGGACCTCCTGGGGAATTATGGTGGCAGGGAAAGTGGAGGACAAATAATGTACATTCTCCTTTGAGCTGGGCAGAAAGTAAAACCATGAGCATCCACTCCAGCTCACAATGAAACACGGATCTCTGAGAGAACATCTCTTTGTGGTCATGAGAGGAAACATCTCGGCCTGTTGCTGGTGCTTTGTAAGCATTTATTTGTCCGGTGCATTAAGGGAGCCAAGTGGAAGCTGACAGGGATTTCTCTATCCCCGGGGCAGGCAGCACATGTGGTGGTGTTGATGGTGCACAGATTTCAGTTTGTCATCACTTACCTTCTCCCCTCCCCCCCACCCCCAAATCCCCAAGGGCTCTGCTGAGCCAGGGCTGTAGCCTCACAGGGCAGCCAGCTCCCTGCCCCTGCCCGCTTCTCTGCTCCTTCAGTCCAGGGATCAGCCGCTGCTCCCTTTCCTGCTTGGGTTCATTCCTCTTTCCCCAAGGCCTGCAGTTTCTCAACTCTTCCACCCTGCTGTTTCAGAAACAAACAAAACCCCATCCTTTCTCCCAAATACCACCCACATCTCTTTTGAGTTTTGGCCTTCCACAGCGGGCAGCGTGGCACACAGAGGACGTGCTGACTGGTGTGGTGCAGACGACAAGCCTGAGCGCGCTGGCCGCGGTGCCGGACAGCTGAGAGCCTGCCGAGCGCTGGCCTTGGCTGCAAGAGGGAGGTCTGATTGACAAAAATGTAGGGGAGTTAAGTGTTACATTGTTACAGCAAACAGTGGACCTCATTATATCCTCTCTGTAATAGGTGACTGAGGGAGCAGAGAGGGCCAGGTTGTAACAACTCCAAATGCTGGTGTTGTAAGAAAGAGTCATCAAAATTTGGAAGGCCTCTCTTTTCTTTCTTATTTTATTACCACTTAGTGACTAAAAGCTATGAAAGATGTTCCAAGTTCCTGTTCTGTTGCTTCTCTTGGTAATTTGCCTGCAGTGCAGTTACCCTTTGTGAGTCCGTTGATGACAGTGTTTCTGGAGACCATGGACAGACACCTCCATCATGAACTCTCTTCCAGCGTAGAGCGCTGTGAGCACCTGTGAACATTTGAGCTGCCCCATGAGACGCCCACCGTGAAACGAGTTTCCATTTTTCCATGTTGAGATGAAATCTCATACCTGTTTTTCTGCATCAGGTGGATGTTTATCCTCCAAGTTTGATAGGTGGCAGGAAGAGCTCAGCATCTAAGGCAGCAAGGAAGTAACGAAATTCAGTGGGTTGGAGTCTGGGCCGAGTTAGTTTCCTGCGGTGAGATTCAGCGATGACCCTGGGTGAGAAGGGGAGCAGATGAGGCAAAGAACATTGAACTTGGGTCCAGAAAGCTGAGGCCAGAGGAACTTAAACTTCTCAGGTGAACATATGCATGGACCTAGGCATGTGGGCCTCTGGTTCCTCATCTGTAGACATGATGGGCTGGTGCCAGGGATGCATCCAGGATCCCTTCCCCCTGGAACTTGCTGTATTCTGACACTGGCAGAGGCTCAGGTGTCCGGTCTCTGGGAGCTGAAGGCTCTTAGCACATGAGATTTCAAGACGTCACTCATGTGAGGAGGATTTTCTTAATCACAAGTCTTCCTTTCCTCCAAAGGTTTATCATTTGGAGTGTCTGTATTCATTGAATTTGGAGCTTGGAAATGGAGGTATTGAGGCATTGTCTTTATTTATAGTGTTTGTGTACTTGGAAGGTCATAACGACCACAGTACATGCCCCTGGTCTTTGTGGTTTTGGTTTCCTCTCTTTAAATATGTATCTGTTCTTATTCAGAATTAAAATATCTAGAGAGGAACCCAGGGGAATAGAGGAGAAGCTCTTGGGCTTGTGGGGTCAACCCTCCCTGCTGGGTCGGCAGCGCTCTCTGTCCTTTCCTTGGGCAACCAGAGCTCGTACCAGAAATCAGTCATGGCTGTTTTCAGACTCCTTCATGAGAGACCTTCAACCCTTGAGGGGATCCTTCATAGATGTCGAGGTAGCTGCCTTACTCTCAAAAGGTTCTTCAGACCTGCCATACCCAGAGGTGCCTCAGCTGGTGTCTTTGAGGCCCTAAAGCTCTGGGACAATGACAGGACTCAGTATGTAGGTAAAGGTATCTCACAGGCTGTCGAGCATGTCAGTGAAACCACTGGGGCTGCCCGGAGGAGTAAGAAGGTTGACAAACAGGATAGAGAAGGATGGCTCTGAGCCTAAGTCTGAATTTGGTATGAGTGCTGTCATAGGCTGTCCCTTACTGCCATTGAAGCTGGAGCTGTGGAGAAGGGGGCTCCCTGTGCTGTCACCTTGCTGACGTGGTTGGCACTTCTGAAGTCATCCTGCAAGGTGCAGTTTTAATGTGGTCAGTGGTAGTTCTCATGCTGGCAACCAGGTGACAGGAGTTCATGGTCTTCCGTGCTGGTCCATCAAATGTCAACGAAGCCACATGCATTGGAGTGGAGGTTTGCCACAACCTTGAAGAATGTTACTAAGGAGAAATAAGGGAAAGCTGCTACCAACGAGAGGAATGCAGAGGGCTTTGCCCCTAACATCCTTGGGAGCAAAGAAGCCCCAGAGTACTGTCAGGAAAGCCAGCTATGCCAACAAGGTTGTCACTGGCACTGTTTGGCTGCCTCTGAGTTCTTCAGGTTTGGGAAGTATGACCTGGACTTGAAGTCTCCTGATGAGCCTGGCGGGTACATCTTCCCGGACCAGGAGGAGGCCCTGAAGTCCTCCCTCAGGGACTGGGAGCGTCTATCAAAAACAGCCTTTGAGCAGGATGACTGGGAAGCTTGGATGAAGTTCATTGCTGGTGCAGGTATCCAGGCATTAGGGGATGATCTTGAGGAAGCGAATGGCTGATGCTGTGGATGAGGAATCATGCAGCTGCCTCCCAATTTAGGTGAAGCAGATTGGCTCTGTGACCTGGTCTATTCCGGAATGCAAGTTGCTCCAAACCATCGGGTAGGGTGCTGGGGGTTCCCACTGCTCTGGGGAGACTAAAGATTCTTTCCTTGACAGCCTGGTGGTGGGGATATGCACTGGTCTGGTCAAAACAGGTGCACTTTGACAATCAGAACTGGGTGGAGGACAGCCAGCTCCTCAGAACTGGAGGAGCTGGCAGCAAGGCCTGGTGTGCCGGCAAGAAGTTCAGAAATCCTCTAGCCAAGTAAGCTCTGAGCAGATGAGCCCCTGAGCCCTTTCAGCTCCCAACAGCTAATTTAGCCTCTGCTTCAGAGTTTAGGACGGCAGACTGATATCTGTAGGGCCCTTAGGAAGTTAACTCTCCTTTCCCACATCTCTGTGTTGTCTTTTTTTTTTTTTTTTTTTTTTTTTTACTGCTTTATTAGAATTATTATATCAGAGCCAACCTTGGTCATTTGGAACCCAGTTTAGAAACTCTGGCCTTGAAATCTTGTAGTTTCAAGAATAATTATTTTAAGCTGGCGTAATCACTTTTCCCACCTTGCTCCACATGTCTGTGGAGCCACTTCTTCCGCCTACAGTGCCCTGCTAGAGGTTGTTGACAGGCAAGATCTCCTGCCATGTCAAGGGTTCAACACATAAAATAAAATTTTAAAAAAGAGTTTTAGTTATAAATAAGCAAACAAACAAAATCACAGGAGCCCAGAGCAACACATCTGTTTTTACTTATTTAAAAATACTGCGAAGTCTTCTTGACTTCCTGCTCTTGAATCTTGCAAAGGCCCTAATGGGCACTGGCTAGTCTTGGGGCAAACTAGACACAATGAAGGGGGGTCCTTCTGCGTGTTTGTGCCTCTGCGGTCAGGGGATGCTTGAGGCTTTTTGGCAAAGTGTTTTGGGTAGGGGGGCAGGAGGAGGGGGAGGAAGAGAGCATCTGACTCCTCCAGCCAGCACTCCGGTCTGGCACTAGCATCTAGCCAGCTAGAAAGGTAATTTGTTTTCTCCATCCAGCACTGAGAGGGTTTGCTTTGCCATTGAAAACTCCCTTCCTGGAAAATGATCAATGCTTACAGGTATCATACTTGATATAACAAAGTATATAATTTCATTTTCAAGTAAATGGCCCAAACTCCTTGTGTACCAAATTAGGGTGGGTCGTCCTGAAGCCCAGCCTTCTCCTAAATCCAATTTAAGACAGGTTCTTCTTATCAATGTAGCTTTATTGTTTAAACAACAGTAAAGATTAAAAAGAAAAATATCATTTTATTCCCTCTTCCCTAATACCTCATCCATCTTCATTTAAAATTTTTCTTTTGAACCTGCAGATACAATTCTATTTTCTGATTTTTTTCCTCTAGTATAAATGTTTAGAAATTTCTGCTTAGTCTTCATAATTATGTATAATGGCTGTATCATCTACTGAGGTGATATCCTTTTTTTTTTTTTTAAGGATTTAGGGATTTGGCTTACAAGTGTATGATTGTGCTGTTCTAAGGAACATGCAGTATATATCTTCTTACAAAGTTTTGCATTCCTTTTGATAATTTTCTTGTGATAAATTCCTAAGAGGAGACTGTGGAGTCAGGGGTACAATGTATGTCACCACATTACTCTCCAGAATAGTTGTGGCTGCTTGGTGGATGAGGGAGCAGCACAGAAGTTAATTCTTCATTGAGTGACGACTGCTCAGCCACTTATAAGGCATCTTTCACAGACTTTTAGTTTTGCAGCTTTTGCAGCTCAGTTACTTTCTTCTGCTAATCATGTAGACAGGGACATTTTTAAAGGGAGCATTTTGACCATTAAAATAACAACGAAACTAAACATTTTTATTATGCGTTTACAACTTGACGAAGTACTTTCAGTCTAGCCACTCAGTCCTCGTGCTGCGTGGTGAGGCATTTGGGGTGGGGAATATTGTTTTCTCCCTTTTTAGGAGGTGGAATGTGGAGGGTTTAAGGTCGAGGGATGTTGAGGAGTCCACAGCCTGAGGTGTTCTGAGATGCCCTGGCCGCCTCCCACCCTCTTCCCCTGTCTCTGTGCCTCCAGGACTTCGGCAGCCTGCGGTCGGTCACCTCCCGCTGTGATCTGAGGGCCAACCTGGTCAGGAACGGCTGTGGTGGCGAGTTCGAGAGCCCAGTCAGCAGCACCCAGGTCCTGCGGAGCCAGCCTCTCAGCAGCAAGGGCTCCAGCCCCGCGGGGTCCGATGTCATCCAGATGACGCCGCAGGAGGTCACGGTGAACCTGCGGCCTGGTGAGTGCCCTCGGGGTGTACCCGCTCCTGCTGGGAGGATGAGCCGGGAGGGGAGAGCGCAATGGCACAGTGTCCCCAGACCCCAGGATGCAGGCTCCAAGGCCTTTGTAGACGGATGGAATATCTCTGCTATTTTTTAAAATTGTGTTGAAATATGTGCAACATACAATTATCCACTGTAACCATTTTTAAGTGTGTAGTTCATTGGCATTAAGTATACTCACAATGTTGTATAACTATCACCACTATCCGTTTGCAGAAATTTATTATCCCAGAGTGAAACTCTGGACCCACTGAACACTAACTCCTCACTCCCTCTCCACCCGCAGCCCTGGCAACCACCTTTCCACCTTCTGTCTCTGTGAGCTTGATTACTCGAGGTACCTGCGTCAGATAAGTGCACTCACACATGTATTTGTCCTTTTGTGACTGGCTTGTTTCACTGAGCATAATGTCCTCCAGGTTCCTCCATGTTGTGGTGGGAGTCACAATTCCCTTCCTTTTCAAGCTGCATAGTGCTCCGTTGTGTGTAAGGGTACATTTTGTTTATCCATTCATCATCCACTGAGGGACTCGAGTTGTTTCCACCTTTCAACTATTGTGAATAATGTTCTTGTTTTTTAGGGGAGAATGCTGGTATAAGTTTACTCCCTAGCTAATACAAGTTTCTCAGGAAACATGCTGCTTCCAGGAGAAAGTATTTTTTTCCCTGTTAGCAAATCCCATTTTAATGGGTGGTGTTCTACTCTTCAGAGTAGAGATTTTTTTTTATGACCCTGGGGCCTCAGCCAGCCCTGGAGTTGATTGTGATATAAGGGAACAGTTTCTGCGTGCCTACTATGTGCTAAATACTTGACCTACCCAAAGACAGCTGATAGAGTTTTACACCTGAGGAGCCACGTGCCCAAGGTCTCCCAGTTAGCGGGAACCTGACTCAGTCATAGGTCTTTGTGACAGTGCAGCTCATGGTTGTTTCGTGTGCACCACTTTTGTCATCTCACATCTACATGTTAGGCTCCTTGCGATGTCAAGGAGGATGTGAATGTGGCCAAATTGGAAAGCATCACATTGTTGAGAGAAGACAGCTTTTCCCCTCAAAGCCCGTTGATTTTTAGCCTTGTCTTTCTCACTGTCTAGGAAACCCCTGGCAATAACGATTTCCAGGTGGTTTATTCAGACTTCAGGGCGACTGGGCCAGTGGAAAGATGAGGGATCTGGTTGGCCATCCTGGGTTCTAGTTCTGGCTGTGGCCCTAGCTTGGGGGCCCGGGGCGAGCTGCTCCTCCCTTTAGCACCTGAGAGTCTTCGTCACCCTCAGTCCTCAGGCCATGCTCAGAGGCTTAAGCGATACTTCTTGTAAAAATGCACTTTAAGAATATTTAGTTACTGTTTTCAAAGAGTAATGGCCAAAGATGCCGATTTGGAGTCAGCCACATCTAGATTTGGACAGAGAGTCTGCTGTCTCAGAAATGGGTCCAGCTCAGCCCTGTCCATCATGAGCATTCAGTAATGCTTCTTGTTGTTGTTGTTAGGCAGAACTCTGAGTTACTGTGTGTTTGAGAACTGTTTTATCTTGCCTGTTGAATTATCCTGGAAATGAGAAACAAAAGAGGGCGTAAGTGGCCCGGCTGCGTAGAGCAGCATGAACTGCTGGACGTCTCAGGGACCAGTGCTGGGATGAGTTGAAGTTACTGTTTCCACAAGTCATCTCACTGGAAGGCATGCTTAGCCTTTCGCTGAGTGACATACGGTGTTGAGAGCGAGAAGCGAGCCCTTACAGAGCTGTGCGCGTGGGTAGAAAAGAGGTGGCTGAGTCTCTGGGGGCAGATGTTCGGTGGTGTCCTCTGGGGAAAGATGAACTCTCATCATGAGGAGTCAGGCTCAGGGTCAAGGGCTCTGACCTGGAAGGGGATGTAGGAGTTGTACACTATTAAGGTACCAGAACACAGTGTAGGATAGAAGTGGTTACTGACTAAGAGAAATGGTGTATTTTCCTTTTTATCATAGTAACACTATAATGGTGACTTCAAGAGAATTCTTGAAAAATCATCCACTTTAACACAGTATTATCTTTCGTTTTCACTAGATCTTCTGTCTTTATTCATGTGTTCATATTTTTCGTATACTTATAATGTATTTATTATTGTGTACTGTTTTCACTCAATAACTTTTGAAAACAAGGACTGAAATCCACACCTCCGAAAGTTCATAGTTTGAGGGTTGTCATCACAGGAGGTTTTTAACTTTTATTTTGAAATTCCTCATCTAGAGTTGCTCTCAGAGCCTGTGGTGCTTCCTCCAAGAAATAACCTTGATGGTGGCAAATCCTCATTCTTTATGATGGATTTCATTTAGGGAAGAGTTGGCAGTCACACAAAGCCAGAGATGTCACAGTTTTAATTCTGGTTTTTAAAATCAGACTTAAGGTGTCACTCTGAGGCAGAGAGACTATTGTTTGGTTTGACTTTGACTTACCAACTGGGTTTTGAAACAGACCCCAGAAAGAATTTCAGGAAGTGATTTGAGTGAGGGCAGCCTCCTTGGGCAAAGTTCTCCTGGCATTAAATTTATGCACAATGCCTGTTTATATATAAAGCTCAGAGTGTGCTCAATTAAAGAAAAAGGAAGCCTTATTTGGTATAGTCACATCTCTTGCTAAGCATTATGATTCAGTATCCAGTATTGGAAATAACATGGGAAATGTGATCCTTTGTTTGTACAAAGTCATGGCGCTGTGTGTAGCTCTGGTCCTGTGGAAGGTGTAGTGGTGGAGAGCCCATTGTGGAGGTCAAGGTGATGGAGGGGCTGGCTGCCCTGTGAAGACACAGCCAAGCTGTGAGGATGTTTCAGTCTGTAAAGATGAAGACTAGGAGAAGATATGAAAAATACGAATTCCTAGAGCTCTGGAACCTTCTGAACATATTTCTCAAATATGAAAACCCTTGAAGCCAATGGTGCCTCTTAAACTTTTGAAAATTTCATTATTTATAAAGATAACTACAGGCAAAGCCCAGATATTTATTTATTTAGGGGAGGGAGGAATGGTGTGTCACAGCCAGCAACATTTCCAGTTCACCAAGTGCATACTTACCTCAGGTGGATGCCCCCCTGACTCTGGGGAAGGCGGTCAGGTATGTAATGGTTGGTTTCTCCATTACATATTTTTAGAAATGCTTTTGTGTTTCCTCCTTTGCCCTGCTCCCTGCCCCTCCTCCATCCCACACCTCGTAATAGATATTTGCTGAGTGAAATGTAGAACTTTACCAGCCTTATACGGGACAAGTCAAGGACAAGTCTCAGAATAATATGTGAAGTACTTCACCAAGGCAAGGTTATTGTTCCAGAACAAGCCTGGAGGAAAAGAAAACAGAAAGAAAAAGTTTCCTCTACTTTAAGCATGATTTTTTGTTTTGTTTTTTAAAAATTGAGATATAATTCACATACCATGAAATTCACCATTTTAAAGTATACAATTCAGTGGACTGTAGTCTATTTGCAAGGTTGTACGGCATCACCACTGTCTAATTCCAGAACATTTTCATCACCCCCTAAAGACATCCTCTACTCATTCATTATTAGTCCTTATCCTCTCCCTCCCCAGCACATTCAGCCACTAATCTATTTTATGTCACTGTGGTTTTGCTTATTCTGGACATTTCATTTAAATCATATAATATGTGGTCTTTTACGTCTGGCTTCTTTCACTTAGCAAAATATTTTCCAGGTGCATTGGTGTTGCAGCATGTATCAGGACTTCCTCTTTATGGCCAGATACTATTCCGTGGTGTAGGTATAGATATACCACATTTTAGCTGATGAATATTTGGCTGTTTCCACCTTGGAACAGTTATGAATAATGTTGCTGGGAAGGTTTCTGTCCACGTTTCTGTGTGGACATATGTTTTCAGTAATCATGAGTAGATAGCTAGGAGTGGAATTGTTGGGTCATGTGGTAATTCCATGTTTAGCTTTTTGAGGAACTGCCAGATTTTAAGCAGGCTTTTGTATAAACACAGGCTCATGTTTTCCATTTTGTTTCCAATCCTGGAAACTGTATGTCAGGATAACAATCTTAAAAAAACTTTAACAAAGGACATAAAATTCTTAAGAAAGGGCATAAACTTTAGAATAAAGCATGTTGAAATGGTGAAAAGCTGGAGGTGGAGCAATTAGGAAGGGTTTACTTAAGTCTTTATTTGCCTTAATCCCTTAGCTTCTTAAAAAATGACCTTTGATTAGTAGCTTTAAAATTTTTTTAACTTTTTATTTTGAAATAATTTTCGAGTCACAAGAAGTTGCAAAAATAACAGAGAGTTCCTGTGTACCCTTCTCAGCTTTTCCCAATGATAACATGTTATATAACCAGAGTGTGTTACCAAAGCCGGGAAACTGACCAGGGTACCATACTGTTAACTAAACTATGGGGGATTGGTTGCTTTTGATACAGGTTTCCTGCCAGCCCCTGTCTATGCTGCTGTTTCCCCTTCTCCCATGTTCTGCTTTGTGGAGGTGCCAGGTGCCTGACTTTGGTATCGCTTCTGCTCCCCAGACTGACATTGCACACGCTTCAGAAGACTTGATGATGGGTGGATAAGTGTTTTGCTGTGGACTGAATGTTTGTATCTCTCTAACATTCATATGTTGAAATCCTAACCCTCAGTGTGATGGTATTAGGAAGTGAAGTTGGGCCTTTAAGCGCTGATTAGGACAAGGGATGGATCCCTCGTGAATGGAATTTGTGCTAGGAAAAAAAAAATAACAAACCAAAACCAAAATCCTCACAAGATCCTGAGAGCCCTTCCCCCTTCAGTCTTATGAGGACAGAGCAAGAAGTCAGCTGTCTGCAACATGGAAGAGGGCTCTCTCCAGAACCCCACCCCACTGGCCTGATCTTGGACTTCCAGCATTTATGGAAAGACATTTCTTTCTTTCCTTTTTTTTTTTTTTATTGAATTATAGTCAGTTTACAATGTTGTGTCAATTTCTGGTTTACAGCGAAATTTCTGTTGTTTATAAGCCGCTTAGTCCACAGTACTTGTTACAGGGGCCCGAACTGACTAAGATGAGATTATTTGCAGGGAAACTAGGAATGCCGAGCCCTGTAAAGGCCAACCACGTCTTCAGATGGCTCTGTCTGTCCAGGGTCAGAGTTCCGAGGTGGGGGTGGGGTGGGGTGCAGCACAGCCGCCTTGTTCTGGCCCAGTGAGGCTATTCTTTGGTTCTGGGTCTGGATTTAATTCTGAGTACTGATTACCTTCTGCTGCAGTGAACAGAAGAACTGGATGATAGTCTTAGGAGGTGTGTACTAGGACCCTAATTCCCTGTTCAGCTGTTGTCCATTTATAATACCGCTGATTTTAATGTTTCCATTCTTTTAATTTCTAGCTCAGAAATGTAATTCTAGAGAATCAAAAATTACTTAGATTGGGGATAGTCAGAGTCTTTTATCTGTTGAGGTATTACTTTATCTTAATGGTTGAACAAAAATCAGTCTTAAAAAAACCAAAAGTTTTTGCTGAAATTCTCTACCTTCGTTCTCCAGGAATGTTTGTCATGTGATATATGTCCCTAAGGACAAAAGCTAATTTTCGCTTTTTATTGAAGGCAAGACAGAGAGGTGAAAGCTTTAAAAATACATTTCAGAGGGAATGCTAGTTGATACTTGATTATGGTGGGAAACCTATGCTTATGAGCCAAGCAGTGGCAGGAATTCTGTGCAAAATACAGTTGGAGCTGGGTGCTTTGGAAACAGGAAAAACCAGAAGGCTATGGGAGGGGCTGCCTACAGGAGTAGCTTCCTTCTCACAGGTGCCAGGTGATCAGCTTGTCTTTGGGGCTTGCTTTATCCTGCTTCTCTAATCTTCTGCTGGCCCTGAGGTGGGGATTACGTGGAATGGCTGCAGAGAGGAGGGGTGCAGCCGCACGGGGAGATGAGCTTATAGGGGTCTTACGTGGAGAGGGAGGAAGGGGACATGTGGGCTGGGCTGAGCTGATGTCACCAGAGACAGGCACCCACAGGGAAGGTGAGCCTGGCTCTCACTCTGCTGGCCACATGGGAGGTGGTGACTCTATAGGTGGTGCAGAACTGGGTGGCTGGATGTATTGTCGAGTGCTTCCAAGTGTGTGTGGTTCTGGAAGTGTACCCAAAGGTGGAAAATGTACCCAGACCCTCTCCTGGCAGAGGTGCCCCCAGCCTGCAGCAGCGGCTTCACCTTCAGTCAGCTAACCACGGAGCCTCCCTCTCTGGGGAGTTGGGGCACCATAGCTTAACTCCCACTCGCAGGGCCACACTGAGAACTGGTCCAGAAATGTCAGTCCCTCCAAAACCTGCTGATGTTCCCGAGGCAAAGCTTGTACTGCAAACCACACGACAGGTCAGTAAATTGAGAGATGAGTTGTTGAGGCAAGCAACAGTGACTTTATTTGGAAAGCCAGCAGACTGAGAAGATGGTGGCCTAGTGTCCCAAAGAACCATCTTCCCTGAGAATTCAGGCTTCTTTTATACTAAAAAGAGAGGAGGGGAAGTCCTGGTTCCCACCAGACTCTCGAGGGGATGTGTTAATTTCTTCCTTCCTGGAGCCATTCACAGGTGGGCTGTTCAGGATGGTTCCTATGAGCTAAACAGAGGTATTTTAGCTTAGAGCTCGCTCGTTAGCTTGGAGGCAGGTTCCCGGCGGTGGGCCATTATGTACAATGTAAGCTCATAGGCAACATCCCTTTAGTGATTAACCTGTCATGGAATGCAGAGGTTCTTCCCTGTTACACTGATAGAACATTCCATCATTGCCAAGGCCCATTGAGAAGTTTGTAGCATTTAAAATCGGCATAGTTGAGGTAGCAATAAACCCTCAGTCTGAAGATTAATGGTTTTACCCTTTTTCTTACACCCCTTCCTTTCTGGAAAACTGGGAGAGAAATATTTCTTTTTAATATTTGCAGCCTCCCTGTAGGGAGACACGTGTGTCTGTGTGTCTGTGTGTGTTTCAGTGCTTAATTCCTCTTAGAATTTGATGGCAAGAGATTTCTCACTTCAGAATGGATACTCTCTTAGCAGAGAAAGAGACCGGTACATCACATCTTGTTTCCCTCTTGCCTTCATGTCTGGAAAATTTGGAGTTGAATGGCTATTAGCTATTTACACTCAAGTTTTTGGCAGAATGTTCTGTCTCTCTTTTTATTCCTACAGGAAATTGCTTTAAAAACTGACTTTCAGGGGAACTGAGGCTGAAGTTTTTCTTGTGGAGGAGCAGATGTATGGTGTTTATATACGTGGTCTCCTCAGTACCTGCAGGAATTAACATCCTCCCGGTTTCACTGATCCAGAAACTGAGCAGGAAGTTTAATGGCCCCTGAGATCTCAAATCCTTGGTGACAAGGTCTGGATTCCAACCCAGCTCTTACTCTCCAAGGCTGGTGTCCACTTCCCTCCCGTGGGTGCCTCCCAGCCTCCGTGAATCCAGGCTAGTTCCCTGTTTCCTGGTCCTAAAGTGCTCATCAGTTAATTACTCATAATCCACAGAGAAGGTGGAAGTGGATTCTGGATTGAAGAAAGTGTAGCTGGGAACTTGGGGGAAGGACACAGGTGACAAAAAGCAGAAGACCTCACAGAGAGGTCATGGGATGGGGCGGGGGGCGGGGCATGATTGCAGGCCCTGCCGCCCCTCCCCCACTGAGATGTGGCCCCCAAAGATGGGAGGGGCCCTGTGCAGGGACCTGCTCTGTCTGCTTGACGGGAACCAGAGACAGACATTGCAGCAGCCCGGAATTCATTCTGGAAAAAAATCTCGAACATTCCTCTGTTTGAGTCAGACTCCCATGGTTTTTAAAAATAGGCTCCTACCAACAGGCAGCCCAAACTACATCAATCCTGGGGCGGCTAGAACAGCACATGCAAAGACAAGTTGGGAAAGCGGGCTTGGCGCTGTCACTCAGGCTACAGTGGTAATTAAAATACTTCATTTGGGCAGGTCTTCATGGCTACAGAATACTTCTCTCCCCCCTCAGTGCTTCAGCCTTAATGCTGTGGTGGTGGTGTTCCTGCCATTTTACAGTTAAGGAAACTGAGGGCTGGGCTGCACCCCTAGTCGAGGGGCAGAGCTGGAACTTGAACTTTTGGCCCCGTGATTCTTCACGGTCTAGTTAATGAAGTATGCCTCGTCTGGGGTGGGATGAGGGGAGGGGTCCCAGAGCACAGGGTTCCCTATCCTGCAAGTTCTCGAAGGCTTCAGCTTGCTGGTTGTCAGCTTGAGGTGGAAGATTGGTTCCTCTGAGGTGTGAGTGCTGGCAGATCAGGCGTGGACCCTTGTGCGGGAGCCAGACCACCTTTCCTCTGAGCCTGCAGAGTACATCTGGACTTCAAGTGCGTGTGGACAGTTCCACTCGAAGACTTCAGGGACATCTCTTGGTGCCTCTGAGAGCTGATGAGACTGAGGGCAGGTGGAATTACTCGGTATGCTTCACTTCTTGATGCTCTTTCTGAACGATGTGTTTTTAGAGATTATGAAATGATGTGGGATCATTGTCCTGGCGTGAGTCTTCCTGTGCTGACTTGGGCTTTTCTGCACACCCTGCGGGGTGAGCTTGCACAGGCCACGCCTTTCAAACGCTGGCTTTTTCTCTTTGTTCTTTTCCTCTGAATCAATTCTTTTTCCCTTTGTCTGTTGGCTATCTTATTGTAGAACCAAAAATTATTTTCTCTTATAGCTGGTAGACAAATCTAGTAGTATTTCTTTTCCTTTTCTTCTTTCTCTTCTTTTTTTAAGAAGGTTTCTTGTTTGTTTGTTTTGTAAAGTTATTTTTTGTTTTTTTTGTGGGGGAGGTAGTTAGGTATATATGTATTTATTTTAATGGAGGTACTGGGGATTGAACCCAGGACCTCGTGCATTCTAAGCACGCACTCTACCACTGAGCTATGATTTCCCCCTTTTCTCTTCTTTTTGATGGTGCCAAAATTTGGAGTATGTCTTCCTGTATTTACATGTATACTTTCTGATAATAATGATTTGTGTCGGTGGTGTCAAATATGCCCAAGAACTAAATACCGTTGTTTGATAAATGACTGGGGAGCTAGAAATAGGTGATATGGCATGAGCATAAACATTTTTGCCCTTTGAGGGTATTTTAAGTAACCGTCTTTGTGTCCCCACTCTCCTTTGCCTTGTCCATCTCTCCCTTCCCCACCTCAGTTCTTACTCATGTCTGTACCTTTCTTTTGTTAATTGCCTCCCTGTTTTCTGTTTCACACCCACCTTTATGTCTCCTGGCCACATCGCCATCTTGGCCAGTCCTTTCTCTGAAGTTGTGTGGTTGGTGGGCTCCTCTCACTCAGTTTGTGTCCATGAAATTGTCTGGCTCACTGTCCACCAATTACCTAATAACAAACTTTTTTTTGCTGAGAAAACAGAACACTACGAAGGAGACTGGTTCTTTTTTTTTTTTTAAACATTTTTTATTGATTTATAATCATTTTACAATGTTGTGTCAAATTCCAGTGTAGAGCACAATTTCTCAGTTATACATGAACATATATATATTCATTGTCACATTTTTTTCTCTGTGAGCTACCATAAGATCTTGTGTGTATTTCCCTGTGCTATACAGTATAATCTTGTTTATCTATTCTACATTTTGAAATCCCAGTCTATCCCTTCCCACCCCCCGCCCCCTTGTCAACCACAAGTTTGTATTCTACGTCTAGAGTCTATTTCTGTTTTGTATTTATGTTTTGTTTGTTTGTTTTTAATTTTAGATTCCACATATGAGCGCTTTCGTATGGTATTTTTCTTTCTCTTTCTGGCTTACAAGATTATATATCATGACCAAGTGGGGTTCACCCCAGGGACACAAGGGTGGTTCAACATACGCAAATCAATCAATGTAATACATCACATCAACAAGAGAAAGGACAAAAACCACATGATCATCTCAATAGATGCAAAAAAACCTTTTGATAAAATTCAACACCCATTTATGATGAAAACTCTCACCAAAGTGGGTATAGAGGGAACGTATCTCAACGTAATAAAAGCTATGTATGACAGATCTACAGCCAGCATAGTACTCAATGGTGAAAAACTCAAAAGCTTCCCACTAAAATCTGGGACAAGACAAGGCTGCCCACTATCACCACTCCTATTCAACACAGTCTTAGAAGTCCTAGCCACAGCAATCAGGCAAGAGAGAGAAATAAAATGGATCCAAATTGGAAAAGAAGAGGTAAAAGTGTCACTATATGCTGACGACATGTTACTATATATAGAAAACCCTAAAAGGAGACTGGTTCTCAAAGAGTTTCTTTAAAAATGCTGTCTCGTGTTTAGAGCGGCTTCTTCAGCACTCAAATCCCCTTCAGTCACTCTGCCTCCAAGAAAAAGATTCCTTCTGAGAGGCACACAGTCACTAAAGAAAACTCAGAGGTGGACCGGCTTTGAAAACAAAACCCATCCCTGAACTCAGCCCCAGCAAGCTGGATGACCTCTCACACACACGGTCTCTCTGTTGGCACAGGTGAGCAGACGACCTTCCAGCTGCAGGTTCGTCAGGTGGAGGATTATCCTGTGGACCTGTACTACCTGATGGACCTCTCTCTGTCCATGAAGGATGACTTGGACAACATCCGCAGCCTGGGCACCAAGCTGGCCGAGGAGATGAGGAAGCTCACCAGCAACTTCCGACTGGGGTTCGGGTCTTTTGTAGACAAGAACATCTCTCCTTTCTCCTACACAGCACCGAGGTACCAGACCAACCCCTGCATTGGGTAAGTGACCAGCTGCCCTTCTGTTGGGTGGGGAATGGATCAGCAGGAAGGCTTAACCTGAGGACAGGACTCAGGAGGGCATATCTGGGTAGGGGGAGGGAACCTGGCTTAGGTGTTAAATCTGATGACACTGGTCCAGTTCTCCCGTTGTCTCTGAGTGTGAAGAAATGAACTGTTACAAGATTGCATAAAGAGGTAATGATCATAGCTGCTTTGTTTTCCTGCCTGCCTGACACAGCACTGTTTGCTACGTGAATAGATTTTGAGAATGTTCTCAGGAAGTGATGGACCCCAGGTGATCAAGGAGGGAGCCGGCAGAACAACGTAAACTTTCCCCTCGTTTGGGTTACCTGAGATGTTTGGGATAAGTGAATGCACAGTCTGTTGTTGGTGTTTATATAAATAACTATAACTTACCTGGACAAAACAAAATGAAAACCCTGCATTTTATAGGTATGTTTTTTCCCCAATATAAATACTTGAATTAGAAAATATTTGACAAATTGGGAGAGAACAGGAGTTCTAACTGCCGCAATGAACAAATCCAAAAGCATGTAGCGGCTCAGACTTGATGGAAGTTTATTTCCTGCTCACCTAAGTGCACGTGGGTCTCCTGATCAGTGGACACCTGTCCTCCAAGCAGTGACTCAGGGATCCAGGCTCCGTGTGTCCACGTGTGGCTTGTAAGGTCGGCTCCCTGGAGAAGGACTGGACAGGACAGAGTGGCCTTTGCGCCTACATTCTGTTCTGCAGAACTGGGTTCCAGCAGGGAGGCTTGGGAGCCAGACTGGCTGTGTCCAGGCAGAACAGGAAAAAGGGATTGGTGCATAGTCTCTGCCATGGTGCGTTTATGTCACTTCCTTCACCTCCCCTAACACAACCTCTGTGAGGTTGGTTGGTTTCCTTCCTGGTCTTTTAAATATTCTTTTAAATGGTGAGATTATGCAGTGTGACAACAAGTGATAACTTCCTAATTTTTCTTGCCTCATCTCCACGTTTAACTTTAGTTAGGCTTTGGCATGTAAGGTCCCAAAATAGTCACTAGATAAGGAATAGCTAAGACTTAAGTTCTTACTAAGCATTAGGCATCCATTGTACTAAATATCTTATATGGAATATCTCACTTAAATCTCATAGCAGTCTTCTGAGGTCTCTAAGGTAGAAGTGAGCTGTATCTTAAAGGTGAGGAAACCAAGGTTTAGAGAGAATAAACAACGTACCCAAGATTACACAAATAGTAAGGGGTAGATTTGGAATATAAATCAAGATGAACTACTTCCAGCTCTATGTTTCCATTAATATAATGCTTATTTTTCCTCCATCCAAATCACACCGCCACACAGATGCTGTACCTGAGTTTGAGTAATAGTTCCTGTTCCAAAACCACCCACCTCTGGGCACTTGCCTGAGGGTAATGTTAGGCTTTGCTACAGTGATAAACAGTCCCCAGATCTCAGCAGCTCAACACAATGAACGTTTATTTCTTCAAAGATAAAAAATGTACAGAATCTGATGGGAGCCACTTTCTGTGGCAGCTCTTCTTCAAATGGTGACTCTGGGATTCAGGTATCTTGTGATGTCATTTTCAATTCTTGGTCTCCTTGGCTGCCCCTGGGGGGAAATGCTGTTCGTAAGCCCCTAAGCCTGCCTGACCTGCCAGCTCGCCTTTGGTAGCCTCAGCGGCTCCCAGCTCTGGGTTGAGGTGGGTAGGTGAGGCGAGGTGGTTTTTACTAGAGGTGGGTGTCCTTCTGATCCTTCTGTGCACTCTCCTAGAAGCTACCATAGATCTTCCCCCGGGGAACAACACAGCTGGTGGAAAAAACAGTAAGATAAGAAAGTGTTTTAGATACAAATGAGATTCTAAGCTCCTTAACCATGAAGAGCTCCTAGGAGTAGTCATTTGCTGGGTTAGGTTCCTCCTGGCCACAGGTGGCTGCTGGCATTATTGTTGCTTTGGTCCTGTCTCCAAGGCCCTTTTCAGCTGTGTCCCAGTGCCACATGTCCTTTTGTTGGAGTTCTGCTACTTAGCAAGAGCAATGGCATCTTAGTCAAAACTGTTTTCAGTTCCTCTGAAATAGTGATTCTTTCTGCTGCTTTTCACCTCTGCCATCTGCTTGGGCCCTGTCTCCGGACAGACAGGCTGTGTTCCCGCTTCCATCTTCTGGGGACCATCAGCAAATCATCACAGGCTAGATTGGAAGCTGGCAGAGGATGAAGGACTGGCTTGGGGCCCTCAGCGTTTGAATAGTCAAAGTTACTACATTCTACTTATTCAGAGCTCCTTCTCCCAGCCAGAGAAGGCAGAACCAACTGCAGACAGTAAGTCTCACTGACAAGCTGCTTGGGAGACAGGAAATCCGGTGAAGAATAAGAATTTTGAAGGAAGTATCAGGTCTGTGTTATGCAGATCTCTCTTCCTGAAGCTGGACAGCACACTGGGGAGTGCCTCCATGGCTCGGTGAGCAGGCTGAGGTTATCGCCCCCATCCATGCAGTGGACCGTGTGCGGTCCCCTGGGTGTCCTCAGAGATGCCCTACTGCTCCTGGTGGGGTGGGGCAGAGCAAGCTGGGGGATGTAATCTGGCTGTTCCTGTTCCTGATCCAGGCTATATATGTGCTTTGTTTGCCTTCCTAAGTTTCTGCGGCACTGTGAATTAGTTACCAACAGTTAAAAATAGAAGATTTAACCAGAAATAGCCAGGATTTCTAGGATTTCTAAAAAAACAAGGAGATCTGGAAAAGGCTGGTTTGTGCCATATGTTGTTTGGCTGCCACAGTCCCTACCACTCCCTCCTGTCTCCCAGCTGGCCGGCTTCCCTAGTTTTGTTACCAGGCCCTCTCCAGATTCTTGGACAGCAGTACCATAGATACTCATATCACTCCCACAAGACTCTTAGGCGAGCAAAGCTTTTAATTGAAAGGATAGCTTGTGTACAAGCAGAAGGTGAAAAAGAGTGCCAGCTTCCCGAGGACTTTCCGGGAAGGGGTTTTAAAGGCCATGTGAGGGAGGGGGCCCCAGGAGCCTGATGAGCTTGTGCTCAGTTTTTGGATTGGTTGGCTTCATGGTGAAGTTTTGAGCATCACCAGCCTTCTGGTTTCAACCAGTCTGGGGTCCCCGTGCTTGTAGTCAGCCGTTTGCCTCTGGTGGGGGCCCGCTTCCGGCCCAAACGACCTAGCGGTGTGTGTCAGGCCTTTATCTGTGTCTTTCAGGGAACTGGGACTTCGGTGATTCTGCTGGGTGGTGGATTTATAGTCCTGCTTTTGTCCTTGGAAACCATGTATGTGTATCAGTGGAACAGAGATGGAGCTAATCTTTTACTCCTGTGGGTGTTTGGTTATTGTCTCAGAATCGCAAGGTTGTAGGCACTTTGTTTGACTGGACCTGTCAAGCCCCCACGCTCAAGGCCGGGCCCTTGGTCCTTTTCCGAAATGGCTGTACCCTTGTCTTCCTGTCTCAGTTTGTGTTCCATGCATGGCTCCGTAGATGCTGTCTGTGAACCTTGCTTATTCTTTTCCTTCCTCCCAAGTGGAGAGAAAACCACAGGGTTCTCTCTCAGTGGTACCTCTGTTAGGTGGTTCTCCCCTGTGGTGGGAGTTTCGGGGAGACAAGGAGTCAGGAGGGGTGATCTAACCACCTGTGCAGGGCAGCTCAGAGAAGAGAACCAGTTTTTCTTGGGGCTTTCCTGCGGTTTGTCCCACCTCCTTCTGCTCCGTAAGTTTCTGCCAAAGGATAAAGCACTTAGACTCATCCCCTCCCGTCTTAGAATGCACCAGAAATGCCAGAACTGAAGTGAGTAGTACTGGGGCTGCCATGGAAAGAAAAATAATTAATAAGTAAAGGAATTTAATCATCAAAGAACTGTTTAATTGCTATTCTGAGTAATAGGAATAGTGTCACTGGGAAGAGTCACATGATGTTCACTGATAACAGGATTTGACAGATTAATCCAGGATGTTATTTCTGGTTCTGAACACCTTTTCTTTTGTTAGAAGTATTGGGCTGTTGTTGAAATACATGCCTTGTCTTATTTCCATGTGGGATCTAAAAAGGCCAAACTCACAGAAACAGAGCAGAGTGGTGGTTCCCAGGGGCTGGGAAGTGGGGGTGGGGGAAATGGGGAGATGTTGGTCAAAGGGTACAGACTTCCAGTTATAAGATGAATACGCCCTGGAGACCTAATGTACAGCATGATGGTGACAGTTCACAATACTATACTTGAAATGGTATATAATTGTATACTTGAAAGTTGTTATAGGAGTAGAGCTTAAATGTTCTCACCATATACACACACACACACACAATGGATGTCACATGTAAAAATCTTTGCAAGTGAGATAATACATTTCATCCTTCCTCATTTATATTTCTTCTTACCCTTCATATTTCTTCCAAGAGGTCATGTACTCCTTCACCGCCTTGAAGATTTCACTGTCTTCTGGCGTGTCTTATAGCTGATG
This sequence comes from Camelus dromedarius, assembly GCF_036321535.1. NCBI lineage: Eukaryota > Metazoa > Chordata > Mammalia > Artiodactyla > Camelidae > Camelus > Camelus dromedarius. The sequence continues at coordinate 62,553,648 of NC_087437.1, forward strand.
AGAAGTCTGCTGTCCATCTAATGGGTTTCCTTCTCTCTGGTAGCTTTTAATATTTGCCTGTGCTTTCCATGTTCTATAATGCTGAGCACTCCAGGGTGGCTGGGTTGGATTTAGTACTTTTATTTACATTGCTCAGAACTTGCTCTGCTTGTTTACTCTGAAAATACAGCTTTATTCTGGAAAATTCTCAGACATCATCTGATTCCTTTCTCTGATTCTCTCCATTTTTCTTTCTAGCACTACTAGGTGTGCGTTCAGGCTTCTCTTTCTAAACTTCATGCTTCTTAATTTTTCTCCCATTTTCTACCTCTCTCTTGCCCTTGGCTGCAGAGTAGGAAATTTTTTTCCAGTTTACCATTTTGTTCTTCAGTTTTCTAATCCATACGCTGAAGTTTTGTTTTTGAATTCCAGTGACTTCTTTTTTATTTGGTTCTTTTTCAGACTTCTGTTTTTCATACTATCTTTTCATAGACTTCTGACTTTTTTCCTTTCTAATAATATCCCATTCTGGTCTGGCATATTTTATTCCTTCCTCTCCTTCAGTGTTTGAGATATCTTTGTTTGAAAGTACTTTAGAACACTTTGTTATCTGCTTCCTTCAGTTGGTTGAATTTGCTGACATTCCAACATGGTGGCTTATTTCTCGTGGGGCCTCTGGCTTTTTCATTAGCTTCTCTTCATCAGATGGTTTTCCATCTGGGGATCACGCGCCTCAGGTGTGCTGACTCCCCTGCAGGGTGGCTTTATGTCCCCTGTTGCCAGGATCCTCCGTTTCACTGTGGGACTAGTTTTCCTCTTTATTTCTCAGCTGGGGGTTCGTTCCCTGTAAAAGTAATGAATTCTGACTTGTTCAGGTCTGGAGTTACAATCTTCATGGGTGATTCATCTTGCCCTGGGCCTGAAGTGCATCTTCCTTACTTCTTTCCCAGGCCAGTGGCTAGAATCTTTCTGTTTTTGATTTTAATGACTGGGCAGCTCTTTGTAGGAGTCAGCTTTACGCAGAGCCCTGTTCCGATCTCTCCTCCATCCCTGTTAGAACCAGCCCCAAGGCCCTGTCAGGTCCCAACACACCAGGGGGCCCTTCGGCGGGAGCTCCTGCTCCCTTCCCACCTGGTCTCTTGAGTCCATTTGTGGAATGGTTTCCTCTTGGTTCCTGGCACCCGGGATTTCCCTGCTAAGCTTCCAATCTTGGCTACATATTAACATTTTTAAAGACTATACTCTACCCCCCAGTTCTCTACGTTTAGAGAAAGAGGGAAGCTCCTTCCTTGTCAGCGCGATGACTCACAGGGTTATCTTGCAGCATTAGATTGTTTTCTGGATCCCTAGATCTAGCGTCTTCAAATTGGATTCATTTGTACACACACAAGCAATCCCTCAGGCTCTTTAAGCATATATATTTTATTTATCTTCTTGGTTCATAATCCTTAATCTAGTAACTCCCAGTCCACGGCCCTAACCTGGGGCCCTATGGCACAGACACAGGGTAGGGGTGGGAGGGCTTCCTGGCACGAGACCCTCAAACACCCAGATCTTGAGGTCACTCCGACAGTGCTCCCAGGGGTTAAATTAATTAACTAGTCACACAGGACTGTGCGGACATTCAGCAGACCCTGTGTGACAAAGCTGTTTTCCTCTCACCAAGAGGTGACTCTGGTTTGGTTATTCTAAATTCTCTGCAATGAAAGCATCTCTCTGGCAAACACATTTTGTAGTTCCTGATTATTAACAGTAGTTCTCCACAGTAAAGATGGATCTACTCACTACTGTTTGCAGGAAGGGAAGGGAAGCGGTAGAAAATGCTGAGCTAACTTAGCCGAGCTTTTCACAGCTTTTCTGGTTTTCTCATTGAACAGCAGTTACTGTTCTGTTCCCCTCCTCCCTTTTTCCTCATCCAACCCGACCAACCGTGACAGCACTCAGACACCTGAGGTCCTCCACCATGGACGGGACCTGCATGGAGGGTGAAGTTGTGGAGGGAGAGCCAGGGGAGTGAGCATGTGTGTCTATTTCTTTCCTCCTGGGCCACCCCTCTGTCGGACAGCTAGGCTGGGACCTCAGCTCAGTTCCTGCTCTCTTTGTGGCGAAGTGAGACAGGGACGGACAGTTTGGGTGGCACAGGTTATGGAAGAGTCTGAGCTGTCCGGGCACAAGGGGCAGAGAAGGTATGGGGAGAAGGAATAGGGAGCGAAGCAAAGGAAAGGCAAGCGGGGACAGCCTCTGGCTGCTGCTCCCTGTCTGGAGGGCACTGTGGCCATGATGGCAGTGGGGCTGACTGGCCAGGCTGGCTTGTTGAGAGTGACTGATGAAACAGGTACTAGAGGCCCTGACGGGGGATGAGATGGCCTCTTAGGAAGCCTGAGGTTGCTTCTTTCATGGAGTAGGGGAACCTTTCAGTCCTGCCCTGGCCACTCTCTTGGGCAGGTAGGCGGGAGCCCCTAGCAGTTGCTAAGCGTGTTTCCCTTCCCACGCACACAGCCTGAGTTGGATTATGAAGTCTTCCCCTTATGCCTCTCTGTTAGTGTTTGTTTTTCATCTTTTGTTCAGAAAGAGAGGCTTCTTTAACATGGCCACAGACCTGCACAGTCTGGTCCCGCTGGCCTCCCCAGCCTTCCCACAGCCCATCTTTGCCCTTACTCCCTGCACTGCAGTCTCACTGGCCTGCTTCTGCCCTGGGGCTCTTGGTGCTCCTTCTGCCACAGGGCCTTTGCATGTGCTCTGGCCAGGACGCTCTTCCCTGTCTCTGTTTTTACTCCCCTTTTACTTAGTGAACCCATCTGTGAAACAATGCCAGGCCCCTCTTCCGACTTCACTGGCTGTATATCCAACCAAATCTAGAACTGTGGCTAGGATCTAACCTCCTCCAGGAATGGCGCCACTTGGGGTCTCTACTGCAGGCTAAAGATGAGAGCACCCAATATTTCAGGAGAAAGACATGGCATCAACCTCCACTAGAGACGCAGTACTTCCCTTTTTCCAAATTCCCAGGTAGAGTTTTCCATTTGAAGATGGTTTGTATGTAAACAATTTTTCTTTGCATCTAGGAGAGCTGATGGTTTGTCATTCCAATGTTGATAAAATGAGTGAAGAAGCAGAAAGAACATTTTCTTTCATTCCAGTTGCATTCAGCGTGTGTCCATGTGCCAGCACGTCCTGTGGGCTCTGAGTGGGTTGACCTGAGGGGTTCTGTGATCCTCTGTCATGTGCAGCAGCAGAATTGATGTAGGAAGCTGGATTCCCAGAGTCACTCTGCTCACACTGCCCTCTCTCAGCATCTCCCGCCTTCCTCAGCCCGAAAGAGCCTTCCCTCGGCGCTGCCTAGGCTGCGGTGCCTGGACACCAGTCCCCTGCCTCTTCCAAGGCCCACCTCAGGGCTCCTCCACGACGTCTTCCTCTGACTACAGCAGCCCACTGTTATCTCTACTTCCTTTGACCCGTTTGTCCATTGCATTTACTTACAACCCGGTATATGCCGTCTTGCCTACAGTTTAAGGCTTGTATTTGGAGAGTAGGGACTGTTCTCTGTTGTCCCCACTGTCCTCTGTTGTCCCCACTGTCCTTGTCCCAGGGGCATATGATAGGTGTTGAGTAGATACTCGTTTGTGTCGCTCAGGGCATTCAGTAAATGCACAGGGTACTTGGTTGTTAAAGATTTAGAGACAGTGATGGAAAAGTGACTCTTCTTCTCTTTCTCTCTAGTTACAAGTTATTCCCCAACTGTGTCCCCTCCTTTGGGTTCCGCCATCTGCTGCCTCTCACAGACAGAGTCGACAGTTTCAATGAGGAAGTTCGGAAACAGAGGGTGTCCCGGAACCGCGACGCCCCGGAGGGCGGCTTTGATGCGGTGCTCCAGGCGGCTGTCTGCAAGGTAACCTTCCCCTCTGGCCCTGTCCCTGCATGGCAGGTCACAGAAGAGGCGTCAATGCGGGTATTGGCACAGCCTACAGGAGACGGCAGATTCTGAGCCACCCCAGCCTGTGGCTCCTGTCCACTCTTACATCAGAGGGTGAGCTCAGTGGACCCTTGGGGAAATTTACAACAGTCAAACCAGCCGGAGTGCAGGGATGGCTCAGAGCTGGTGTGTGTCTGTGTCGGGGTGTGGCTGTGTACAATGGGTTGTTGTCTTTGCCAGAAGACAGCTGTTCTGTGTTTCTACATTTGGCTTTTTTGCTTCTTTTCGAGGGAAAAAAGGAAAGGTCAAGCCATATGCATAGAATCTTATAGAGCTTTATGGCTCAATTTTGGTAAATGTTAAAGATTGCTCTTATGGGGACTCCAGCTGAAAGAGAATCGCACGTCATCTTTGTTTGCATTTCTGTTTGTTTTTATCCTGCTTCTCTGTGATGTATGAATCCAGAGGGAGGACACAGACTTAGGTCAGAAATGAACTCATGCTTTGAGAGGTTCCAATCTCAGCGAAATATGTAAATGGAATGTTGGTAATAACTTATTCTTAAAATAATTTTCTTCTGTCAAAACAACCCAATAACAACAAAAGATAAAAATAAATATCACTCTTGAATTTACTATCCCAACACATACTTTAAAAATTTTTCCCACAGTGGTCATCATAGGCGATGCGTCATTGGTGGTGCTTGCTTTCTTGAAAATCTAGGTGGGCTCGGCACCAGGGCGGTGGTTGGGACTCATATCGGGGGAGGGCGGGGTAAGGAGGTTAGAACTGTTAGGAGAGGCTGCATGTTTGACCTCAGAGAGCCTATACTTAGTGTGTCACAGATCCACTTCCCCTCTTCCCCTCTTCCCCTCTGTCCTCCACAGAATGAGAGCCACGATTGTCCTGTTTGAAATAAAACACCAGAATGGTAGACAGAGGCGGGTAAGGGGAAAGAAAATTATGAGGAAAACATCACAGCCTCCTGCAGTCCTCTTCTTGGTCCCAGTGTCATCCTGCCCGTCCCTGTGTCTTTGGGGCCTCCCGGGAGGAGGAAGGTCTCACAGTGGCCCCCTACCCAGGATGGCTACAGAGCGGCCCCTGCCCAGCCGCTGGCTGGAGTCAAATGGTTTGATTCAGGGGCCCCTGACACTTCGTAGCAGCCCAAGAAAGCCAGGTGGGACACAGCTAGGATGTGTTCAGCTCTGAATCTTTTGGGTGCTTCCCAAAATGGATTTGTTTCAGAAAATAAAATTGCATTTTTGACTGGCATTCAGACTGATTGTATGAGGTGTTGTCTTCCCAGACATTCCGCCAAATCCGCTTCTTGGCAGGAACACATAGTCAGGGAGGACGTCGGTGCTCTCTCATCTCCTGTCTCGGGAATTTTGTGGATTTTCTTTTGTGGGAAGGAAATCATCTTTAAGGCTTGGAGGACAGAGCCCAGTGACAGGCCTACACAATGTCCAGTTAAGTTAATTCTGTTGAATTAAATGAGTCAAGATGGGATGTTTGAGGCACCACGGTCTGTGAGAAGCCATTTGATTCACTCTTTTGCCCACAGAACCTTCCTGGGCCAGCCCAGACCCATGAAAATACCCTTCCCTTGGTAAACTCAGTATTTCAAGACTTGAGCATTTCAGAGGAGATGCTGGCAAATTTCTTAACCCCCATGCCTGCACCCAGTTGTGGATTACTGTTGGCCAGGAGGCACTTCAGAGCAGGTTTCAGTTTTAATCTTTTGGTCCCCAGGAAGTTACTAATGGCTTGGAATTCAGCAGTCTTTGAGACCCCAGCTTTTCTCTTCGCCATTGCTGTTCCTTTGTGCTGTCAGTCTGTGTTTGGGTACATAGCAGGCAATTTCTTCCTCACTTGAAACCACCTATTTGTAACAAATATCCTCTTCCTGGTTCACCACAGCCTTATTTATAGTAGCCAAATATTGGGAATAGGTTACAGTTGCCTATGGATGAAAGACTGTAGCAGTTGTCCCCTTAAAGAGTATTTGAGGACTTGAAAAATACTGAAGATAAATGAAGAGAGGAACGGAAAGCAAGTGATAAAACAGTATAGACATACGATTCTATTTTGCAAACAAAAGAAAAAATATGGAAAAGATTGGAAATAAATACATGGAAGTGTTAACAGCAGTTGTCTCTGGTGATAGGATTATGTGTGGTTTTTATTTTCTTCTGTTTTTTATTATATTTACTTAAATTTCCACAATAAAGATGTGTGATTTTTAAAATTTGTGTTGGAATATTTCCAACATATCACAGTAGGGAGAACAGTGAAATAAAACCCCGTGTACCCAGGGTCCATCTTGAACAGTTACCAGTTTGTAGCCAATCTTGTTTTATTTGCGTTCCTAACCACTTTATCCCCCATTATTTGAAGCACATCCCAGCTCTTGTTTGTTTCCATGATATTTAGATTTTTAATATTAATTAGATTTCCCTGATAATTAGATTTTTAAAGATTTCTTCAAAGCCCTAAGCATGCCTTTCTCTGTTGACTGAATTTTCTGCCTCCTCCTGATTTGGCTGGATTAAAGGCCCTTCCTCTTAATCCTGCAAACTGAATGTGACAGAGCCAGCAGACATGTAATCTGCGGTGGGAGAGGCGGCTCCTGCAGGCTGGAGCTGGCTGGGCAGCCCCATGCCCTCTGGGCTTCCTCTGACCCCAGGCCCTGGAGACAGAGCTCGGAGCTCGGAACAGGCCTATCTCACAGCCACAGGGGGCCCTTTGTTCTGACTTCACTCTCACTCTGGTGTCCCTGGGGTGGACTGCTAGTTCCGGACTTGAGGGGCTTGGGGGACTGGCATGTGCACGTGACTGGCCTTAAATCCCACTCCTGTGGTGGACTTAACGCTTCTTGGGAAGCTGTTGTTTGTTTTGATTTTTGTTTTGTGTGTGTGTGTGTGTGTGTGTGTGTGTGTGTGTGTGTGTGTGTGTGAAGAGAAGGAAACTGTTTGTTTCTATTTAGGACTCTATTGAGGATAAATAGAGCCCTACGAGTGGAAGGTTTGAGCTGCCATCTTTCCCCTTAGAAAACCCCATTGTTAGGAGAGGCCACCGAGCGGTGTCCACAGCTAAGGAATGAACTCCCCTGTCCTCATTGCGGCCGTTTTCCCAGTGCTGCGCTGGGCTGGGCTGGAATGAGGGGATGCCTGCCCTTAACTTTTTACCTTTACCTAGAAACCTATTTTTAAAGCTGTTCATACTTTTTCATGGTCAGAGTGACAGTTTCTCCCCTTACCACTTTTATCGCTCTCCTGAGATTTTCTAGAGGTTAACTTTAAGTTGTTTACTCTGGAATTGTGTAGGCAGGAGTGTGATGAGTAGTTCAGACTGGACCCGTGGCTGGTCTCCTCCAAAACAGGGAGCGCCTGTGGCCTGGGGAGACAGAGGGTGGAATGGGCCAGGAACTCTGTTCCAAGTGGCCAGTCACCACTTTGCTGGCTCTCAGGTTAAAGGAGTTCCCTGCAAAGTTGAGCCTGGCTGGGTACCTCCTGGCCGCACAGATTCTACTGGTCCTTTCTCCCGTTGGACAGAAAGTCAGATCTCTTTCCCCCAGCCTGTTTCCCTTTTGGCATCAGCTTCTAGCACCCCAACATTTATCCTCTGTATCCCTCAGACAGACTTTCTGTTTTAATCTTGATTACCTAATTTTGCACTGTTTACTAAATTTTTAAAGCGTGGTATGTCCTCTCAGAAATAGGTGGATGAGTAAGTCTCAAAGCAAATGAAGTAAAAAGTCTTGGCATAAAGATTGGGTCCTTTATTCCTCTGCTGGTGAGAGCATCCTAATCTGAAATGGAGACCACAGCCCCGGAGGGGCTGGAGGGACAGCTTCCTCCAGCAAGACGTTCTGCAGGAATACGGATTCTGCGGGCCTCTGGAAGCAGAATGATGACCGCCGTGCTTGACAGTCATCCGTGCTCCAGATGTCTTGTATCCATTGTCTCTGATTCTCATGACAGTCCTTCAGCGTATTCGTGGTGCTTGTCCCCAGTTTACAGGGTGCATTATACTTACTGTTGGTTAGGGTTGGAGCCAGGATTTGAACCAGGTCCAGCTGATTCTAAAGTCCAAGCCCTGTGTATCACCTGGTACCGTGCAGAGTGGGGGAACTCGATTTAGAGCCCTGTTGTCCTGATTCAAGCTGTGCCTCTTCTGACCTCCCGCTGACCTCTCTGGGGATGGAGGGGAGGCTCTCCAGGCTGCTCCATTTCACAAAGAGCTTGTCCCAGCCCTGTGCCCCTGTGCCCAGAGCCTTTGACTTTGCTTTTTGTCTCTCGTGGTTCAGGCTTGAGCTTCAGGCTGGGCAGGGGCTGCCCAGATACCAGTAGCGGGTGGAGAGTTCCTGGTCCCTGGAGGCAGGCTCAGCTCTTAGAGGTTCTCACTCTGCCCAGCCTCCTTCGAAGTTGATCTGGCTTCTTTCCACTTGTTGCCGGATTTCTTTTAGACCTCAGACTTGTCATTTTTCCAAGCATGGGTTGAAAAATACAGGAAATTGCTTTTCTTTCCTCAAGGAAGGCAGCCGCCCTGACGCCTTTATGTCCCGCGATGGGGCGCCCCCATGAGTCCTGTGCGCACGCAGTCCGGGTGATCTGTCTTGGCCAGTGTGAACTATTTCTACTGGCCGAACGCACCACGGTTTCTGCACTTCACACACCTCACCTGCTTGCCCTTCCTCTGGTTCACTGTCTCTGAAGCCTGTGAAAGTGTCAGATGTCCCTGCGGCCCATGGAGCTGGGGGCTGTGTGGCAGGTACGCAGGCCCCCCCACCCAGGCCTGCTCAGTGTTTTTGTCGAAGGTGGTAAATGTTCTCCTGGGCTTTCTATTTCACAGTTGGTTGTGGTTTAATGTGTGCTTGTGAATCACTCAGCTGTTTTGGCCCCTGGAGTGGCATTTCCCTGGTTGGCCTTCTGCCCGTGGACTGTGCTGTACATAGGCTTCACTGCCCTGCTCACAGCTGCCTGTTCCACACGAGGGTGGGCACAGACGGAGTCACAACTCAGAATTGTCAACAGGGTACGAGTGAGAATTTGTGGCTTTTCATCCTCTAATGTAAACCTCCGTCCCCTGCTTGGAAGGTGTCTGCACACCCTGGCGCCCTTGGCTGATGATAGCAGGGAAGGCTGATGCTGGGAAGGTTAGGAGGCCCCTGCGATGACTGAGGCTGGATTTCCATACCTGGCAAGAATGTTAGTTCAAGTTATGGCCTCCTTTTTGCTTTAAATGCCCACTTGGCAAAGAGGAATGAGAAGGATTTATTCTTGGGCGTCCCAGCCTCCACCCTGGCCTCTGCATTTCAGCCACAGTGACCTTGAATCTGTTACTCTGACTCATGTGAGGCCCTTTGCACACGCTGTTTCCTCTGCTTGGAATACTCCTCCCCTGTATTCCTGCATTTCTTTTTCTTTTTCTTTTTTTTTCAATTAATAGACTTTACTGTGGCTGTAGAACTGCTCTTAAAAAATAAAATTGTTTAACATAAAATACACCAGAGTTCCCATGTGCCCCTCCCCCATACACAGCCTCCCCCACTACCAACATCCCTCACCAGGATGGAGCATTTGTCATAATCGATGAACCACTGTTGACACAGCATTATCAGGCAAAGTCCATAGTTGACTTTGGGTTCATTCTTGGTGGTGCACTTTGCATGGGTTTGGACAGATACCTAATGACATGTCTCCCTATGGCAACATACAGAGCATTTTCACTGCCCATGCATCCCTCCTTCTCCCCTGAGCATGGTTTTCTTTTTGATGTTTAATCTCTGCCTGCTTATGTTTTGGACCTCTGCTTGCTTGTCTGTGTGTCAGGGAAGCCTTCCTTTATTGATCTTCCCAAAGAGGTCAGAGTCCTGTGCAGCAGGCCCTTGGTCACATCAACACCAGTTACATTTTATTTTTATTTGAGCTACTCCTTGAGCGATGTCTGCCTCCCCTTTGAGACAGGAAGCTCCTCGAAGGCAGGGAACCACGTCTGTTTGCTTCGTCACAACCATGTATCCCCAGCACCGAGCTCACTGCCTGCACACAACATACTCTCCTTGAACATTTGGTGACCAAACAGATGCTTTGTTCTCGCTGATTCCTTTATGCTTCTGAAGTTCAGGACCCCAGGGTCTGCCTGGCTCCACCACCCTTCCGCTATACCAGGTTCCACGTCGTTCACAGTGCTTCACATGTCCACTACAGTGGAAACAGAAGGACTATTACTTGGCAATACTTTCCAATGTGGGAATGTTTACAGCATGCCTGGTTAGGGCTCAGTGACAGGTATGATGGAGAAAATTAAGGAAAGATAAGAAAAAGTCCCCATCCTCAGGGATTTGATTTGAGCTTGTTGATCCGCTAGAAGACAAATAGAACAACCTGTTTGTAAACGTTAGATGGAACCATGTGAAATTATGACTATCAATTAAGTTTGGTATTTGACTGTTGATTGTTTCTCCTATAAAAGTAGAAAACTCATTTGGTTGAGCCTCATGTACTACAAACGTTTTTCTTCAGTTCGGACTGGCCTCTCCATGGAGTCTGCACCGGACGTGTTCCGCCGCACGTTGCTGGGGCTTGGGCTCCAGATGAACGTCTAAATCCTGAGTCACAGGCCAAGACTTCTTTTCCCCCAAGGGGAGAAATACAGTATTTTTGCTTTCCTTACGTTGAACCATAGACAGTTTTTTTTTAAAAAGATCTTTCATTGCAAAGCCCGGATGGAAGCATAATCAATAAACTACTAATGAGAACGTGTATATTGTTACAGAGTTACAGAAATAGGCTTGAATGTCAGCATGATGGCGAAGCACATCACAGAGAGAACATCCCACCTTGTTTTTCCTTATGTGCCTTTTTTGGAACTGAGACTCCTCGGTCCCCAAGCTCAGGTCCACGGTAGGGTCTGCCCCTTGGCTGGTCAGGCCAGCCCCCTTTCCTTCCTCATTTCCTTCCCCGAACTGTTTCCTCTCTGTGCTTGCCTGAAAGGTCAGTGTGCAGGGTATTTTAGTTAGGATTTTGGGGAGTTTGTTGGGCACCTGCTGTGTGTAGGATGCCTCATTAGCTGCTGTGGGATGCACAGATGACTGAGCCCCAGCTCCTGTCCTAAGCAGCACTGCCGTCGGACGGCAGATGCCTGCACAGCAATGTAAGGTACCAGCGGGAGCGCGCAAACTCTGTGAAAGGTCTGGCCCTGTAGGACCCATGGTTGAATCCCAGCGTGCTTCCTCTTCGAGGGGTCACCTTGGTCTCTGCCTCCCCACGTCTGCCCTGAGGCTCTGCGGCCACTGATGTTATTGATCGCTGTTGGCTGAACGCTCTGTGAGAGCTAGGCTCTATGCCAAGCACTTCACTGGGCTTATTTTACTTAATCCTTTGAAGGTGGCTTTACTGTCCTCTTTTGATCAGGAAATAAGTCTAGAAAGGTTGAGTCACTCCCTGAAGGTCTTACACCTAAAAATGACAGAGCCAAAGATGGAACTGTACCCGTCTCCTGGCTCCAAAGATAGAGTTTTTAACCTTGACATTAAAGTGCCTGCCATCTTTTGTGGCCACACAGGAGCAGAGAAGTGGGAGGAATGTGCTTCCAAAGCAGGCAAAGTCCTGGTCTAAGGACCATTTCAGTTTCCCACGTGACCCAGTTTGCCAGTAGTAGAGCCAGAACTGAATCAGTCCTGGGGGAGGCAGCTGTGCTGTTCTCTGGAGCTAAGAGTTTCCTGTTTATCAGACACAGTTATGACATGGCTCTGGCAGCCTTCGGGTTCTCTAGGGGGACGACGGGTACCGTCGCTCAGTCAGTGTGCTGCTGGATCCCGGCCCTTTGAGTGAGCATGCTTGTCTTTGCCCTCGGCTTCTCTGTCTGTGAGATGGGAACTCCGTACCTGCCTTGTCATTCATAAATCAGGGCGCCTCGGAGCCATGGGTTCTGGTGTTCAGCTCTCGCAGAAAGTGCTGGGGAGACACTTTTTCAGACAGTACATCCTTTTCTGCAGTGAGGGGGCATGTGGCTGGTGATTCTTCAGTGACAACGAAGGCCCGTGGACTGTGTCGACACCCAGCTAGAGGACCCAGGTATTTGGGGGACCGTCGATCTTACTTAGACTGACGTCAAGGTCAGAAAATCATGTCATCTAAAGCTAGTGTTTCTGTCTTCAGTGAAACTGCTCTTTGGAGAACATCTTGTCTAGGCCTCCCCTGTGTTTGAACACTTTTTACCAGAGAGAGTATTGTGAGCCTTGCCTCCAAACGGGGAAGCCAAGGTGAACGGGCCAGCCCGCATTCAGGCAGGCCCCCACCCGTGTTCTCTAAGGCAGCTGGGTGGGACGTCGGCTTTTCTCAGATTCCTAGGACGCTGTGTTCCAGGCCCTTCCTGCCCCCTCTCATAGGGCATCCCTGAGCCTCCCTCTCACCCTTGTGATGCTCTGCCTTGGCCCCTGTGTGTAACCCAGTCACTGTGAAATGGATGTGGGGACCCAGAGGCTTAACACAAGCCTGTTGGGAGATTCAGCTGCCAAACAGGACTGCACTCCAGGGCCTGCAGGCCGCAGTCCCAGCCCCGCCGTCCTCTGCAGCCAGACCACGTTCAGGGAATGCATCTTCCTCCTGGGCCGTGTTTAAGACAGACAGTGTTAGCAAGAGAGCAGAGACAGGTGAGTGGATGGTGCCAAGTGTGAAAACCACATCCCCTCAGAGTGGTTAAAGGTTAACCAGGAGGAGCAGCACCGCAGGCAGAAGCGTGTTACCTGACCTCAGACATCATTACTGAAAGGAGAGTGGACGCCTCTGGCTGTTCCAGGGCATGTTCTTGGTAGCCACAAGGAAGCAGGTTTGAGTTCAACACAAGGAAGAATTTTCTAACAAGGATCTCTGCTCAGCAGTGAGCAGGCTGTCAGGTGTGGCAGGGAGTCTGTGTGGGGGTCCCAAGCCCACATTGTGGGGGTGCCAGATGAAAGATCCCTGCACTGGATGGAGCTTGGATAAGCCAGCCTCTGGGGTTCCTTCCAAAGTCCAGGTGCTATGTATTTCCTCCCAGTCATCTTTTCTGTCCAGTAATCTATTGGTGCTTTTATTCTGTAGTGGCCCCTTCTCATCTGTCTTCTCTTCTCAGCAGTGCACCCTCTAAGCTGGATTTGTATTTGGCCACCATGACCGTGAACTCTACCATCCACGCTCGTTTTGTGTGCCAGGCTCACCTTGCTTGGAGCTGGCGCCTAGAAAAGCTCTCCCTGGCTCCCAATGGCTTCCCTATGGAGCCACCTTACCAAGTACATAAAAGTCCAGGTGGGGTGGGACAGCTGTTCAAGGGGACCCAGGGGCACTCTGGAGGTGGTTGGGAAGGGTGGAAGCTGGTTTTGGTCCTTTGAGTGACCTTCCTCTTTTGTCAGACCTGGTAGCCCCGGGGTGTGACTCCACCCAACCCCAGAAACCAAATTGCCCCACAGGCTGGAGGCTCATGTCCTTAAACAGAGAAACAATATCCTTACTCCGTGACTCCTGTTTCTCCCCCAGCCCCAGGCTATCTGGGGCCAGACATTGGAGGCGAACAAGTCAGCACATCTGTCTTCACTCTTAGGAAAAGCCAGTTTTTAATTATTTTCTCAAAGGCTGTGGAATCTGGTCTTCCATCTCCATTCCGCTTCCCCTTTTCTTGGACTACTACTCTTTATTTGCCATTTCCAAGTCCCAGGTCTCCCGAACTGACTTCCAGGCCTGGCTGCCCAGGTCCTCCAGTAACCATCCCACTGACCGCCCCTGCCTCTCTCCCCTCCTCCGCCCTCCTGCCACTTGTCAGACGACCCCTGGCCCTGCTGCCACCCTCCCTGCCGTTCCCATTAGTGTCCTCAGATCTCAGCACATGGCAGGTGATTTAATTAAATGTGTTCACTTAAGCTAGCCCCTTAATGCTTCCCATAGTTGTAAGATTAAAAGAAGATGCTTGTTAGATTCCAAAGCATATTAAACAGTCGGTGGAGTTGGGAGTGATGTGATTGAAGATGAGACGTTGTGAGGGAGGTTTCTTGGTACCCAGCCCTGATTTTGTTCGTGTCTCTACTCGCTCGTTCCTCACAGAGAGCCGAGTATGTGCCAGGTGCAGAGCTCTGGTTACTCTGGGCACTGCCCCCCTCCTCTCTTCTTTCAGCTTCAGATCTCTGCTGCTTTCTGAGAGAAGAGCAGCTTTGGTAAGTTCTCCACCGAGCTCCCACCCCGACAAAGTCATCCCCAGCCCCAGCCCTGATTGGAGTGGTCAGTCCCCACAAAAACCAGAAGGCTTGCCTCCTGGGACCTGGACAGAGTCAGAGCTTTTGGGCTTGGTGACAGCTCCCTTCCCCATTGCTCCTGACACGTATGTCCAGAGTCTCTGGATGGCTGCTCTTCACGTAGCGTGGTCACCTGTTCACGTATGTGGCTCACCTGGAACAGCTGGAGTAAACGTCACAGAACACAGCACCCTGGGGTGGCAGAAGGCAGGCCGTGGCCGGGAGAGGGGTGCCCTGCTCACCTGGAGAGGGCTTAGGAAGGGGAGGTTAATGTGTAACATTGCTCGGAGGCTCTGGCTCAACACAGGTCCTGGGAATGGACTGTAAGAGACAACTGGTATTTTGGGACTGGATGGGTGCTACTGGGGGACCAGGGAAGTAAGATGAAAAAAATATAATTCCAAGGTTTCCAGACAAGGCATTTAATGGTCCCATTGTAAGAAATGGGGAAATCTGGAGGGGAAGATGGTGTATCAGCTTTGGAGAAGTTGAGTTTCGGGGTGATGGCAGACACATCTGGCTTTTGGTCGGGACCTGGGACCAAAGCTCAGGAGACAGATCAGGTAGGGGAGGTAGTTGTGAGTTGTCCAAGCAGATGCAGGGAACTTGGGTAAATCTCCACAGGGGGAGAATGTCACCTTTGACCTCATCCAACGACAGGAGAGGAGGTGGAATCTGAGCAGCCAGAGAGGAGGGGGGAGTTGATGGTGCAGTGTCTAGGAAGCCAAGGGCAGGAGGGCTAGAGGAAGGCCCTGATCAGCAACAAAGAGGCCAGAGAGCAAGACCAGAGGATGGCTGTGGGGTTGGCGTGAGGCTGTCAACCTTGGCTGTACAGTAGAGTCACCTGGGAGCTTTACAAACCTCGGTGGCCAGGCTGCAGGTCACATGAGAACTACTGGGCATCAGCATCCTCAAAGCTCCCTCGAGGACCCTCAAGTGCAGGCAGGACAGAGAACAACTGTGCGTGTGAGGGAGGGAGATGGTGACTGAGAACCGCCTGGGAGAGAGAGTGGGGTGTGTGGAGAGGTTGTTTATGTGGGATTGAGGACCAGTCTGCTAGTGTTTGAGACATGTGATAAGAGATGCTGGGTCCCAAGCAGGGCTATTTATCATAAGTCATAAGCATATTTTCAGGCACAAGGAACAGAAACAGAGGGGACACTGGTTTATAGAACAGATTCTCCGAGAGGGTGGGATTTGGGGGCTGCATTTCCTTGGGGAGGGAGAACACGCCTTCCTTTGGGGCGGTGAGACAGAGGACAGGCCAGGAGGACGTCCCACTTGTTTATGACAGAAAGGCATCCTAGGGCTGTGGAGCTGGGGCACTGAGTGACTAGAATAGATGGAGACAAGTCCTGTTACCTGTGTCTGCGGGCTGCCTCCTGAGTGCACGTGGGAACTGGAAGTTGGAAGGCTGAAACAGATGCTGTGGTGGATTTGATGCAGATTCGACCAGCAAATAAAGAGAAGGCAAGTGAACTCCCATCTTGGCCAGACGCCGGATTTCTGGCTCCTGAGTCCAGTGCGTTTCCGTCCGCCCACTCCTGACATTTTCATCTGAGGGCTGACCGCCATCATGTTTGATGAGACTGGCTTTTAAAAATCTTGTCTTTACCCAGAGACTTGGAGAAAAGTTTAGTTAAACAAATTTCTGGGTTTTTTTTTTTCCTCGTAAAATAATTTTGTATAAAAAGAGAATATATTCAATCTAAAAATGTAGGAAATGCAATAAGCAGAAAGGAGATAAACATCACCCATAACCCTACAATCCAAAAATAAGATTGTATGTCTCTGGATTACAAATTTAAGTCACAGGTTTTCATCTCCATCGAAATACCGAGGACAGCCACTATCCGTCCTTGACTGTTTACTCTATGCAGGTACTGAGCTGGGTGCTCCGTGTATATAATTTTGTTTAATCCTCTCAACAGCCCTATTCTAGGTACTCTTATTATCTCCATCTTACAGCTGAGAAGCTGGGACTGGGAAAGATTAAGTAACTTGCCCAAGGTCACAAAGACAAGCCAAGGGAAGACGTGGGGCCCCCACTCCCAGCTGCTGTGTGGGTACCACAAAAAACAAAGGAATATGCATACGTGGTATTCCCAGCACAGTCCTGATATTCAGTCTAGTCAACTTATTAACTGTATTTAAATGACTCTTTGAGCAAACCAAGACTTCTTAAAAAAAAAAAAAGCTTTATTGAGATATAATCAATGTACAATAAACTACACATACTGAAAGCGTACAGTTTGACAAACTTTGACATATGTATACACACCCATATATATACACACCCATGAGTTGTATCTTCATCACAATCAAGATGATGAACATAGACCCTTCTCCTCCCAAAGAGTATTCCCCCCTGCGCCTCCTGCCCCTTTACCCCAATAGCCACTAATTTGCTTTCTGTCATGTTACTATGTATTAGTCTGAATTCGTTAAAATTTTAAAAATCCAGTGTATACTCTTGAGCCTGGTTAATTTTACTCAGCACAATAGTTTTGAGCTTCATCTGTGCTGTTGAGTGTCTCCATTCATTCCTTTTGTTACCAAGTAGTATCCCATTGTATGGATACACCACAGTTTATCTATCCACCTGTTGATGGATATTTGGTAGTTTCTGCCTGTTACAAATAGAGCTGCTATAAATGTGTTCAAGTCTTTGTGTGAATGGATGCTTTTATTTCTCATGGGTCAACCCCTAGGAGTGGGATGGCTGGGTCACATGGTCAGTGTTTTAACTTTTTAAGAAATTGCCAAACTGTTTTCCAAAGTGCACGTATCATTTTACATTCCTATGGGCAGTGTATGCTCGTTGCATTTTCTCCACATCTCCATCAGCTTTTGATGTGGTCAGTCTTTTTAATTTTTAGTCATTCTGTTAGGTGTGCAGTAGAAGCTCACTGTGGTTCTAGTTAATACAATGCTTTTAAACTTTTTGGTATGGAGTTCTTCATAGTCCCTGTAACAACTGTGGAGCCTCAGACATCAAACAACAAAAGGAGAAGAAAAGAAATGCAAAAGGTATTACTAGTATTTGAGTAGTAACTGTAGATCCTTGTTTTAGTTCCCCTTACGTGCTAAATACTCATTAAACCAGCATCAACCCTGCGAAGTAGGATTATCTCTGTTGACAGATGAAGAAACTGAGGCTGAGACAGGTGAAGTGACTGACTTAGGGTCTCACAAAACAAAGCAAAGACTTGAACTCAGCCTTGTCTGTTCTAAAGCTCTCATATGCTGGCCCCCATGCCATACTCTGTTTTGTAGTTATTCCTAAAAAAAAAAAAAAGAAAAAAAGAATCCGCTTTCCCACTACTGCTCTCTGCCCCAAATGTGGGATACAAACTTAAGCCTTCAGGATAGTCCAGACACATAGTGGGAAAATTATTTCTAGTGTAAATTCTCTGTGGAGTCACTCTTTATAAAATCTCCAAGCCCAAAAGCCTGGGTAACGAATAAGCTTGTCATTCTCTGCAGCCCGGCCTCTGGGCCATGTTTATTAACTTCACTTACATAAGAAGAGTCCACTTCAGAGAAGGCAGCATTATTACTACAACACCGTGCCACTTCTCCTTTGTGGAGCTGCTTCTGTCTCAGGTGCAGTCTTGCAATTCAACAACCTTTTCTCTTGGATCCAGCCGTCATCACTGAGAACCTGCCATGTACTTTCATGAATTATCCCAGTTGTTACACACCCTCCCCTCTCCCTGTGTGATGGGGTAGTTTAGCTTTGTGGGTAAGAGAGGTGGATCATCTGAATCTGACTTCTCTGGTCCTTACTAATTCAGTACCTATTGTCTAGTAACTTAATGCCCCTAAACACCAGTGTCCACATCTCCAAGATGGCAATATGTTACCTCCTTCACAAGGACTGTGAAGATGTAATGGAGTAGTGGAGGTGATCAGTAAACGTTAAGTAGTATTATGCCTGTCTTCCTAACAAGAAAAAACTTTGAGGTATTAAATAATTTGGTCAAAGGTACACAGGTAACTGGTAGTGGCAAAAAATTCACATGCCCATCTTCAAGCTTCTGAGTTCCATGTCATTCTGTCTGTTCACTTCCACCCTCCTTTGGGTCCCTACCTGTCCCTTGAGAAGCTGGCATGGAAGAAAAGGAGGCTGAAAAAGTTATACGACAGAGCCAGCATTCAAAGCCTAGTCTCGTAAAACTAGCACTTGCTTATTAAAGACAGTTTGGGAAAAAATGGAAAAAAAGGAAAAGATACCACCTATAATCTCACCCCCAACCACATTATGGTGTTTTTTTGTTTTCATCTCTTCTCTTTTTAGTAGAGAGTGGTGCTTGTTTCTCACAGTTTGCAATCACACTGCAATTGCAGTACTATATTCTTTGTTTTTCACTTTATGTACATGTTTATACATAATTTCATACTTTTTGTGAACATAGTTTCTAATGGCTGAAGAGGACGGATCTCAGTCTAATTAACTGTTCCCGAATAGTAGGGTGTTCACATCTTTCCTATTCTGTCACTAATAGTAAAAATACTGCTGTATGTACTTCAGAAAGGTTCTTGCAGATGGAGACTCCTGAAGTAGAATCATTGAGTCAAAAGATACATACTTCTTTGGGGTTTTTTTTAAAGTCAAGGTTATTCGGCAGTAATTGATGCAGAGTAAAATTCACTCGTTTTAGCCATAATGTCTTGTAACTACCCCCACAATTAAGATATAGATGATTTCTGTCACCCCAGGAAGTTTCCTAGTGCCCACCTCTTGTTGACTCGTCCCTTTGCTCTCAGTCTGTTTTCTGTTCCTGTATTTTTGTCTTTCCCTGAATATCTTAAGGATTACACAGTAAATCGCCTTTTGAGTCAGGCTTTTTTCACTGAACATAATGCTTTGGAGACTCATCCAAGTTGTATGTACCAGTAGTTTGTTCCCTTTTTTGCTGACTACTGTTCCATTGTAGAGATGTACTACAGTGTCTGTGTATTCACCACTTGATGGCATTTGGGTTGTTTCTAGATTTGGTGATTATGAGTAGCTGCTATAAATGTCTGCATAGAAGTTTTTATGTGAGCGTAAGTTTTCATTTCTCCTGGGTAAATACCAGAGAGTAAGATTGCTGAATTGAAGGTCAGTGTATATTTAACTTCCTAAGAATATGCCAAACTGTTTTCCAGAGTTGCTGAAACAATTTGTATTCTCATTAGCAATTTATGAGCTTTCTAATTATTCTATGCCCTTCCCAGCGCTTGGTATTCTCAGGGCTGGTTTTGTCTGCTGTTGGGAGTAGCCATCTAACGGCAACCTCGTGGTGAGTGTAATGTGCACTTCCGTAATGACTAATGAGGTTGACGATCATTTCATGGGCTTAACATCCACATCTCTTGGTGAAATGTCTGCTCAAGGCTCCGTCTTCTCCATCTTTTAAAATTCAGATATTTGTGTTGTTACTGATCTATGAGAGTTCTTTATATATTATGGACACAAGTCCTTTATCAGATTTTTATTTTTTGCGAATGTTTTCTCCCAATCTGTGTCTTGTCATTTTCTTGGTGGTATCTTTCAAAGAGCAGATGTTTTTAATTTTGACAAAGTCCAATTCATCAAATTTTTATCTCTTGAATCATGTAAGAAATCTTTGCCTATACCAAGGTCACAAGGCTTTTCTCCTTTGTTTCCTTCAGACTTTTTATAGTTTTAGGTCTGTGATCACTTTGAGTTAATTTCTGTACATAGTGAGAGGTATGGGTTGAGCTTCATTTTTTTTTCCCCATATGGATGTCTAATTATTCCATTACCTTAAAATTGACCCTATATGTGTGGATCTGTTTCTAGTCTCTGTCCTGTTCCACTGGTTTATACGTCCATCCTTTTTTCAGTATCACACTGTCTCAATTACTGTAGCTTTACAGTAAGTCCTGACCTTAGATAATGAATCCCCCAACTTTGTTTCTCTTTTTCAGAATTCGTTGTCTAGTTTTCATTATTTGCCTTTCCATATACATTTTAGAATCAGCTTGTCACTTTCTCAAAAAGGCCTTCTGGGCTTCTGATTGCGATTGTGTCAAATCTGTAGATCAATTTGGGGAAAAATGACATCGACAACATGGACTCTTCCAATCCATGAAAATGATCTTTGTTTTTCTTTAATGGTTTCATTTTCTTTAAGGTTCTTGATACACGTTGTTAAAATAAAGGTTGGTCCTCTGCTTTCCTGTTAGGGTGTTTAGCACATTGCTCTGCCCTTCTGGATAACAGATCCACGTTTCTCCTGCCCTCCCCCACCACGCCAGAAAAAAATCCTTTCTTGATTATGCTTTAACTTCTAAGGATCCCACTCCCCTCCCTTCCACACTCCATGGCTTATAATGATTGCTTTATTTATTTAAAAGTTTTAAGCTCTTTCTCAAAGTATAATATACATACGGAGAAGTGTAAGAATGCATTTTGGTAAATTTTCTCAAGGTGAAGCTACCAGGTAAAGAAACAGAACATTACCAGCCACTCTTGTGACCTCTTCCAGTTATTAGCCCCCGACTCCACCCCCACCTCCTCACCGTGCCTTTACTAGCATCTAGAACCCCTCTCCCCCTCCTTCCTTCCCCGTCATTCCTTCTTCCAGCTTCCGTGAAGGATCCTCCTCACTTTCAGCTCAGCTTTACGTAGGAAGCTCCCCCCTCCTCCTCCCCGGGCTCCACTGGCAGTCTGTTTACCTTCATCCGCATGCTTACCGTGATGTGTTAAAGTTGTGTTTCCATTTGACTGCGAGCTTTTTGAGGTCTGGAACAAGCTGTCTCGTAGACCCAGTGCCTTCTGTGGTGCCTGCACACAGTAGGCGGTCAGTAATTGTCTGTAGGATGACTGTTGAGAGTCTGGGAAACTGATTCCCCAAAAGTGAATTCCTTGCTCACAGCTGGCCTCCTGGCTTTCAGTTTCACTGGCTTCTTTTCAAACCCCCTTTTCTTCCTCGTGTTACTCTGACTTCTTGTGACTTAATTATTTCCATGCCACTCTTGGAGCAAGTGAGGAAACGTCATAGCTCTTGAAGGCTGCTTTATCCATCATTGTGGTGATAAGAAAGAGAGGATGATACCCTCAACCCCTCATCTGCCATTAGGTGATAGCTTTTAACTTTTAAAGTCTGTGAATCCAGTCTCCTATTCCAGGGTCAAGTGTGCATGTGTAGATAACTCAGCAATGCGTAAACCCTTCCTGCATTCACCCTGCTACCCACATATTTTGGGATGCCCTTTCACTACTGGTAGGGAGGCGACCCTATCCCAGTTTTTGTTGGCCTGTATCAGGGTCTAGCTGCTCCTAACAATAGTGACTGGGAGTGTTTTTGTGCAGTGTTGGGGCCACAGTGACTACATATGAAAGACAGAGACCTTTCTTCGCAGTACAGCCTGTATTCAGCTGTGCCTCCATCTGAAGGGTGGCTACGTTCCACACGTGAAGCAGTGAAGGGAGAAGAGAGTTGACCTGATTGGCCTTAAGCACCAGGGTAGTTCAAGGAATGACTGGAGCGGTCTGCATCTACAGGAAGGATGGCAGGTTTTACCGGATCCTCCAAAGACAGATCTGTCTGTTGGTCATTGGCGCACTCTGTTCTGAGTGAGTTGTGCCTACCTGGGGGGACTGAACTGGTCACTTACCGGTCATCTTTGACAAGGGCAGCCAGCCGAGCATGTTGTAGGGAGGCTGGAGTGGGCTCAAGGCTGTTCTGGGGAAGGAATAGCAGGCATCCTGGAGGAGTAGCCATCAGGTGAAGAGCAGTAGGAGCGGTGAAGAGTGGGACGGTCTGGAGGGAGGGGTCCAGGCTCGCAGCCTGTGTGGGCCACACCATGGAGACTGGTCTCCGCAGCTGGGCTTCCCCAGCAGGTCAAGCTGGGTCTCTTCTGAGCTCTGTGGGATCTCCTCTCCCAGTGGTTGTATGAGGCTCCCCTGCCATGTGCACAGAGGAATGCCTCTGATTCAGTCTGTGACCCCTGGAGATGGACCAGCGCCCCGCCCACAGGCTTGGGCAGCAGCAGCCAGAAAGGCTTTTCACCATCACACTCTGCCCCCAGGAGAAGATCGGCTGGCGAAAGGATGCGCTGCACTTGCTGGTGTTCACAACGGATGATGTGCCCCACATTGCGCTGGATGGAAAACTGGGGGGCCTGGTGCAGCCGCACGATGGCCAGTGCCACCTGAATGAGGCCAACGAGTACACTGCGTCCAACCAGATGGTGAGGGCCTGGGACCCCGGCACCGCTCCTGCCTCCTCCTTGTGGTCTGAGGCCTCACCTGGCCTGTGCCACCGTCCTTTGGACCCCTGCTCACTGACCTTCCCATCCACCCTGGGACCGGGTTTCTATTCCATTTTCTCCACCTGGGGGTGGGCTTCCAGAATTCCTCCTCCTCATTTACTTAGAACATTTCCCAGGGGTCTCTGTAGCTGGTTCATCTTTCCAACCTGGGGACTGCTGAGTCAGGGAAGAGGTGACCCAGGGAGGCAGGAGAGAGAGTGGGAGAGGTGATGGTACAGGAGGGAGAGGACTGTGTTCAACAGAGCCCAAACTGGGATAGATGTTCTAGGGCAAGGGCAGTGAAGACAAAACTGTCTGACTTCTAGAAATGGGTTCCCTGAGGCCCTGAGTTCTGTCAGTGTCGGGGGTAGGGTGGCAGGTGACCCACATGGGGAAGCCCCGAGGACCTTCCACTCCCACTACTGTCACTATGACCACGCAGTGAAACAGAACTTGTGCAAAATTTCAAACATATAATAACTGACCAGTGAAATGAACTTCTACCTACCCGTCCCCAGAACCAACAATTAAGATTTTTCCACATTTGCTGTACAATTTTTTCCCCCAAATCTACACCCTCTTCCTTCCCAAATCCATTCTAGTGTCTGGCTAGAGAGAAACTCTAATTCTTGCTGGACTAGCCCATTTTCTCTAGTTTCAAAAGGTGGTCAGTGCTCAAGACTTCCATATTACCCAAGAGTAACAGAGTCTGGAAAAAGGACCTGATAACTATAGAACCTCCCTGATGAGGACCCTGGACCCGTGATCAGCCCTTGAAATCCTTCAGGACATTGTTGAGCTGCTTGCAGCATCCGCCCCCTCTTCCTCACTCCCCTACAAACTCCTTTCCTCCCTCTCTGCTCTGCATCCCCTCCCCTCCCCTGCCACAGCCCAGCTTTTAGTATAATGTCAGCAGCCTCTTCTGCCCATTCTGAGCCATGAGCAGGACTGAGCAGAACCTGTGGGGGACATTGGCAGGCCCAACACTGGGCATAGGAAAAGGAAAATTGAGCAAGGAGATGGGTCTTAGGGAAGAGAGGAAGGGTGCTGCTGGTAGATGGTAGGATGTGATGGCCGTTCTTTTGGGGGCCTCCCCACTCTGCCCCATCTCTGCTAAAGGGATGGAGACATGGGCCAGGTGTGGGAAACCTCCATCATCACTTCTCCATTCTGGGTTGGGAGGGGTGGGAGGAGTGAGTCTAGTTTGGTAGGTGCCAGAGGGTCCTATCCTGGAGGGTCTCCCCGACATAGTTCCTCAGTTAGGAGCTGCCGGGGCTTGGTTATTAAGGGACTGCCAGGGAAAGACGCTTATCATGGCAAGATGAGCTACTGAGTGCATGCTGGAGCCAGATGCTAGTGTCTCAGCCTGCTAGAAATGTTACAGCCTTGATTTTTGCCTTGGCCCTAGGACTATCCATCGCTTGCCTTGCTTGGAGAGAAACTGGCAGAGAACAACATCAACCTCATCTTTGCAGTGACAAAAAACCATTATATGCTCTACAAGGTATACCTGGAGGGAGTGGGAGCCTGGTGGCATGAACCTGGGGGCCATGCTGACCCTAAGATGAGTGGGAGACAGGAATGTGGGCTCAGGTGAAGTGTAGGGAGGCGGAGTGAGATCCAGAGGAGAGTGGAATATAGCCCTGTCTTCATCCAGGGGAAAGTAGTAGTTTTAAGGAACAGTGCATACCAAGGACGTTAAACATATGGTGTCTAATTTGATAATGAGAAAAACTTTGGGAATAGTACCGATTCCTATCTTCCAGATGATGAAATGGAAACATCAGGGAATAGGGAAGGACAATATGAAATGAAAGTGTACAGAGAAAGAACTAGGCATCTCAGCAGGCTCCATCACTTATTGCGTAGTCCAGAGTTCTATGCCTTCCCGCAGAGGACAGGAGACCCGTGGGTTAATCTGGGACAGGAATTTCCGAAGCAAAGAGTAAATGTCTTGAGTGAACAGAGCAGTCTGTTTATAAGGCTATTCTGTCTAAAAGAGAATTTTTCTGGGTCATCCCAAGGACCACAGAGTCACAGGCAAGTCACCTTTTACTAGGACTCTCCACCTAACTACCTGAGGAGGCTTGTGGAGGTGCGAGGCCCAGCTCAGCTCTGACACCCTTCGCGCTGAGAGGCTGTGAGAACTGAATCCACACCTCTGGGACTGCCAGCCCTGGTCCCCTCTCCTTACTCTTGAATGTCCACAAAACAACCTTTGCTGATAATGTGTTTCTAGTGCTCCTACTCGAGATTATCACTGATAAAATGCCACTTAAATCTTCTTGAGTTCTTCATCTTGTTTTAGTCTGAATCAATTTTAGAATATGAAAACAAGGAAAGAGGATTGTTTGTCTTTTGTTGGTTTGTTTAGTGGAAAACAGCAGGATAGAACATACCCATTTATAAGGACCATTTTTAGAGGGATCAGTTGCACAGACTGTACTGAGAATGCCTCTGGATGCTTCAAGGGGAAAGAGACAGCCCCACCTTGGCTAAGCTATCCTTGCTTAGAACCAAGAACATCTTCCTCAGGGAGGAGGCTCATCCAGTCCAAGGCAGGCTGAGGGCTGTGGGTGTTTCTAGACATTTTTGTCACTTTAGTGAGTGACATACTTAGGCATTAGTACAAGTGAAAGAGGAAAGACAGCCACTTCAGGGCTGCCTGCTTAGCCACAGGACGTCACCCAGCGATTCCAGACCTCCTTGGAAGGCACCATTCATGTCTCAGTCCCCTTTTGAGAAAAGACACTGTATTTGAGACGCTTGGAAAAGTTTCCCCTTCACTCCGGGGCCCTGACTGTTCTAGCTCAGTAGGCCAGTGTTCACTCTGACAGTATGGGAAGGCAAAATGGGCTTATTTGTTTTCTTTCTTTTTTTCTCCAAGAATTTTACAGCCCTGATACCTGGAACAACAGTGGAGATTTTACATGGAGACTCCAAAAATATTATTCAACTGATCATCAATGCATACAATGTAAGTCACCGGTTTCTTCCCTGCGACACCCCCCACCCCGCCTCCCACTGAGGCTCCTTGAGCTGGTGTGGACCATCGTGCACCACCGTGCTGGTGTACTTGGTTCTGTTTCTCGCCTCCTGCCTCTTGAGTTTGGCGCCTTCCTCCTTCACTCAGGTTCAGGGTGGAGAGGGCATCCTGCTTGGTGCATCCCTCTCCCCTCATCTCCGCCTCCTTGACTCTCATCATAAGCTTATCCCAGTGAAGCAGCACGTGGCTCAGTCAGGCTCAGGCTGGCGGCCCTGGAAGTGCTTGGGTTCTGACCCGGTGATAACCCCAGGCCCCGTCGGAGCTCTAGGCTCGGGTGGGTACAGATGCTCTTCACCTATCCAGTTGCTGGGACGATGCTGCCACTGTGCTTGCTGTGTTGAGAAGGGAGAAGCGTGCACACTGACCTCGCCTCCCAGTGGGCAGGGCTGAAATTCCCCGGGCTTTTGGAGCTCCACACAGAGCTGCAGACTGAAACAGAACAGAAGAACCTGAGAAGAATCAACACCAGGTCTTCTGCCTGCACACTTAGGATCTGACTGTAATCAGGTCCTTTCAGAGGGAGGCTGAGCAGGGCTGTTAAATTCTGTGCTGTTGTAACGCATCACGTTAACTTGGCTCTGCTTTAGGAAGTACAGCACATAAGTGGTCAGGTGGCACTGTCACTTCCCAAGCCAGTTGTC
Organism: Camelus dromedarius; assembly: GCF_036321535.1. NCBI lineage: Eukaryota > Metazoa > Chordata > Mammalia > Artiodactyla > Camelidae > Camelus > Camelus dromedarius. The sequence goes on from NC_087437.1 coordinate 62,579,762, forward strand.
CCTGATTGCCAAATGTGTCTCATTCCTACCCTCCTTTCCCTCAATCCTGATACCCAAGAAGTACTCAACTCAGACCTACTTTTTCTCCAGACGATGGCGCAGTTTCTTGTGCTGGCAAGTATGTACCCTCAGCTGTCCCCTCCCTGTGACGTCCCAGTGTGGCCGTAGCCTCCAGTCCCCACGTAGCCCTTCACAGGGCCAGGCAGTTCCCAAATTGGAATTCAGCGTGCATCTTCCTGTTAAAACAAAGTTCTACATAGAGTATATATAGTTTGAGTAACACTAGTGGTTGTAAACTTATATAGAATAGACTTGTGGGCTAACCTGGGGACCTGATTAACCACTACAGCATCCCCTGGGTGTTAGAAAAACCATGTGCTTTCCAGTGACTGATGTACACATGTGTATTTGGAACTCTGCCTTGCTAGTTGACTTTGTCACCCTACTGGTCTAGCCTTGTTCTGAGCTGCAAAATACTGCTCAGCTAGACCACGGGGGACCTGGAGGTTGGGACGTGGTCAGCCCTCACCTGGTCTCCTGGAGCCTCAGTGTCTTAAAGGCAGTGAGGGGGCAACAGTGAGAATTTCTGGCTCGTTTTGCGTCCTTCTCCCCACCCCCGCTTTCTGCTGCAGCTCAGGGCCCTCTTCCTCTCACAAGTGCTCCAATTCCTCCTCACTCCTGGAACTTCCTACTGAGAGAAGCTCAAGACTTCCTTCTCCTTTTCTACTTAATTCCCCACATACTAACATCCTCTTTTCTGATCTCTGACCTTGAAATCTTCACCAGATCCAGGGGCCACCTCTGAACCTGGTGAGACTAGGTTTCCAGGTTAGCTACACTTTGTGGCGTTCAGATTTCTACAGCGGGTGGAAGTGTGACATACTGAAAGTCTGAGAAGAGAGTGTGTGTGAGGGAGGGGCTGGGCCTGCTGAATGTGGCCCCCATCCCGAGGGTCACTCCTCACTGTGCTGCCTTGGGCCTCAAGCTGGGCGGCTGGCTGGCGGACCTCTGGGGCTCCCCCAGGAGTGCTTTCTGCCAAAGGCCCAGGTCCCCGATCCTTGTGGCTTTGATAAAAGAGGGCATCGTGATACTCAGTTCTAAAGGACTGGCAGGGTGGTGTTCCCCAGAAATGGGGAAGGCACTCGCTTAGTCAGCGTTGCATGTGGCCAAGTGGTCTGCACGTCCATACTTGTGTGCGGGTCCACTGAAAACCAGGATGCATGAGACAGTTGTGGTTCCCTGGGCAGGGTCTCAGGTGCTCAGTGCTGCTCTCACTGTTGCCTTGGCCCTGCGCAGGACTCATGCAAGGTAAATTCGTTTTCTTAATGGAAATCCAGGGGCCTGGGGTGGGCAGAGGTCAGGAGAGGAGCAGGGAACCCCACTCTGGGACTGAAGCGGTGGGACCCAGATGAGTAGAGGAAGTAGAGGAAGTCAGGAGCTACATTTGGAACCCGGGTTGAGCCCCCCAGGAGCTCTGGGAATCTAGCACCGCAGCTTGACTCTGAGTTAAACTGTAAGAGAGCATATTAGGAAACCAGACATATGACTTAGGAGTGAACGCTTGAAACTCAGTTCTTAAAATGGGCGTGTCCGGAATACTATGCACAATGACTATTCAAAATCAGTGGAAAACTGAAACAGCTTGATTTAGAGGTAATTAACATACAATTCACTGTACAGATTTGAAGTGTATAGTTTGATAAGTTTTTATACTTCTACACACTTGTGAAACCATTACCACCACCAAGACCTTGAATGTGTCCTTTGCTCTGAAACGCTGGGACCCTTGGTAATTCCCTACTTCTGCCCTTCCCTTCAGGTATTTTAAAGACAGGTATTACATACAGAAATGTGAAAAGGCAAGGTATTCGGAGCAGAGCCTAGCTGGTGGCAGCCGTGTTGCGGATACGCTGGTGCTCGACGTTGGTTAGTACTCGAGTCACTGGCTGCCGTCCTTTCTGGCAAATGGGAAGGCCCGGCCTGGGCCTTGGGCCCCTCGCGTCTCCTGGATCGGGGCCCGCCGGCGCCTGGGGTGCGGTGTGGACGTGCGTGCGCGCTTTGGCCGGCAGAGGGGCCCTGCTCTTCCCCCAGCCGGGTCGGAGCACTGACCGGACTGTGCGTTTCCCCGCCTCACCTCGCCGCCTCCGCAGTTTGCGGTGGATTTCACATGAGTCATGCAACGCGTGACTAAGTGTGGTGCTGACTTCGGCCTCCCCTGGAGCTGGCAGGCCGACTGGGGACATCCTGAAAGGATCGCAGTGGAGCCACGGAACAGAGGAAATGGCCTTGGCGTGGCTGTCGGCTGGGGAGGGAGCAAGACGGAAAGGGCACGTTTAATGGAACGCCTGGCAGAATCGAGTCTGTCGTACTCGACTTTCACGGGGTAAAATCTTGACGTACGCTGTTTCCTGCTGCGCCGAATTCTTCACTGTGGGAACTCGCCGGTGCGGAGCTTCGCCGCGCCGAGGGTGCCGGTGAGCTCAGAGGTGGGGCGCTGGGTGCACACACACGACCGGCCTTGTGTCACATTGAGAAAAAGGGGGCAGGACTCGGAGAGGAATCACGAGGGTCCCTTTTCAAAGGGAGAAAGAGCAGAATGAGCTGGAAACCATAGAGCTGCATGTGGAGGGTGACGTCAGAGGCCGTGGTGTGTGCTGCTTCTAGCGGAGCACGTTTCTCTTTTTGTTGTTGCCATAAAGTCTGCTCCCACCCGCTCCACAGCTGGCCTGGCTTAAAGCGATTGCAGATGTGACCCAGCCTGACTGAGTATTCAATAGTCTTTATAAACTAATGACATTTTTGACATTATCTCCTTGTCCTAGGATGAGAAGGAAGGAGTCATCTTCATGGGCCGGTCTGATAGGAGTTCACTGAATTTCAGGAGTCACACATAAGTCTTCGTGCATCAGAACTGCGTTGGCTGTGGCTTTGATCCTCTACTGTGTCTTGTACTTTATCCATTTATTCATTCATTTATTTGTCCAACAAATATACACTCCTGGTGTGGCAGGCACCATGCTACAATAAATAATAAAGCAGTGAACAGAACACAGTTCTACCCTCCAGGAAGGAGCTCACGATCTTTGACGGGAGTCTGAGTCTCAACTGGGATATGACCTGACCACACTTTCCAAGGTCAGAGCCAGTTTCCAAATAAAGTATCAGATCTGGTGATGACAGCGCGTCCTGCAAGGGGACCCAGAAGGCCTGTTCTGGTCCTGCCTGCCCCTGAGTAGGCCCAGATGTGGCCTTTTCTTTGGCCTCAGTTCCCGCTTCCGTAAGATGAGAAATTTGAACTGAGTCTCCACAGTTCCTACCACTGCTAACATCTTAAGAATTTCTGATTCTAGAGACTATGTGGAGATCAGAAATAATACAGATATCAGATCGGAACACAAAACTTTAGGGTCCTATGACCAGAATAGAACATCAGATTCAGTTTCCATCTGTTACAGTCACCGGTTCATTTAATCGGAGTCCCAGTCCCCAGTGCTCTTTCTCCCACGACCGGGTTCCCCATTAACGCTTCCAGGAGGTGGCCTCAGCAGATCTTGATGGGAAGTGCTGATGCTTCCTCCCAAAGCCTTGTCTGGGAGCCACGCGGCCCTCATATTTCAGGAGACTGGTCCCCAGTAATTTTTAAATAGCTCCAGTCTGCCTAACCCTTTTATGATACACTGTTTTGCCTCATCCTCATATACTTATTCACAATTAAACTATATAATTTCTAATTTATTTTGTCTTTCAAAAATAATTTAAGTTTCTTCCACTAGATCTGAGCCGCTGTGAAAACATCCACTCTTCCATCCCTCCATCCATCTATTCAACAAAAGCTTATGTTCAGTCCTGGAGAGAAATATGATAGGGTCCTCAGAACTCACAGCTCAGTGGGGAAAACAGATCTGTAAATAACTAATCACATCCTGCAGGAGAGCTGTGTGTGTGGAGTGGTGCTGGCAGCCGGCTGCCAGTGGAGGCTGGCACTAACAAGAGGAAGTGGATTTAAGAGAGAGAGTATTTTTAGAGCTGTAGAAGAGCTTAGACAATTTGTTGCAAAGGGAGAGACTATTTTTTGCAGAGTGTTTTCAACAGGCTGTTAATGTGTTGGGGAAACTGCATATTTAATTTAAGTTTAACGTGATATGCTCAGCAAAAAGAAAGAAGAGAAACCCTACAAGAGCAGGAGGCACTTCTGCCTGCTGTTGTGTCCAATGCCCTGTTCCCTGGAATGCAGCTGAGAGGGGAGATGGGAGTGTGATGGGCTGTCCGTTGATCTGGGGGTCCGTGTGTCTCTCGGAGCGTGTGCATCCTGCTATACTGAGTGCATTTGGTGGAAAAAAATTCTTTTTGTAAGATATGTCCTTCATTTGGTCTCAGTCTCCAAAGTACCTCCTTAGAGATTTTCAGTGGCAATTTTTTAAACTAACAGGCATACAGAAAATTGTACAGACTTTTCACAACTAAATACACCTAAGTATTGGGCCACCCAGGTCAAAAAACAGAGTATCACTAGCATCTGGAACCCCTATTATGTCCTCTTCTATTACTGTCCTCCAAGGGTAACCGTTAGTTTTTTCATGTTTTTGAATTTCATATAAATAGAATCAAACAGTATATATGCCTTTTGCGTCTGGCTTCTTTCAGGCCATGTGATAGGAGATTCATCTATGTCATGACATGTAGTCATATTTCATTCATTCTTGTACTGTATGATATTCTATGTGAACACACCATAATTGAAAAAAAAATGTTGATAGGTGTTGGATAATTCCAGTTTCTAGCTGTTACAGACAGTGTTGCTGTAAACATTCTTATACATGTGTTCTGGTCAGTACACATCTCTGTTGGATATAATTCCAGCATGAATTGCTTGTCTGAGGTTGACCTGAGCATTAGTAGACACTGCCTATTGTTTTCCTCAAGGGTTGTACCAGGTCACATTCCCACCTGCATGGAATGAGGGCCCCAGTGGTCCCAGCTCCTTTCCAACACTTGATATGTTGAAGTCTTTCATTTTTTTCTATTCTGATGGGTAATTGTGGCTTGATTTTTATTTCATCCATCATCTTGAGAACATAATCCACACATAAGGTGGATTTCAGAATGTAGGTCAGAACTTACGAATGTGGACCTCATCTGATGGGGGTAAGTGTGAAGAATGAAAGGGTGGGTTCCTGGAGAAAGTGCCTGCTGAGCTGACGTGGTAGGGTGATAAAGAGCTAGCGGCAGGGGAGAGATGAGAGAGGAGCAATTGAGCAAAGGAACGTTATCCAAGGCACATGCAAAGCCCAACGCCTGGAGAGCACATGGCAAGATTTGAGGAACTGCCTGTCTGAAGCTGAGGGTGGGGATGAGAGGTGACTGCAGAGACAAGCAGGGATAGAGCATCACCCCTGGAAGCAGAGGAGATTATCGTATGATACATGGACCATTAGAAATTCTCTGAGCTCACGGAGGGAGACCTCAGGCCAGGGCTAGCAAGACGGCACGTGGGTGTGGAGAGAAGGAAAGGGATGAGGGACGGGCAGTAAACCTAGCCTGCTGGCTCCTGCCTTGGCTTGAGTCCTGAGTTAGAGGAAGCCACATGGGCATTGGAGAACCAGTATGGAGAGCATCTCGCTGCAGCCTTTACTAACTGGTTCTGGCTGCTTCTCTCTGTTCAGAGCATCCGGTCTAAAGTGGAACTGTCCGTGTGGGATCAGCCTGAGGATCTTAATCTCTTCTTCACTGCTACCTGCCAGGATGGCGTCTCCTACCCTGGTCAGAGGAAGTGTGAAGGCCTAAAGATTGGGGACACGGTAAGTTCTCACCCTCTGCTCATTTATACTTAACATTGGTCATCATTCTTCAGCTTCTGAAAACTTTTGTGACTTATTAGAGTCCTTTGGGGGTTTGAATCTATCTTCCCACTCAGCGTGCCGGGGACTCTCCTAAACCTGCTCTGTGCTGTGTCTTCAGGATGTAGGTGGACTTGTTAAGAAAGCTCTGGTCAATACACAGCCCTCTGAGTTGCCACGTACGGCGTCTTCAGGTCAGCACTGTGCCTTTGTTATTGTCTTTGGCAGGGATGAGATAGGGTAGGAGAGTGTCAGTGGGAATCTGAAAGACTCAACCTTCCTTCCTAGTTTTCTACAGCTTGCTCTGTGCCTTGGATAATATGACTTTCACCTTTCCCTTCTGTAAAACATGAAGCAAGCTATCCACGTCTTCTGATTTGGAATGGGTAGCTTTGTAGCAGTGGAAGCCACAGGCCCCTTGTCTGGATTAAGTGGATATAATGAAATGGTGGGGAAGAAACATTGTGTGTAAAGTTGTGTACCTGTGTACCAAACCAAGGACTTGTGGGAGGGAGGAGGGTACATGGGTGATGAGAACAAAGGTGAAACACTGGCTCAGGGGCAGGCAGAGTGGGGATGGAGAGTCACCTGCACATCTCCTAGAGGTTCCTGCTGCCAGAAGAGACTGTGAGCTCCACTCCTTACTTTGTTGACTCTTCCATTGCTCAGAAAATAGGAAGGCAGTGAGGAAAAGTTCTCTTCTGCAATTAAAACAATCTGGTTGGAACCAAAAGAACCATAAGGACCTTAAAAATACAAGACCTGGGCTTCTAAGCTTTCCTAAGCACTAATGATGGTCAGGGTGGCTATAAGCAAACATACCCTGGACTCCCCGGAAACAGCTCAGAAAGCTGTAGGTGTGGCCGCATGACCGCTTACACTGCAGCCTGGTCTTCTGTGATTTCCTCACATTCTGTAATTGATTCTCTTCCTCCTTGCTCAGCCCAACTACCCTCCGCCCCTTTTATGAGCCACAGGCACCCATTCTAAATCTTACAGTAGTGCCTTGTCCAAGCAAAGGGACCACTCAAAATGTGCAGTATCAAGGTTCAGAAAATGAGGGACTCTAATGACTAGGTAACAAATCTTTTCCTAACACAGATTTTTTTTTTTTACAAGTTTCTTTTTGCTTAAAAGAAAAAAAAAAAAAGAAAGATGGCCTAATCAAGTTGATAGATGACAGATGATTAAAAATTCAAAATGATTGATTGTTTATGGCTTTTAGCTCAGAAGGCACTCACAGAATAAGATGACATGGCTATAATGAAACTCCTATTTGCATCTTCCTGTTTATGTGAATAATTTTTGGAGGGTGTGCTTTAATCTATACAAATAAAAAATAGGAATAGAATTGATGCTGATCCCTGTCTTAGCAAAAAGTAAAATTTTCAGTATACATGGACTCTTTGGGTGGGGAAAGCCCCATCTCATTAAAATGCACTTCCAATAAACTTTTTTTTTTAATGCTTGTCAAATTTTGTGATATATTTATGTCGTTTTGATGAATTGCAGTGATTAATCAATCCAGATGACTTTTTTAAAAAGCATAAACTCGGTTTGAAGAGACAGCTGTGAAAAATGGAGGGAGGCAGAAGCAGATTCTGTAGGTCTGTGGATGGAATGTTTGGTGCAGTGGGTCAGGAAACCTAAAGTGATGTGTGAAAAACACCCAAACAAGGAGCCCTTTACTTGGAGAAGTGGGTGCACCGGAAGAGAGGAGGATACGCAGCACGCACACCAGGTGCCTGGGTTTCAGGAAGTCCCTTGACAATTTCTAATGACATCCTTATGCGAAGGCAAGTAGTGTGGATTGAGGACAGCACAGCTAGGCAGACGCGTAGCTGAGAAAACTTGCTTTCTAAGAGCGTTGATAACATCAGCTGGGGGAAGATTTGACTGAGGTTCCAAATGTCTCCTGTTCCTGTTTACTACTAACTTGAGCTGAACTCGCGCGGAAGACCTGCTCATCAAAGATGGGAAGGTCATAAAGCTGAGGAAAAGAGGTTATCCTATAAAATAGGAAACCCAAGATTTAAGAACGTTTTTCAAAACTGAGCTGAGTTGAAGTAATCAGGATTAGTATCTTGCATTTACAGTATGGAGGGAACCTGGTTTGATAGTAGCTTTTAGGAAAAAGATCTGGCAGATTCTAATTCTCAGAGGCTCAATGTGAATAAGCAATGTTGCTTAAAAAAAAATATGCCAATTGAGGCTGCATTAATGGAAGTATTTTTTAGTATTTTGAAACCCCAGAGATGATGGCTTCACTCTTCTTCATGTGGGTCAGACTGCATCTTCAGTTCTCGGTTCAGTTCTTTTTTTTTTTAAAGGCCAGCCACAAGCAACCATCAGGATGAGTTGTCTAGAAACTAGGAAGATCAAGGGAACTGGTGTTTGTTGATAATAACAGCATAAAGTCAATTCTTTCTGGATGCAAGAAACGGAAGCCCATTTATGCTACCGTAAGCAAAAGGGAAATTGGTATAAGAACGTTGGGTCCCTTGTGGACCAAAGAGGGAAATGCACTTAGTCTTGGGAAAACCTGGAAAGTAACTGGACAATGAGTTAGCTCCATGTTCCTCACCTAGTTCTTTGCAAGGAAATAGTTATGCATGTTGACAGATGAGAAAAACTGAGGCACAGAGAATTTAATTAATTGCCCAAGGTGCCATAGCCAGTAAGTAGCAAAGTGAAAGTTGAAAGTCAGGGCTTTCTGGCTGTGACACCAGCACCGCATGCCCCCTCTCCCTGGCCTCCTGCTGCCCACGGTTCTGTTCATCATACCTGTTTCAGAGGGCTCACCTCAGAGCAAAGTACAGTAACAAGGAGCAGGCCTCCAGCGGGGAGCACAGAGTATCGGGTGCCGTTGTGCGCCTCCCCACATTTGATGCACACCCCTGTGGCTCAGTGCTGCCCAGCATCCTGAGATTTGGGGATGTGCTGACCTGTCTTAAGATCACCCACGGCTGGTGGTAGACTCAACTCAGCCCAAACCGAGTCCTCTCCTTGCCTCCTGACCATGGAGGGAATGACACAGGCCATTTCATGGGAATTGATAATGTGCCCCATACTGCACCAGGGTTTTGCTGCCAGGTCCTCTGCTGCCCGCAGCATCCGTGTCAGGTAGACATCCCCATTTTCTGTGAGGAAGACCGAGGCTCCAAGGGGAGCCTGAGAGACTTGCCGGAAGTCTGGCTGCTGGTGAGCCACACGCTCCAGGAGTCAGATCCACAACCACTGATGCCAGAGTCCATGTTTTTTCCTTTTACCTCATGCACTTTGGCAGTAAAGACTTCAGAGAAGTGCAGAGTGGTATCGTTGCCACTTGTGGAGGGATACTCCAGTGCGTAAGATTTTATTTTTTGCTAGGAGACCTCGGAAAAATAGGGACAACATCCAAAATACAGGAAAAAATTTTAAGTGGCATTGCTTCGCGAAAGTGAAAAATCGCAGATGTATTTGGATGATGTATAGATTTTAAAAGAGAAGGAAGAACGGTGCTTCTCTCATGCCTTTGACACACTTCCACACGGGTGGGCAGGCAGGAGCCTCCCTTGGGCTCTGAGGGGCTGTGACCCTGTTGAGACAGAGTGGCCTAAAGGCAGGCCTCCCATGCTGGCTCCTGGTTTCCTTGCTCTGTCCACGGGGCCACTGTCACATGACCCCTGGCTCCCCCGCCAGGGCCGATGGAGACAGGTCGGCAAAGAGCTGTGGCTGTTTGCCTGTCACAACCACATGGTGCTGCTCACCAGGCCACAAGAGGTGAGCTCTTTGAGGGCCCTGGAGGCAATGGGGTGGGGTAGAACCCAGGGCAAAATGAAACTGTGGTGTTCTTGTTCAAAAATAAAGAATTTCAAGATGACAATAGCAGAGCATTAAACTAAGCACAGGCCCTTCTTTCTGAGTATGGGCACTGTGTGCCCAGGCACTTGCCTGCTGAGCTGGCCCCGGAGGGGCTCTTGGGGGGCTGTCCTTCAGCCCCCTTTGTGCTGAAGGGGAGATGTACTTCTGTCCTTTCTCTCAGGCTGAACTCTCTCCAAAGAGTTGACAGTTGGACCTCGGCAGTCAGGTTTGTTACTGAGTGTGCAGGCATTTCTGTCTTGACATTTGTCCCAGGGACAAATCTGGTGGAGAAAATATACGTGCAGAGGAGTCAACCCCAGGGAGTGGGGTGCAGTGATAGCAGCCGGGCCTGGTGCTGCAGGAGCCCCAGGGAAGAAGGGCCCTGCATCACAGAGGGGTGCTGTCGAGCTGAGGCTCAGCTTTCCAGACACAGAAATAGGGTGGGGAGGCCCCATTAGCGCACATGGCATGTGCAGAGCAGCGGCTGAGTCCAGGAGAGGGTGAAAGCATTGCCCTGCTGCAGGGGGAATGCAGCTGCGGGGTTGTTTGGGGATTGAGGGGAGAGGGGGTGGGGCTGGGCTGCAGAGGCAGGATTGGGCCACATGGTAGGATGTACTTGCCAGGCTACGTGTCCGGCTGCTGTTTGGCAGGCGGGTCCGTTCTTTAGTACCACAAGTGAGAAGGGTGGGGCGAGTCCAGGAATGGCGAGGAGGGCAGGCAGGAGTCGAGAGCACAGCAGAAGGGCCAGGGGCTCCGGGGGCATCACCTGGAGAAGAGGATTAGGCAGGCAGGGTGTAACTGTCGTCAGGGGTGTCGCCAGGGGTGTCTCAGGGTCTGGCCTCTGGAGAAGGACATGGCCCACAGGGTGGGGGAGCCGTGGGACAGCTGGGCTCAAGTTGCATCCGAGCAGGTCTCACTTCTGTGTAACCAGAGCTTCCTGCAGGGGTGGGGGTGGGCAGGCCGGGGCTCCCTGGTCACTTCTAACCAGTGGTTCTGTGACTGTCCTGTGTTCTCTGGATTAAGAGATCTGTCCAGACAAGAAGCTGGAGAGGTGGTAGGAGGTGAGGGACAAGGTTGTCCTCAGACAAATAGTCCTTAAATGAAACCTTGAAGTCCCAAATCCAATGATTTCCATTTTTTTCTCTTAATTTCCCTCCCAACACCAACCAGGCGCTGACTGAGCGGGCCTGGCCAGTGCGAGCCAGTCTTCTCATGAACCGGCTTTGACGAATCAGTACACAAGTGGCCAGCTACGCGGCCAGTACAAAGGACCCCCTGAGCCCTGTCATGGGCTTCCCACAGCGTCCCCCTCTCCTGTCCCCTCCCTGGGGCTCTCTACCCCATGCCCATGTCCAGCGCTTTGTTTCAGTGCTCTCCTAGGGGACTTGGCATCTGCGCAGCCCTGGGTTTGGTGGGTATGGTGGGGGCTGGGCAGCCCCTTTGAAAGGGTGGGTCAGTCCAGCAGCCCTGCGGGGGAACCAGGAGCATCCCAATGAGGCTGGAATAACAGGGCTGAGCGGGAGGGAGGGCTGCTTTGTCTGTGACCTTGCTCTGGAATCTCCGAGTGGGAGAATGGAAAGTCTCTGGGAACTAAAAAGTCCACAGTTGTCAGGGAAGAGAAGCCTCATTCCAGCCGCCTGACAGTCTCTCTGAATTCTTTCTTGATCCCTTAGGGAGATGGACTCTGAAGGGAGGGGTAGCAGAACAGATTTACTGGCTGTTCCCGAAGTGCTTTTTATAGCATTCCTGTGCCTGGCAGGACCTGAGACCCAGTGGCTGAAATGGAGCCGTTCTCTGGTTATCAGGTGGCCTGCTGCGTGCTAGGCTGTGTGGGGCCCGAGAGCTAGGACCTCGGTTAGACCAAAGCTTTGGCTGAGGAAGGCCGCTGGGACCTGCTTGAAAGCTGGGTCCTCCTCACTCCCTCAGCTAGGCAGACAGTGAGTGAGCCTCTCTGAATCCTCAGTGATAGGCTCCAGCACTGGTTCTGGGCAGCCCCAGCATCTCCACTTACTCCTGAGCAAACCCAGACACGTGGGCAAGACCCAGGAGATTTAATTATCTCTTGCTCCTCGATCCCTTATAAGGCAAGTTTTCCCGGGGCAAGGTTATGCTCACAGATGGACAGTCCCCACAGTCTTGCAATAATTAAATGCTTTTGCCTCGTGGTCTAGGTTATTTGCAATTTATCCCACTTCTGACCCCCATATGCCTTTGCTGGGCAGGACTTCCCATTTAACAAGTCCAGCAAACTTGTTCCCGTGGGAAGTAGTAGCCTTGAGCAAGTCATGGCTTCTCTCTGAGCCTCCAAGGGAGGGATGTTCACCTCCACATTCTTGATGGCCCCATGAATGGGTGGCCCCGGTCAGGTGCAGCCCCCCACCCCCGCATCCTTCCCATCTGCAGGCTCAGATCATCCCCAGCCCGAGACAGGAAGATTTTAGGGAGCTTCTGGTCACTGCCTGGGGGGCTCCATCTAGTAGTCCATGCAGTGAGCCGGGCCTCTCCCTCTGTACCCAGATCCGGACACTGGGCATCTGCCTCATCCCCTGTTTCTAGGAGGTGGCATGCCAAAGGAGAACACAGACCCAGTCCCCCCACCCCCAGCTCTGTGACCAGCACTAAGATCCCCGAGCCACCAACCCCATTTTCTCTCTAGTAAAAGAGGATGTTTCCTCTAGGGCGGATAAATGAGATGCTCGTAGAAATGCCCAGCACAGCGTCTGGTGTGTGTAGTACCTGGCACCTGGTAACCATTAGTGTTTGTTGTCCTTAGGCAGATTTTAGTGCCCCAAATGGGTCCCCATCTTGTTTCCTTCCCTTGAGAGCTCACCTGTACCTCAGGGCTCGGAACTTGGTCTTGAACTTGCTTTCGTCAATCTCTCCCTTTGCTTCCTCCCACTCACCACATGGACATAAGGGGTGGGCCAGTCCCAAGTGTCTGCACTGGCTTGGTTCTCCCAGTGTCCTCTGACCCTGGCTCCTGGTCATCGTCCTCAGCTCACCTGTCCAACAGCATCTCCTGGGATGCTCCCCTGCTAGTGCTGACTCCTGGCTGTCTTGTTGAGTCCCCAGAGCCGTGGCTTACTGCCAAGCAGTACTCTCTCCAGGACCTAGAGAGCTGGGGCTGTCCTGCACAGTCTCACACACTCCTGCTCTCCCCCGAGGGATCCCTAGATGTCACAGATCTGAGGAGAAGCCTTTTAGAATTAGTAGAGTGATAAAAATCTGTAGAACATTTAGAAAAACAAATTTTGGATATTTTCCAAAAATATACATTGTTACCTAAAGGGCACCCAGTAAAGCAGGTTATTTATGACTTTTGAAAAATCAGCTTTCTTCCAACCCAAGTAGTAGAACTGACAGTAAAAATCGCTAAAAGTGGGTCCTAACTTGCTTTGCACTTTAGAATATTCTGAGGAGCCTTTTGAAAAAGGCATCTGGACCAGAGGCGATGATTTGGTTTCTGGAGTGGGCCCAGGTCTCTGTCCGTTCAGGGAAGGAAGCACTTCAGGATGGCATTTGGCCAGGGCGTGCTAGCCACCTGTGTGTGGATTTGCACAGTGCCCTGCTCGGAGGGCAGTGCTGGGTGATCCTTACTGCACAAAGGGAGGAGGAGAGCTGGAGGAGCTGTGCTCCACTTCCTGGGAGAATCGCTGTAAGCAATGTTCTTGCTTTCCTCGCATCCCAGCCACGTGGGCAGCTAACAGGCATCTTTCCTACATCGCCATCTGCCAGCGAGGTCCACTTGCTGTCTGTTTCCATGACAACCCATGAGCTGCTCAGGAGTTAGCAACACTTCTTTACTTGCTCTGTTTAATAGGAAAAAGTCTGTCCACTTCTGTGGTAATGACTCTTCTTTGACAGCCTCAGGCCCGTGGGCTGATGGTGAAAGATGCAGCTGGGAGGACCACTCAGAGAGGAACTGGGGCAGAGGGAAGCTCAGGTGTGTCTGTGCGGGAACAGTTATGCTGGGAGGGACCTAGGAGTCATTTTGTCCCTTTCCAGCAGGGGAGGAAACACCTCGACAGGGGCAGGCAGCTGCCAGGGCCCTCGGCCCCGGCGCCCCATAAGTTCAGAGAGCACGTCTAGCCTGGCACAGAGGAGGTGCCCGGTAAATACTTGTTGTGTATTTTGTTGACGTTCAAAATGGAGAGGGGAGAGGATAGGATAGAAGTGGGGGGAAAAGAAAAAAGCAGAGGAAAAGAACCATGTAAACTTGAGTGAATCCGTCTACCTTTCTGTGGAAGGAAGCCCTTTTGGAGGTGTGAAGATTAAAAGAGATAATGATCAAAATTAAAAGAGATAATGACTAAAAAATGATCGGAAGAACCAGGCATGATGCCTGTCAAACGCTGGCGTCCTGAAGACACCCTTCCCGGGTAAAGTGAAGCACTTGCTGACTCCGGGGCCCCTTCCTGCTCGGGCTGCCCGGGCGCTCCTCCCTGAGGGTGGGGAGGGGCTGGATTTGGCCCCAGCTCTTCACTGAGGACCTTGGAGGAACTGTGCTTGGGGTAAATCCCTGAGTGGCTGGAGACACACCGTGGTCACAATGTCCCCTCTCTTTCTCATGCCCAGGCGTCCTTTGAGGTGTCAGTGGAGGCCCGGAGCTGCCCAGGCAAACACACGCAGCACACGTTCACCCTGCGGCCCGTGGGATTCCGGGACAGCCTGGAGGTGGGGGTCACCTACAACTGCAGGTGCAGCTGCAGTGAGGTGCTGGAGCCCGACAGCGCCAGGTGCAGCGGGAACGGGACTTACGTCTGCGGCCTGTGTGAGTGCAACCCCAGCTACTTGGGCACCAGGTGCGAGTGCCAGGAAGGGGAGAGCCAGAGCGGGTACCAGAACCTGTGCCGCGAAGCAGAGGGCAAGCCCCTGTGCAGCGGGCGCGGGCAGTGCAGCTGCAACCAGTGCTCCTGCTTTGAGAGCGAGTTCGGCAAGATCTACGGGCCCTTCTGTGAGTGCGACAACTTCTCCTGTGCCAGGAACAAAGGCGTCCTCTGCTCAGGTAGGCGCCCCCACAAGCCCTTATTCTCTGAGTCAGGCACAGGTCTGGGTGCCCTTAGGACATCCCCAAAGCATGCCTTTTGCTTATTGCCACGGTCCTCTTGGGAGAAGATGAGGACACTCCTTGGGGGTGGGGCCAGCACGGTGAGTACAAAAGCAGGAGAGGGCACTGCCACGTGACTGCACTCTCAGAGTTGGAGGAGTCTGCTGCGGGTCATCCAGGACTTGCCGCACAGCACTCCTGACAGGTAGACCATCAGCCTCTTGATTGCCTCTGGGGACAGGGATGGCTGTTCCCTTGATTGACATCCCATTCATCTACTGCTGCTCTGACAAGTTACCACAAACTTAGTGGCTTAAAACAACAGATTTATTCTGTTACAGTTCTGGAAGTCAGAAGTCTGAAAGGGATGTTATTTGGCTAAAACCTAGGTATTGGCAGGCTGCATTCCTTCTAGAAGCTCTAAGAGGGGAGAATCTGTTCCGTGGCCCTTCCCAGCTTCTAGAAGCCATCTACTTTCCTTGGCTTGCAGAACCTTCCTCTGTTTTCAAAGCCAGCAGTGTAGCATCCTCATTTCTTTTTCTGACCTTTCAACAAACCTCTGCTCTGTTGTCACATATCTTTCTCTGATGCTCCTGCCTCCCCCTTATAAAGAGCCTTGTGTTTGTGTTGGATCCACAAGGATGATCCAGGCGAGTCTCCCCATCTCAGAATCCTTAATCGCATCTGCAGAGTCCTTTTTACTGTGTAAAGTAACCCTGATACAGGTTCCAGGAAGGAGCCCATGGACATCTTTGAGGACCGTCATTCTGCCTCCCACAACATGATTTGAAAGTTTCCTTTTATGTTGTACAGAAAATTGCTTCTCAGTCACTTCCCGCTCAGGGTTCACATTTTAGGCCCCCTCTTACACATGACAACCTGTCAAATGTCCGAAAAGATCTTTTTGTTTCTCTCTTCTGTGTTCTCATTCAGGTTGCACACCGGGTCTCTTCCTTCCCTGAGGCTCTACCTTGTTAAGTGTGCTTCTTAGGTCCAGGCACTTATGTGCCGTCTGGATAACGAGGACTCAGCCCAGACGTTGGCTAAACATTTGTTTCCTGTACCCTGGACATTCCACTTCCATTAGCACATCCTAACAAAGCTCACTTTTCTTTTTCTTTTCTGTTAAACAGTCATGTCGTACTACTGAGCTTGGTTTTAACTTGACTACCTAATGTTGAAGATTTTTAATATTTTGAACAAACTTTAGCTATTGTGTCATGTTTGAGCACGTAAATCTTTGAATCGAAGCACAGGACTTGACATGGATTCCAGTTAAATTACATTTTGGCAGTCCCCATTCTGGAAGTTGCATTCCGATGAGATACTGTGAAATTGTGTCTCAAAAGGGTCATTCTCTCCAACACCATGCCACCTGCACATGGGTCATGCAGAACAATTTTAGGCAGGATTGTAGTGTCTTCTACTGCCGTGTAGTCCATTGTGTATTCTGTGTGTATTGTTTCCAGAATTCCTTCCTTGAAAGTTGTCTTCCAGTTGTAAAGTGTTGATTTAAAAGGAGCTTAGAATATAGCAGGGAAGAAAAAGCACAAACATGTGAAGTAAATCAGAGCATATAAACAGTCTGCCATTGTGGGAGGAGTACCATCCCTCCACGGGACATATAAGTGCCCAGGGCTGCACAGACGAGGGTGAGCGAGTGGGGCCTCCTGGGGCCGACTGCACCGTGAGACAAGTTCGAGTACACCCACGGGTGCAGCGGCAGCGGGACGTTCAAAATTGGAATTGCTCCGGAACGTGCAGGACATGGGAATGCCATAGAAGAGTCAGCTGGGGGTGGAGTTAAGATTTGACGTGCTGAACAGGCAACAGGGATCCGCCCTATCTGATGGGTTGGATGGTTTTGTCTGGATTCACAGAAGAAGTGCTTAGGATCAGGCGGGCCTGGGTCTAAAGCCAACACCACCACGTGCTGCTTGTGTCACTCCGGGCACAGAGCTGCTGTGAGCAGTAAGAGAATGTGTCTAGGGCAACGAGCACATTGTCTCTCTGACCGCTGGTTGCCTTTACGAGTCAGTACCGTGCACCTGTGGGAGCTGCAGCTGCTGCCCAGCGTGCAGGCGGGGCCACCTTCCCTGTGAATCGCCCGGCTTTGCTGAGGACTTCCAGCATGGCGGGATGGATGGACTTCCCAATCCCATTAGCAGCCTCCATAAATGCTCCAAGAAGCCTGGCTGTGTCTGTAATTAGCTTTCAGTGGTGGATTTAAAAAACAAAACAAAACAGATTGGCAAATATCACAGAACTCCCTCCTTTCCCGTCAGGAACCAAAAATAATCCTCTGACGTGTCTTCATCCGGAAGGCTACCTGAGTCCATGTTGCCTAAGGACTGGGGCTGCTAGGTCGGGCAACGTGCAGATCCTGTCCCCACGGTTTAAATATCAGCCTACTGCCTGGGTTGTCTTGGACTTTGGGGTTTCCTGTCTCTAAAAATGGCCCAACACTCCTTGTTTCTGCAAAATTTTGAGAATTGAAGATGTAGACAGAGGATCTGGCATGGTATTTGGCAGGAAGCAAGACCCAGCATGTGGTAGGTGCCTCCACCCCCACCTCAGATGCTACGTTCCTCTGGATACGGCAGGGAGCCTGGAAGTGCGGGGCCCGAAGGGTGGTACGTGAGGTGCGAGCAGCCTTAGTGGGGAAAACTGGTCATTTGGAAACCAGAGTATTCTGTAGCTGAGTGAATACACAGCTGTTTGTTCAACCCCCAGAACCCACAGTTCTCCTGAGTTAGGCTTGCATTTCAGACTTCTGCCTGACCCCACTGCCCTCTCTCCTCCCTGTACTCTGTCCAGCCCTGTGGTATTGGGAGACTATCATGTGCCCCAGGGTGGAGAAACAGGAGGTTCGAGAAGCCTTTGAGGCCCCTCCATGTGCGGTGCTTCGAGTCACTAACTCCTAGGGATTGCTGAGCTGGGGTGTCTTTTGTTCCCCCATTGGAAAATTTGAAAAATACAGGGGAGTCGGTGGATGTGTGGTCAGTCTGTGCTGTCTGCCTCCTTCTTGGCGACCAGGATTAATTTGGACCATCTGGAAAACCAGACAAGGAACTCCTTTCCTCTCACTGGTTCACATACATCCCTTCCAAAGCTGTGTCCTCAGTCAAGAGGACGACTCCAGCTAGCTGGCCGGTTACTCTTAGGTCTAGAAAGCTCTGGAGAGAGAGAAATTGTTCATCATTCCATCACTCATACTTTTAGAGGTTAGTATCTTTCCTTTTCGTTTTTTTCCTAAGAGTATGTGTGTGTCCATACACAATTTTGTATCTTTTTTCACGTAATATTATCTCCTAAGAAGCACTTAGGCTATAATTCAAGAAGTTGAATTACTTGAATACATCACGGATTGGAACATTTGACTGTCTTTCCACCGCATCCCCGATTAGCCTTGTCCACCCCTTTACTTTGAAAGCAATGACTAGTTGAAATGTGGCGCCGTTCAAGTCCTCCTGGGTACAGTAGTTTCTGGAATGAGCTCATGCTTGTGTGCTCATCCAGGAAGGACATACAGCCGAGCCCAGCTCCAGGCAGGACTGTCGCCCGCCGGTGCAGCTCCCAGCCTCAGTTCGTCGTCTCGCAAACACTCCAGCTTGTTCAGGAGGGAGGCGGCGTGAGCGGGTGGGTGAGGGGCTCGCCCCCGGTTCCTTGCACCCGCGGTGAGCTCGGGCTCCCCCTCCGGAATTGTGCCCACTGATTTCGAGCTCTCGGATTGCTGTTACATTTGGGGTTTTTGTGGGAGAAAAGTCTTATTTCTCAACAACCGCTCTGGTCTTGAAGCTGCTGACTCAGAGGCTCACAGGCAGCTGACTTCAGCATTCTCTCAGTCTTTCTCGGGCCGTTCTCCTGCGGCCTGGCCCATGCAGACTGTGCGGTTGGGGTCCATCTTTAGACAGGGGCTGAGGTGGAGCCAGGGCCAGAGCCGGTGGGGATGTTCTAGAGAAGCTCCTGCCACTTCTCTCTGGTCTCTCTGCCTGCTCAAGGCTTCTTGTCCTTACCCCCACCGAGACAGGACAGGTTTGTTATGTGATAGGTCGTAAAAGTTAGTAGTGAAGCAAATCAGACTAAGATCTGGAAGCAACTGAGTAACTTGGTGATGGCTTTTGTGACACACTGTCACGGGAATGGGTGGGCAGCCAGGACTGCTGGGTCCCCCTCTGGTTTCTAGAGGCAGCGTAACTTAGAGGATGGTTCTGTCCACAGACTCTCCCCGTGTGTGCAGAAGGAGGTGTGGGGCTGTTGGGAGAGTTTCTGTTCTTTTGAGTCTCATGAAGTGTTGACCTTTCGGAATCCCTCTGCTAATAGAACACGAGAAGTAGGACATGGTCTGTGTAGTTGTTTTCAATGTAACTAAAGATTAGTGCTCAGACTTTGTTGTTCTTTGTTGGTTTCTGCACACAAACAGTGCATTTCCTGGGATTTGAGTTACTCCATTATGGTAAACTGTTGAAATCAGTCCCAACCCTGATGCTTTCAGCAGTCTCTATACTTAAAATGTCTGGGGTACATGGAATAATTTGCTAGTAGTCAGCCTCCTTCTTGGGCTGCATATATTGAGAAAATTTGTATCAAATAGGATATAGAATTTTGAACAGAACACTTTTGGTCTTGTGATTTTGAGATCCCAAAGGTACATCTAAGTAAGGTATCATATATTTTACTTCATCTAATAAGTTATTTGGCCAGTTTAATCCATATATATATATATATATATATATATCCATATGTATATATTTATCCATATATATATATGCGTCTCTTTTAAAACATGGCAGGCAATTAGAGATCAAAGGGCATCTGCAGTGTCCTCCCAGATGTAAAAAAATGGAGAGTGACACTAGTGCCATCATTCCTGGTGGCCAGAGCCAGCATCCAAATACAGGTTCCTGGACTGGGCTGATGGCTTCCAGAAGGCTTCCCAAGGTTACGTTAAACTTCTCCTGTTAAAAGTGCCTCTGACATTAGGGCCTAATTCTAGACTTCTGGATTCTTGCCAAATGAACCCCCTCCCATGCAACAGTTACCTAGATATGTTTGTAAAAGTACTTCTCAGCCTATTTGTACTGTTTTCTTCAGAAATGTAGTTTTCACTCTCAGAATATGTATTGTGGTGGCCCCTTCTGGGGCCATGCTCATACGCTACCTCCCATCACTGCATCACAGTTTGCATATTTCATAAATGACTTGTTTTAGGACCATCTTGAATGTGGCTGCATGACAGAGGCCTCCCAAAATACCTTTTGAATGAGCCAAGATTTGACATGTAATTTCCCAAGGAAAAAGAGCCCTCTTGGTGGGATTGTTACCACTGTGTGCCTCAGGTGGGAGAGCCTGGAAAACTCTTCATGCATATTAACTCATTTCATGTATATTAACCTCTGCTCAGTTTCTTGATGTTTCCCTGGATGCTATTTGCAAAAACAAGGATGCAAAAAATATATATCTTCTAGAGCAAGGGCTCCTCTCCCTCAAAGGAATAGCCTGCACAGCAGTTTTCTTTATCGGTTACTACATAAATCTTAATTATGCACATGACAGCGAAGGCCAAGAGAGGCATATTTCATTTTGGAGTACCCAGAATATGGTGGCTATGAGAATAGAACTTGTTACAGTATTCTTCAGTAACTATGATTATAAGGAATGATATACTGTAATTAGTAAAGATACTTCCACAGAGGACCATTTACCAGGATGCGAGGCCAGTGCACGTTCAAATCTAGATTCTAGAACTGGCACTGCCCCCTTTCTACCTCTGTGACCTTGGACCCTTCACTCACCCTCTCTGATGGATGTTCTCATCTGTCAGATACCCAGAGGGTTTTAGTGAGCAGCAAACAGGACACCAGCTGTAAAGCTCCTTAGATGCTGCCTCCCCACCCGGCCTGTTGAGTAAATGTAACTAGCTGGCTGCCCCCTCCCTGCTTTCCCAGAGGAACATTTTCTTTCCCGAAGATAAGCATCAGAGACATTCATGGCATCAAAAGAGGCTGGTTTCAGAAGTTCTCAACAGGCATCCATCTCACGGTCAGGAATCCTCTAAGAATTCCATCTGTATCCAGGTATTGCTCAAATTCATTTGAAAGGCAACAAGGTCCCAAAATTTAGGGCTTAGTCATATAATAAGACAGGGCACCTTTTAGATTGGCTGCATGAACCAGGTGAGCTGGGCCGCTCGGTCTGGCATCATCCAGCCTCTTGCAGCCTGTGGTTGGAGAAAGGTCTTTGGAAAAACTGTAGCATAGTAAGTATCTGATCTTCGTGCTGCTATAGATACCGAAACAGCGATCTCTCACTGGGATTCATTTTGTTTTAGGTAGGGTGCTGTGTTCACCTCATTCAAGAGCTCGCTGAGCATTCCTCATGTGCCGTGTGCTGTATGGGGTGCCAGGGGTGCAGAGTTGGAGTTGCTCACAGCATTGAATTTCTAAATGTTTGTTGTCCCTAGAATTTTCCATTCCTTAGAAACTTTCTGGGACTGAGGAATAAGGATAATGACCCATGTAAGCTTCTACCTTCATCATCCAGACTTAGTGAGATCTTGAAAGATGGGATGGAGTGTTGGGGAGCCATTTTGAGAGCCTGCCTGGTTCCATGCTCTGAACTCAGCTCTGGGAATGCAGTTTTCTTACTGCTCTTGCTCCCTGCTCACATTCTGATTCCAGAAGCAGCTTAAGCAGCAGGTCACAGTGACTGTGAAAAATGGAATAATCTGAGTGTTGGATCTCATGTCCCCACTCTTGTCTCTCTCCTTAGAAGGGGAAGTGTGCCGACAGGAGACCCGGTGATGAGGCCTCTGCCCACGCCCAGGCCTCTTGAGGCCTGGTCCTTAAGGTCATGAAGTTTGGCTTGTGAAGGAAATAATGGAACTTAAAAAGCAAAGGAAAATCCTAGGAAGACCGTGAGCATGCCAAAGACGAGATCTCAGTCCTGTATAGAGTTGGGTGGTATTAGCTTTTCCATGTTACAGGACAACCCGATAGAATGTTGTCCGTTCTTAGTTAACAAGAAGCCATGAGGACCTCTGGTGACTGAAATAGTTGTCCTTAAGGCTCCTTTGGTTCCACTTCTTGGGCGTTGAGCTGTCACTTAGTTTTGGAAACTGTGACATAACTGATTATAGGACTCCGCTGCTCAGTGCCTTGGTGGGGTGGGGCAGGATTGGATGGAGCCCTGTTTTCCTTTGGGATAAGTGTTCCTGACTGTCAGAACACTGACCTAAGAGCTCCACCCAGATCCAAATGCTCCCTGGTGTCTGGAATTTGCTCTGAATGAGTTCAACCTGCCAGAAGTTTTGCTTCTTGTTAATGAAAGGAACTGGGTTCTGCTTGTCCAACATGCATCAAAATCAGTCTACTGACACTGGGTTGTGGTGAAGGAAAGTACAGCATTTATTGCAGGCCAAGCAAGGAGAATAGGCAGCTTGTGCTCAAAAGACTCGAACTCTCCAATGGCCTTCGGGGAAGGGTTTTCACAGGCAACACTGGGGTGAGGGCTGCATAATCTGATCAGCTCATGGACATTCTTCTGATTGGCTGGTGGTGAGGTAACAGGGTGGTATTTGGGGAAATCTCAATTATCAATTTTCTGCCTCCAGCTGCCTGGGGTCTAAGGTCTGGGGACTACCGGTGGGTCAGCAAGCATTCAACTTCCTCCACTTGGTGGGGGTTTTAGTTTCTGCAAAACAACTCAAGGATATAGCTCAGGATGTTATCTGTAGCCCTTGAGGAGATGCTAAAGGCTCTTGACTTTGTTTTATGACTAAACTATTACTACTTTGTCTTGCTTGACTGCTTTCCTTTGTTTCTGCATTTTCTCACTTCTCTGATAAAATTTGCTTTTTAACACTGGGGGAAGGCCTAGAAAGCTAACACTTTTCTGTCACTGGACACCTTCCCGAGCCCTGCCTGCTGCCCTCTGACCCAAAGGAGGTGGCCTCCTATCACCCCAGCCCACAACCACCACCCCCAAAAGTCTTGATCAGGTGGCCCCACCATCCTTAAGCTAAAGGACTATACTTCCCAGGTTGGTATGTGATTTGACATCATAACGTTGGCCTTTAGGCAGATGTTGCAATAATGCAAGGAGAATCTATTTGAAGACCCTTTAGTTTACTATGTTGAAATGTGTTTCCTTGGAACCACACTGAGGCTAATTTGTTAGTGTTTGGTGCCCATCATAAGCAAGCACTAAAGAGTGGTATTATTTGCATCTGGTGCCTTGCCTAGCACCAGCAGTGACACACAGTGGGCCAGCTGCCTGTTACCTGCTTTGACTGTTTACATTGTGGGAAACTGAGGCCCAGAACCTGGACTAACGCACCTTGTAATTCTTGATTATAGATTCAGACTTGCAAGTAAATAGTTAACCTCCACCAAATTTCACTCATTTTGATTAGCTTGAGGCCCTTCCCAAATCTTATTACCACCACAGCCCTTCCTGCCACCACCCAAGCATTGAGCCCACATTTTCCAAGTCTTACCTAATAAATGCTCTTTATTTTGGTCAAAAATTTAGGAAACATTTAGTCTGTGTTTTGCTTAAGTGAGTTTCTCTGGGTTACGTAAGCATATACCAGACCCGGCAGACCAGGCTGGAGGACACACATGGACCGAGAGTCCGGCTGAAGTGCCCCATCCGTTATTGGTGAAGGCTCAGCGTGTTCCTCTTGGTGCTCAGTGGGCGTCTGGCTGTTCTTACTGATGAGGCTGGACCTGCTTTCCTTAAATGAACCTTTGTTAGCCCATTCTAATTCGTAAAACGCTCTTGGCATGAATGATTTCATTTAGCTGTTGTTCTTCTACCAGGAGACTGATGTGGCTGTTACTGATCAGCCCTGCGGGGGAGGCCGTGGCTGAGAAGATTGGCATGTTGGCCACACTCCCCACAGGTGGTTGGCCCAAAGCCTTGACCTAAGAAAAGCCCGCTTCCCCTAACCCTCAGGGGATGCTCTGCTCTGGGTGGCTGCTTCCTGCCACCTCGCGGCTTGGCTGGGCTCCTGGCAGCCAGGCTTCAGCATGGCCCACTCATGTGACATTCCAAACCAGCTCTGTCCATTGAGAGTGCAGCTCTAGGCTCTGAACGGTGGCCAGCTGAGGATGGAATATGGCAACTGTTAACCAACCACAACAACATGACAGCTTGCCAGGTTGGAAATAGTAACCTTCTCATCCTGTTGCAGTGACCAGGAGAGACGGTGGTGAATTCATGTCTCCCCAGATACCGCTGGCATTTCCCCTGAAGTGCCTGCTGGGCAGATCCGGCAGGTTAAGCTAAATTCAAGATGTTGATCTGAGGCACCTCTGTTTCTTTTGGTCACCGGCCTTCTGTTTTTCTTTCTGAGTCAGCATTCTTAGGGTCCTGTGAGGACTATAGTTCATTGCACTCAGCTGATTATAGACTTCTTTGAAACTGGAAAGGTGAGTTCATTAAGGAACTTGGGCTTTTTCCATCTTCCTTCCATTGCCTTAATCTCCCTGTGATTAATAGAGTTGGGCCAGAGACCAAGTCCTTTCCTTGGTGCTCTCTTGTGGGATGCAGTAGTCACTAGAAGAGTTTGGCAGCTGGCCATCAGCACTGAGGAATCAGGTGCTAAGACCAGAGAGGCAAAGGTGGCCTTTGAGGGGGCTCTGTTGCCTTTGACAGTGGAGTCTTGGCTTTCTAGCCCGATCTGTCATCTCAAAGTGAACTTGAGGTTTAGAAAAGGTTAGCTTAAAGAAGCATCACACTGTTTGCTTAGTAGTGGTCAGATTTTGCTGCTCAGATACAGAATGCTGTATGCGGTCCAGCCAATAAAGGCAAAGGATGAGGGGCTTGTCAGGGCGTTGCCTCTTGGGAAGCACCACCAGTTGAACTTGTCAGGGCTGGTTCATTGACACTAAGCCAAAGACAGAGGAGCAGCTGGCCCTGAGGCTGAGGATGCATCATTGCTCACATCTCTGAAGAGCCTTTTGCTGGAGAAATCTGACCAATATGCAAGAACAGTGCATATTGGGTGCAAAGCCTATGGCTTCTGCTTGACCATGACCCTTTTGCTGCCACAGGAAAGAGAATTCCTCATCTTTTTTTTCTCATGTCATCCTGAAGTCTCTGGGTCTCTTGGACATTTGCTAAAACTTAGAAGCATTTCAAGAATCACATTTAAGTTTATAGCATCAATAGTACTTGTTTCTTTTCTCTTTTCCAGCATCGGATATCTTCCCCCAGGGCTTCAAGCTTGTCCTGATGGCGTTCACAGCCTCCAACCAACAGGTTCTGAGCACCTGTTGTGTGCCAGACACCATGCTAGACATCGGGCAAACAAAAATAAAACACGGACTTTGATTTTGTATGGGTTTGTGGGCGAGTGAGATGAGGAAAATGAGTAAACACATATATCTGTGTGATGAGTGGTTGTGTGTCTACACTCTCCCTGTTAACTAAGTCTTCTGGTCAGCTTTAGAAAGTGCTCAAGACTTTTTAATCTTTAAAAAATAAAAAGATGGGGTATAGCTCGGTGGTAGACTGCGTGCTTAGCATGCACAAGGTCCTGGGTTCAATCCCTAGTACATCCATTAAAACAATGAATAAAACCTGATTACCTCCTGCCACCAAAAACAAACAAACAAAAAAAAGAATAGGAAAAGAGAAACTCTCAGCCTCCCGGCCTGCTCCCTGCAAGCTCCTCTTTCCTCCATGTTCACAGCCATGTTTCACAGAACATTTGTCTACACCCACTGGCTTCATGTGTCACCTCCCAGTCAGCCCTCACCTCAGTCCAGTTTGGATTCAGCCCCATGGTTCCACCACAGCAGGTCCTCTGGGTCCCAGATGGCTGTGTCCTGCTGCATCTGAGGCTCGATCAGCCCTCAGGCCCTCCTTCCTCCTCAATCATCCTCTCTTCCTCTTTCCCTTTCTCCCCTCCCTTTCTTCCATCTATTTATACATATGCGTGCTTGCACATGCGCGCGCGCGCATGCGCGCGCGCGCACACACACACACACACACACACACACACACAAACAGCAAGTCCGTCTCTAGCCCCTTGTTACCCATTCTCGTGTCTACTTTTCAAGTACTTCCCTTCCAGGCTGCCCACTCTCTCAATCCATCCTCACAAGTGAACCCACTCTATTTTTTGCGTCCAAAATGCTTTCTCTTCTCTACTCTTCCAAAACCTGTAGCTTAACCCAGAGCTTGTCCCAGGCTCTCTGGATTTCTCCCTGCTCTGACCTAGAACAGTAAACGTCAGTGGTGGAGGAATGGTAGAGCTCACCAAGTTACCTCTGTTACTTTACAGATAGGAACATGGAGGCCAAGGGTGATTTAATGATCAGTGACTAAAAGAGCCAGCCCTGTAGATGGATCTGTTGTACGTTTTTAAACTATAACACAGCCTGGGTCACCTTTAACATTTATCTTATGTGTTGTTTTAGTTTTCATTACTTAGTCATGACTGGACTATATTGGAGAGGTAGTACATGTAGTTAGGAATATGCGCTCCAGAGTCAAATAAATGTGGTTTAAATCCTAGCCCTGACACCCACCTGCTGTGTGACTTTGGATAAATTACTTGGCCTCTCTGGGCCTCATTTTCCATATTTGCAAAAATTAGGGTAATAATGGTACTACTATGCAGAGTGATTGGAAGGACTAATGAGATAATCCAAGTAAAGTGCTTAGAATATTGCCTGTCCTACTGTAAGTATTCCATGAAGTTTCTCTGTTAAGAGATTTTAATGGCTTGATACTTCAGTGAAATTAGAAGTTTCTTGAAGGCAGTAAACCATACATTTCTTTATCACACATTTACAAAGAATTGACCCAGTCCTGAGACCGACAGGCACTCTCTGCCTTTTACTGATGGAGAACCTGGACCACTGCCCGGTCTGGCCAGCGGGTGGCTGAGGTTGCACCATAGCTCCCGCCTAAAAAAGGTGCCCCGGCGCCCCCTGCCGAGCCTTGCCAGGTGTTCCAAGGAGAGTGGCAGGAGTGGGACTGGGCTGGTGTGAGGCTTTCCCGAGAGCTGAGCTCCGGGGTCGGTGCCGAGCCGGGGCAGTGCTGTGCTTTCTTGGGGAGGAGCAGCCCTTCCCTTCGCTGGAGGGTTCTCCAGTCAGTAACTCCTCCTTGCCAAGAGAAGGCTGTGTTTACAGGCTTAGGAAGCCCGTGGTGAGAAGGACACAGCCGTTCCAGAGCGACTTCTCTCTGGCCCCTGGAGGTTCATTTAGTTTCTGCTGAGGTGCCCGGAGCCAGGCTGATCCCTCATGAGGGAACTGGGTGGCTGTCCTGTGCATTTCAAAAATCTCTGTTCTCCACTTTGGCGGCACCAAAGCCAGCGCGTGGAAGGAAACGCGGAGATGGTGGGAGGGGCGCGTCCCTGGGGGGACCAGGCTGGGAGACACAGAGAACACCCTCCCTGCCGCACAGGCAGCCCAGCGGGCCGTTGTGTAACCTAACCTGCTGGTCCACAAAGCGCCAGGCAGCGCGCCCCACTAGGAGGGATTTCCCCTTCCCTCTGGAAGCCCGTGTGTGCGTTTGGCCACAGAGAGGTCAGCCCGCGTCTGGCTGTGGTTCTCCACGGAGACTTGAGTGAGTGCCTGGGATGTCTGTGACTCCGGCCCCTCTGCTTTGCGTCCATGGGCTCAGAGAGCTGCTCCGGACTCCCACCTCGTGCTGAGGAGGGCAGGTCCATGTGCCTCTCTGCTCAGCTGTGTCTGGGGCCCCGAGTCACACAGACAGCGGTGGAACAGAGGCTCTGTGCGGGTTTTCCTACTCTTCTCAGGTGGTGGCTTTGAAGAGTTACAGAAGTCAGGCCCAGGGTCTCACCCAGAGGTGTCCACACTGCAGACCAGACTGCCTTCTGTGACAGGGAGGTCACCCAAGTGAGCAGAGGCTTTCCAGCCCACACCCCTCCTGTCTCTTTTCTCTCTTACCACTTCCTGTTTACACGCCACCTATCCTGAGAAGAGGGGAGAGATGGGGAGATGGGCAGACAGAGGGCTGTGAGAGGAGGGATGCTGGGGGCTGCGAGAGGGAGATGCCCATGGGGTGCTCTGGGAGAGGCAGAAACAGAGGGTGCACACTTGTGTGCCAGGGACACTGACTGTGGGGAGAGGCAGAGGGAGGGAGACTGGGAGAAGAGCAAGGGAAGCACCCTTCCCTCCTGGGGAGCTCAGCCCAGCCCTCCCTCTGCCAGAGCCTCGAGGTGGGGGGGGGGTGGGTGGAGCCTCGAGGTGGAGGGTGGGTGGCGGAGGCGGAAGCTACATTCCGGAGCTGGATGGGAACTATTTTTGGACCAGCTATGGAGAGATGATCTGACGTCTGCTTGGTTGTGACCCTTGCTCCTGAGCCCAGCCAGGACAGGGAGAAGAGACCCACTTCTTGTTTCTGCCCTGTCCCAGGCTGCCTCCTTCCTTCCTCCAGCCCCAGGGCCCTCAGGCACATCCTCTGAGGTCACCCCAGGGCCACTTCGGGCCTCTGCAGACCCAGAGTTCAGCTTGGGGCTCAGGGCCACGGATGTCCTGCCCTGGACATCCAGCTGTCCCCCTCCTGCTGAGGGCCAGAGAGCTCCCCAGCAGGGCTCAGGCTCTGAGGGGCCAGTGAGCAACTCCACCAGGCCCTGGGGGTTCTCACTTTTGGCTGGATGTGGATTAGGTAATCTTATGGGAGCTTTTAACCTTGGAAGTTTTTGATCCAAGCTCCCAGAAAATGTTTCCTTCTCCCATTCTCTGAGAAGATCTACCCCATGCCTCCCTGCGATCACCCTCCCCATAACAACATGATGAAGCCAGCCTGCATTAACTGAGCACTTACTATATGCCAAACACTAAGTGCTTTATGCAGCTTAAGTGATTGAACTCACACAAAAACCCACTGAGGGAGGCATCTTTATTGGCCTCATTTTAAAATGAAGAAACCAAGATGCAGAGAGCGTAACCGTCAGTCACTGCTGGTAAATTGCAGATTCAGGAGGCCAACCCAGGCTCTGATTGCAGAAGCCACGTGTCAACCACCACACTCTGCTGCCTCATTTTCCGAATATTTCCTTGTATCCCCGCTCTGTTGTCTGCCACCCATGCTCCACAGTAAACAAGCTCCCCTTCAGCCTCTGCCTTATGCAGGAATGCCCACCCCCTCCTTTTCCTGAGAGCTTCAGGACTGGCCTCCTCCCACACAGAGATGGCATTCTTCTCAGTTAGCAGACCCTTGCTTTCCACCCGCTCTCTGAGGTTGTGCCCTCCCACTGTGTGATCCCTGACTTTTCCTCCTCCCTGCCTGTCCCTGTCACCCCTGCACGGAGGCGCTGTGACTCAGTCCAACACACTGGCCTCCAAGCCCCTTGCTCTCTCAGCTCCAGGGGTGGTTGTGTGCCGCAGCAGGGGCTTTATGTGCAGTGGTGGAGTCTGGTGGAGGGGGCAGGGCACAACCACTGAAGGAGCGACACAGCAACTGAGGACAGGTAGACCGGTTAGAACCAAGATGGCGGAATATTCGACTTCCAGTAGACCTTGAGCCTCATGGCACACCCACAGGCGCCATGGCATTTCCCAGGCTGACCATAAAAGCTCAAAAAGTGTGAAATCCTTGCCCCTTCCTCAGAGTAGTTGGAATAATCCTACTCATTAGCATGTGAAATTGCTGAGCCCATAAAAACTAACCACCCCACCTCACGGTCACTCTCGCTCTGGCTCTGTTGCCCCAGCTCTGTCGCGCTCACCTTCTGAGGTGGCCCACACTCTGTGGAGTGCGTATCAGCTTTTACTTTAAATACCCCACACCTTGGCTTCTCTCCCTCTCACCTTTCTGAGATGGGCCACACTCTGCCTATGGAGTGTGTATCTCCTGAGCCATTCTCCCTTCTGAGGGAGACAGACTGCACTCTGTCTATGGAGGTATCTCTCTAAATAAACTTGCGTTCACTTTACCATGCCTTGCTTTTGAATTCTTTCCTGCGTGAGGCAAGGACCTATTCTCCCCCAACATTGGCACCAATATTTCTGACGACCCTCCCACCAGGAAGGCCTTGTTCTCACTGACGATGAGGAAATGATCATCAGTCAGGTTTAGGGACTTGCCCAAGGTGACTTAGCTGATGGTGGAGACAGACTTGAACTTGTCTCCAGTACAGCCACCCGGCCTTTCACGCAGCTGTTACCCTGAGCTCCTCCCGCCACAGCCCTCACCCCCCAGCTGCCCTCTCCCTCCACTGTCTCTCCTATTGTAATCTCTGGAGTTTGCTCTTCCCTCCCTCCACTTCCCCTAGAACTTTGTCTCTTCTGAATCTTTCTCTTTAATCAGAAGAATGCTCAACTACATCCCCTCTTCAAAATCCCCAGCCTCCTTCCCCGCATCTCCTCCTTTCCCTGCACAACCAGATTCCCTGGGGGAGTTGCTCTGCTCACTGAGGCCACTTCCTCCCTGCTCTGTCAGTGGATATCGCCTTTGCCCTTCCTGACCCCTGTGGAGCATTGATGCTGGGGTTTCCTCACGCGTCCCCTCCCTCCTCTCCGGCAGCTCCTTCCTCGCCTGCTTCAAGGGTACCCCTGCCTCTAAATAGCAGGGGCCTGCTCTTGGCCCACGGCCCACACAAGCACCGCTTTGCTGATGGAAAGCTGTTGAATTCTGTCAAGCTGAAATTCTGTATAAATAGACACATTTACAACTTCCTGTCCATTTAGCTATCACTCATTCTAACAAAGTTACTAATAACTTGCACATGCAGCAGTTCACAGCTTACAGAGCGCCTTCACATGCCCTTCAACATCCCTGTCTGTGTGTAACGAAAATATTTTTTACGTCTGCACGGTATTAAACAGGCATCATTAAGTTCAGCCCAGTTTGCCCAGGTGTTGGGGGGGCATTATAAATAAGCTGTGTTTTGATGAAGAGCCCCTGCTTCGGTCCTCTGGGTGCCATTAGCCAGGATCGTGTTCCCTGTTCCCCATTCCGTTCTCCTGGTGATTGATGGATTATTGAGCTTGGGGACGGGGCCAAATGACCCTTGTCATTTTAATAACGTGTTACTACTAGGGCATCAGGAGAGGCCAAGGGCTGACCAGAAGATGTGGAAATCTCCCCGCATGCAGGTCAAGGGAAAGGCAGGTTGAGGCCCAGACACTTGGATTAGGATAAAATGAGACCGGACTTACATTGTTTTTGACACTCTACGTGGATCACACTTTCAGAGGAGACTTGGAAGCTTTAAACCGAGATAACAAGTGGGTGTATCTTGCGTGCCTGCCCCCCTCAGCTGGTAGAACCCCCTGGGAGTGCAGTGTTGAGGGTTCTGAGGCCAAGCCCGGGCTGCCTGGGAGAGAGGCCCCTGGTGCACCAGCACGCTGCCGGGGGAGGGAGGGAGGATGTGGCGGCCCGCGCCACACCTCTGCCACAGCTGCTTTACTCTCGTCTCTGAAAGGCAATGAACTACCTGACGGACTAAACTGGGGCCATCCAGGGGGTCCCTGAGGGCAAGCACTCAGGTGGCTTCAGCCACTTCACCACACGTGCCTTCTTTCCTAGTGTGGCTGCCGGGACTTGCTTTGGAGTTGGCGCATGTTTGGGGCTTGAAAGCCACACGAGGGACGTTCGCATGCCCTGTAGTCCTCAGCAGCGCCTGCCCGCTGCCCACCCAGCCGGCCCTGCCCGCGCCCAGGTCTTTGTACGCCGCTGCCTCGGGCGTGGCGGGAGGCTTTCAGGAAAGGCTGTGTCTCCGGCAGTGAGTCCTGTCCTTCTCCAGGAAATGGCGGTGACCTTCGGTGCATCACCAGCTCCTTCTGTCTCCTGCCCTGGATCCCCAACTCTCTCTCTCTCTCCTTGAACCCAAGATCTGGGGCCACACTCAACTGCTTTGACCTTGGACTGGGTTTTGGAGCTGGCATGGTGTCAGATGTACCCAGGGCAGCTGGGTTTACTTGCCAGTTAAGTGTCATGGGGAAAGGATGGGGCAGCTGGCAGCTTTGGCATTTTCACAGTAGCTGCCCAGCAGGGGAGCAACTTCTCCCTTTAGCACACACCCTGACCCTTCACCCAGAGCAAAATCATATACTACCTCTTCTCCAAACCTCTGACACTTTGGAATATTGGGTTAGGCTCTATTGGGTTCATTTTATCACATTGCTGCCAGAAACATTTGGAGGAGGAAGGAAAACAATACGCATCATCTCCAACAAAGCAGTCCCCCTGGCCCGAGTAGTGTCTTTGCTGCTTGTAAATATGGCACCAACCATACCTTTTACTTCTTGTATTTTTATTTTATGGGGTGGTGTGCGGTACAAACCACTGGAGAGGCCAGAGCTCTGTTAAAAACCTACCCCTGAAGTGCACTGATAGCTGCAACTCACTTTGAAATGCATTTAAAAAAATGTGGATTGATGGATGGATGGAGGGATAGAGGGATGGACAGGTATGGGATAAAGCAGCAGGCAACATGCTAATGGTGGAGTGAGGTGGTAAGTAGATGGCTGTTCACTGCATGGTCATTTCAAGTTGGCTGCAGGTTTGGAAATTTTCAAAATAAAATGTTGGGGTGAAATTAACCTGACAGTGAACCATTTTAATTTAAAACAGGCTCTTGACCAATGTGGTCCTGAGGCTGGAGAGTGAGGAAGTTGTGCGGATTGGATCCATTTGGGAAGACTTCCTGTGGAGGGTGGTTTCCTGTCTGCCAGGACAGTTCCGGGATTGGTGGAGAGGAGAGGCGTGCAGGCCTCCCCTCCCCCAGCCAGGAGCTCTGCTGCACGCCCCCACCCGTGCCCTGTAACCCTTGAGCAGGGGTGCTGCTCTTGCCTGTGGCCCACACATCACGCGCCAGCTTCCAGGCCCTGCACAGCCTCCTCCTGGCTTGGACCTGGCTTTCCTCAGCTCTCCCAGAGGGCTGCCACATGCCTCCACACTGGCCGTGACGTGGGAGGGCGCTCTGTCCCCGCACAGTGTCTGCTGGGCTCCCAGTCCCTGGGCAGCGGAGAGGCTGTCCCACACGTAAGGGAGGTTGGGGAGGCTCGGTGGCTCCAGATGGCCTTCCTGCCTCCTGCAGATTCTGGGCACTACAGAGCAGTCGTGGCACAGGGCGGGACAGGACGGAAGTGGGAGTGAAGAGGCTCTCTGGAGTTAGGTCCTGACCTAAATTGTGGGTCACACTCACTAGGGGTCTCACAGCAGGTGCTGAGCTCCAAGTAGCAGGATAACTGACTCAGGGTGGGAGCCTAATCTGTCCCACGCTCCCTCCTGCCTGTCTGCTCTTCTGCTGGTATGTCAGTGGGGGCTCAGTAAATACAAATTCTTGACCCTATTAATACTAGCTTTAGCAGAACGGCATCAGGAAGGAAAGTATGCTGCAATAACAGTCTCAGGAAGATTTTTAAAACTTAAGTGCCATTCGTAGCTTCCTGCCCCTGTTAGTGCAGAGAATGGAGAACCACTGACTGCTGGGCTCTTGTGTCCCTTGGAAGCTGGCACTCTCCGAGCTTTTCACTGTCCAGCGTGCGTACGCGCACCCACTCACACACACGTGCCTGGTGCACACACTCACTCACTCAGGCCTCTGAGCCCAGCAGTTCCTCTGCCCTTGGTGCCGCAGAACCAGGAGGGGATGCCCAGCCCCACATCCCTTGCAGGCTGTGGAAGAGGTTCCTCCTGCAGGGGGAGCAGGGGATCTTCAGCCGGTCCTCATCTCAGTTAGGGCTGCTCTGACCTCTCCTGAGAGTTCAGACCGTGGGCCCTGCAGCCACACTCCCTGGTTTGAGTCCTTGTGCCACTGGCTATCTGACCCCAGCGAGCTGCTTCATCCTGTGTCTCAGGTTTGTCACTTGTGAAGCAAGGATGGTGACAGTCCCTTCCACATGGGTGGTTGTAAGATTTCCTCAAGTTAGTGCTGTAAAGCTTGACACAGACGCAGTGAGTTCAGTGTTAGCCCTGACCGCTGCTGCCCCCGCACCTGCCCCCACACCTGCCCCGAGTCATCCTGCTCTGGGCCACGGCTGCGAGGCCAGAGCAGGAACCAGCAAGCGTCTCACTGAGACTGAGGGCAGTGACTGTGTTGCTTTCCTTCATGGCTGTAACAAGTTACCACCAATTTAGTGACTGAAAACACCTCAGCTGTGTTCTCTTACAGTCCTGGAGGTCAGAGTGTGAAACGGTTTTCACTGGCTAAAGTCAAGGTGTCCGCAGGGCGCCACTCCCTCTGGAAACTGGGGGAGTCCGGTCCCTTGCCTTTCCATCTCCCAGCGCTGCATTCCTTGCATTCCTTGGCTCCTCGAGGCCTCTTCCTTCCTCCACCTTCAAAGGGGCAGCACAGCATCTTGCTTCTCTTCGTTACCCCTACCTTCTGTGGTCAGCTGTCCCTCTGCCTTCCTCTTGTGTGGACCCTTGGGGTGGCATTAAGGGCCCAGCTGGGGAATCTGGGAGACTCTCCCACCTCAAAATCCTTCACTCAATCACACTGCAAAGTCTCCTTTGCTGTACGGGATATCATTCACAGGTTCTGGGGCCATTATTTACAAAACAACGGACACAGGGAGAAGCTCTGGGTCCTGAGCCTGTGGCACAACTTGGCCAACTTCTAGACCAACTTAGACACATGCACTGCCCGGGCCCCCTGCTGCCACGCCGGGTCAGCGCCAGGCCCTCTCTGTCTGCCCGGACGGACTCCAGGGGACTGCACCACCAATGTCTCGTCCTGTTGGACCCAGGCACGGGGTGGTTGGTTGCGCGTTTGTGCGGGCAGGCAGGTGCTGATGTGCTATGTGTGTCCCTTTAGGCCACGGCGAGTGTCACTGCGGAGAATGCAAGTGCCACGCAGGCTACATCGGGGACAATTGTAACTGCTCGACAGACATCAGCACGTGCCAGGCCAGGGATGGCCAGATCTGCAGCGACCGCGGGCACTGCGTCTGCGGGCAGTGCCAGTGCACTGAGCCAGGAGCCTTCGGGGAGACGTGTGAGAAGTGCCCGACCTGCCCTGATGCTTGCAGCACCAAGAGGTAATGGCCCCTCTCCAGCTTCTCCCTCAGACTAGGACTGTCACCCACCCAGTGAGCCGTCAGGGCCGGCCAGCCTCTCACTCCCCGTCTCCTGCACCTGCCCCACCTGGCCTTCCTGAGGAGCAAAACTCTTACTATCATTAACTAGACTAGTATCTTTGAAACACTGGTTCCATGGGGATTTTGTTAAAAAATAGAAAAACAGAACAACAACAACAAAAAGATTGCTCTTCCTAACCACGTTTAGAAATTACCAGATTACTGAGTTAAATGAAATTAAACTGATTTTGGTACCAAAATAACATCTTCTTGAGTCTTTAGAGGGCTACTGAGTATTTCAAAAGGGGATTCAGCCAGCATGCATCTTTTTTCCAAATGAATTTGCTTCCCACTCCGTCACATGAACATCTCCCAAACAATGCTTCACGGACCTCCATGGGAAATGCTGCTTTAAACAACACATAATCAGAAGGTAAATTGAATAGGAGGACACCGACCTAGATAAGGCATGCCAGGAACAAAACGCAGTGGCTTTTGAATTTTCTGCTCCATTTGCACAGATAATGGGGCAGGTCTCTGTACGGCTGCTGAGTGCAGAGACTGTCTGGACGCGGGCTCCAGGCCTTCACTGACTCAGCCATGGGGTCGCGTTCCCCGGCTGACCTCCCCACGGCGCTGCCCTTCACACCCCACCGGAGTGGGAATGAGAGGGAATGAATGAAATCGGGGAGTTATGCCATCAGGAACGCACGATGACACTTTCCCTTGCATTTTGCTAGAGAAACAGCGGTGCCATCACCACCCGTGCTCAGGGGCCAGGAGAAAGGGAAGCAGGGCACAGATCATCAGAAACAAATAATAATGCCGACGTTGTTTCTCTCTGGCTGGGAAACGCAACTGTGCAATTTTCTTGGCAGGTTTCCCTTCCAAACGCCTGGCTCAGGCTCCTAATGAGAGGAGTTCATGCTCCCTGAGCTGCCGTGGCTGCCGGTCAGGCCGTGCTCAGAAATGTGGTGGGTGGCGGGACCCCAGGTTGGATGTTTGCCACAAATAATTCAGGGTAATTGAAAGCTGGCTGCAGATGGATAGAAGAGATAGACAGGGCCGGATTTTATTTTGCGTAATTAGAGGGGAGCCAGCAGAGTAAGGAAGAAGAAACACAGATCCACTTTAGACCCACTGAGAGCTGAGAAACAGGAGAAATCCAAATAGTAACATCCCAGGGGAGGAGGTTAGGCTCCTGGACCTAGAGCCCAAATAGCTGTGGCCGGTTGAGCCTGGAACTGGGGCCATTATCAACATTTAAGGCCTGAGGGAGGTGCCCTCCCGTCAGCTCCCACCAGTGGAACCCTTTCGAGTACATGCTCCCAGCCCTTGGGGCACAGGAGGCTAATGGGGGGGCAGGGCCAAGCTAGGAGATACACATGGAACTAATGAAAGCAGATAAGGCCCGTTTCTTCCCTTCCTCTGGAGCAGCAAGGGTTAGCTTAAATCAGTTAAAAGGCCCTTGGGAAGACAACCTAAACTTTAACTGTTTAAAGCATTCATTTCCAAGAAGACAGAGACTCGATTTGTTAACCATTAAGCAATACCACAGGAGCGAGGGGAGCAAAGATGCCGTCAGAGCAGCTCACTATTCCCGCTCACTTGTCTCTGGGCCACGCTGACCCTCTGTCTCTTTCACACCCTAGTTGTAGCTTTTTTTTTTTTATCCCTTTGATAGTTCCCTATATCAGGCTGTTTTTCTACTTAATGCTTTGCTGAGAGCCACCAGGTTTCGAATGCCTTATGTGCTTTTGTTCCCCTAGGGTTTCAGGACAGCCCGTCTCTACTTTCTAGAGCTAACCAAACACACCCTTCACCTTGGGTGAGTTCACATTCAGCCTCAGCTGATTTCAATTAACAGGCTCTCTGAGTAAAGTCTGTCTCAGCAACTTTGTTTGCTTAAAGGCCAGACTTATTTTAATATACGACTACAGTACATCACAAGCTTCAGCCCAGTACGTGGAGCTCACAGGTTGAACTGATACGTCCACATGGATAATTAGGGAATGTTTCCTGGAAGTGGCCCTGTGCTTTCATGACAACAGGGGCTGCGGATGGAGGGCCCGGTGAGTCCTAGCAGAGACCGAAGCAGCCCCCTTTCCTTGCACTGTGTTCATCCAGGGGCTGGAGGACCAGAGCTGGAGCCACCCCTCCCGGGTCCCCAGCTGAGTCTCAGTTGCCTGCCCACTGGGGCTCAAATGCAAAAATTACCAACTTGTTTGTTAACTCTAAAATGTTTCCAGGAAGTCATTCCCAGGAGAGTAGGATTTTGTGGCCAGTTCTGTGAATTTTTAAGCATATTATACTAGAACCCTGGTAAGAAGTCTTACCTGCTTTCTCTCCACGATCCACTCCCTCACCCGTTCCTCCTCAGTGTTCAGAAAGAGAGTAGGGACTCGGGAGGGACTTATCGGAGAGGCAGGTGCCTGGGTGCTGGACCCTGCGGCCACTGACTGCTTTTTGGCCTCATTCCCCTCTCCTGTAAAATGCGGGCGACTTAAACGGCCCCCAGCTCCCTTCCAGGCCTGGCGTTCCATCCACAGTTTCTGCACTGGAAGTGTCATAACTGGTCTCTTCACCCCGAGGAATTTAAAAATGATAATAATAAAGGTGATGCACTGTGACTGGACATCCTTCCATATTTCTGCCGGGGAGTTTTCCAGACACACAGCCCCTTTGGTCCCCACAGGCCTGTGGGGTAGGTAGGACTGCTGTCCCCCGTGCGGCCGAGGCGCTGTGAGGCCACCGCCTGCACTCTGGTGCCGGGGCACAGCTCGGAGGAGGCAGTGGCCCTCCCAGCACGCTTGGCTCTGCATTCCTCACCCCGTTTCCCGGGGAAGCCCCTGTTTCAGGGGCTCTCACCCTCCTTGCAGGCCACCAAGCACCATCACCTCACAGATTCCCTGCAGGTTTGCCGTCAGCTGGCTGTTTTGTCCCAGCCAGGTACCCTGGTGGGGATCCTGGGAATTGGGGCTATAGGGGTGTGAGGACCCCTCTTCGAGGCTGGGCACACTTTCATCATCAGGAACTTCTTGTTGGGATTTGGCTCCTGATATCAGAACTTGAAATCTCCAACCTGCAGCTTGACCTGTGGACTAGACATGCACATACACTCACATAAGCTCCTCCAAGAGCCCTCAGGCTTCCCTGTGTGATGGCAACAAGAAGGGCAAGGCAGAAACAGTCCCTGAGGCCAAACATTTGAAGATGGGAGAGGCTGAAGCCTTCAGGGGCAGGCAGGAGGGCTGGGACTCGTGGGACATGCACCCAGTTACCCACGTGCAGCTGCTACACCGCGTCTAACACCCACATTTGTTGCCTCTTTTCCAAAGAGATTGTGTGGAATGCTTGCTGCTTCACTCAGGGAGCTCAGCTGACAACCAGACTTGCCAAAACCTGTGCAAGGATGAGGTGATCACGCGGGTGGACACCATCGGTGAGTGTGCTGAGTGGCCCCGGGCAGCTGCCCCTTTAGGATCTTGGCAGACACACAGAGACCTTCTCCCTGACGAGGATGACCGTCAGGACTGCCTGGCAGGCGGGGTAGTTTTAGTCTTGAGTTAGGAAGCAGCCTCAGCGCCTTGGCCAGTCCTTGCTGGCTCCCCCGTAGGACTTGGGGCGCCTGGGCTGGGGCAGTGGTTCCAGGCTCTCCAGGTATAAGACCTCCTCTGTCCGGTTCCTGGAGCCCAGTCCCTTCCTAGCCTCATCTCCCAGGCTTCCTTTGAAGTTGGCATGTTAGAATCGGTGCTGTTAGCTGCCACAACAAACCAACCCCAGACCTCAGGGACTTAACAAAATGTAAGTCAGTCTGTCACTACTGAAAGTCCAGTGAAGATGCTGACAAGGACTCCATGTGGTCCTGCAGAACTCAGGTACCCTCTAGATGGTGGTTCCACCCTCCTCCAGGTCCTTGGAATCCCCTCCATTGAGTCAGCAAGTGGGGAAGACAGGGAGGGATCAGGCGGGGGGCTTTCATGGGCCAGACCTGGAAGTGGTGCCCATAACCTGCACCCAGAGCCCAGTTGTCCAGCCACATTTAACTGCGAGGATGGCGAGAAACGTCCAGGAAGCCAGGAAACCATGTTTGGTGACCAGCTAGCCAGTCTCTGCCCCATTTGACCTCGGCCTAGCACAGCCGTCCCAATGCTGCCGGCATCGGACAAGGCAGAGCTCACATTCAGTCTGGATGAACCCGGGGTCCAGTACCGCCCCGGCGCTTCTCCTGGTGACGGGTCGCCCACTCCCTGTTCCATTGTCCTGCCCGGCAGCTTACATCGCAGGCTCTTCTCGTTCCAGCCGCTGCAGTTTGACCCCATCCATTCATCCTTCCAGCCATGCCTTTACCACAGGTCCAGTTCTGACCAGGAGCCCACAAGGAGGCTCCGACAGAGGTGCAGACATGTTTGTTTTCACCATCTCTGGGCTGCGTCCATTCTTTCCTGGTACAGCCATTGCTGTCCAGGCTGAGGAGTTTCTAAGGGTAAGGCTGCAGATCACACACCTTAGCCCTACAGACACGTCACGGGG
This sequence comes from Camelus dromedarius, assembly GCF_036321535.1. Lineage (NCBI taxonomy): Eukaryota > Metazoa > Chordata > Mammalia > Artiodactyla > Camelidae > Camelus > Camelus dromedarius. Next base: position 62,619,031 of record NC_087437.1, read on the forward strand.
TTTAGTACGGGTCTGGAAAACTCTAGTTACATCCAGTCCAAGTGAGCCTGAACCCCCATGCACTGCTGGGGAATGTGAAATGATGCAGCCACTTTGGAAAACGGTTTGGCAGCTCCCCACAGATTAAACATAGAGTTACCACATGATCCGGCAGTTAACACCCCCAGGTGTATACACAAGGGAATTGAAGGCATACGTTAACACAAAAACTTGTACATGAGTGTTCATAGTGACATTATTCATAACAGTCCAAAATTGGAAACAACCCAAATGTAAATCAACTGATAAATGCAAAAGTAAACCGTGGTGGTACATCCATGCAATAGGACATTATTTGGCCTTAAAAAGGAATGAGGTGCTAAGACATGCCACAGCATTGACGAACCCTGCAAACATTATGCTAAGTGAAGGAAGCCAGACAGAAAAGGACATGTATGACTCCATTTTTACAAAATGTCCAGAATAGATGAAAGCACAGAGACAGACACTGCACTAGAGGTCGCCAGGGCCTGGGGAGAGAAGGGAATTGGGACTGAGTGGTAAGAGGTGTGGGGTTTCTTTCTGGGGTGATGGAAATGTTCTGGAATTAGTGGGAACAATTACACAATGTGGTGAATGTACTAAAACTATGGGATGATAAACTTCACAGTGGTTACAATGGTGAGGAAGAAAGAGTGTGTGCCCTCAAAGGGACTCTGCCTCTGAGGTTCCCTTTCAGGCAGCCCGGCCCTCTTCCTCGCCCTCAGCTGCTGCAGCCTCCTCGCCCTGGCCACTCGTCTGTCTTGGCCCCGACCTGCCCCCTGTGTAGACTTCCGCGTTCCTGCCTCCCTGGTCTTGACTGACTGCTCTGTCTGGCCAGGTACCAGCTCCTGAGGATGCCGAGTCATGTATTCAGCCAACCCATAATCGCTGTGCCAGGGCTTGTGCTGGACCTGGGAGCCAGCCGGGAGCCCGTTTGCCTGCCCTGCTTCTGTCTAGTGACTTGAGGCCTGGCTCCCAGCCAGTTCCGCCTGCAGCCCTGGGACCGTTGCCCCTAACCAGGCACACGCAGGAAAGACAGGGCGATGCCTGCCCGCAGCCCAGTAGCAGTTCCCTCACTCTGGAGGGAATGCAGCCATTTGTGCACAGCTGCCTCGCAGTCTGTGCCTCTGAGATGGATCAGCTGCTCACAGAGGGCTTCTGTTCAAATTCCCCAGTTACCTCCTTCCTTCCTTCGCCTAGGCCTTTTCATGCACCCACACGCCCTCTCACCCAGACTGGACTTAGGACCGGGAGCTGAGAAAGCCCCGGCCTCCCTGTACGATACCCACAGCAAAGTGTCTGGGTCCAGGTGGAAGCACCTCTGAGCAACAGGCTCATGTAGGCCAGGGCTGGAAAGCACCTGGCGTCTCAGCCTGGCCCGCAGCCGTCATTCAGGGCCGAGGCCATTCCCGCGCTGCCCGCCTCCCTCTTACTTAACACTCTTCCCTGCGTCCTTTCCCTCCTAGAAATCAGTCTAACCCCGTCCCAGGGGTTAACACCTGGGGGGGGGGGGATTGTGACACCTCTGCCTTGGGTAACAGCTGTGTGGGGACAGGGTGGTGTGGAAGCAGCTCACGGAAGGGGGCTTCTTACTCCAGAGGGCAAGGCGAGGCCAGCGGTGTCCGGCCTGGCCCTGGCCTCCGGCGCTGACTCGCTGTGCATCGGCGCAGGCCCCACGGGGGCTGCCAGCCTCTCGTCCAGACATCCTCGTCTCCTTGTGGGTCTTTCTGGTTTTATATCCCAGGAAAGAGCTGCCGGCTCTTGGCTTCTCAGCCAGCTCCCGGCCCAGTGGACTCACGTGTGAGCTCTCACTCGGCCTCCAGGAGCACCAGTGTGGCCCTTCTTCGCTTTGTCCAGTTCTGCTGCTCAGTCCCGCCCGGGGTCCTGCCTCCTCTCCTTCCATGTCGCCCCAGCAAGCGCTGCAGAGGACTGAGGGGCCTCCCTTGCTTGGAAGGAAATTCATGTCCCCAGAGAAGCTAACTCAGCACCTGGGCCTGCACTCTTGATGTGAGAAAGCTGGCCTCGTCTTTCAGGCCCAGCCTCCCCTTTAAGCCTCTCTGCACCCACTTCCTTCTCTGAGGGGTCTGAATCCTCACCCTGTCCATCAGTGGCTCTGAGTTGCTCAGAGACATACTCAGGATGTTTCTGCTTGGTTTTCTTCCAGTGAAAGATGACCAGGAGGCTGTGCTCTGTTTCTACAAAACTGCCAAGGATTGTGTGATGATGTTCACCTACACAGAGCTCCCCAGTGGGAAGTCCAACCTGACGGTCCTCAGGGAGCCAGGTGGGTGGGGGCCAGCTCTCTCCTCCGCTGGGGGCTCAGTTTCTGACATATCACTTGTTCTCACCGTCCTTTCCATACTTGAGAAAGAGGAGAGATACATTCCTTACAAAGATCAAGGTCTAAGGTCACCCCTCCCCTACTGCTAGAGTTTGGAAGGATGGCTGTACATCTGGGGGCCCACTGCTGGCGTGGAGCTTGGGGGGCACAGCTTGGGGTACTGGGAGTTACAGGAGGCTAGGGCCCTGCCCTGGGGGAGTGTTTCATCTTGAAGGAGGTGGTCACAGCGGTGACAGTAAGCACAGAACACACTTAACCTACACGGCTGGTGGTGGTGTGAGTGTGCAGGGCGGGTCTGGACCATCAGGGCTGGGCTGGCCAGTCTTGCATCAGGGAGCATCCGGGTGCACACGCAGCCCTCGCTGGGCTGCGCACTTGCTGGCGTGGAGTCTAAGAAGGGCAGATGGAGTGCTGCCGTGTCCAGCTCCCTGGGTCACTGAGGACGGCACAGTAATCCAACACAGACAATTCTGCCTCATGCTCTGGTCCCCTTCCTTGAGGTAATTAGGGTTTCTGGTATGACCTCTTTTATTTTTCTCTGGAGGAGTCGAGGGTGTGGGGGGCAGAAAAAGATCTGCTCTCTTCAATTCACAGCATTACAAACTGTTTTTCCATATGGGGCCAGACCACATAATGTGCCTTCCCTAGGCCAGAGGCAGAGGGAAGTGTTGTGGTCCCGGCCCAGGATGCACGCCTGTAAGAATGAGGCTTTGTTTCCAAGGGCTGTCTTTGTGGTTCTTTGAAAATAAGCACATTTGCTCCAAAGAGCTCCACGCTAAGGGCTTACAAATGTTGGCTGGCCCCTCGCCCAGCCCTTGTGGAAGCGGCTTCATGATACCTCCTGCCTGTCCAGTCTGCTCCTGAAACTGTTTACATGAAAGCTGAGATGTGGTCCAGCGTCCTGTACGGAAGGCGGGGCCAGGCTGGGGTGTGGGAGCTTCAAGTTGGGGAGATGCAGCCGTGCACACACAGCCCGAGTAAAGTGGAGTGGCCACCAGGCTTCTCCTGGGCTTTGCCATCGATTGCTGTGGGCCTTAGAACAGTCACCAGCCCTCTTTGAATCTTTCACTTTTTGTGCATTGGAGAAACCTGCCTGCCCCCCAGGTCTCCCAGAAGCAATGTGGGGATTGCAGAGCATTGAGGGGAGGCCTTTGGGGAGAGGCATCCCCTTCATCACAGATGTGCCTGAGGTCTGGGTGTGAGGCTGGGGAAATGGTGGTGCTGGTGGCTTTCCTCACCATGCCTTGGTCCCCTCCAGAGTGTGGAACCGCCCCCAATGCCATGACCATCCTCCTGGTTGTGGTTGGCAGCATCCTCCTGGTTGGGATTGCGCTCCTGGCCATCTGGAAGCTGCTCGTCACCATCCACGACCGGAGAGAGTTTGCAAAGTTCCAGAGCGAGCGATCCCGGGCCCGCTACGAAATGGTAAGCCAGTGGGAAGTTGGAAATAGAAAAATGATCAGGCTTCGGGGTCCAGTTGTGTTCAAACAGCCGACAAAAGCCCACTGACATGTTTGGAATTGAAAACAAAGGCAAAATGTGATCGCAGGCAGTATTTGCCCAATCCTGGATGCCCTGCACAGAGCCCTGTGCCAGACCCGGGTTAGGAGGCTTACAGGCAGGCGCTCAGTGCAGCATCAGCAGGAAGTCTGGATGGTCTGGACACAGTCCCGGAGAGGACCCCAAGCGCTCAGTCTGTCACAGATCTGTGTGTGTGAGTCTCGGGTCCCCAAGCAAACTGCTTGCTCCCGAAGGATGGAGCACTGAGTCAGTGCCCCTGAATCCCCAGTTAGTTTCTGTTAAAGCTGGAAGGGACTGTAGAGACCATCTGATGCAGCCCCTCCTTGCAGAGACAGACAGAAAGCTCTGGGAAGGGAGGGCCCTTCCCAGGCCTGCAGGTTCGAGGCAGCCAGGCCTGCAGCACAACAGCACTGACCCGAGAAGGGCCCCCAGCCCTGACTCTGCATGTTTGAACAAATGAACTAACGCACGTCCTCTGGCCTCCCCTGTTCTGCAGGCCTCGAACCCTCTGTACAGAAAGCCCATCTCCACACACACCGTGGACTTCACCTTCAACAAGTTCAACAAATCCTACAACGGCACAGTGGACTGACGGTGCCTCCTCCTCAAAGGGCCGGAGGGGCACGTGCTCAGGTTAGAGGCGGACACGCTGGGACAGCTGCTCAGCCTGCTCACGGCTCCCTGCACGGCCAAGCACGGTGACCTTCCAGTGGGCCTGGCCGAGGAGCCCACAGCTGCACAGCAAGGCGCCCGGCCGCGCCACCTGGCCACCCCTCCGAGCCTGGCGCCGGCCAGGGACTTTGGCGCTCTCGACTTTCCTCACCACATCTGGCTCGTGGTCTCAGTGAACTGCTGAGACACTGGGCTGCCTCTCCCTCCAGCCTGGCCAGAGGGGAAGGCTCTTGGGAGCGTCAGTGTAAAACACCGACAGACACAGTCTTAGCTTTTCTCGTGTTGATCATTTTTATATGAAATAAAAAGATCGTGCATTTATGGTATAGTCCTGATTCCTGAGAATTACCTGCCTGGTGTCTGCCTCGCACATGGGCGTTGGTGATGGGATTATTGAGACGCCGGTTGAAGGCACATAGTTTGCAAATGTCAGCTTTCTTCTGTCCATGTTTGTTTAGTACTTTTGTAATGAAAAGGAAAGATTGTTTGGTAATGAAAGTAAAGACTAAAACCAAAAGATTCTGTGTTTGCCTGACACTCTTTATGACGTGCACGTTCTTCTCTAAGTGGTCGTGAATGGTGACCCAGTGGGGACTGAAATGGCTGTGCCCTCCCTCAGGGGACTCCACACCAGCCCGTCTGATACTCCAGATCAGGGCTCTTCACACAGCTCCATGTGGGGCTCGGGGGCAGCCGGTGGGGGTGCTCCAGGGAGGCCTGGGCAGGTGCCTTTGGACCCTCCCAACGTTTGCTTAAAGAGTTTAGGCTAGAAACTGTGCCGACCATCCCCTCGGCCTCCCGCCCCTGTCCACAGGTGCTGAGGCTGGAACTAGACTGTACAGATGAAGGGTCAAGATGTGATTTCCAAACTTCTTGCACAATATTATCAAGAACAATTTCTTTCCAGTGCCTTCCCCAGCCAAACTTCCATGCCCCAAAGCACAAAACCCATTTCACCTTTCCTTCCCTGCAGAGCCCGTAAGTCCCCATCTGTTCCCATCTTTCCCGTATCTGAGGCAAGAGGGCCCCCACACGTTACCTGATTCTATCCTCTTTAAAGAAGACGAAGCTAATTGCTGGAGAGGGGATGCGGCTTTCCCAGGTGTCAGGAGCCTAATGACAAACTGGTAGGAAGAGCCAGGTCTGGCAACTGGAGTGCCGGCCTCCTGCTACCGTCCTAAAATCTCACTTTTTTTCCCCTGTTGGCATCACTTCAAGGCTATTGGGTTTTCATTCCAAATTCATCTGCTCTCAGCCTTGGACCAAATTCCCTTTACTTAATTTTAGCAAACACTAAGACAGATGTCTATCAGAAAACAGCCCCATTACCTGGGGGAGATAGGAACAGATTCTGAGTTTCCTTTGTCCTATGTAATTAGGATGAAACAGATCTCGTGAAGGCGAAGCTGCCTTAAATCCCTTTTGGAATAAAGCCAAATATAGGTATATATACAAAACAGATAAATGGTGGCTTTGAAACCTTTCTAAACAGAAAAATACGACTTTGGAAGAAACTTTGGGTTTCTTTTTTGCTTGACTGTGGGTTTCTTGGAGACACATCATTAACTTGTTCAAAGTCATTTTCTATCTGGGCAGCTCTGTAAGGGCACAGTGTTCTTGAGCCGCCAACATAGAGGATGGTTTCCACCTGATATGGAAGTTAGGGGTATCCCCTTGGTGCCACCAGATGGCTGTTGTCAGAGCAGCTGCTCACAGTGGTCTGCTGCCCCCTGCTGGACACCCTGGGGACAGCAGTTCAGAGACGACTCCTGAGATCCTCACTACGTGATTCCCTTCTTTCTTGAGGTGATTCGGCCACACTTCCCGTTCCCCCGCCCTGCATCTCACCTGGGTTAACACAAATGATGGAGCAGGAGCTGAAGGTGGGCTGCAAAACTCTCTCAAACCGAAGGCTGACAGGCCCTTTCCTTCATTCTTTCCTCCTTTTTCCTTCCTTCCTTTCTTTCCTTTCTTTTGTAATCAATTTATGTTGATTTAATAGTATTTCCAAATGCTACTTATTTTTATTGATTTTTAACAATTTTTTTTAATTGTAAAAGTAGTACATTGAAAAGATGGAAAATGAAGAGATCATAAAGTAAAAGTCTTTTATAATCACACCACACAGAGGTAACCACTCTTGCTCTTTTTGTGGATGATGCCTGTCTTTCTTTTTCTATGGATATATGTGTAACTTTAAGCAAATTAGGATTATAGTATCACTCTTAAAAAGGATGGGGATTCTCATTCCACTTGGTTGACTAGGCCTTAGTCAAACTAAAATAACTAACAGCTGCTTCTTCTGGGAAGACATGTGTTTTTAATTTGCTTAATTAGACTCAGAGCTGGAGGTTGATGATCATGGAACTCTTGGGATGAATTTCAGGTAACAGCAAACAGATGGGGAGATCAGAGGGGTGGAGAGAAGGTCCTTTTCTCTGCCCCAGTGCCATCTCTTACCTGAATAGCTCCTCCCTCTGTGCGGGGCTCCTGCTGCCTGGAGTGCAGCTTCCAGCAGGCTCTGTGACTGACCCGGAGGAGCAGCGGAGACAGCACAGCCGCGTAGAGGAGACTCAGGAGGAGGTAAGTGTGTCTGAGGCAGCCCTTGTGGACCATGGAGCCAGCCCTGGAAGTACAGCCAGGGCCCTGCTGGACGTGTCCGTGAAAGCGGCGCTCCCGTCCCTCTCCTCCAGCTCAGCGGGCTCAGGAGGCTGGGACAGGTCTCTCCCCACCTGGCTTCTGTCCTGCCCCAGCTCAGGAGCTCCAGGCTTCTCAGGCAGGCAGGACACGGCTCCATTTTGCCCCCAGGCCCCCGGGGGAAGATGTAAGTGGAGCGAGACAGCTGAGCAGGCGGTGGTGCTGGGAAGGGAGAGCTGTGCTGGGAGACTCATCCTTCTCGGTCCGCGTGGATCCTCCTGCCGAGCTTGCGGCTTTGGGAGGGACGGTCACTGCCCAGCCAGCCCCAACTGACAGGGCTGCCGAGGCGGGTTGATGACGTGTCACAGTGAGATGGTCTTCACAGCCAATTTGTTTCTCTGGAGTTCAGTGCTGGGACATTCTGAGGCTTCATTTTGTCACACAATGGCACCTGTATAATTGAGTCTTGATAGTCAGGAGGCTGGGAAATAAATGCCACTAAGCGTAACCTACCTCGGGTTCTTACCAGGCTCCTCGTCCTCTCCACCGAACCCTGCTCCCTCTGCTGCCCCCATCCCCCCCGCCCCCACCTCCACCCTTGCTCTCCCATCCTTCTGAGAGGTGTCTTGCATAGTGTCTTCACTTTAAATGGCCTCAAATTCTTGTTGCAAAAAGGCAGGCTCTAAACTGCAAATAACCATAGGGTTATGAGCCCCAGCAACCTTCTAGGATAGTTCTTAACCATTTTGGGTTGGGGACCCTTTTGGTGTTCTAGTGACCGCTACAGACCCCTGGTCAGAATAATGCTCATGAATGTGTAAATAAGGAACATCCTGAAAAGCCTGGGTCTATCTATCAGGCAACTGGTTACCACTTACCATCGTAGTCTGACTTCAGAAACACCCTGGAAGGCTCGCCAATTGTAGCTTCATTGGTCCTATTCCACAGACTGTCAAACACCTGAGACTAAAAGCAGCCTCTCCTCATTTGACCCTCACAATAGGCCCACGTGGTATTCAGGGAAGGTAATGCCTTCTCTTTCTAAGGAGGAGATTGAGATTGGTCACCTGTGGAGTGAGGGTGGGCACGTGACACCCCAGCTCAGGGATCCCTTCTCTGGTCTGCTGCTCTTTCCTCTGCGTCGCACTTTCTCTCAGGAAAAGCAAGACTGTCTTTCCTGATCCTAGAGCTCCCTCATATGACTAGGGAGTCATCTGAGTTTCCCACTTCGAGGCACACATCTTTACTGAAATAAAATGTACCTCCACGTACAGACAGGTTACAAAGTATCTCTCCCCCACCTCTTCCTTGCATCTCTCTCTTGTCCCCAGCTTAGGAGCAGTCTGGTACATGGGTGGTAACCACGAATCCACGCACAGCTCAAGGAACTTGTCTATCTAAAAAATGAGGGAAGATGACAGCTGACACACACTTCATGATTCCTGGCACAAAAGTTCAACACTGTAAAGAGTCCTTTCCATGGATGTGGCCATGGTTTGTGTAGGCACTGGTTCGTGGCGCATCTCCCTGCCAGTCCAGCTGGAGTACTTGCATGAGCAGACGTGGGTACTGGTTGGCATTCACATCCTAGCCTGTGACCATAAAACTATTTTAAAAAACCTACACTGAACAGAATACACCGTCAGCTGAGGGTTGTGTGGCCACATCCTGAGTGAGGGTCTCCACGTGGGTGGGAGGTGGGGGCAGAGGCCCCAGGAGAGACGGGAAGGCCAGGGCTGCCTGCCTCTCCCGCCTGCCCAGCTGTCCCTGCAGGGAATGTAGGCTTGACTTGAGCTGGGAGACATCCCGTATCGGAGGGACCCGGAGTCTAAAAGGGAGGAACAGGGGATGCTGCAGCCCAAAAGGAGACAGACTGTGGGATTCAGGGAAGTCCAAGGGCAGCAGGATGGCGTGGGCAGGGGAGGGGGGAGCATAAGGCAGGGAAGGAGATCTGACCAGGCTGTTTTCCCCTGAGCAAATTCTGAGGCGAATAAGAATCTCTGGGCCATCACTCAGGTATGCAAAAAAACATTATTTTTTAACTCCATATCACCTCTACTTCAAGTATTCAAGTGATGGCAGAAAACAGTTACTAGGTAAAGAGGGACAGTGTCTTGTTAAACACAGTTGTCTCAGGACCCCCACGCCCCACCCTGCTGGTTGCTAGGTACAGTGTCATGACCCTGGAGGTGGCCCACGGAACCGTCTGTGCACCCGACACCTGCTAAGACGTCACTGTCCTCATCAGAACCACTTTCCGTTGAAGTGTCCCTGCACACTCGTGGAGAGCCTTCCAGTCCACCAGCTCTGTTTCTCAGTTAACTCCCACACCCTTTCAGAGAAATGAAAAGACTTCGTGGCTTCTCCCTCATGTTATCTGGAGGGACAGGAGGCTCAGGCCACCTCAGGCTCTGCCCCAGCCACGCATGGCCTCCAAGTCCACTGCCACGGCCCGTGCTGGGTCTCTGCACAGTCCCCGCTCTCCTGGGCCCCTCCTAGAAGAGCGAGGCCCAGAGCTCCTCTGTGGCCTGCACGCCTTTTTTCCTCCTCTCTTCCCTCCCTCCTGCCCTGGAGTTCAGTCTGGGGTCAGGGAGCCTGTACCACAGCCCACCCCTGGGTGACTGTGACCACCCCTCTGCCTTCTGTTCCTCTCCCCTGCTCCCTTGGTGGGAAGGAGAGGCAAATGTTCTTCCAAGCCAATACATACGCCAGAACCTTGAACTTTAAAAGTTAAAAAGCATTCTAATTGCTTTGTTTCTCTTTGTGTTTCCATTGTGGCATCCCTTTCCTGAGGCCAAAGGCCAAGTACAGAAACTGGAGAAAGCAGACTGCAGGGCAAAAAAGGAGGGAGGGGGAAAAGCTTGATAGTTCAGACGAGGCCTGATTACGAACTTTGAAGGCCTGAGGATCTAAAAAATGTGGCATCCCACACCCTATAATCCAAAATTAAAAATTAACAAAACAGCATTAACCATAAAATAAACATACAGCACCCCAAGAGTCCTGGCCCCCCACCCCTCTTTTGGAGTACCAGATTCCTTCAAAAGGCATGTTTTGGTATCCTTGCTCCACTGGTCCCCTCGGCCCGCGCTCAGTCGGCCAGTCGCACGCCCCAGCACTGACGACACGACTCGCCCCATCCGCGGAGGGGTGGAGGCCGCACACTGCGGAGTCCGTGGGTCACCGGCTGGCTGACATGGGCTCATGGCGACGAAGCACAGTATCCCTGCAGGAGCCCGGCAGCTGCTGCTTCTGGAGAGATCACTGGAAGCAGGCAAAGGGGAAGGCAGACAGGGAGCCTGGGTCTTGGTGGAATAAAGTTTTGTCTCCCTCGTAACCAGGGCTACAACTGGCGTGGTGCACTGTTAAACGTGTCAGCCAGCTATTGCTGCACAACAAGCCTCCCCCAAATCCCACGGCCACGATACTGAGCACTTATCATCCTGCTCAGGGGCCTGCACACCAGGTGGGGCCTCGGCACCTCAGGCTGTGGAAGGCTGGTGTGGGCTCCACTCTTAATTTTTTCTTATTCTTCTGGGATGTGTGGGCTAATCAGGGCCTGATCATGGTGGCAGTGAAAGATGAGTGAGTAGAAACACGAGTCTAGGCTCAGAACTGGGTCCCTGTTCCCTCCACCCACAGTCCATTGGTCAGAGAAAGGTAACAGCTAAGCCCAGCAGCAGCGGGGCGTGGAAATACTCCACCTGAAATGGGAGGGGCTGCTGGGCCATACAGTGAAGTGCATGGACTCGGGAGGGGGAAGGAAGCATGGGGACATGGATGGTTTGGGCACTTTGTATTGAATCCTGGTGGCAATAGAAGCACGTGTCTCTTGAACGGTGACTGATAGGAAGCCTGGCTGCTGTCTCTTAGGGTGGCATGGAGGTCCTAATAAAAGTTTAGTTTAGAAACGAAGTTCCATAATGACTCGAACAGTGTATGTTGGGGTCACTCCGTGCTCAGGAAATACTTGATTACATGGTGAAAGACTATTATACGTATAGTATGTAGCTGCATGTGGACATAAGAGGGGGAAAGTTGAATCTATCTGCCTTACAGCAAGAGGGTAAAAAGAGTAACAACGAAATACTAAGCTGGAGGGTAAGGACAGGGATTCTAGTCCTTACTCTGCCTGTCATTAGCTCTTCTGTAACCTTAGGCGAACCATTTCCCAACTGGCCTCCATTTCATCTGTGAAATGGGGTGATCAGATCAGATGATCTCTAAGGGGCTTCCAGTATCAGTTTCTGAAGATCCTAGGGTAGAGTCACCACTTCAGCTGCTGACAGGCCCGTTCCTATTGGGCAGACACGCCTACTCTACTGCACACTCCCAGCCTCCCCTGACGAGCCTTTCAGAGGCACATGCTCAGGGCACCTCCCTCACTAGTGTGGATACAGTCCAAGCACTGAAGTGCCCCATGATCGGGCTGCTGGGAGCCTAAGAACACTCACAGCCAGGCCGCTACAACCCAAGAGCAGATCACACAGCTGGGCTCAGGACTCCTGGTTGTGACAGTCCTTCCTCAGAGTCTGTGGATGTCACTACGTCTCCAAGCTTCCAGTGTTCCAGGGACAGTCCACTACTAGTTGGATTCCTTTTCGAAGTAGTTTATTCCTCTAGATGCTTGTAAAATTCTTCCTTGAAGTGCCCTAATTTTTACAGGATATGCCTTTGTCCGTAACACCTGCCTGGAATTTAGTGAGCCCTTTTAATCTGCAGACTCAAGTATTTTTTCAAACTGGAAAATTTCCTCATTGTTCATTTCGATCATTATTTACTCTGCTCCCATTGTCTTCTCACATTCATGGATCTGTCCTCTAAGCCTCTCATCAGTTCCATCTTTGTCCTTTTGTTTTGAATTTTTATATTTCTTCCACTTGATCTTCCTGCCCACAGATGTAGTTCTCAATATTATCATACCATCTTTAAATTTCCCATCAAATTTCCAAATTGACAACTACATTTTTAAGTTGAGTCCCTTTCCACAAATTGTGTCATCTTGTCTTTGCTATTTTGGTCCTTGAAGTGTGGTCTGTGTCCTGTGGAGCTCAGTTTCAGCAGAGGGCACTTGTGCTCGCTTTCATTCAGAAACATTCGCTGGGTCTGATCCAGGTGCTGAGAATACCGCACTGATGGGAAATCCCTGCTCTCTTGGCGCTCACAGCTGTTACAGGTGGTTTTCTTTGCTTTTCTCCCCGGGTGGCTGGATTTCCTCAGGTGCTTCTCTGGCCTACCCTCGGCTCTGTACACTTTGACCCTCATGTAGCAGCAAACCCGCAACTGGTAGGAGGCGCACAGGCTGCATCCATGGGCCAGCACTGCACTAACCAGGACAGGCGGTCAGGAACCTCAGCTCCTCTGAAGCCAGGATCATCCAGTTGGTCCTCTGATGTGCGTGCACACACATGCACGTGCATCCTAGACCTGAGCCGCCCCACTGTTTCCTGTGCCCACCTACCTCAAAGGACAGACGACGCCCTGTCTGTCCTCTCCTGTAAAGATCCTGGCAGAGCCTGTGGCCGTGCTTCTGGGCCTCGCCAGCTATTCTGTTCAGGAAAGGTGGGTGCATGGGAGATGGGTGTCCTCAGGCTGCCCTTCACCCTCCAGTGCCCTTTCCCAGAGACCAGAGACAGTCCACAACAGCAGGAGGCTGAGCGGGGTCTGAGAGACCCCAGGCCTCTGCTGGCCACAAGCTGGTTGTGTGCAAGGCTCTTTGCCTTTCAGGGTCTTCACTCGTGCAGCCCTTAAGTGAGGACAGCAGACCAGGTTTCTCGGGTTCCTGGGGCGTCACGGACCGAATGGTTTACGCCTGGAGTCCGGGAAGAGGCTGGTCCTGGTGGGACTCTCCACCTCTCTTAGCCTTACACATTCTGGGTGCCCTGTGAGGGCTGTTCCCGTTTTCTTCATCAGGACCATGTGTTACTGGGTTTGGAGCTCATGCTCTACACATATTTCTTGACTGAGGAAGGGCTAAAAACATCTGATGCCTCTACAATACTTCTATGCTTAGCAGCCCCTCACAGGCCCTAGAGAGCCAAGTTCTTTGTCTTGTCTCAACCAGTTTGTGCTACAAAGTTTTATGTCTCCAGACTGCACGGAGCTTATTCTCCAAAAGCATCAAAATCACCTGAGGCACCTGTTATAAATGCAGATTCCCAGGCCTCACCTCAAATCTGCCGAAGCAATCTCTGATAATGGAGCCCAGGGATCTGCGTTTTAAATACAGGGCAGGGGCCAGGCGACCCTTCGGCATTCCTCTGATTTCCCTTCAAGTTACCCAGAAGGGGCCCTTGGGGAGCTTCAGTAACAGAACTGGGTATGACTGGAGTAGGTTTCTCAGTAGGAGATGCAGGGAGACCCCAAAGACTATGTCACTGCAGAAGAAAACTGACTAACCAGGGCCGCGGCTCTCAGTGCAGTCCCCACACCAGCCTCAGCCCTGCCTGGGTACTTGTGAGAAATGCACTTTCATGTCCGATCCTGGAACTATCCAGAGTCAGAAATGCTGGAGCCAGGCCAGCGTCTGATTTAACAAGACTCCAGGTGATCTGACGCATGCTGAAGCGTGAGAACCAGTGAGTAAGTCGGTAAGTGGGCACCTGAGTCCTCAGCACACCACTCCGATGGTCTCTCAGCCTTGAGGTCGCCAATACTTTGAAGGTATCCAAGGGATCCTCGTAGGTTCTTGTTAGAAAAATCTGCACCTCTTCCTCTTTCAGCTCCTTCAGAGTAGCCCCAAGCCCACAGCTCTTCCATTGCCTTCCTGCCTTTTCCTTGATAATATGTCTTTGCCAGAGGGAACTGCTCTGGAGTTGCAGCACTGGGACCCGAAGGTCAAACTGGACTTTAGAGCAGAAGCTAGTAAGTGTGGACTCCAAGATAAGCACCTAGTTGAAGTAAGAGGTTTCTATCTGAGTCATGAAAGCTGAAGAGCAGGGCAAGCAGGGTGGGAACAGCTGTCATGAGAAAGTGGCAAGTGTCATCCTCGGATACCTGCCACTGCCTGCAGGCGTGATGGAGCTGAGAAGGAAAGGCAGATTATGAGTGTGCTGGTGGAGTCTGAACTGAGAGCCTTCCTTCAAATGCAACTGCCACCCTAGCCCTGCGCAAGACCCTCAGGGCCTTGAATGTGCAGTGGGGCCATTTCAAAATGATCCTCTGAGCCCACACCCTCCCCTCCCTCTAAGATGCTTCCTCAACAGATCAAAGAAATATGAAAATGGGGAACAGCTTTATTTGTACAGGGATCATCCAGAAACTCAGGAATTTCTAAGAGAAATTGCACCGGGGCCCAGAATGAGGGCTGCCCAACTGCCACGTGCACGAAGGCGGGGCCTGTGAGGGAAGGCAGATGCGCCCAGCCCAAAGTGGTTGCTACCTCTTGTCGCTGGTCTGCTTTCTCTTTACTTCTAAATGTGAGGCTGACATCCCTATCAACGATGGTTGGGAGAATCATGTAGGATCTTCAAGCAAATCTCCAAATGAACCTCTTACCACTGTTCCCTTCTAAATAAATGAAGGGGCAGCTGGTCCACTGGTAATAGAAAAAAGGCAAAAGAAAGCAATGACTGGGGCCGACAACACCTGCCTCGGGGAAGAGATGAGTCAACAGCCCTGCCTGTTGAATGAAGGCCGGGCACTGGCTTCAGGGGCTCAGTTACCGTCATCACCTGCCCCTCCCCTCCCCTCCCCTCCCCCAGCTCCCTTGGGTGAGTGAGCAAAGGCAGTGCTGGGACCCAGCACCTTTTGGACACTTCGACCATCACTTTTAAGCAGAAGAGGAGGAGAACAGGAAATATCTAAACATTATTAGGGCATCAGAGACACCAAATAAAGGACACAAGAAATGCTGTACTGGTTTTAGCCTCTTGATGTCCTCAAATTTTTGTCCCATAGAAATTAAAAGAATCAAAAAGTCTGATACAGAGATGAGTGGATCTTCAAATATGGATTGCCTCACCAACATCAGTCTCAATAAAAGGCAGCCTGAAAACGAACTGAGCATAGCGACAGTGCAGTGATTACAGGTCACTATATCCCCATAGCCCGTGGTAATTCCGGAAATCATTCCGACAGGACCAGTGGAAGACTCCAAGCAGTATTAAAGGTTGCTTATTATTTCAAGCCAGCAGCATCTCAGGAGACAATGTATCTTCAAGGCCTTCACAAAAATATGTCGGAGACACTCAAACAGCAAGTCTACTCAAATAAGCTTCCCAAG
Source organism: Camelus dromedarius (assembly GCF_036321535.1). Lineage (NCBI taxonomy): Eukaryota > Metazoa > Chordata > Mammalia > Artiodactyla > Camelidae > Camelus > Camelus dromedarius. Next base: position 62,634,447 of record NC_087437.1, read on the forward strand.
CAGCTTTTCTGTACATCTCAGCTGCTTCCAGACGATTTGGTGATGTTATTATGCCCCGGCCCACAATGATGATATCAGAACCTTGTTTGCCAATAACTTCCCGTGGGCTTCTGTACTGCTGGCCGAGATTATCACCTACAAAAACAAAAATGTTTAACAAAATACAGAGAATCAGAAAACCTGTTGCATGACTTTTCTGAAAAGGATCTCACCTGCTTTAGAGAAATATGCTCTTGCTCACCATGCCCCTTCTGCACACACAGCAAGTGAATAAAAGCAGAAGACTCCTTGGATTGGCCATAGATGTCCACCGTGTAGACATGCTAATCAACAGCTTTTCAGTGTCTAATTTTAGAGCATGTATAGTTCAACAGTATCAAAAAAAAATCTGTTGCCAAAAAAGGTTCACCACCAAATGAAATGCAATAAAAGTTTGTCTCATAATTGAAGACAATTTCAGTATACATCGTAATCACTGTGACATGCTGTTGGAAAAGTCTTCACAAGGCAGCTAACCTGACCATGACGACACATGTGAATCTTTCTGCCACAACCCTATCAGGTGCTTAGGTTATGTACAAATCCTAATCCTTAATTTCCGCTCTTCTGTTCTTTTAAAAAAAAATTTTGATGTATAATCGGTATGTTTCAGGTATACAAGATTGTGATTCAACACTGGTAGACAGTGTGAACTGATTACCACAGTAAGTCTAGTTAGCATACGTTACCTGGCTTAATCACAGGAAATTATTTTTTTCTATGATGTGAACTTTTAAAATTTACTCTTAGCATCTTTCAAATACGCAATACAGCAGTATTAACAAAGCCAGCGTGCGGTACACTATGTCCCCATGACTTACTTTATTTACAACTGGAAGTTCGTGCCCTTTGACTCCCTTACCTATTCCAGCCAGTCCTATCCTATGACTCTTGGCAACAACCAATCTGTTTTCTGTACCTATGAGTTTACTTTTTTATTTTTAGATGTGCACAGATAAATGAGATCATATAGTATTTGTCTTCCTCTGTCTGACTTATTTCACTTAGCATAACAGCCTCATGGGCAGCCATTGCTGCAAATGGCAGGGTATCATTTTCTTACTGTCTGAATAATATTCCACTGTATATATACATAACACCTCTATTCATTCATCCATCAATGAACACTTAGGTTGTTTCCATATCTTGGCTATTGTAAATAATGCTGCAGTGAACGTGGGGGTGCAGGTATCTTTTCAAGTTGGTGTTTTCTTTTTCTTTGGATAAATATCCAGAAGTAGAATTGCTGGATCATGTTAGCTTTAATTTTTTGAGGAACCTCCATACCATTTCCACACTGACTGCACCAATTTACATTCTCACCAGCAAAGCACAAGGCTTCCCTTTTCTCCATAACCTCACCCACACTTGCTATTTCTTATCTTTCTGATAGTGGGCATCCTTCTTTTGTTTCTGATCTTAGAGGAAAAGCTTTTGGCCTTTTCGGGATGATGCAAGCTATGGTCCTGTCATATATGGCCTTTATTACATTGAGGTAAGTTCCCTCTATAACTACTTTGTTGACAGTCTTTATCATAAAGGGAGGTTGAGTTTTGCCAAATGCTTTTTCTGCATCTGCTGAGTCTCTCTGTTCCTTCTTGTTCCCTTCCACTGTGTTTTGATGACTGTCTTTAGTGGCATGCTTAGGTTCCTTTATATTCTGTGTATCTACTACAGGATTTTGCTGTGTGGTTACCATGTGGCTTACTTGTATCCGTAACAGTCTGTTTTAAAGTGACAACAACTGAAGTTTGATTACTTTCTAAAGCTCTACATTTTTACTCCCTCCAAAAGGCTTCAGGTTTCTGATGTCATATTTTACATCTTTTAATCTTGTATATCCCTTAGCTAATTATTGTAGTTATATTTTTACTACTTTTATCTTTTAACCTTTTAAGTGGTTGATTTGCTACCTTTACCATATATTTAGCTTTCCAGTGAGATTTATTCTTTCTTTTGTTTTCTTGTTGCTAAATAGCACCCTTTCTTTTCAGCTTAAAGTCCCTTTAACATTTCTTGCAAAGCCACTTTAGTGATGATGGACTTCTTTAGCTTTTGCTGATCTGGAAAACTAATTCTCTCCTTTAATTCTGATGCTGGGCAAAGTTCTTTGTTCCAGACTTTCTCCTTTCAACACTTTGGCTCTATCATGCCGCTACCTCCCGGCCTGCCAAGTTTTTGCTGAAATACCTGCTGATAGTCTCATGGGGGTTCCCTTTTATGTAACAAGCTGTTTTTCTCTTGCTGCTTTTAACATTATCTTTAACTTTTGACATTTATAATGTGCCTTGATATAGGGCTCTTTGGGTTCATCTCATATGGAACATTCTGGGCTTCCTGCATGTGGGTGTCCACTTCCTTCCCCCCAGGGTAGGGAAGTTTTCAGCCATTATTTCAGGAAATAAGTTTTCTGCCCCTTTCTCTCTCTCTTCTCCTTTTGCGACTCCTATAGTGAGAATGTCATTCCTGTTTGATGTGTACCTTAAGATCTTCACTTTTTTCATTCTCTTTTTTGCTGCTCTGATACCCCCTCTAGTGTATTTTTCAGTTATTGTATTCCTCATCGTTGACTTCTACTTAGTACGTATATTTTCTGTCTCTGTTGAAGTTGAGTTAAGGGAGCATCTTTAAGACCATTACTTTGAACTCTACTGGGTAAATTACTTATCTCCATTTCACTATAGGTTTTTCCTGAAGTTTCATCTTGTTCCTTTTTCCTTCATTTTGCTTGACTCTGTGTTGGTTTCTATGCATTTCTCCTGGTCTTGAAGGAAAGATGTAAGACTTGAACCGTGTTCAACCTTTTCCTGGCTCCTGGTCATTTCTCAAAACTTTTGACTGCCCATGCAGCCTTTGCTCCCAGTAATAGCTCCCAGTAGTTGAGGGTATGCCAAGGCCTGTCAGTGTCCCAAAGGAGAGGGTCTCAGTCAGCACCTAGATTCACCCTGATTAGTTCAGACAATCAGGCAACAGCTTTTGAAGTATGCAAACACATACAGGCCTGTGGGACTGTAAGTGTAAGCCTTACTGGCCACGAGTGCCCTACCTGAAGGTGTCCCCTGAGTGGCAGTCAAAAAATTCAGGGTTACAGATGAATGCATAAGAAGCTTTTTTTCTAGGAGATAAAACAGCAAGTTCTAGTGAGACAAAGAGCATAAAGACGGTGTCTATCAATCACCTGACGTTCCCAGAGAAGAGCTCTGTAAACCCTGGTGTGTGCCAAAACTGAAGCCTCAGGCCAAAGCTCCAGGACAAGCAAATGGGCCCCTCTGACAGAAAGAGTAGGAGTGGTAACCTGCCAAGAATTGTGTCTCATTGTTACAGTCCCATGGGACCGGCAAAGGCAAGCCTCCCGATGGCCACCTGGTGGCCTGGTGATCAAGGGGATTCCCCTGGGGCAGCAGCCACAAAAACTGGGGCATTACAGATTTGGAGGGCATTATGCCAAGTGAAACTATACAGAAAATATGACATTGCTTATACATGGACTCTAAAAATGTAACAAACTAGTGAATATAACATAAAAGCAGCAGACTCAAAGATATAGAGAAACTATGTAAAAGTGTAGAAGTAGGAAATGTAGTGACAACATGGCAAATGTAGCCAATAAAGCAATCTAGAGAAACATACTTGAGAGGAATCTCAAAGAGCTCCTCCAAGTGGCAAGTGCCGGTAATACATACAGTGCCAGGCAATGGGACGTGTGATTTGCAGAAACGCAGGCAATAAAGCCTTCCTGCCTGCCTGCCTTCCTTCTTCCTCCCGCACTCCCTTACGCGCGCGCGCTCTTACCTCCTGCTTCTAACTGAACTCCTGGAGTCAAGTGAAGAAACTCAGGTTTCATGCTTACTCGGGAGCCAGAAATAAAGCCAATCACAAATTCAGAATGCTCTTCGGCCATTCTCACCTAAAGGGAACATCATAAACAGATAATAAAAAAGCAGTTAATCACACAGAATGTAAGAGAATTTACTATTTTATAGATGCCCTTTCTCATTTCATATTAAACTTATTATATTTAAGACAGGTAACCTTAGATATGAATTTACGTACTTGGTCCATTAAAGCCCTAAAGTAACTCCTCCTGTTCCTTTCCCTCATAATTACACACTAAAAAAATTAAAAATCCTTTACTATGTACATCTTAATTCTAAATGTTGCAGTTACTTTTTTGTAAAAATGCTTGGGGACCGACCATTTCCAAAAAGGATATGAGTAATACTCTAGAATGCATTTATAATGGTATAAAACCACACTGAAGACTTACTGCTCATCTATCTACACATATATCTAAGGACAGCCACCATATAAAAAACAGCTCTGTTGTTACCAGCAAGCTAAAGAGATCTGACCTCTACTCCTTTCTCTCTTCTTTAACATTTGTCAGTAACTTGTGTCCACAATTTATTTCTCTACCATTACGATACAAGTTTCCCTAGATTGTCTGATTTTCTAAATTACTCTTCTCTGAGGCTCATGCTGTTCCACTCTTGCCACTAAGTACTACCACCTACCAACAAGCGATATATTGTCCTTGAGCCAGATCCAGAATGCCAAATACCAGCACTGACTCATGGACCTTCTGCTGTGAGAGCTGGGGAACCACAGACACGGTCAATTCAGGAGGGGGTTAAAACCTGGCCCTAGGACATGTTAAGTTCTTCACAGTTCCACAGACAGCCTTTGAAATAATATGAAAAAGTAAATTCCCATGTAAAATGTAAAATTCTATTAAAATAAAAAGTCCTATTACTTTCAAAATTAATAGTCTTTAAAATATCTGTAAAAGTAATCCATCCATCTTTCTAGGTGACTATCCAACAATGAAACTCAACCTGAGAAGAATGTGAAAAGGAGCTTTTGAACTAGGTGATTATCCATCTCTCATTTGTTCTGGTGTGCAGGGGTGGGAGCTGAGTACTAACATGTATGGTGTTATAAGAACTTTTAATAATGGGGAATTACTGGAGGAAACAATGTGTCTGGACTCTAGTTAAGAACTCTCCCATACAATGCCAATCAATACCAAAGACTTTAAGCCACTTCACGTGGACTGCTGTTAGGAGACTGTGCGTCTCTATGGGATTCCAGAGAGTCTAAGAAAGCGCATATCCGGGAATAAGAGCTTCAATTTCCGCTTATGGTGAGACGGACAAAACTCACCTATCCTAAAGGCCAGATAAGTATTGACAGATATTTGACCCAATATTTGTGTTTCAATGTCTCTCTCTTAGAGTACAATTCAAATCTTTTCAGTGTCCACTACAAGATATATAATGCTATTAACAGGGCACTCTAGGCAACTAGTATTAATAAACTAATACACTAATAGCAACTGATTTTTTTATTTTTGGTAGCGATTCCACAGACCCCAAATTAAGATACTTTCCTCCCCTGTAACATGTAGCATCACCGCCCCAGCCCTCTCCACCCCAGTACCCCTCCTCTTTCACTTACTGCTTCTTTAGTGTAGTCCCCAGTGGCCAAGGAGCCAGCAGAGCTCATTTCTGCAATGAGCAAGCATGCCCGATGCAGGGGCAAGCCAACTCCTTGCAGGCCTTTCACAACTCCTGAGCCTGGCACCACGTGAGCATTTACTAGATCTGCCCAGGAAACTATTTTAAAGATACCACCTAAGAAAAAGGAAGGGAAAAGATACTTGTCAATTTGCAAATAAAAACCTTTAACTTTTTATCCAACTAACTAACCAACTACAATATGGAAATAATCTCCTAGTAACATGCTAATGAAAGAGTGCAACAGTTCAAGAATTTTAGTGATTCTCAGTGGACTTATGTGTGAAAATTTAT